>NC_135198.1:0-1200000 GCF_050948175.1 Xylocopa sonorina
AGATGTCTAGGTATCGAAGCAATAGATTTCTAAAGCTTGCTAGTTCGCGATATCGCATCTCATATCTGTGTTTCATGATACTATACAATATTCATTGTGGAGTGTTATGT
Organism: Xylocopa sonorina; assembly: GCF_050948175.1. Lineage (NCBI taxonomy): Eukaryota > Metazoa > Arthropoda > Insecta > Hymenoptera > Apidae > Xylocopa > Xylocopa sonorina. The sequence goes on from NC_135198.1 coordinate 111, forward strand.
ATACCTCGTATTCACTTCAAAAGAATGTGAATGCGACAGTTCCTTACTAGGAAATAGTGTTTGCAGATGTCTACGTATCGAAGCAATAGGGATCTAATGCTTCTTAAATCGCCATATCGCTTCTCATTTCTATGTTTCATGACAATATATAATATTCACTGCGAAGTGTCATGTATTCCTCGCATACACTTCAAATGAATGTAAATGCGACACTTCCTTGATAGGAAGTAGCGATGGCAGATGTCTACGTATCGAAGCAATAGACATCTAATGCTTCATAAATCGCCATATCGCATCTCATTTCTATGTTTCATGATAAGATATAATATTCATTGCGAAGTGATATGTATACGTCGTATTCACTTCAAAAGAGTGTAAATGCGACACTTCCTTGCTAGGAAATAGCGTTTGCAGATGTCTACGTATCGAAGCAATTGGGATCTAATGCATCTTAAATCGCCATATCGCTTCGCATTTCTATGTTTCATGATAATATATAATATTCACTGCGATGTGTCATGTACACATCGCATACACTTCAAATGAATGTAAATGCGACACTTCCTTGCTAGGAAATAGCGTTTGCAGATGTCTACGAATCGAAGCAATAGATTTCTAATGCTTCTTATATCGTCATATCGCATCTCATATCTACGTTTCATGATAAGATATAGTATTCATTGCGAAGTGTCATGTATACCTCGTATTCCTTTCAAAAGAATGTAAATGGGACACTTCCTTGCTAGGAAGTAGCGTTTGCGGATGTCTACGTATCGAAGCAGTAGGGATCTAATGCTACTTAAATCGCCATATCGCTTCCCATTCCTTTGTTTCATGATAATATATAATATTCACTGCGAAGTGTCATGTATACCTCGCATTCACTTCAAATGAATGTAAATGCGACACTTCCTTGCTAGGAAATAGCGTTTGCAGATGTCTACGTATAGAAGCAATAGTTTTCTAATGCTTCTTAAATCGTCATATCGCATCTCATATCTACGTTTCACGATAAGATATAGTATTCACTAGGAAGTGTCATGTGTACCTCGTATTCACTTCAAAAGAATGTAAGTGCGACACTTCCTTGCTAGAAAGTAGCGTTTGCAGATGTCTACGTATGGAACCAATAGATTTCTAATGCTTCTTAAATCGCCATATCGCATCTCACTTCTATGCTTCATGATAAGATATAATATTCATTGCGGAGTGTTATGTATACCTCGTATTCACTTCAAAAGAATGTAAACGCGACACTTCCTTGCCAGGAAATAGCGTTTGCAGATGTCTACGTATCCTAGCATTAGAGTTCTAATGCTTCTCAAAAAGCGATATCGCTACTCATTACTATGTTTCATGATAATATATAATATTCATTGTGGAGTGTTATGTATACCTCGTATTCACTTCAAAGGAATGTTAACGTGACACTTCCTTGCCAAGAAATAGCGTTTGCAGATGTCTTCGTATCGTAGCATCAGAGTTCTAATGCTTCTCAAAACGCGATATCGCTACTCATTACCATGTTTCATGATAATATATAATATTCATTGTGGAGTGTCATGTATACCTCGCATACACTTAAAATGAATGTAAATGCGACACTTCCTTCCTAGGAAATAGCGTTTGCAGATGTCTACGTATCGAAGAAATAGACATCTAATGCTTCATAAATCGCCATATCGCATCTCATTTCTGCGTTTCATGATAAGTTATAATATTCATTGCGAAGTGTCATGTATACCTCGTATTCCTTTCAAAAGAATGTAAATGCGACACTTCCTTGCTAGGAAGTAGCGTTTGCAGATGTCTCTACGTATCGAAGCAATAGAGTTCTAATGCTTCTTAAATCACCATATCGCATCTCATTTCTATGTTTCATGATAAGATATAATATTCATTGTGCAGTGTTATGTATACCTCGCATACACTTAAAATGAATGTAAATGCGACACATCCTTGCTAGGAAATAGCGTTTGCAGATGTCTACGTATCGAAGCAGTAGGTATGTAATACTTCTTAAATCGCCATATCGCTTCTCATTTCTATGTTTCATGATAATATATAACATTCATTGCGAAGAGTCATGTATACCTAGCATACACGTCAAATGAATGTGAATGCGACAGCTCCTTGCTAGGAAATAGCGTTTGCCGGTGTCTACGTATCGAAGCAATAGAGTTCTATTGCTTCTTAAAAGGACATAACGCACCTAATTTCTATGTCTCATGATAAGATATAATATTCATTGCGAAGTGTTATGTATAATTCGCATACACTAGAAATGCATGTAAATGCACTTTCTTCCTAGGAAATAGCGTTTCCAGATGTCTACGTATCGAAGAAACAGAGTTCTAATGCATCTTAAAACGGGATATCGCATCTCACTTCTATGTTTCACGATAAAATATAATATCCATTGCGAAGTGTTATGTATACCCCGCATACACTTCAAATAAATGTAAATGCGACACTTCCTTGCTTGGAAATAACGTTTGCAGATATCTACGTATCGTAGCAATAAATTTCTAACGCTTCTTATAGCTCGATATCGCATCTCATTTCTATGATTCATGATAAGATATAATATTCATTGCGAAGTGTTATGTACTCCTCGTATCTACTCCAAATGAATGTAACTGCGACACTTTTTTGCTAGGAAGTAGCATTTCCAGATGTCTACGTATCGAAGCAATAGAGTTCCAATGCTTCCTAAAACGAGATATCGCAAACCAATCCTATGTTTCATGATAAGATATTATATTCATTTCGAATTGTCATGTATACCTCGTACTCACTTCAAATGTATGTAAATGCGATACTATCATGCTAGGAAATAGCGTTTGCAGATGTCCACGTATCGAAGAAATAGAGTTCTAAAGCTTCCTAAAACGGGATATTGCATCTCCTTTCTATCTCTCACAATAAGATATAATATATATTGCGAGGTGTCATGTATAAATCGTAATCACTTCAAAAGAATGTAAATGCGACACTTCCTTGCTAGGATGTAGCGTTTGCAGATGTCTACGTATCGAAGCAATAGTGTTCTAATGCTTCTTAAATCGCGATATCGCATCTCATTCCTAAGTTTCATGATAAGATATAATAATCATTGTGCAGTGTTATGTATACCTCGTATTCACTTCAAAAGAATGTAAATGCGACACTTCCTTGCTAGGTAGTAGTTTTGCAGATGTCTACGTATCGAAGCAATAGGGTTCTAATGCTTCTTAAATCGTCATATCGCATCTCATTTCTATGTTTTATGATAAGATATAAAATTCATTGTGGAGTGTTATGTATACCTCGTATTCACTTCAAAAGAATGTAAACGCGACACTTACTTGCCAGGAAATAGCGTTTGCAGATGTCTACGTATCGTAGCATTGGAGTTCTAATGCTTGTTAAATCGCCATATTACATCTCATTTCTATGTTTCATAAAAAGATATAATATTCATTGCGAATTGTCATGTATACCTCGTATTCCTTTCAAAAGAATGTAAATGCGACACTTCCTTCCTAGGAAATAGCGAATGCAGATGTCTCCGTATCGAAGAAATAGTGTTCTAATGCTTCTTAAATCGCGAAATCGCATCTCATTTCTATGTTTCGTGATAGGATATAATATTCATTGCGAAGTGTCACGTATACCTCGTATTCCTTTCAAAAGAATACAAATGCGACACTTCCATGCTAGGAAATAGCGTTTGCAGATGTCTCCGTATCGAAGCAATAGAGTTCTAATGCTTGTGAAATCGCCATATTAAATCTCATTTCTATGTTTCATAATAAGATATAATATTCATTGTGGAGTGTTATGTATACCTCGTATTCACTTCAAAAGAATGTAAACGCGACACTTCCTTGCCAGGAAATAGCGTTTGTAGATGTCTAAGTATCGTAGCATTAGAGATCTAATGCTTCTCAATACGCGATATCGCATCTCATATCTATGTTTCATGACAATATATAATATTCATTGCGAAGTGTTACGTATACCTCGCATACACTTCAAATGAATGTGAATGCGACAGTTCCTTGCTGGGAAATAGTGTTTGCAGATATCTACGTATCGAAGCAGTAGAGTTCTAAAGCTTCTTCAATCGCGATATCGCATAACATTTCTATGTTTCATGGTAAGATATAATATTCATTGTGCAGTGTTATGAATACCTCGTATTCACTTCAAAAGAATGTAAATGCGACACCTCCTTGCTAGGAAGTAGAGTTTGCAGATGTCTACGTATCGAAGCAATTGTGATCTAATGCTTCTTAAATCGTCATATCGATTCTCATTTCTATGTTTCATGATAAGATATAATATTCATTGCGAAGAGTCATGTACACCTCGTATTCCTTTCAAAAGAATGTAAATGCGACACCTCCTTGTTAGGAAGTAGCGTTTGCAGATGTCGACGTACCGAAGCAATAGAGTTCTAATGCTCCTTAAGTCGCCATATTACATCGCATTTCTATGTTTCATAATAAGATATAATATTCATTGTGCAGTGTTGTGTATACCTCATATTCACTTCAAAAGAATGTAAATGCGATACTTCGTTGCCAGGAAATAGCGTTTGCAGATGTCTACGTATCGAAGCAATAGGTATCTAATGCTTCTTAAAACGCGATATCGCATCTCATTTCTATGTTTGATGATAAGTATACAATATTCAATGCGAAGTGTCACTTATGCCTCGTATTCACTTCAAAAGAAAGTAAATGCGACACTTCTTTGCTAGGAAGTAGAGTTTGCAGATGTCTACGTCTCGTAGCAATAGGGTTCTTATGCTCTTTATATCGCGTTATCGCATCTCATTTATATGTTTCATGATAAGATATAATATTCATTGCGAAGTGTCATGTATACCACATATTCTCTTCAAAATAATGTAAATGCGACACTTCCACGCTAGGAAATAGTGTTTGCAGATATCTAGTATCGAAGCAATAGAGTTCTAATGCTTCTTAAATCGCGAGATCACATCTCATATCTATGTTTCGTGATAATATATAATATTCATTGCGAAGAGTCATGTATACCTCGCATACACTTCAAATGAATGTGAATGCGACAGTTACTTGCTAGGAAATAGTGTTTGCAGATATCTAGTATCGAAGCAATAGAGTTCTAATGCTTCTTAAATCGCGATATCGCATCTCATTTCTATGTTTCATGATAAGATATAATATTCAGTGTGCAGTGTTATGAATACCTCGTATTCACTTCAAAAGAATGTAAACGCGACACTTCGATGCTAGGAAATAGCGTTTGCAGATGTCTACGTATCGTACCATTAGAAATCTGATTCTTCGCAAAACGCGATATCGCTACTCATTACCATGTTTCATTATAATATATAATATTCATTGTGGAGTGTTATGTATACCTCGTAATCACTTCAAAAGGATGTAAATGCGACACTTCCTTGCTAGGAAATAGCGTTTGCAGATGTCTACGTATCGGAGCAATAGTTTTCTATTGCTTCTTAAATCGTCATATCGCATCTCATATCTACGTTTCATGATAAGATATAATATTCACTGCGATGTGTCATGTATACCTCGCATACACTTCAATTGAATGTAAATGCGACACTTCCTTGCTAGGAAATAGCGTTTGCAGATGTCTATGTATCGAAGCAATAGTGTTCCAATGCTTCTTAAATCGCGATATCGCATCTCATATCTATGTTTCATGATAATATACAATATTCATTGTGCAGTGTTATGTATACCTCGTATTCACCTCAAAAGTATGTAAATGCGACACTTCCTTGCTAGGCAATAGCGTTTGCAGATATCTTCGTATCGAAGCAATAGTGTTCTAATGCTTCTTAAATCGCGATATCGCATTTCATATCTATGTTTCGTGATAATATATAATATTCATTGCGAAGAGTCATGTATACCTCGCATACACTTCAAATGAATGTGAATGCGACAGTTCCTTGCTAGGAAATAGTGTTTGGAGATATCTAGTATCGAAGCAATAGAGTTCTAATGCTTCTTAATTCGCGATATCGCATCTCATTTCTATGTTTCTTGATAAGATATAACATTCATGGTGCAGTGTTATGAATACCTCGTATTCACTTCAAAAGAATGTAAATGCGACACTTCCTTGCTTGGAAATAGCGTTTGCAGATGTCTACGTATCGAAGCAATAGTTATCTATTGCTTCTTAAATCGTCATATCGCATCTCATATCTACGTTTCACGATAAGATATAGTATTCATGGCGAAGTGTCATGTATACCTCGTATTCCTTTCAAAAGAATGTAAATGCGACACTTCCTTGCTAGGAAGCAGCATTTACAGATGTCTACGTATCGAAGCAATAGGGATCTAATGCTTCTTAAATCGCCATATCGCTTCTCATTTCTATGTTTCATGATAATATATAATATTCACTGCGAAGTGTCATGTATACCTCGCATACACTTCAAATGAACGAAAATGCGACACTTCCTTGCTAGAAAATAGCGTTTGCAGATGTCTACGTATAGAAGCAATAGTGTTCTATTGCTTCTTAAATCGCGATATCGTATCTCATATCTAAGTTTCATGATAAGATATAATATTCATTGTGCAGTGTTATGTATACCTCGTATTCACTTCAAAAGAATGTAAATGCGACAGTTCCTTGCTGGGAAATAGTGTTTGCAGATGTCGACGTATCGAAGCAATAGAGTTCTAATGCTTCTTAAATCGTCATATCGCATCTCATATCTACGTTTCCTGATAAGATATAATATTTATTTCGAAGTGTCATGTATACCTCGTATTACTTTCAGAAGAATGTAAATGCGGCACTTCCTTGCTTTGCAGATGTCAACGTATCGAAGCAATAGAGTTCTAATGCTTCTTAAATCGCCATATCGCATCTCATTTCTATGTTTCATGATAAGATATAATATTCACTGTGCAGTGTTATGTATGCCTCGTATTCACTTCAAATGAATGTAGATGAGACACTTCCTTGCTAGGAAATAGCGTTTGCAGATGTCTACGTATCGAAGCAATAGATATCTAAAGCTTCATAAATCGCGATATCGCATCTCATTTCAATGTTTCATGATGAGATATAATATTCATTGTGCAGTGTTATGAATACCTCGTATTCACTTCAGAAGAATGTAAATGCGACACTTCCTTGCTAGGAAATAGCGTTTGCAGATGTCTACGTATCGAAGCAGTAGAATTCTAATGTTTTTTAAATCGTCATATCGCCATATCATTTCTATGTTTCATGTTAGGATATAATATTCATTGCGAAGTGTCATGTATACCTCGTATTCCTTTCAAAAGAATGAAAATGCGACACTTCCTTGCTAGGAAGTAGCGTTTGCAGATGTCTACGTATCGAAGCAATACAGATCTAATACGTCTTAAATCACCATATCGCATCTCATTTCTATGTTTCATGATAAGATATAATATTCATTGCGAAGTGTCATGTATACTTCGCATACACTTCAAATGAATGCAAATGCGACACTTCCTTTCTAGGAAATAGCGTTTGCAGATGTCTACGTATCGAAGCAATAGATATCTAAAGCTTCATAAATCGCGATATCGCATCTTATTTCAATGTTTCATGATGAGATATAATATTCATTGTGCAGTGTTATGAATACCTCGTATTCACTTCAGAAGAATGTAAATGCGACACTTCCTTGCTAGGAAATAGCGTTTGCAGATGTCTACGTATCGATGCAGCAGAATTCTAATGCTTCTTAAATCGTCATATCGCATATCATTTCTATGCTTCATGTTAAGATATAATATTCACTGCGAAGTGACATGTATACCTCGCATACACTTCAAATGAATGCAAATGCGACACTTCCTTGCCAGGAAATAGCGTTTGTAGATGTCTAAGTATCGTAGCATTAGAGATCTAATGCTTCTCAATACGCGATATCGCATCACATTTCTATGTCTCATGATAAGATATAATATTCATTGCGAAGTGTTACGTATTCCTCGTCTACACTTCAAATGAATGTAAATGCGACACTTCCTTGCAAAGAGATAGCGTTTGCAGATGTCTACGTATCCAAGCAATAGAGTTCTAGTGCTTCTCAAACCGCGATATCGGATCTCATTTCTATATTTCATGATAAGATATAATATCCATTGCGAAGTGTCATGTATTCCTCCCATGCGCTTCAAGTGAATGTAAATGCGACACTTCCTTGCTAGCAAATAGCGTTTGCATATGTCTACTTATTGAAGAAATAGTGTTGTAATGCTTCCTAAACGAGATATCGCATCTCATTTCTATGTTTCATGCTAAGATATAATATTCGTTGCGAAGTGTCATGTATACCACGTATTCCTTTCAAAAGAATGTAAATGCGACACTTCCTTGCTAAGAAGTTGCATTTGCAGATGTCTACGTATCGTGACAATAGGGTTCTTATGCTCTTTATATCGCGATATCGCATCTCATTTGTATGTTACACGATAAGATATAATATTCATTGCGAAGTGTCATGTATACCTCGTATTCACTTGAAAAGAATGTAAATGCGACACTATCTTGTAGGGAAAAGCGTTTCCAGATGCCTACGTATCGAAACAATAGGTTTCTATTGCATCTTAATGCGAGATGGTGCATCCTATTTCTATGTTTCATGATAAGATATAATATTCATTGCGAAGCGTCATGTATTCCTCGTATTCACTTCAAAAGGTGGTAAGTGCGGCACTTCCATGCTAGGAAACAGCGTTTGCAGATGTCTACGTATCGTAGCATCAGAGTTCTAATGCTTCTTAAAACGCAATATCTCATCTCATTTCTATGTTTCATGATAAGATATAATATTCATTGCGAAGCGTCACTTGTACCTCGAATTCACTTCAAACGAATGTAAATGCGACACTTCCTTGCTAGGAAATAACGTTTGCAGATGTCTACGTATCGGGGTAATGGAGTTTTAATGCTCCTTAAAACGCGATATCGCATCTCATTTCTATGTTTCATGATGTGATATAATATCCATAGCGAAGTGTCATGTATACCTCGTATTCACTTCAAGTGAATGTAAATACGACACTTCCTTGCTAGGAAAACTTCCTAAAACGCGATATCGCATCTCTCTACTATGTTTCCTGATAAGATATCATATTCATTGTGGACTGTTATGTATACCTCGTATTCACTTCAAAAGAATGTAAATGCGACCCTATCTTGGAGGAAAAAGCGTTTCCAGATGCCTACGTATCGAAACAATAGGTTTCAATTGCATCTTAAAGCGAGATGTTGCATCCTATTTCTATGTTTCATGATAAGATATAATATTCATTGCGAAGCGTCATGTATTGCTCGTATTCACTTCGAAAGGTGGTAAGTGCGGCACTTCCATGCTAGGAAATAGCGTTTGCAGTTGTCTCCGTATCGAAGCAGTAGTGTTCCAATGCATTTTAAATCGCGATATCGCATCCCATTTCTATGTTCCATGATGACATATAATATTCATTGCGAAGTGTCATGTATACCTCGCACACCCTTCAAACGAATGTAAATGCAACACTTACTTGCTAGGAAATAGCGTTTGCAGATGCCTTCGTATAGTGGCAGTAGGGTTCTAATGCTTCTCAAAACCCGATATCGCATCTCATTTCTATGTTTCATGATAAGATATAATATTCAGAGTGCAGTGTTATGTATACCTCGTATTCACTTCAAAAGAATGTAAATGCGACACTTCCTTGCTAGGATTTAGCGTTTGCAGATATCTACGAATCGAAGCAATAGAGTTCTAATGCTTCTTATATAGCCATATCGCATCTCATTTCTATGTTTCATGATAAGATATAATATTCGTTGTGCAGTGTTATGTATATCTCGTCTATACTTCAAATGGATGTAAATGCGACACTTCCTTGCTAGGAAATAGCGTTTGCAGATGTCTACGTATCGAAGCAATAGTGCCCTAAAGCTTCTTAAATCGCGATATTGCATCTCATTTCTATGTTTCATTATAAGATATAATATTCAATGTGCAGTGCTACAAATACCTCGTATTCACTTCAAAAGAATGTAAATGCGACACTTCCTTGCTATGAAATGGCGTTGGCAGATGTCTACGTATCGAAGCAATAGAGTTCTAATGCTTCTCAAAAAGCGATATTGCATCTCATTCCTATGTTTCATGATAAGATATAATATTCATTGTGCAGTGTTAAGTATACCTCGTATTCACTTGAAAGGAATGTAAATGCGACACTTCCTTGCTAGGCAGTAGCATTTGCAGATGTCTACGTATCGAAGCAATAGAGTTCTAATGCTTCTTAAATCGTCATATCGCATCTCATTTCTATGTTTCATGATAAGATATAATATTCAATGTGCAGTGTTATGTACCCCTCGTACTCACTTCAAAAGACAGTAAATGCGACACTTCCTTGCTAGGAAGTAGCGTTTGCAGATGTCTACGTATCGAAGCAATAGTGTTCTAATGCTTCTTAAATCGCGATATCGCATCTCATTTCTATGTTTCATGATAAGATATAATATTCATTGTGGAGTGTTAAGTATACCTCGTATTCGTTTCAAAAGAATGTAAATGCGACACTTTCTTGCTAGGAAATAGCGTTTGCAGATGTCTACGTGTCGAAGCAATGGAGTTCTAATGCTTCTCAAAACGCGATATCACGTCTCATTCCTATGTTTCATAATAAGATATAATATTCAATGTGCAGTGTTATGTACTGCTCGCATTCACTTCAAAAGAAAATAAATGCGACAATACCTTGCTAGGAAATAGCGTTTGCAGATGTCTCCGTATCGAAGAAATAGTGTTCTAATGCTTCTTAAATCGCGATATCGCATCTCATGTCTACGTTTCATGATAAGATATAATATTCATTGCAAAGTGACATGTATACATTGTATTCCTTACAAAAGAATGTAAATGCGACACTTCCTTGCTAGGAAATAGCGTTTGCAGATGTCTACGTATCGTGGCATTAGAATTCTAATGCTTCTCAAAACGCGATATCGCTACTCATTACTATGATTCATGATAATATATAATATTCATTGTGGAGTGTTATGTATACCTCGTATTCACTTCAAAAGAATGTAAATGCGACACTTCCTTGCTAGGAATTAGCGTTTGCAGATGTCTACGTATCGAAGCAGTAGAGTTCTAATGCTTCTTAAATCGCCATATCGCATCTCATTTCTATGTTTCATGATAAGATATAATAATCGTGCAGTGTTATGTATATCTCGTCTATACTTCAAATGGATGTAAATGCGACACTTACTTGCTGGGAAATAGCGTTTGCAGATGTCTACGTATCGAAGCAATAGAGTTCTAATGCTTCTTAAATCGTCATATCGCATTTCACTTTTATGGTTCATGATAACATATAATATTCATTGCGAAGTGTCATGTATACCTCGTATTCCTTTCAAAAGAATGTAAATGCTACACTTCCTTGCTAGGAAATAGCGTTTGCAGATGTCTACGTATCGTGGCATTAGAATTCTAATGCTTCTCAAAACGCGATATCGCTACTCATTACTATGATTCATGATAATATATAATATTCATTGTGGAGTGTTATGTATACCTCGTATTCACTTAAAAAGAATGTAATGCGACACTTCCTTGCTAGGAAGTAGCGTTTGCAGATGTCTACGTATCGAAGCAATAGGGTTCTAATGCTTCTTAGATCGCCATATCGCATCTCATTTCTATGTTTCATGGTAAGATATAATATTCACTGTGCAGTGTTATGTATACCTCGTATTCACTTGAAAATAATGTAAATGCGACACTTCCTTGCAAGGTAGTAGCGTTTGCAGATGTCTACGAATCGAAGCAATAGAGATCAAATGCTTCTTAAATAGCGATATCGCATCTCATTTCAATGTTTCATGGTAAGATATAATATTGATTGCGTCTACGTATCGAAGCAATAGAATTCTAATGCTTCTCAAAACATGATATCGCATCTCATTTTTATGTTTCATGATAAGATATAATATTCAATGTGCAGTGTTATATACTCCTCGCATTCACATCAAAAGAAAGTAAATGCGACAATACATTGCTAGGAAATAGCGTTTGCAGATGTCTCCGTAACGAAGAAATAGTGTTCTAATGCTTCTTAAATCATGATATCGCGTCTCATTTCTATGTCTCATGATAAGATATAAAATTCATTGCGAAGTGTCGCTTATACCTCGCATACACTTCAAATGAATGTAAATGCGACACTTCCTTGCAAAGAAATAGCGTTTGCAGATGTCTACGTATCCAAGCAATAGAGTTCTAGTGCATCTTAAAACTGCGATATCGCATCACATTTCTATGTCTCATGATAAGATATAATATTCATTGCGAAGTGTTACGTATTCCTCGTCTACACTTCAAATGAATGTAAATGCGACAATTCCTTGCTAGGAAGTAGCGTTGGCAGATGTCTACGTAACGAGGCAATAGATTTCAAGTGCATTTTAAAACGCGATACCGCATCTCATTTCTATGATGCATGATAAGACATAATATTCATTGTTTAGTGTTATGCATACATCGTATTCACTTCAAAAGAATGTAAATGCGAAACTTACTTGCTAGGATATAGCGTTGGCAGATGTTTACGTATCGAAGCAATAGAGTCCTAATGCTTCTTAAAACGAGATATCGCGTCTCATTTCTATGTCTCATGATAAGATATAAAATTCATTGCGAAGTGTCGCTTATACCTCGCATACACTTCAAATGAATGTAAATGCGACACTTCCTTGCAAAGAGATAGCGTTTGCAGATGTCTACGTATCCAAGCAATAGAGTTCTAGTGCTTCTCAAACCGCGATATCGGATCTCATTTCTATATTTCATGATAAGATATAATATCCATTGCGAAGTGTCATGTATTCCTCCCATGCGCTTCAAGTGAATGTAAATGCGACACTTCCTTGCTAGCAAATAGCGTTTGCATATGTCTACTTATTGAAGAAATAGTGTTGTAATGCTTCCTAAACGAGATATCGCATCTCATTTCTATGTTTCATGCTAAGATATAATATTCGTTGCGAAGTGTCATGTATACCACGTATTCCTTTCAAAAGAATGTAAATGCGACACTTCCTTGCTAAGAAGTTGCATTTGCAGATGTCTACGTATCGTGACAATAGGGTTCTTATGCTCTTTATATCGCGATATCGCATCTCATTTGTATGTTACACGATAAGATATAATATTCATTGCGAAGTGTCATGTATACCTCGTATTCACTTGAAAAGAATGTAAATGCGACACTATCTTGTAGGGAAAAGCGTTTCCAGATGCCTACGTATCGAAACAATAGGTTTCTATTGCATCTTAATTGCGAGATGGTGCATCCTATTTCTATGTTTCATGATAAGATATAATATTCATTGCGAAGCGTCATGTATTCCTCGTATTCACTTCAAAAGGTGGTAAGTGCGGCACTTCCATGCTAGGAAACAGCGTTTGCAGATGTCTACGTATCGTAGCATCAGAGTTCTAATGCTTCTTAAAACGCAATATCTCATCTCATTTCTATGTTTCATGATAAGATATAATATTCATTGCGAAGCGTCACTTGTACCTCGAATTCACTTCAAACGAATGTAAATGCGACACTTCCTTGCTAGGAAATAACGTTTGCAGATGTCTACGTATCGGGGTAATGGAGTTTTAATGCTCCTTAAAACGCGATATCGCATCTCATTTCTATGTTTCATGATGTGATATAATATCCATAGCGAAGTGTCATGTATACCTCGTATTCACTTCAAGTGAATGTAAATACGACACTTCCTTGCTAGGAAATAGCGCTCCCAGATGTCTACGTATCGTACCAATAGTGTTCTAATACTTCCTAAAACGCGATATCGCATCTCTCTACTATGTTTCCTGATAAGATATCATATTCATTGTGGACTGTTATGTATACCTCGTATTCACTTCAAAAGAATGTAAATGCGACCCTATCTTGTAGGAAAAAGCGTTTCCAGATGCCTACGTATCGAAACAATAGGTTTCAATTGCATCTTAAAGCGAGATGTTGCATCCTATTTCTATGTTTCATGATAAGATATAATATTCATTGCGAAGCGTCATGTATTCCTCGTATTCACTTCGAAAGGTGGTAAGTGCGGCACTTCCATGCTAGGAAATAGCGTTTGCAGTTGTCTCCGTATCGAAGCAGTAGTGTTCCAATGCATTTTAAATCGCGATATCGCATCCCATTTCTATGTTCCATGATGACATATAATATTCATTGCGAAGTGTCATGTATACCTCGCACACCCTTCAAACGAATGTAAATGCAACACTTACTTGCTAGGAAATAGCGTTTGCAGATGCCTTCGTATAGTGGCAGTAGGGTTCTAATGCTTCTCAAAACCCGATATCGCATCTCATTTCTATGTTTCATGATAAGATATAATATTCAGAGTGCAGTGTTATGTATACCTCGTATTCACTTCAAAAGAATGTAAATGCGACACTTCCTTGCTAGGATTTAGCGTTTGCAGATATCTACGAATCGAAGCAATAGAGTTCTAATGCTTCTTATATAGCCATATCGCATCTCATTTCTATGTTTCATGATAAGATATAATATTCGTTGTGCAGTGTTATGTATATCTCGTCTATACTTCAAATGGATGTAAATGCGACACTTCCTTGCTAGGAAATAGCGTTTGCAGATGTCTACGTATCGAAGCAATAGTGTCCTAAAGCTTCTTAAATCGCGATATTGCATCTCATTTCTATGTTTCATTATAAGATATAATATTCATTGTGCAGTGCTACAAATACCTCGTATTCACTTCAATAGAATGTAAATGCGACACTTCCTTGCATGAAAATTGCGTTTGCAGATGTCTACGTATCGTAGGAATAGTTTTCTAACGCATCTTAAATCGTCATATCGCATCTCATATATACGTTTCATGATAAGATATAGTATTCATTGCGAAGTGTCATGTATACCTCGTATTCCTTTCAAAGGAATGTAAAGGCGACACTTCCTTGCTTGGAAATAGCGTTTGCAGATGTCTACGTATCGTGGCATTAGAATTCTAATGCTTCTCAAAACGCGATATCGCTACTCATTACTATGATTCATGATAATATATAATATTCATTGTGGAGTGTTATGTATACCTCGTATTCACTTAAAATGAATGTAAATGCGACACTTCCTTGCTAGGAAGTAGCGTTTGCAGATGTCTACGTATCGAAGCAATAGGGTTTTAATGCTTCTTAGATCGCCATATCGCATCTCATTTCTATGTTTCATGGTAAGATATAATATTCACTGTGCAGTGTTATGTATACCTCGTATTCACTTGAAAATAATGTAAATGCGACACTTCCTTGCAAGGTAGTAGCGTTTGCAGATGTCTACGAATCGAAGCAATAGAGATCAAATGCTTCTTAAATAGCGATATCGCATCTCATTTCAACGTTTCATGGTAAGATATAATATTGATTGCGTCTACGTATCGAAGCAATAGAATTCTAATGCTTCTCAAAACATGATATCGCATCTCATTTTTATGTTTCATGATAAGATATAATATTCAATGTGCAGTGTTATATACTCCTCGCATTCACATCAAAAGAAAGTAAATGCGACAATACATTGCTAGGAAATAGCGTTTGCAGATGTCTCCGTAACGAAGAAATAGTGTTCTAATGCTTCTTAAATCATGATATCGCGTCTCATTTCTATGTCTCATGATAAGATATAAAATTCATTGCGAAGTGTCGCTTATACCTCGCATACACTTCAAATGAATGTAAATGCGACACTTCCTTGCAAAGAAATAGCGTTTGCAGATGTCTACGTATCCAAGCAATAGAGTTCTAGTGCATCTTAAAACTGCGATATCGCATCACATTTCTATGTCTCATGATAAGATATAATATTCATTGCGAAGTGTTACGTATTCCTCGTCTACACTTCAAATGAATGTAAATGCGACAATTCCTTGCTAGGAAGTAGCGTTGGCAGATGTCTACGTAACGGGGCAATAGATTTCAAGTGCATTTTAAAACGCGATACCGCATCTCATTTCTATGATGCATGATAAGACATAATATTCATTGTTTAGTGTTATGCATACATCGTATTCACTTCAAAAGAATGTAAATGCGAAACTTACTTGCTAGGATATAGCGTTGGCAGATGTTTACGTATCGAAGCAATAGAGTCCTAATGCTTCTTAAAACGAGATATCGCGTCTCATTTCTATGTCTCATGATAAGATATAAAATTCATTGCGAAGTGTCGCTTATACCTCGCATACACTTCAAATGAATGTAAATGCGACACTTCCTTGCAAAGAGATAGCGTTTGCAGATGTCTACGTATCCAAGCAATAGAGTTCTAGTGCTTCTCAAACCGCGATATCGGATCTCATTTCTATATTTCATGATAAGATATAATATCCATTGCGAAGTGTCATGTATTCCTCCCATGCGCTTCAAGTGAATGTAAATGCGACACTTCCTTGCTAGCAAATAGCGTTTGCATATGTCTACTTATTGAAGAAATAGTGTTGTAATGCTTCCTAAACGAGATATCGCATCTCATTTCTATGTTTCATGCTAAGATATAATATTCGTTGCGAAGTGTCATGTATACCACGTATTCCTTTCAAAAGAATGTAAATGCGACACTTCCTTGCTAAGAAGTTGCATTTGCAGATGTCTACGTATCGTGACAATAGGGTTCTTATGCTCTTTATATCGCGATATCGCATCTCATTTGTATGTTACACGATAAGATATAATATTCATTGCGAAGTGTCATGTATACCTCGTATTCACTTGAAAAGAATGTAAATGCGACACTATCTTGTAGGGAAACGCGTTTCCAGATGCCTACGTATCGAAACAATAGGTTTCTATTGCATCTTAATGCGAGATGGTGCATCCTATTTCTATGTTTCATGATAAGATATAATATCCATTGCGAAGCGTCATGTATTCCTCGTATTCACTTCAAAAGGTGGTAAGTGCGGCACTTCCATGCTAGGAAACAGCGTTTGCAGATGTCTACGTATCGTAGCATCAGAGTTCTAATGCTTCTTAAAACGCAATATCTCATCTCATTTCTATGTTTCATGATAAGATATAATATTCATTGCGAAGCGTCACTTGTACCTCGAATTCACTTCAAACGAATGTAAATGCGACACTTCCTTGCTAGGAAATAACGTTTGCAGATGTCTACGTATCGGGGTAATGGAGTTTTAATGCTCCTTAAAACGCGATATCGCATCTCATTTCTATGTTTCATGATGTGATATAATATCCATAGCGAAGTGTCATGTATACCTCGTATTCACTTCAAGTGAATGTAAATACGACACTTCCTTGCTAGGAAATAGCGCTCCCAGATGTCTACGTATCGTACCAATAGTGTTCTAATACTTCCTGAAACGCGATATCGCATCTCTCTACTATGTTTCCTGATAAGATATCATATTCATTGTGGACTGTTATGTATACCTCGTATTCACTTCAAAAGAATGTAAATGCGACCCTATCTTGTAGGAAAAAGCGTTTCCAGATGCCTACGTATCGAAACAATAGGTTTCAATTGCATCTTAAAGCGAGATGTTGCATCCTATTTCTATGTTTCATGATAAGATATAATATTCATTGCGAAGCGTCATGTATTCCTCGTATTCACTTCGAAAGGTGGTAAGTGCGGCACTTCCATGCTAGGAAATAGCGTTTGCAGTTGTCTCCGTATCGAAGCAGTAGTGTTCCAATGCATTTTAAATCGCGATATCGCATCCCATTTCTATGTTCCATGATGACATATAATATTCATTGCGAAGTGTCATGTATACCTCGCACACCCTTCAAACGAATGTAAATGCAACACTTACTTGCTAGGAAATAGCGTTTGCAGATGCCTTCGTATAGTGGCAGTAGGGTTCTAATGCTTCTCAAAACCCGATATCGCATCTCATTTCTATGTTTCATGATAAGATATAATATTCAGAGTGCAGTGTTATGTATACCTCGTATTCACTTCAAAAGAATGTAAATGCGACACTTCCTTGCTAGGATTTAGCGTTTGCAGATATCTACGAATCGAAGCAATAGAGTTCTAATGCTTCTTATATAGCCATATCGCATCTCATTTCTATGTTTCATGATAAGATATAATATTCGTTGTGCAGTGTTATGTATATCTCGTCTATACTTCAAATGGATGTAAATGCGACACTTCCTTGCTAGGAAATAGCGTTTGCAGATGTCTACGTATCGAAGCAATAGTGTCCTAAAGCTTCTTAAATCGCGATATTGCATCTCATTTCTATGTTTCATTATAAGATATAATATTCATTGTGCAGTGCTACAAATACCTCGTATTCACTTCAATAGAATGTAAATGCGACACTTCCTTGCATGAAAATTGCGTTTGCAGATGTCTACGTATCGAAGCAACAGACATCTAATGCTTCTTAAATCGCCATATCGCTTCTCATTTCTATGATTCATGATAATATATAATATTCATTGTGCAGTGTCATGTATACCTCGCATACACTTCAAATGAACGTAAATGCGGCACTTCCTTGCTTGGAAATAGCGTTTGCAGATGTCTACGTATCGAAGCAATAGTTTTCTAATGCTTCTTAATTCGTCATATCGCATCTCATATCTACGTTTCATGATAAGATATAGTATTCATTGCGAAGTGTCATGTATATATCGTATTCCTTTCAAGAGAATGTAAATGCGACACTTCCTTGCTAGGAAGTAGCGTTTGCAGATGTCTACGTATCGAAGCAATAGTGTTCTAATGCTTCTTAAATCGCCATATCGCTACACATTAATATGTTTCATGATAACATAATATATTCATTGTGGAGTGTCATGTATATCTTGTATTCACTTCAAAAGTAGGTAAATGTGACACTTCCTTGCAAGGTAGTAGTGTTTGCAGATGTCTACGAATCGAAGCAATAGAGATCAAATGCTTTTTAAATAGCGATACCGCATCTCATTTCAAATTTTCATGGTAAGATATAATATTCATTGCGTCTACGTATCGAAGCAATAGAGTTCTAATGCTCCTCAAAACATGATATCGCATCTCATTCCTATGTTTCATGATAAGATATAATATTCAACGTGCAGTGTTATGCACCCCTCGAATTCACATCAAAACAAAGTAAATGCGACAATACATTGCTAGGAAATAGTGTTTGCAGATGTCTCCGTAACGAAGAAATAGTGTTCTAATGCTTCTTAAATCGCGATATTGCATCTCATTTCTATGTTTCATTATAAGATATAATATTCATTGTGCAGTGCTACAAATACCTCGTATTCACTTCAATAGAATGTAAATGCGACACTTCCTTGCATGAAAATTGCGTTTGCAGATGTCTACGTATCGTAGAAATAGTTTTCTAACGCATCTTAAATCGTCATATCGCATCTCATATATACGTTTCATGATAAGATATAGTATTCATTGCGAAGTGTCATGTATACCTCGTATTCCTTTCAAAGGAATGTAAAGGCGACACTTCCTTGCTCGGAAATAGCGTTTGCAGATGTCTACGTATCGTGGCATTAGAATTCTAATGCTTCTCAAAACGCGATATCGCTACTCATTACTATGATTCATGATAATATATAATATTCATTGTGGAGTGTTATGTATACCTCGTATTCACTTAAAAAGAATGTAAATGCGACACTTCCTTGCTAGGAAGTAGCGTTTGCAGATGTCTACGTATCGAAGCAATAGGGTTTTAATGCTTCTTAGATCGCCATATCGCATCTCATTTCTATGTTTCATGGTAAGATATAATATTCACTGTGCAGTGTTATGTATACCTCGTATTCACTTGAAAATAATGTAAATGCGACACTTCCTTGCAAGGTAGTAGCGTTTGCAGATGTCTACGAATCGAAGCAATAGAGATCAAATGCTTCTTAAATAGCGATATCGCATCTCATTTCAACGTTTCATGGTAAGATATAATATTGATTGCGTCTACGTATCGAAGCAATAGAATTCTAATGCTTCTCAAAACATGATATCGCATGTCATTTTTATGTTTCATGATAAGATATAATATTCAATGTGCAGTGTTATATACTCCTCGCATTCACATCAAAAGAAAGTAAATGCGACAATACATTGCTAGGAAATAGCGTTTGCAGATGTCTCCGTAACGAAGAAATAGTGTTCTAATGCTTCTTAAATCATGATATCGCGTCTCATTTCTATGTCTCATGATAAGATATAAAATTCATTGCGAAGTGTCGCTTATACCTCGCATACACTTCAAATGAATGTAAATGCGACACTTCCTTGCAAAGAAATAGCGTTTGCAGATGTCTACGTATCCAAGCAATAGAGTTCTAGTGCATCTTAAAACTGCGATATCGCATCACATTTCTATGTCTCATGATAAGATATAATATTCATTGCGAAGTGTTACGTATTCCTCGTCTACACTTCAAATGAATGTAAATGCGACAATTCCTTGTTAGGAAGTAGCGTTGGCAGATGTCTACGTAACGGGGCAATAGATTTCAAGTGCATTTTAAAACGCGATACCGCATCTCATTTCTATGATGCATGATAAGACATAATATTCATTGTTTAGTGTTATGCATACATCGTATTCACTTCAAAAGAATGTAAATGCGAAACTTACTTGCTAGGATATAGCGTTGGCAGATGTTTACGTATCGAAGCAATAGAGTCCTAATGCTTCTTAAAACGAGATATCGCGTCTCATTTCTATGTCTCATGATAAGATATAAAATTCATTGCGAAGTGTCGCTTATACCTCGCATACACTTCAAATGAATGTAAATGCGACACTTCCTTGCAAAGAGATAGCGTTTGCAGATGTCTACGTATCCAAGCAATAGAGTTCTAGTGCTTCTCAAACCGCGATATCGGATCTCATTTCTATATTTCATGATAAGATATAATATCCATTGCGAAGTGTCATGTATTCCTCCCATGCGCTTCAAGTGAATGTAAATGCGACACTTCCTTGCTAGCAAATAGCGTTTGCATATGTCTACTTATTGAAGAAATAGTGTTGTAATGCTTCCTAAACGAGATATCGCATCTCATTTCTATGTTTCATGCTAAGATATAATATTCGTTGCGAAGTGTCATGTATACCACGTATTCCTTTCAAAAGAATGTAAATGCGACACTTCCTTGCTAAGAAGTTGCATTTGCAGATGTCTACGTATCGTGACCATAGGGTTCTTATGCTCTTTATATCGCGATATCGCATCTCATTTGTATGTTACACGATAAGATATAATATTCATTGCGAAGTGTCATGTATACCTCGTATTCACTTGAAAAGAATGTAAATGCGACACTATCTTGTAGGGAAAAGCGTTTCCAGATGCCTACGTATCGAAACAATAGGTTTCTATTGCATCTTAATGCGAGATGGTGCATCCTATTTCTATGTTTCATGATAAGATATAATATCCATTGCGAAGCGTCATGTATTCCTCGTATTCACTTCAAAAGGTGGTAAGTGCGGCACTTCCATGCTAGGAAACAGCGTTTGCAGATGTCTACGTATCGTAGCATCAGAGTTCTAATGCTTCTTAAAACGCAATATCTCATCTCATTTCTATGTTTCATGATAAGATATAATATTCATTGCGAAGCGTCACTTGTACCTCGAATTCACTTCAAACGAATGTAAATGCGACACTTCCTTGCTAGGAAATAACGTTTGCAGATGTCTACGTATCGGGGTAATGGAGTTTTAATGCTCCTTAAAACGCGATATCGCATCTCATTTCTATGTTTCATGATGTGATATAATATCCATAGCGAAGTGTCATGTATACCTCGTATTCACTTCAAGTGAATGTAAATACGACACTTCCTTGCTAGGAAATAGCGCTCCCAGATGTCTACGTATCGTACCAATAGTGTTCTAATACTTCCTAAAACGCGATATCGCATCTCTCTACTATGTTTCCTGATAAGATATCATATTCATTGTGGACTGTTATGTATACCTCGTATTCACTTCAAAAGAATGTAAATGCGACCCTATCTTGTAGGAAAAAGCGTTTCCAGATGCCTACGTATCGAAACAATAGGTTTCAATTGCATCTTAAAGCGAGATGTTGCATCCTATTTCTATGTTTCATGATAAGATATAATATTCATTGCGAAGCGTCATGTATTCCTCGTATTCACTTCGAAAGGTGGTAAGTGCGGCACTTCCATGCTAGGAAATAGCGTTTGCAGTTGTCTCCGTATCGAAGCAGTAGTGTTCCAATGCATTTTAAATCGCGATATCGCATCCCATTTCTATGTTCCATGATGACATATAATATTCATTGCGAAGTGTCATGTATACCTCGCACACCCTTCAAACGAATGTAAATGCAACACTTACTTGCTAGGAAATAGCGTTTGCAGATGCCTTCGTATAGTGGCAGTAGGGTTCTAATGCTTCTCAAAACCCGATATCGCATCTCATTTCTATGTTTCATGATAAGATATAATATTCAGAGTGCAGGGTTATGTATACCTCGTATTCACTTCAAACGAATGTAAATGCGACACTTCCTTGCTAGGATTTAGCGTTTGCAGATATCTACGAATCGAAGCAATAGAGTTCTAATGCTTCTTATATAGCCATATCGCATCTCATTTCTATGTTTCATGATAAGATATAATATTCGTTGTGCAGTGTTATGTATATCTCGTCTATACTTCAAATGGATGTAAATGCGACACTTCCTTGCTAGGAAATAGCGTTTGCAGATGTCTACGTATCGAAGCAATAGTGTCCTAAAGCTTCTTAAATCGCGATATTGCATCTCATTTCTATGTTTCATTATAAGATATAATATTCATTGTGCAGTGCTACAAATACCTCGTATTCACTTCAATAGAATGTAAATGCGACACTTCCTTGCATGAAAATTGCGTTTGCAGATGTCTACGTATCGTAGAAATAGTTTTCTAACGCATCTTAAATCGTCATATCGCATCTCATATATACGTTTCATGATAAGATATAGTATTCATTGCGAAGTGTCATGTATACCTCGTATTCCTTTCAAAGGAATGTAAAGGCGACACTTCCTTGCTTGGAAATAGCGTTTGCAGATGTCTACGTATCGAAGCAATAGTTTTCTAATGCTTCTTATATCGTCATATCGCATCTCATATCTACGTTTCATGATACGATATAGCATTCATTGCGAAGTGTCATGTATACCTCGTGTTCCTTTCAAAAGAATGTAAATGCGACACTTCCGTGCTAGGAAGTAGCGTCTGCAGATGTCTACGTATCGAAGCAATAGTGTTCTAATGCTTCTTAAATCGCGATATCGCATCTCATTTCTACGTTTCATGATATGATATAATATTCATTGTGCAGTGTTATGTATACCCCTTATTCACATCAAAAGAATGTAAATGCTACAATTTCTTGCTAGGAAATAGCGTTTGCAGATGTCTACGTATCGAAGTAATAGACATCAAATGCTTCATATATCGCCATATCGCATCTCATTTCTATGTTTCATGATAAGATATAATATTCAATGCGAGGTGTCATGTATACCTCGTATTCCTTTCAAAGGAATGTAAATGCGACACCTCCTTGCTAGGAAATAGCGTTTGCAGATGTCTACGTATCGAAGCAACAGACATCTAATGCTTCTTAAATCGCCATATCGCTTCTCATTTCTATGATTCATGATAATATATAATATTCATTGTGCAGTGTCATGTATACCTCGCATACACTTCAAATGAACGTAAATGCGGCACTTCCTTGCTTGGAAATAGCGTTTGCAGATGTCTACGTATCGAAGCAATAGTTTTCTAATGCTTCTTAATTCGTCATATCGCATCTCATATCTACGTTTCATGATAAGATATAGTATTCATTGCGAAGTGTCATGTATATATCGTATTCCTTTCAAGAGAATGTAAATGCGACACTTCCTTGCTAGGAAGTAGCGTTTGCAGATGTCTACGTATCGAAGCAATAGTGTTCTAATGCTTCTTAAATCGCCATATCGCTACACATTAATATGTTTCATGATAACATAATATATTCATTGTGGAGTGTCATGTATATCTTGTATTCACTTCAAAAGTAGGTAAATGTGACACTTCCTTGCAAGGTAGTAGTGTTTGCAGATGTCTACGAATCGAAGCAATAGAGATCAAATGCTTTTTAAATAGCGATACCGCATCTCATTTCAAATTTTCATGGTAAGATATAATATTCATTGCGTCTACGTATCGAAGCAATAGAGTTCTAATGCTCCTCAAAACATGATATCGCATCTCATTCCTATGTTTCATGATAAGATATAATATTCAACGTGCAGTGTTATGCACCCCTCGAATTCACATCAAAACAAAGTAAATGCGACAATACATTGCTAGGAAATAGTGTTTGCAGATGTCTCCGTAACGAAGAAATAGTGTTCTAATGCTTCTTAAATCGCGATATCGCATCTAATTTCTATGTTTCATGATAAGATATAATGTTCATTGTGCAGTGTTATGTATATCTCGTCTATACTTCAAATGGATGAAAATGCGACACTTCCTTGCTAGGAAATAGCCTTTGCAGATGTTACCTATCGAAGCAATAGAGTTCTAATGCATCTTAAAACTGCGATATCGCATCACATTTCTATGTCTCATGATAAGATATAATATTCATTGTGCAGTGTTATGCATATCTCGTCTATACTTCAAATGGATGTAAATGCGGCACTTCCCTGCTAGGAAGTAGCGTTTGCAGATGTCTACGTATCGAAGCAATAGGGATCTAATGCTTCTTAAATCGCCATATCGCATCTCATTTCTATGTTTCATGATAATATATAATATTCACTGCGAAGTGTCATGTATACCTCGCATACACTTCAAATGAACGTAAATGCGACACTTCCTTGCTTGGAAATAGCGTTTGCCGATGTCCACGTATCGAAGCAATAGATTTCTCAAGCTTACTAATTCGCGATATCGCACCTCATATCTATGTTTCATGATAATATATAATATTCATTGCGAAGTTTCATGTATACCTCGCATACAATGCAAACGAATGTGAATCCGACAGTTCCTTGCTGGGAAATAGTGTTTGCAGATGTCTACGTATCGAAGCAATAGAGTTCTAATACTTCTTAAAACGCGATATCGCATCTCATTTCTATGTTTCATGATATGATATAATATTCATTGTGCAGTGCTATGTATATCTCTTATTCACTTCAAAAGAATGTAAATGCTACAATTTCTTGCTAGTAAATCGTCATATCGCATCTCATATGTACGTTTCATGATAAGATATAGTATTCATTGGGGAAGTGTCATGTATACCTGGTATTCCTTTCAAAAGAATGTAAATGCGACACTTCCTTGCTAGGATGTAGCGTTTGCAGATGTCTACGTATCGAAGCAATAGTGTTCTAATCCTTGTTAAATCGCCATATCGCTACTCATTACTATGTTTCATGATAACATATAATATTCATTGTGGAGTGTTATGTATACCTCGTATTCACTTCAAAGGAATGTAAATGCGACACTTCCTTGCTAGGAAATAACGTTTGCAGATGTCTACGTATCGGGGTAATGGAGTTTTAATGCTCCTTAAAACGCGATATCGCATCTCATTTCTATGTTTCATGATGTGATATAATATCCATAGCGAAGTGTCATGTATACCTCGTATTCACTTCAAGTGAATGTAAATACGACACTTCCTTGCTAGGAAATAGCGCTCCCAGATGTCTACGTATCGTACCAATAGTGTTCTAATACTTCCTGAAACGCGATATGTCACGTCCCGAGGTGCGGTTGCGCTCGCAACGGTGGCACAAAGTCGTAACCGTTCCCGAAAATAACGCGAATTGCGTCCGGACCGGGTTCGTTGGCGTTTCGGACTCGATAAAACGGTAATTAACACTAAACTTACCTTGCGAAGGCTTGATTCCGCTGTCTGATTTCTCTTTCTAGGTACCTGGAGCGCCTTGGATCCGCAACCGGGATGGCGGCGGCGTACGGCTGGAACGGAGGTACGTCTACGGGAATAAGCGTCCAGGCGGGTTGACTCCGGCTGGCAGATATCGGCGTTTGGCCCTGACGATTGGCGACTCGTACGGGTCGTGCGGCGAAGGAAACCTCCTTCACAGGAACCAGGACTCGAACGTAGGAAATTGAATATTCTGGTGCATCACCCACGTATTCCCGAGCGAGACGACGAATGAACTCTCTCCTCCCCGCGCGTCGTGTACGCTTTGTCGGAGGTGCAAGGCTCATCGAGAATACTTGAACCTCGGTTGAATACGGCACGGCTAAGCGTTGGTTCGCTCTAGCTTACCGGGATCGACCTGGGCGCAAGATATTCTGTACACGGTAGAAGTGAGGATGGAGCAACTAAGCGCTGGTTCGCTCTAGTCGTCGAGCCTCAAGACTATCGTAGATGAGATATAGAATTAGAATAATCGCGAGCGTACCCGTGGATTAGAATTAAGGAATTGTATTTGAACTCGAATAAAGATACTTTGAATCTGGTAAAAATAAACTATATTCTATGATTTCACTATACTAGATACACTTGACTAAATTCTAAGTTACTGACTAGCGATTACAATGAGAATTAGAAATAGTATAAAGTATCGAACGGACTCCGCTATGGGAGTATGGATAGAGACGAATGCATTAGAGCTAATTGCTCGTTGCGAATGAGCCTATTGCTCGGATCGGAAGTGCATCGTTCGGATGCTGGATTAGAACTCCTCGGTTCGGAGATGAGATACGAACTCTCCAGTTCGGAGATGAGATACCAACTCTCCCGTTCGGAGGTGAGATTGGAACTCTCCCGTTCGGAGATGAGTTAGCAACTGACTCTCGGATCTCGCGTCCGCGACCTCCTCGGGTCGCGCGGCGCGCGAGTCGCTGGGCCCTCGCGGTGGGGCGGACGGTCGGAGTAGGGCGGCCGCTCGGCCCTCGTGGTGGGGCGGCCGTTCGGAGTGGGGCGCGGCCCGCGTTAAGCGTGAGCCGCGAGCGTCGAGTGTGCGCGCGAGTGCACGGAACATAACCGTGCATGAATAAAATATATACATATATTTACTTAAATCTAGGTGTGTGTTGGTGTGTATGTACATAGGTGAGTAGTGTGCTTATTCTAATCCCACATGTACGAGAAGTACGTATAGGGCTTCGTGATCGCTGGGGATTCGACCCAGTATGTGTCGGAGAGCTCCTCGCCCTCGTAATACGGGGTGAAGTCCTCCCCCTCGTGTGTGGAGATCGCGCGTGGGCGCGGCATGCTGCATCCCTCTTCCCTCTCGTACCTTTGTCTCCTTCTGTAGGGACGGCGAGTCGGCGGGTGGCCCGTGTGCAGGGGCTCCGGATACGGATGCTGGGGATGATGAGGTGGACGCCGGAGGGTGGCAGGCGGTACGCCTGACGTTACACCACCCCCCTTGGAAAAAGAATCTCGGCCATGCCGAGATCTCTTGTCTGTTGGGTAGATTTCGGGATGCTGGATCCTTCTCTTGGTCCTGTCGGCTGGATGCTGCGGAATCTGAGGTTTTTCGCCTGGTTGATCCTGGCGATAACGTTTGGAGATTGGACCGTGACTGCGGGCTTCCTTCGGATTGCAGGCACTTTCGTCGCTTTCACTTTCAGCGTTCGTTTGAATGTCACTGCTCTCACTGACTTCATTTTCAGTTTTTCGCACTTTTCTTTCACTAGCATCCACACTCTGCATACTATGCATTCGTTTACAAATTTTGATTTTGTTCGTATGAACAATTTTATGGCGCCCTTTTACATTCAGCTTAACATTACAATTGCCCAAAATTTCGAGGATACGGTACGGTCCAGAATACTGTGCCTGGAACTTATGTTTGTTCGGCTCTTTTAAAAGATAGACCCATTGGCCTACCTCGAAGTTTTGGACATTGAGATTTCGGTCATAATAATATTTAGAACGTCGTTTCGCATTGTCTAGATTGGCTTTAGCCAAATCCTGAGATTTCGAGATTTTCTCCTGAAGTTGTATAAGATAGTCGCTATAAGTTTCGTTATCAGAGCTGTCCTGAAAAGGAGTGGCTGACGGCGTCCTAGCTATCCTGCCGAACACTAGTTCGTGTGGGGTGTATAATGTACCCTCGTGCACACTGGTGTTGTATGAAAACATTGCGTACGGTAACCAATTCACCCAATCGTTACTCGACTCTATGTAATGCTTCAGATATTCGGCCAGGACGTGGTGAGATCGTTCAACGGACCCGTTTGTCTGTGGATGGAACGCAGTGGACTTGTATTGCTTAATACGGAATTTGATTGCTATGGCTTTAATCAAGCTGTTTATAAAGTTCGAACCTTGGTCCGTGAGTATGCCTTTCGGGCATCCGAATTTACAAATGAATTCTTTTATTAAAGCTTCGGCAATGTCTACTGCGGTGGTGGTTTTGAGAGGAACTGCGACTGAGTATTTAGTGAGGAGATCTTGGATCGTGAGGATACTTGTATAACCGTCGGAAGTTTCGGGAAGAGGACCCATTACGTCCATTGAAATCTTATCGAATGCCCTGCCAGGGGTGTCGGTTAAAGTGAGAGGCTGTCTGGTCTTTACCCGGACCAGTTTCTCTGTCTGACAACTTTTACATTTGCCAATGTATTCTTGTATTTGTGTTTTCATGTTTGGCCAAAAGTATTGTTGTCTGATGCGAGAATAAGTTTTATTAACCCCTTTGTGACCTCCCACAGGGGAGTCGTGGTTTTCTCTTATTATTTTCAGTCGCTCTTCGACCGAAGGGGTTTTAATGAGGCCCTGGCAGACCGTAATCTGGACAGTTGTTTCATAAAACAGGTCCTGAAGGATTTTCTGGATTCGGGACCAGGATACGGAGTCTAGATAGGTTTGTGCGATACTAAATGTTTGTAATTGTAATTCGTTTACAACGTCGCACAAGGATCTGAATGTTTCTATTACGGTCTGGAAATTGATTGATCTGGTGGAATGTTCGATGATTGGAAGCTGGATTTGGAATTCGTTTCCGATTTGTATGACTTTGGCTTTGGTAAGGACGTGATTTTTGTTTAGGAGGAATTTTTCAGCGTTTGCTAGATCTTTGGCGCCCGTGTCATAGGGGTGCCCAGATTGCGTGACGAAGACAACTACATTGTCTCGTCGCGTTGATAATGCGTCACGGCTGAAATTAAATAGAGGTTCGCGTCGGAAAAATTCATTTGGAGCAGGAGTATAGAAGTCGGTGCTGTCGCTGGCGACTTGCGGAGGTGGTGCTGTGTTGGTACGGAAGGACGTGCCTGGAGTCGGTAATTCAGGTTCTGATGTTACCGGAGTAGGAGGAGGCGCTAGTGTGGTATACTTTTTACGGGTTTCCGGAGGCACATCGAAGATGTCGTCCTCCGAGTTTTCTGAATACGAGAGCGGAAAAATTTGAGCGGGATTCCGCGACAATGCGTCCGCATTAAGGTTCGTTTTTCCACTTTTATAGACCATCTCGTAGTCAAATTCCGCTAACTTAAGCCTCCACCGTACGAGTCTACTTGACGGGTCCTTGACCGAATTCATCCACACTAACGGTCGATGGTCGGTAACGAGTTTGAATTGATTACCGTATATGTATGGACGAAAGTAATGGACGGCGTAGACAATCGCCAGACACTCCTTCTCGATCGTGGAGTAGTTTTTCTCCGCAGCGTTTAACAGTCGCGACGTGTACGCGATTGGCAAGTCGCGGCCTATTGGTCCTTGACTCAAGATAGCACCAATAGCTTCGGCGGACGCGTCGGTCGTTATCACGAATGGTTGTTTAAAGTTGGGGTACTGCAAGATAGGCGCTTCGCATAGGCAATCTCGGAGTTTGACGAATGAATTCTCATGCTCGTTACGCCATACAAAGGGCGCGTCCTTTTTTAACAAATTCGTTAGAGGCTTAGCAATATTGGAAAAATTTGCGATGAACCGCCTGTAGTATCCCGCGAGCCCGAGGAATTGTTTGATCTGTTTCGCGTTGCGCGGGCGCGGAAAATTTTTGACGGCGCTAATTTTCGCAGGGTCAGGTTTTACACCGTGCTCACTGATAATATGACCCAAATAGCTTACTTCTCTCCTCAAGAATTCGCACTTATCCGGCTGCAATACTAAATTAGCTTCTTTGAGCCGTTGAGTTAATTTATCGAATTTAAGTCGATGTTCTTGAAGAGAGCTAGCGTAGATAACAATGTCGTCCAAATAGACGAAAATTTCGTTCCCCTGGAGACCGGACAGGACATTGTCCATAAGTCGTTGGAACGTCGCTGGCGCATTTTTTAATCCGAATGGCATTCTTTTAAATTCATAATGCCCGTGAGGCGTCGAAAAAGCAGTTTTAGGAGCATCGGCGGGCTCCATTGGGATCTGGTGAAATCCGCTCGCGAGATCGAATGTACTAAAATACTTCGCACTCCCGAGCTGATCAAGTATCTCGGTAATGCAAGGGAGGGGATAGGCATCGGCGACAGATTTCTCATTGAGTGCGCGGTAGTCGATGACGACGCGCCATTGCTTGTTGCCCAAGGAGTCCGGTTTCTTTGGGACAACCCACAATGGCGAATTATATGGTGATTTTGACGGAGAGATGACACCATTTTGTAAAAATTTGTCGACTTGTCGTCGAATCTCCTCCTTATGAGCTGGTGGGAATCGGTATTGTTTCACATTGACGGGGCGGTCGTCGACGGTTGGAATCTTGTGCGTGGTTGCTGACGTATGCCCTAATTTATCCCCCTCAATGTGAAAAAGCTCCTGCGTGCTTTGAACGAGACGAACGACGTGCTCTCTTTCCTCTGCGTTGAGGTGGTCGAGACGGAGGAGACTAAGAATTCGATCTAGTCGAGATTTCGAAGGATTGGCGGATTTCGATGTTTGTTTTAACGGCGCCTGTTGTACATTATTTTTAACCGCCTGAGCATAGGAGATTTGCTGAGTATTCGCGATTTTGCAACGCGAAGGAGGAGTTTCGATTGTCGAATATGGTGTCTGATTCGAGAAAGAAATAGAAGTTTTCCCTTTTTGGGATGAGCCGATCGGTACGGCGGATACGTTGGATTTAGTAGATTTAGAAAAAACCGGATACAGCGACGGACTATCCTCCTCGTGGAGGGGAGTCATGATTTGCGCGGGCTCGAGTATGATCTCTGGTAACGCGATTTCGACGGCGCGGTCGGATGAATTAATTATTCGAGTTACCGCTTTGCCCCGAATTACTCTGACGAGAGCGTTTCCGAAAAATATACCCGGCGCAAGATCGATACGGGGAATTATACCTTCCGCGAGGTTCGAATTAACTACGCGGACCTTGATACCGATATTTGATCTCGGCGGAATGGAGATACGGTCTCCTGACTTCGGAGAAGCTGCTTTGTCTTGCGTTCGAAGCTTCGATTTCGTTGCTGCATCGCGTTTCAGCGGAGGCGATGATTTACGCGGCGGGCGCGGCGGCGGAGGGGGAATAGATTCCGTGCGCGGCGCTTGTTTACGTTTCGGCGATAGGAGAGGCTTTATTTTCGAGTCCGGTGACGGTTCCTCGAGTGCTTCGATATCGTCTTCGAAAGGAATTCTCTTACCATTCCATTTGATTATTTTATTTGGAAAAGAGATTTCTGCGTCCATACAGAACCCGGAGCCGAGGATCCCGCTTGGTTTAAGGGGAAAATCATCCTCGACCACATTAAAAGGAACGACGCGACCGAAAATGACAAGATTCACCGTCCCTAGGGTTGCGGTTTTGCCATCGGTTACCCCTGTTATTATGACGATCTCGGACTTATCGATTCGCGCGGATGCTTTTAGAGCCGAACGTTTTATAATATTTATTTCCGCCCCAGTGTCCACCATGAAGCGAGTTGGTGAAATTAGAAGATCGGATTTTAGAATTACGTTTGGCGTGCTAGTTTTTCCGGTTATGTTTATCGCGGCGTTTCGTCGATTTCCGCGTTGGAGTTGTTCGCGGCGAGAGGACGGACTTGGTGCGCGGCCTCGCCACCTGTCTCGCGGCGGGTGCGGAGGCCATTGTCGTTTCCCGAATTTTTATTTACCGCGTTGTTGTACTGCCTTTTGCGGCACTCGCCTATTTCGTGCCCCGGGGTCTTGCAATAGCGACAAAATTTGGGCGCGTCCCTGGCTACGATTTGTCTTGGTTGTTCGTACGCGGGGCCTCGAGTAGGAGGCGGTACGTCCCTGGATCGCAAGTATTCCTGCGGTCGGTACGGCGATGGCGGTCTGAGCCGACACTCGGTCGCGTAATGTCCGATATTATTGCATTTTCGGCAAATAATTTCGGCTGGTTTTTCGCGCGATTCTGGTCGCGCGACACGCGATCTACCTAGCCGGTTGCAATCACGTTCGTGCATTTGATAGAGCTCCCGCGCTCGAGCGAACGTTTCTCGCAATGTACCGAATGAACTTATAGTCATTTGCATTCGAATTTCCGGAATGAGACCGTCTTTAAAACATTGTAGGGTGAGCGCGTCTACGTCATCGAGCGATTCCGGTGTGTCTCGTCGAGCAAGCCTCTCGCAATCAATTATAGCGGTTCTAAGATCTTTTACTCGACCGATGTAATCTAGAATGTGCTCGTTCGCGCGCATAAATATATTAGCAAGTTCACCCCGATAATGATGAGCTGATTTTACGGAGCAAAAAGTGCTGCGAAGAACGTCCGTTAATTCGAGTATTGTGTAACACGGCTCGTCTTCTAGCGCGGCGTAGGCACGACCCTTGAGTTTTCCCTTAAGCAGGCGTGTGAAGGTTCGCTCGCACCCATTAGGGATAAGCTCATAAGCGCGTTTACACGCTCGGGTAAACTGAAGAATGGGAATGTTCTGACCGTCGAATGTCGGCACGGCTTCGAGGGCCTGCTTAAGCGATAGCTCGTCGTGTTGCGAACTATTTGTATTGAAATCAGAGCTCGAATTATGTGCGGAAAGCGGATTTCCCCGAGGAATATCCAGCGAAACGGTATCGTCGCGCGTTAAATCAGGCGTTCTGCGAATAGATTCTAATTCACGACGTAAAATTTCTATTTGCTGGAGCAACGCGGCATTACTCGGATCGGTCGCTTTCGTATTTTTCGCGGAAGTATTTTGTTGCGCGGTACTAGGAAGAGGCTCGGCGATAGCGTCTTGGAAATCAAGCGTTCTGCTAGTGCGTTTTTCGCGTTCGGAATCGGCCATCGCGGCGGCTCGCTGTGTCTGCTGGCGCGTTTTTGTCGGAGTCCGGGTTGCCATATCTAGTTTCGCGGTTCCTTTCGGCGGAATTTCCGGAGGAAACGCGTGGCTATCCCACCGCTGTCACCAAAAATAACTTTCGTGTCACGTCCCGAGGTGCGGTTGCGCTCGCAACGGTGGCACAAAGTCGTAACCGTTCCCGATAATAACGCGAATTGCGTCCGGACCGGGTTCGTTGGCGTTTCGGACTCGATAAAACGGTAACTAACACTAAACTTACCTTGCGAAGGCTTGATTCCGCTGTCTGAGTTCTCTTTCCAGGTACCTGGAGCGCCTTGGATCCGCAACCGGGATGGCGGCGGCGTACGGCTGGAACGGAGGTACGTCTACGGGAATAAGCGTCCAGGCGGGTTGACTCCGGCTGGCAGGTATCGGCGTTTGGCCCTGACGATTGGCGACTCGTACGGGTCGTGCGGCGAAGGAAACCTCCTTCACAGGAACCAGGACTCGAACGTAGGAAATTGAATATTCTGGTGCATCACCCACGTATTCCCGAGCGAGACGACGAATGAACTCTCTCCTCCCCGCGCGTCGTGTACGCTTTGTCGGAGGTGCAAGGCTCATCGAGAATACTTGAACTTCGGTTGAATACGGCACGGCTAAGCGTTGGTTCGCTCTAGCTTACCGGGATCGACCTGGGCGCAAGATATTCTGTACACGGTAGAAGTGAGGATGGAGCAACTAAGCGCTGGTTCGCTCTAGTCGTCGAGCCTCAAGACTATCGTAGATGAGATATAGAATTAGAATAATCGCGAGCGTACCCGTGGATTAGAATTAAGGAATTGTATTTGAACTCGAATAAAGATACTTTGAATCTGGTAAAAATAAACTATATTCTATGATTTCACTATACTAGATACACTTGACTAAATTCTAAGTTACTGACTAGCGATTACAATGAGAATTAGAAATAGTATAAAGTATCGAATGGACTCCGTTATGGGAGTATGGATAGAGACGAATGCATTAGAGCTAATTGCTCGTTGCGAATGAGCCTATTGCTCGGATCGGAGGTGCATCGTTCGGATGCTGGATTAGAACTCCTCGGTTCGGAGATGAGATACGAACTCTCCAGTTCGGAGATGAGATTGGAACTCTCCGGTTCGGAGATGAGACGCGAACTGACTCTCGGATCTCGCGTCCGCGACCTCCTCGGGTCGCGCGGCGCGCGAGTCGCTGGGCCCTCGCGGTGGGGCGGACGGTCGGAGTAGGGCGGCCGCTCGGCCCTCGTGGTGGGGCGGCCGTTCGGAGTGGGGCGCGGCCCGCGTTAAGCGTGAGCCGCGAGCGTCGAGTGTGCGCGCGAGTGCACGGAACATAACCGTGCATGAATAAAATATATACATATATTTACTTAAATCTAGGTGTGTGTTGGTGTGTATGTACATAGGTGAGTAGTGTGCTTATTCTAATCCCACATGTACGAGAAGTACGTATAGGGCTTCGTGATCGCTGGGGATTCGACCCAGTATGTGTCGGAGAGCTCCTCGCCCTCGTAATACGGGGTGAAGTCCTCCCCCTCGTGTGTGGAGATCGCGCGTGGGCGCGGCATGCTGCATCCCTCTTCCCTCTCGTACCTTTGTCTCCTTCTGTAGGGACGGCGAGTCGGCGGGTGGCCCGTGTGCAGGGGCTCCGGATACGGATGCTGGGGATGATGAGGTGGACGCCGGAGGGTGGCAGGCGGTACGCCTGACGTTACAGTATCGAAGCAATAGTGTTCTAATGCTTCTTAAATCGCCATATCGCTACACATTAATATGTTTCATGATAACATAATATATTCATTGTGGAGTGTCATGTATATCTTGTATTCACTTCAAAAGTAGGTAAATGTGACACTTCCTTGCAAGGTAGTAGTGTTTGCAGATGTCTACGAATCGAAGCAATAGAGATCAAATGCTTTTTAAATAGCGATACCGCATCTCATTTCAAATTTTCATGGTAAGATATAATATTCATTGCGTCTACGTATCGAAGCAATAGAGTTCTAATGCTCCTCAAAACATGATATCGCATCTCATTCCTATGTTTCATGATAAGATATAATATTCAACGTGCAGTGTTATGCACCCCTCGAATTCACATCAAAACAAAGTAAATGCGACAATACATTGCTAGGAAATAGTGTTTGCAGATGTCTCCGTAACGAAGAAATAGTGTTCTAATGCTTCTTAAATCGCGATATCGCATCTAATTTCTATGTTTCATGATAAGATATAATGTTCATTGTGCAGTGTTATGTATATCTCGTCTATACTTCAAATGGATGAAAATGCGACACTTCCTTGCTAGGAAATAGCCTTTGCAGATGTTACCTATCGAAGCAATAGAGTTCTAATGCATCTTAAAACTGCGATATCGCATCACATTTCTATGTCTCATGATAAGATATAATATTCATTGTGCAGTGTTATGCATATCTCGTCTATACTTCAAATGGATGTAAATGCGGCACTTCCCTGCTAGGAAGTAGCGTTTGCAGATGTCTACGTATCGAAGCAATAGGGATCTAATGCTTCTTAAATCGCCATATCGCATCTCATTTCTATGTTTCATGATAATATATAATATTCACTGCGAAGTGTCATGTATACCTCGCATACACTTCAAATGAACGTAAATGCGACACTTCCTTGCTTGGAAATAGCGTTTGCCGATGTCCACGTATCGAAGCAATAGATTTCTCAAGCTTACTAATTCGCGATATCGCACCTCATATCTATGTTTCATGATAATATATAATATTCATTGCGAAGTTTCATGTATACCTCGCATACAATGCAAACGAATGTGAATCCGACAGTTCCTTGCTGGGAAATAGTGTTTGCAGATGTCTACGTATCGAAGCAATAGAGTTCTAATACTTCTTAAAACGCGATATCGCATCTCATTTCTATGTTTCATGATATGATATAATATTCATTGTGCAGTGCTATGTATATCTCTTATTCACTTCAAAAGAATGTAAATGCTACAATTTCTTGCTAGTAAATCGTCATATCGCATCTCATATGTACGTTTCATGATAAGATATAGTATTCATTGGGGAAGTGTCATGTATACCTCGTATTCCTTTCAAAAGAATGTAAATGCGACACTTCCTTGCTAGGATGTAGCGTTTGCAGATGTCTACGTATCGAAGCAATAGTGTTCTAATCCTTGTTAAATCGCCATATCGCTACTCATTACTATGTTTCATGATAACATATAATATTCATTGTGGAGTGTTATGTATACCTCGTATTCACTTCAAAGGAATGTAAATGCGACACTTCCTTGCTAGGAAATAACGTTTGCAGATGTCTACGTATCGGGGTAATGGAGTTTTAATGCTCCTTAAAACGCGATATCGCATCTCATTTCTATGTTTCATGATATGATATAATATCCATAGCGAAGTGTCATGTGTACCTCGTATTCACTTCAAGTGAATGTAAATACGACACTTCCTTGCTAGGAAATAGCGCTCCCAGATGTCTACGTATCGCAGCAATAGAGTTCTAATACTTCCTAAAACGCGATATCGCATCTCTCTACTATATTTCCTGATAAGATATCATATTTATTGTGGACCGATATGTATACCTCGTATTCACTTCAAAAGAATGTAAATGCGACACTATCTTGCAGGAAAAAGCGTTTCCAGATGCCTACGTATCGAAACAATAGGTTATTCATTGTGGACTGTTATGTATGCCTCGTATTCACTTCAAAAGAATGTAAATGCGACACTATCTTGCAGGAAAAAGCGTTTCCAGGTGCCTACGTATCGAAACAATAGGTTTCTATTGCATCTTAAAGCGAGATGTTGCATTATATTTCTATGTTTTATGATAAAATATAATATTCATTGCGAAGCATCATGTATACCTCCTATTCACTTGAAAAGAAAGTAAATGCGACACTATCTTGTAGGAAAAAGCGTTTCCAGATGCCTACGTATCGAAACAATAGGTTTCCGTTGCATCTTAAAGCGAGATGTTGCATCCTATTTCTATGTTTCATGATAAGATATAATATTCATTGCGAAGCGTCATGTATTCCTCGTATTCACTTCAAAAGGTGGTAAGTGCGGCACTTCCATGCTAGGAAGTAGCGTTTGCAGATGTCTACGTATCGAACCAATAGATTTCTAATGCTTGCTAGTTCGCGATATCGCATCTCATATCTGTGTTTCATGATAATATATCATATTCACTGCGAAGTGTTATGTATACCTCGCATACACTTCAAATGAATGTGAATGCGACAGTTCCTTGCTAGGAAATAGTGTTTGCAGATATCTACGTTTCGAAGCAATAGAGTTCTAAAGCTTCTTAAATTGCGATATCGCATATCATTTCTATGTTTCATGATAACATATAATATTCATTGTGGAGTGTTATGTATACCTCGTATTCACTTCAAAAGAATGTATACTTCCTTGCTAGGAAGTAGCGTTTGCAGATGTCTACGTACCGAAGCAATAGAGTTCCAACGCTTCTTAAATCGCGATATAGCATCTCATTTCTATGTTTCATGATAAGATATAATATTCATTGTGGAGCTTATGTATTCCTCGTATTCACGTCAAAAGAATGTAAATGCGACACTTCCTTGATAGGAAATAGCGTTTGCAGATGTCTGCGCATCGTGGCATTAGTGTTCTAATGCTTCTCAGAACGCGATGTCGCATCTCATTTCTATGTTTCATGATAAGATATAATATTCAGAGTGCAGTGTTACGTATACCTCGTATTCACTTCAAAAGAATGTAAATGCGACACTTCCTTGCTAGGAAATAGCGTTTGCAAATGTCTACGTATCAGAGCAATAGAGTTCTAATGCCCCTCAAAAACGCGATATCGCATCTCAATACTATGTCTCATGACAAGATATAATAATCATTGCGAAGTGTCGTGCGTACCTCGTATTCACTTCAAAAGAATATAAATGCCGTACTTCCTTGCTAGGATGTAGCGTTTGCAGAAGTCTACGTATTGAAGCACGGGGGTTCTAATGCAACTTAGAACGCGATATCGCATCTCATTTCTATGCCTGATGATAAGATATAATATTCAGAGTGCAGTGTTACGTATACCTCGTATTCACTTCAAAAGAATGTAAATGCGACACTTCCTTGCTAGGAAATAGCGTTTGCAAATGTCTACGTATCAGAGCAATAGAGTTCTAATGCCCGTCAAAAACGCGATATCGCATCTCAATTCTATGTCTCATGATAAGATATAATAATCATTGCGAAGTGTCGTGCGTACCTCGTATTCACTTCAAAAGAATATAAATGCCGTACTTCCTTGCTAGGATGTAGCGTTTGCAGAAGTCTACGTATTGAAGCACGGGGGTTCTAATGCAACTTAGAACGCGATATCGCATCTCATTTCTATGTCTCATGATAAGATATACTATTCACTCCGAAGTGTCATGGGTACCTCGTATTCACTTCAAAAGAATGTAAATGCGACACTTCTTTGCTAGAATGTAGAGTTTGCAGGTGTCTACGTATGGAAGCAATAGAGTTCTAGTGCTTCTTAAAACGCGATATCGCATTTCATTTCTATGTTTCATGATAAGATATAGTATTCATTGTGCAGTGATATGTATACCTCGTATTCACTTCAAAAGAATATAAACGCGACACTTCCTTGCTAGGAAATATCGTTTGCAGATGTCTACGTATCGAAGCAATAGAGTTCTAATGCTTCTTAAATCGCGATATCGCACCTCATTTCTATGTTTCATGATAATATATAATATTCATTGTGGAGTGTTATGTATACCTCGTATTCACTTCAAAAGAATGTAAGTGCGACACTTCCTTGCTAGGAAGTAGCGCTGGCAGATGTCTACTTATCTAAGCAATAGACATCTAATGCTTCATAAATCGCCATATCGCATCTCATTTCTATGCTTCATGATAAGATATAATATTCATTGCGAAGTGTTATGTATACCTCGTATTCACTTCAAAAGAATGTAAATGCGACACTTCCTTGCAAGGTAATAGCCTTTGCAGATGTCTACGTATCGAAGCAATAGATTTCTAAATCTTGCTAATTCGCGATATCGAACCTCATATCTATGTTAAATGATAATTTATAATATTCATTGCGAAATGTCAGGTATACCTCGCATACACTTCAACTGAATGTGAATGCGACAGTTCCTTGCAAGGTAATAGTGATTGCTGATGTCTACGTATCGATGTAATAGAGTTCTAATGCTTCTTAAATCGCGATATAGCATCTCATTTCTATGTTTCATGATAAGATATAATATTCAGTGGGCAGTGTTATGCTTACCTCGGATTCACTTCAGAAGAACGTAAATGCGACACTTCGTTGCTAGGAAGTAGCGTTTGCAGATGTCTACGTATCGAAGCAGTAGTGTCCTAATGCTTCTTAAATCGCGATATCGCATCTCATTTCTATGTTTCATGACAATATATAATATTCATTGCGAAGTGTCATGTATACCTCACGTGCACTTAAAATGAATGTAAATGCGACACTTCCTTGCAAGGAAATAGCGTTTGCAGATGTCTACGTATCGTGGGATTAGAGTTCTAATGCTTCTCAAAACGCGAAATCGCTTCACATTTCTATGTTTCATGATAAGATATAATATTCATTGTGGAGCTTATGTATTCCTCGTATTCACGTCAAAAGAATGTAAATGCGACACTTTCTTGCTAGGAAATAGCGTTTGCAGATGTCTGCGCATCGTGGCATTAGAGTTCTAATGCTTCTCAGAACGCGATGTCGCATCTCATTTCTATGTTTCATGATAAGATATAATATTCAGAGTGCAGTGTTACGTATACCTCGTATTCACTTCAAAAGAATGTAAATGCGACACTTCCTTGCTAGGAAATAGCGTTTGCAAATGTCTACGTATCAGAGCAATAGAGTTCTAATGCCCCTCAAAAACGCGATATCGCATCTCAACTCTATGTCTCATGATAAGATATAATAATCATTGCGAAGTGTCATGTGTACCTCGTATTCACTTCAAAAGAATATAAATGCCGTACTTCCTTGCTAGGATGTAGCGTTTGCAGAAGTCTACGTATTGAAGCACGGGGGTTCTAATGCAACTTAGAACGCGATATCGCATCTCATTTCTATGTCTCATGATAAGATATACTATTCACTCCGAAGTGTCATGGGTACCTCGTATTCACTTCAAAAGAATGTAAATGCGACACTTCTTTGCTAGAATGTAGAGTTTGCAGGTGTCTACGTATGGAAGCAATAGAGTTCTAGTGCTTCTTAAAACGCGATATCGCATTTCATTTCTATGTTTCATGATAAGATATAGTATTCATTGTGCAGTGATATGTATACCTCGTATTCACTTCAAAAGAATATAAACGCGACACTTCCTTGCTAGGAAATATCGTTTGCAGATGTCTACGTATCGAAGCAATAGAGTTCTAATGCTTCTTAAATCGCGATATCGCACCTCATTTCTATGTTTCACGATAAGATATAATATTCATTGTGTAGTGTTATGTTTATCTCATCTATACTTCAAATGAATGTAAATGCGACACTTCCTTGCTAGGAAGTAGCGTTTGCAGATGTCCACGTATCGTGGCATTAGTGTTCTAATGCTTCTCTAAACGCGATATCGCATCTCATATTTATGTTTCATGATAATATATAATATTCATTGTGGAGTGTTATGTATACCTCGTATTCATTTCAATAGAATGTAAATGCGACACTTCCTTGCTAGGAAATAGCGTTTGCAGATGTGTACGTATCGAAGCAATAGATTTCTAAAGCTTGCTAATTCGCGATATCGAATCTCATATCTGCGTTTTATGATAATATATAATATTCATTGCGAAGTTTCATGTGTACCTCGCATACAAATCAAACGAATGTGAATGCGACAGTTCCTTGCTAGGAAATAGTGATTGCTGATGTCTACGTATCGATGTAATAGAGTTCTAATGCTTCTTAAATCGCGATATCGCACCTCATTTCTATGTTTCATGATAAGATATAATATTCATTGTGTAGTGTTATGTTTATCTCATCTATACTTCAAATGAATGTAAATGCGACACTTCCTTGCTAGGAAATAGCGTTTGCAGATGTCTGCGTATCGTGGCATTAGAGTTCTAATGCTTCTCAAAACGCGATATCGCATCTCATTTCTATGTTTCATGATAAGATATAATATTCATTGTGCAGTGTCATGTATATCTCGTCCATACTTCAAATGAATGTAAATGCGACACTTCCTTCCTGGGAAATGTCGTTTGCAGATGTCTACGTATCGTGGCATTAGAGGTCTAATGCTTCTCAAAACGCGAAATCGCTACTCATTACTATGTTTCATGATAATATATAATATTCATTGCGGAGTGTTATGTATACCTCGCATACACTACAAATGAATGTGAATGCGACAGTTCCTTGCTAGGAAATAGCCTTTGCAGACATCTACGTATTGTGGCATTAGAGTTCTAATGCTTCTCAAGACGCGATATCGCTACCCATTACTTTGTTTCATGATAATATATAATATTCATTGTGGAGTGTTATGTATACCTCGTATTCATTTCCATAGAATGTAAATGCGACACGTCCTTGCTAGGAAGTAGCGTTTGCAGATGTCTACGTATCGAAGCAATAGTGTTCTAATGATTCTTAAATCGCGATATCGCATCTCATGTCTATGTTTCATGACAATATATAATATTCATTGCGAAGTGTCATGTATACCTCGCATACACTTAAAATGAATGTAAATGCGACACTTCCTTCCTAGGAAATAGCGTTCGCAGATGTCTACGTATCGAAGCAATGGATTTCTAATGCTTGCTAATTCGCGATATCGCATCTCATATCTATGTTTCATGATAATATATAATATTCATTGCGAAGGTTCATGTATACCTCGCATACAATTCAAACGAATGTGAGTGGGACAGTTCCTTGCTGGGAAATAGTGTTTGGAGATGTCTACGTATCGAAGCAATAGAGTTCTAATGCTTCTTAAATCGTCATATCGCATCTCATTCCTATGTTTCATGATAATATATAATATTCATTGTGGAGTGTTATGTATACCTCGTATTCGTTTCAAAAGAATGTAAATGCGACACTTCCTTGCTAGGAAGTAGCCTTTGCAGATGTCTACGTATCGAAGCAATAGTGTTCTAATGCTTCTCAAATCGCCATATTACATCACATTTCTATGTTCCATGATAAGATATAATATTCATTGTGGAGTGTTATGTATACCTCGTATTCACTTCAAAAGAATGTAAGTGCGACACCTCCTTGCTAGGAAGTAGCGTTGGCAGATGTCTACTTATCGAAGCAATAGACATCTAATGCTTCATAAATCGCCATATCGCATCTCATTTCTATGCTTCATGATAAGATATAATATTCATTGCGAAGTGTTATGTATACCTCGTATTCACTTCAAAAGAATGTAAATGCGACACTTCCTTGCAAGGTAATAGCCTTTGCAGATGTCTACGTATCGAAGCAATAGATTTCTAAATCTTGCTAATTCGCGATATCGAACCTCATATCTATGTTAAATGATAATTTATAATATTCATTGCGAAATGTTGTAACGTCAGGCGTACCGCCTGCCACCCTCCGACGCCCACCTCATCATCCCCAGCATCCGCATCCGGAGCCCCTGCACACGGGCCACCCGCCGACTCGCCGTCCCTACAGAAGGAGACAAAGATACGAGAGGGAAGAGGGATGCAGCATGCCGCGCCCACGCGCGATCTCCACACACGAGGGGGAGGACTTCACCCCGTATTACGAGGGCGAGGAGCTCTCCGACACATACTGGGTCGAATCCCCAGCGATCACGAAGCCCTATACGTACTTCTCGTACATGTGGGATTAGAATAAGCACACTACTCATATATGTACATACACACCAACACACACCTAGATTTAAGTAAATATATGTATATATTTTATTCATGCACGGTTATGTTCCGTGCACTCGCGCGCACACTCGACGCTCGCGGCTCACGCTTAACGCGGGCCGCGCCCCACTCCGAACGGCCGCCCCACCACGAGGGCCGAGCGGCCGCCCTACTCCGACCGTCCGCCCCACCGCGAGGGCCCAGCGACTCGCGCGCCGCGCGACCCGAGGAGGTCGCGGACGCGAGATCCGAGAGTCAGTTCCAATCTCGCCTCCGAACGGAGGAGTTCCAATCTCGCCTCCGAACGGAGGAGTTCCAATCTCGCCTCCGAACGGAGGAGTTCCAATCTCGCCTCCGAACGGAGGAGTTCCAATCTCGCCTCCGAACGGAGGAGTTCCAATCTCGCCTCCGAACGGAGGAGTTCCAATCTCACCTCCGAACGGGAGAGTTGGTATCTCATCTCCGAACCGACGAGTTCCTAACTCTAATCCAGCATCCGAACGATGCACTTCCGAGCAATAGGCTCATTCGCAACGAGCAATTAGCTCTAATGCATT
This sequence comes from Xylocopa sonorina, assembly GCF_050948175.1. Taxonomy (NCBI): domain Eukaryota; kingdom Metazoa; phylum Arthropoda; class Insecta; order Hymenoptera; family Apidae; genus Xylocopa; species Xylocopa sonorina. The sequence continues at coordinate 43,913 of NC_135198.1, forward strand.
CGTCTCTATCCATACTCCCATAGCGGAGTCCATTCGATACTTTAACTATTTCTATATCTCATTGTAACCGCTAGTCAGTAACTTAGAATTTAGTCAAGTGTATCTAGTATAGTGAAATCATAGAATATAGTTTATTTTTACCAGATTCAAAGTATCTTTATTCAAGTTCAAATACAATTCCTTAATTCTACTCCACGGGTACGCTCGCGATTATTCTATTTCTATATCTCATCTGCGATAGTCTTGAGGCTCGACGACTAGAGCGAACCAGCGCTTAGTTGCTCCATCCTCACTTCTACCGTGTACAGAATATCTTGCGCCCAGGTTGATCCCGGTAAGCTAGAGCGAACCAACGCTTAGCCGCGCCGTACTCGACCGAAGTTCAAGTATTCTCGACGAGCCTTGCACCTCCGACAAAGCGTACACGACGCGCGGGGAGGAGAGAGTTTATTCGTCGTCTCGCTCGGGAATACGTGGGTGATGCACCAGAATATTCAATTTCCTACGTTCGAGCCCTGGTTCCTGTGAAGGAGGTTTCCTTCGCCGCACGACCCGTACGAGTCGCCAATCGTCAGGGCCAAACGCCGATACCTGCCAGCCGGAGTCAACCCGCCTGGACGCTTATTCCCGTAGACGTACCTCCGTTCCAGCCGTACGCCGCCGCCATCCCGGTTGCGGATCCAAGGCGCTCCAGGTACCTGGAAAGAGAAATCAGACAGCGGAACCAAGCCTTCGCAAGGTAAGTTTAGTGTTAGTTACCGTTTTATCGAGTCCGAAAAGCCAACGAACCCGGTCCGGACGCAATTCGCGTTATTTTCGGGAACGGTTACGACTTTGTGCCACCGTTGCGAGCGCAACCGCACCTCGGGACGTGACACGAAAGTTATTTTTGGTGACAGCGGTGGGATAGCCACGCGTTTCCTCCGGAAATTCCGCCGAAAGGAACCGCGAAACTAGATATGGCAACCCGGACTCCGACAAAAACGCGCCAGCAGACACAGCGAGCCGCCGCGATGGCCGATTCCGAACGCGAAAAACGCACTAGCAGAACGCTTGATTTCCAAGACGCTATCGCCGAGCCTCTTCCTAGTACCGCGCAACAAAATACTTCCGCGAAAAATACGAAAGCGACCGATCCGAGTAATGCCGCGTTGCTCCAGCAAATAGAAATTTTACGTCGTGAATTAGAATCTATTCGCAGAACGCCTGATTTAACGCGCGACGATACCGTTTCGCTGGATATTCCTCGGGGAAATCCGCTTTCCGCACATAATTCGAGCTCTGATTTCAATACAAATAGTTCGCAACACGACGAGCTATCGCTTAAGCAGGCCCTCGAAGCCGTGCCGACATTCGACGGTCAGAACATTCCCATTCTTCAGTTTACCCGAGCGTGTAAACGCGCTTATGAGCTTATCCCTAATGGGTGCGAGCGAACCTTCACACGCCTGCTTAAGGGAAAACTCAAGGGTCGTGCCTACGCCGCGCTAGAAGACGAGCCGTGTTACACAATACTCGAATTAACGGACGTTCTTCGCAGCACATTTTGCTCCGTAAAATCAGCTCATCATTATCGGGGTGAACTTGCCAATATATTTATGCGCGCGAACGAGCACATTCTAGATTACATCGGTCGAGTAAAAGATCTTAGAACCGCTATAATTGATTGCGAAAGGCTTGCTCGACGAGACACACCGGAATCGCTCGATGACGTAGACGCGCTCACATTACAATGTTTTAAAGACGGTCTCATTCCAGAAATTCGGATGCAAATGACGGTAAATTCATTCGGTACATTGCGAGAAACGTTCGCTCGAGCGCGAGAGCTCTATCAAATGCACGAACGTGATTGCAACCGGCTAGGTAGATCGCGTGTCGCGCGACCAGAATCGCGCGAAAAACCAGCCGAAATTATTTGCCGAAAATGCAATAATATCGGACATTACGCGACCGAGTGTCGGTTCAGACCGCCATCGCCGTACCGACCGCAGGAATACCGTGACGCTTACTTGCGATCCAGGGACGTACCGCCTCCTACTCGAGGCCCCGCGTACGAACAACCGAGACAAATCGTAGCCAGGGACGCGCCCAAATTTTGTCGCTATTGCAAGACCCCGCGGCACGAAATAGGCGAGTGCCGCAAAAGACAGTACAACAACGCGGTAAACAAAAATTCGGGAAACGACAATGGCCTCCGCACCCGCCGCGAGACAGGTGGCGAGGCCGCGCACCAAGTCCGTCCTCTCGCCGCGAACAACTCCAACGCGGAAATCGACGAAACGCCGCGATAAACATAACCGGAAAAACTAGCACGCCAAACGTAATTCTAAAATCCGATCTTCTAATTTCACCAACTCGCTTCATGGTGGACACTGGGGCGGAAATAAATATTATAAAACGTTCGGCTCTAAAAGCATCCGCGCGAATCGATAAGTCCGAGATAATAATAATAACAGGGGTAACCGATGGCAAAACCGCAACCCTAGGGACGGTGAATCTTGTCATTTTAGGTCGCGTCGTTCCTTTTAATGTGGTCGAGGATGATTTTCCCCTTAAACCAAGCGGGATCCTCGGCTCCGGGTTCTGTATGGACGCAGAAATCTCTTTTCCAAATAAAATAATCAAATGGAATGGTAAGAGAATTCCTTTCGAAGACGATATCGAAACACTCGAGGAACCGTCACCGGACTCGAAAATAAAGCCTCTCCTATCGCCGAAACGTAAACAAGCGCCGCGCACGGAATCTATTCCCCCTCCGCCGCCGCGCCCGCCGCGTAAATCATCGCCTCCGCTGAAACGCGATGCAGCAACGAAATCGAAGCTTCGAACGCAAGACAAAGCAGCTTCTCCGAAGTCAGGAGACCGTATCTCCATTCCGCCGAGATCAAATATCGGTATCAAGGTCCGCGTAGTTAATTCGAACCTCGCGGAAGGTATAATTCCCCGTATCGATCTTGCGCCGGGTATATTTTTCGGAAACGCTCTCGTCAGAGTAATTCGGGGCAAAGCGGTAACTCGAATAATTAATTCATCCGACCGCGCCGTCGAAATCGCGTTACCAGAAATCGTACTTGAGCCCGCGCAAATCATGACTCCCCTCCACGAGGAGGATAGTCCGTCGCTGTATCCGGTTTTTTCTAAATCTACTAAATCTAACGTATCCGCCGTACCGATCGGCTCATCCCAAAAAGGGAAAACTTCTATTTCTTTCTCGAGTCAGACACCATATTCGACACTCGAAACTCCTCCTTCGCGTTGCAAAATCGCGAATGTTCAACAAATCTCCTATGCTCAGGCGGTTAAAAATAATATACAACAGGCGCCGTTAAAACCGACATCGAAATCCGCCAATCCTTCGAAATCTCGCCTAGATCGAATTCTTAGTCTCCTCCGTCTCGACCACCTCAACGCAGAGGAAAGAGAGCACGTCGTCCGTCTCGTTCAAAGCACGCAGGAGCTTTTTCACATTGAGGGGGATAAATTAGGGCATACGTCAGCAACCACGCACAAGATTCCAACCGTCGACGACCGCCCCGTCAATGTGAAACAATACCGATTCCCACCAGCTCATAAGGAGGAGATTCGACGACAAGTCGACAAATTTTTACAAAATGGTGTCATCTCTCCGTCAAAATCACCATATAATTCGCCATTGTGGGTTGTCCCAAAGAAACCGGACTCCTTGGGCTACAAGCAATGGCGCGTCGTCATCGACTACCGCGCACTCAATGAGAAATCTGTCGCCGATGCCTATCCCCTCCCTTGCATTACCGAGATACTTGATCAGCTCGGGAGTGCGAAGTATTTTAGTACATTCGATCTCGCGAGCGGATTTCACCAGATCCCAATGGAGCCCGCCGATGCTCCTAAAACTGCTTTTTCGACGCCTCACGGGCATTATGAATTTAAAAGAATGCCATTCGGATTAAAAAATGCGCCAGCGACGTTCCAACGACTTATGGACAATGTCCTGTCCGGTCTCCAGGGGAACGAAATTTTCGTCTATTTGGACGACATTGTTATCTACGCTAGCTCTCTTCAAGAACATCGACTTAAATTCGATAAATTAACTCAACGGCTCAAAGAAGCTAATTTAGTATTGCAGCCGGATAAGTGCGAATTCTTGAGGAGAGAAGTAAGCTATTTGGGTCATATTATCAGTGAGCACGGTGTAAAACCTGACCCTGCGAAAATTAGCGCCGTCAAAAATTTTCCGCGCCCGCGCAACGCGAAACAGATCAAACAATTCCTCGGGCTCGCGGGATACTACAGGCGGTTCATCGCAAATTTTTCCAATATTGCTAAGCCTCTAACGAATTTGTTAAAAAAGGACGCGCCCTTTGTATGGCGTAACGAGCATGAGAATTCATTCGTCAAACTCCGAGATTGCCTATGCGAAGCGCCTATCTTGCAGTACCCCAACTTTAAACAACCATTCGTGATAACGACCGACGCGTCCGCCGAAGCTATTGGTGCTATCTTGAGTCAAGGACCAATAGGCCGCGACTTGCCAATCGCGTACACGTCGCGACTGTTAAACGCTGCGGAGAAAAACTACTCCACGATCGAGAAGGAGTGTCTGGCGATTGTCTACGCCGTCCATTACTTTCGTCCATACATATACGGTAATCAATTCAAACTCGTTACCGACCATCGACCGTTAGTGTGGATGAATTCGGTCAAGGACCCGTCAAGTAGACTCGTACGGTGGAGGCTTAAGTTAGCGGAATTTGACTACGAGATGGTCTATAAAAGTGGAAAAACGAACCTTAATGCGGACGCATTGTCGCGGAATCCCGCTCAAATTTTTCCGCTCTCGTATTCAGAAAACTCGGAGGACGACATCTTCGATGTGCCTCCGGAAACCCGTAAAAAGTATACCACACTAGCGCCTCCTCCTACTCCGGTAACATCAGAACCTGAATTACCGACTCCAGGCACGTCCTTCCGTACCAACACAGCACCACCTCCGCAAGTCGCCAGCGACAGCACCGACTTCTATACTCCTGCTCCAAATGAATTTTTCCGACGCGAACCTCTATTTAATTTCAGCCGTGACGCATTATCAACGCGACGAGACAATGTAGTTGTCTTCGTCACGCAATCTGGGCACCCCTATGACACGGGCGCCAAAGATCTAGCAAACGCTGAAAAATTCCTCCTAAACAAAAATCACGTCCTTACCAAAGCCAAAGTCATACAAATCGGAAACGAATTCCAAATCCAGCTTCCAATCATCGAACATTCCACCAGATCAATCAATTTCCAGACCGTAATAGAAACATTCAGATCCTTGTGCGACGTTGTAAACGAATTACAATTACAAACATTTAGTATCGCACAAACCTATCTAGACTCCGTATCCTGGTCCCGAATCCAGAAAATCCTTCAAGACCTGTTTTACGAAACAACTGTCCAGATTACGGTCTGCCAGGGCCTCATTAAAACCCCTTCGGTCGAAGAGCGACTGAAAATAATAAGAGAAAACCACGACTCCCCTGTGGGAGGTCACAAAGGGGTTAATAAAACTTATTCTCGCATCAGACAACAATACTTTTGGCCAAACATGAAAACACAAATACAAGAATATATTGGCAAATGTAAAAGTTGTCAGACAGAGAAACTGGTCCGGGTAAAGACCAGACAGCCTCTCACTTTAACCGACACCCCTGGCAGGGCATTCGATAAGATTTCAATGGACGTAATGGGTCCTCTTCCCGAAACTTCCGACGGTTATACGAGTATCCTCACGATCCAAGATCTCCTCACTAAATACTCAGTCGCAGTTCCTCTCAAAACCACCACCGCAGTAGACATTGCCGAAGCTTTAATAAAAGAATTCATTTGTAAGTTCGGATGCCCGAAAGGCATACTCACGGACCAAGGTTCGAACTTTATAAATAGCTTGAGTAAAGCCATAGCAATCAAATTCCGTATTAAGCAATACAAGTCCACTGCGTTCCATCCACAGACAAACGGGTCCGTTGAACGATCTCACCACGTCCTGGCCGAATATCTGAAGCATTACATAGAGTCGAGTAACGATTGGGTGAATCGGTTACCGTACGCAATGTTTTCATACAACACCAGTGTGCACGAGGGTACATTATACACCCCACACGAACTAGTGTTCGGCAGGATAGCTAGGACGCCGTCAGCCACTCCTTTTCAGGACAGCTCTGATAACGAAACTTATAGCGACTATCTTATACAACTTCAGGAGAAAATCTCGAAATCTCAGGATTTGGCTAAAGCCAATCTAGACAATGCGAAACGCCGTTCTAAATATTATTATGACCGAAATCTCAATGTCCAAAACTTCGAGGTAGGCCAATGGGTCTATCTTTTAAAAGAGCCGAACAAACATAAGTTCCAGGCACAATACTCTGGACCGTACCGTATCCTCGAAATTTTGGGCAACTGTAATGTTAAGCTAAATGTAAAAGGGCGCCATAAAATTGTTCATACGAACAAAATCAAAATTTGTAAACGAATGCATAGTATGCAGAGTGTGGATGCTAGTGAAAGAAAAGTGCGAAAAACTGAAAATGAAGTCAGTGAGAGCAGTGACATTCAAACGAACGCTGAAAGTGAAAGCGACGAAAGTGCCTGCAATCCGAAGGAAGCCCGCAGTCACGGTCCAATCTCCAAACGTTATCGCCAGGATCAACCAGGCGAAAAACCTCAGATTCCGCAGCATCCAGCCGACAGGACCAAGAGAAGGATCCAGCATCCCGAAATCTACCCAACAGACAAGAGATCTCGGCATGGCCGAGATTCTTTTTCCAAGGGGGGTGGTGTAACGTCAGGCGTACCGCCTGCCACCCTCCGACGCCCACCTCATCATCCCCAGCATCCGCATCCGGAGCCCCTGCACACGGGCCACCCGCCGACTCGCCGTCCCTACAGAAGGAGACAAAGATACGAGAGGGAAGAGGGATGCAGCATGCCGCGCCCACGCGCGATCTCCACACACGAGGGGGAGGACTTCACCCCGTATTACGAGGGCGAGGAGCTCTCCGACACATACTGGGTCGAATCCCCAGCGATCACGAAGCCCTATACGTACTTCTCGTACATGTGGGATTAGAATAAGCACACTACTCATATATGTACATACACACCAACACACACCTAGATTTAAGTAAATATATGTATATATTTTATTCATGCACGGTTATGTTCCGTGCACTCGCGCGCACACTCGACGCTCGCGGCTCACGCTTAACGCGGGCCGCGCCCCACTCCGAACGGCCGCCCCACCACGAGGGCCGAGCGGCCGCCCTACTCCGACCGTCCGCCCCACCGCGAGGGCCCAGCGACTCGCGCGCCGCGCGACCCGAGGAGGTCGCGGACGCGAGATCCGAGAGTCAGTTCCAATCTCGCTTCCGAACGGAGGAGTTCCAATCTCGCCTCCGAACGGAGGAGTTCCAATCTCGCCTCCGAACGGAGGAGTTCCAATCTCGCCTCCGAACGGAGGAGTTCCAATCTCGCCTCCGAACGGAGGAGTTCCAATCTCGCCTCCGAACGGAGGAGTTCCAATCTCACCTCCGAACGGGAGAGTTGGTATCTCATCTCCGAACCGACGAGTTCCTAACTCTAATCCAGCATCCGAACGATGCACTTCCGAGCAATAGGCTCATTCGCAACGAGCAATTAGCTCTAATGCATTCGTCTCTATCCATACTCCCATAGCGGAGTCCATTCGATACTTTAACTATTTCTATATCTCATTGTAACCGCTAGTCAGTAACTTAGAATTTAGTCAAGTGTATCTAGTATAGTGAAATCATAGAATATAGTTTATTTTTACCAGATTCAAAGTATCTTTATTCAAGTTCAAATACAATTCCTTAATTCTACTCCACGGGTACGCTCGCGATTATTCTATTTCTATATCTCATCTGCGATAGTCTTGAGGCTCGACGACTAGAGCGAACCAGCGCTTAGTTGCTCCATCCTCACTTCTACCGTGTACAGAATATCTTGCGCCCAGGTTGATCCCGGTAAGCTAGAGCGAACCAACGCTTAGCCGCGCCGTACTCGACCGAAGTTCAAGTATTCTCGACGAGCCTTGCACCTCCGACAAAGCGTACACGACGCGCGGGGAGGAGAGAGTTTATTCGTCGTCTCGCTCGGGAATACGTGGGTGATGCACCAGAATATTCAATTTCCTACGTTCGAGCCCTGGTTCCTGTGAAGGAGGTTTCCTTCGCCGCACGACCCGTACGAGTCGCCAATCGTCAGGGCCAAACGCCGATACCTGCCAGCCGGAGTCAACCCGCCTGGACGCTTATTCCCGTAGACGTACCTCCGTTCCAGCCGTACGCCGCCGCCATCCCGGTTGCGGATCCAAGGCGCTCCAGGTACCTGGAAAGAGAAATCAGACAGCGGAACCAAGCCTTCGCAAGGTAAGTTTAGTGTTAGTTACCGTTTTATCGAGTCCGAAAAGCCAACGAACCCGGTCCGGACGCAATTCGCGTTATTTTCGGGAACGGTTACGACTTTGTGCCACCGTTGCGAGCGCAACCGCACCTCGGGACGTGACAATGTCAGGTATACCTCGCATACACTTCAACTGAATGTGAATGCGACAGTTCCTTGCAAGGAAATAGTGATTGCTGATATCTACGTATCGATGTAATTGAGTTCTAATGCTTCTTAAATCGCGATATAGCATCTCATTTCTATGTTTCATGATAAGATATAATATTCAGTGGGCAGTGTTATGCTTACCTCGGATTCACTTCAGAAGAGTGTAAATGCGACACTTCGTTGCTAGGAAGTAGCGTTTGCAGATGTCTACTGTCACGTCCCGAGGTGCGGTTGCGCTCGCAACGGTGGCACAAAGTCGTAACCGTTCCCGAAAATAACGCGAATTGCGTCCGGACCGGGTTCGCTGGCGTTTCGGACTCGATAAAACGGTAATCAACACTAAACTTACCTTGCGAAGGCTTGATTCCGCTGTCTGATTTCTCTTTCCAGGTACCTGGAGCGCCTTGGATCCGCAACCGGGATGGCGGCGGCGTACGGCTGGAACGGAGGTACGGGTCGTGCGGCGAAGGAAACCTCCTTCACAGGAACCAGGACTCGAACGTAGGAAATTGAATATTCTGGTGCATCACCCACGTATTCCCGAGCGAGACGACGAATGAACTCTCTCCTCCCCGCGCGTCGTGTACGCTTTGTCGGAGGTGCAAGGCTCATCGAGAATACTTGAACTTCGGTTGAATACGGCACGGCTAAGCGTTGGTTCGCTCTAGCTTACCGGGATCGACCTGGGCGCAAGATATTCTGTACACGGTAGAAGTGAGGATGGAGCAACTAAGCGCTGGTTCGCTCTAGTCGTCGAGCCTCAAGACTATCGTAGATGAGATATAGAATTAGAATAATCGCGAGCGTACCCGTGGATTAGAATTAAGGAATTGTATTTGAACTCGAATAAAGATACTTTGAATCTGGTAAAAATAAACTATATTCTATGATTTCACTATACTAGATACACTTGACTAAATTCTAAGTTACTGACTAGCGATTACAATGAGAATTAGAAATAGTATAAGGTATCGAATGGACTCCGCTATGGGAGTATGGATAGAGACGAATGCATTAGAGCTAATTGCTCGTTGCGAATGAGCCTATTGCTCGGATCGGAGGTGCATCGTTCGGATGCTGGATTAGAACTCCTCGGTTCGGAGATGAGATGCGAACTCTCCAGTTCGGAGATGAGATACCAACTCTCCCGTTCGGAGGTGAGATTGGAACTCTCCAGTTCGGAGATGAGTTGGGAACTCTCCGGTTCGGAGATGAGACGCGAACTGACTCTCGGATCTCGCGTCCGCGACCTCCTCGGGTCGCGCGGCGCGCGAGTCGCTGGGCCCTCGCGGTGGGGCGGACGGTCGGAGTAGGGCGGCCGCTCGGCCCTCGTGGTGGGGCGGCCGTTCGGAGTGGGGCGCGGCCCGCGTTAAGCGTGAGCCGCGAGCGTCGAGTGTGCGCGCGAGTGCAACGGAACATAACCGTGCATGAATAAAATATATACATATATTCACTTAAATCTAGGTGTGTGTTGGTGTGTATGTACATAGGTGAGTAGTGTGCTTATTCTAATCCCACATGTACGAGAAGTACGTATAGGGCTTCGTGATTGCTGGGGATTCGACCCAGTACGTGTCGGAGAGCTCCTCGCCCTCGTAATACGGGGTGAAGTCCTCCCCCTCGTGTGTGGAGATCGCGCGTGGGCGCGGCATGCTGCATCCCTCTTCCCTCTCGTACCTTTGTCTCCTTCTGTAGGGACGGCGAGTCGGCGGGTGGCCCGTGTGCAGGGGCTCCGGATACGGATGCTGGGGATGATGAGGTGGACGCCGGAGGGTGGCAGGCGGTACGCCTGACGTTACACCACCCCCCTTGGAAAAAGAATCTCGGCCATGCCGAGATCTCTTGTCTGTTGGGTAGATTTCGGGATGCTGGATCCTTCTCTTGGTCCTGTCGGCTGGATGCTGCGGAATCTGAGGTTTTTCGCCTGGTTGATCCTGGCGATAACGTTTGGAGTTTGGACCGTGGCTGCGGGCTTCCTTCGGATTGCAGGCACTTTCGTCGCTTTCACTTTCAGCGTTCGTTTGAATGTCACTGCTCTCACTGACTTCATTTTCAGTTTTTCGCACTTTTCTTTCACTAGCATCCACACTCTGCATACTATGCATTCGTTTACAAATTTTGATTTTGTTCGTATGAACAATTTTATGGCGCCCTTTTACATTCAGCTTAACATTACAATTGCCCAAAATTTCGAGGATACGGTACGGTCCAGAATACTGTGCCTGGAACTTATGTTTGTTCGGCTCTTTTAAAAGATAGACCCATTGGCCTACCTCGAAGTTTTGGACATTGAGATTTCGGTCATAATAATATTTAGAACGGCGTTTCGCATTGTCTAGATTGGCTTTAGCCAAATCCTGAGATTTCGAGATTTTCTCCTGAAGTTGTATAAGATAGTCGCTATAAGTTTCGTTATCAGAGCTGTCCTGAAAAGGAGTGGCTGACGGCGTCCTAGCTATCCTGCCGAACACTAGTTCGTGTGGGGTGTATAATGTACCCTCGTGCACACTGGTGTTGTATGAAAACATTGCATACGGTAACCAATTCACCCAATCGTTACTCGACTCTATGTAATGCTTCAGATATTCGGCCAGGACGTGGTGAGATCGTTCAACGGACCCGTTTGTTTGTGGATGGAACGCAGTGGACTTGTATTGCTTAATACGGAATTTGATTGCTATGGCTTTAATCAAGCTATTTATAAAGTTCGAACCTTGGTCCGTGAGTATGCCTTTCGGGCATCCGTACTTACAAATGATTTCTTTTATTAAAGCATCGGCAATGTCTACTGCGGTGGTGGTTTTGAGAGGAACTGCGACTGAGTATTTAGTGAGGAGATCTTGGATCGTGAGGATACTTGTATAACCGTCGGAAGTTTCGGGAAGAGGACCCATTACGTCCATTGAAATCTTATCGAATGCCCTGCCAGGGGTGTCGGTTAAAGTGAGAGGCTGTCTGGTCTTTACCCGGACCAGTTTCTCTGTCTGACAACTTTTACATTTGCCAATATATTCTTGTATTTGTGTTTTCATGTTTGGCCAAAAGTATTGTTGTCTGATGCGAGAATAAGTTTTATTAACCCCTTTGTGACCTCCCACAGGGGAGTCGTGGTTTTCTCTTATTATTTTCAGTCGCTCTTCGACCGAAGGGGTTTTAATGAGGCCCTGGCAGACCGTAATCTGGACAGTTGTTTCGTAAAACAGGTCTTGAAGGATTTTCTGGATTCGGGACCAGGATACGGAGTCTAGATAGGTTTGTGCGATACTAAATGTTTGTAATTGTAATTCGTTTACAACGTCGCACAAGGATCTGAATGTTTCTATTACGGTCTGGAAATTGATTGATCTGGTGGAATGTTCGATGATTGGAAGCTGGATTTGGAATTCGTTTCCGATTTGTATGACTTTGGCTTTGGTAAGGACGTGATTTTTGTTTAGGAGGAATTTTTCAGCGTTTGCTAGATCTTTGGCGCCCGTGTCATAGGGGTGCCCAGATTGCGTGACGAAGACAACTACATTGTCTCGTCGCGTTGATAATGCGTCACGGCTGAAATTAAATAGAGGTTCGCGTCGGAAAAATTCATTTGGAGCAGGAGTATAGAAGTCGGTGCTGTCGCTGGCGACTTGCGGAGGTGGTGCTGTGTTGGTACGGAAGGACGTGCCTGGAGTCGGTAATTCAGGTTCTGATGTTACCGGAGTAGGAGGAGGCGCTAGTGTGGTATACTTTTTACGGGTTTCCGGAGGCACATCGAAGATGTCGTCCTCCGAGTTTTCTGAATACGAGAGCGGAAAAATTTGAGCGGGATTCCGCGACAATGCGTCCGCATTAAGGTTCGTTTTTCCACTTTTATAGACCATCTCGTAGTCAAATTCCGCTAACTTAAGCCTCCACCGTACGAGTCTACTTGACGGGTCCTTGACCGAATTCATCCACACTAACGGTCGATGGTCGGTAACGAGTTTGAATTGATTACCGTATATGTATGGACGAAAGTAATGGACGGCGTAGACAATCGCCAGACACTCCTTCTCGATCGTGGAGTAGTTTTTCTCCGCAGCGTTTAACAGTCGCGACGTGTACGCGATTGGCAAGTCGCGGCCTATTGGTCCTTGACTCAAGATAGCACCAATAGCTTCGGCGGACGCGTCGGTCGTTATCACGAATGGTTGTTTAAAGTTGGGGTACTGCAAGATAGGCGCTTCGCATAGGCAATCTCGGAGTTTGACGAATGAATTCTCATGCTCGTTACGCCATACAAAGGGCGCGTCCTTTTTTAACAAATTCGTTAGAGGCTTAGCAATATTGGAAAAATTTGCGATGAACCGCCTGTAGTATCCCGCGAGCCCGAGGAATTGTTTGATCTGTTTCGCGTTGCGCGGGCGCGGAAAATTTTTGACGGCGCTAATTTTCGCAGGGTCAGGTTTTACACCGTGCTCACTGATAATATGACCCAAATAGCTTACTTCTCTCCTCAAGAATTCGCACTTATCCGGCTGCAATACTAAATTAGCTTCTTTGAGCCGTTGAGTTAATTTATCGAATTTAAGTCGATGTTCTTGAAGAGAGCTAGCGTAGATAACAATGTCGTCCAAATAGACGAAAATTTCGTTCCCCTGGAGACCGGACAGGACATTGTCCATAAGTCGTTGGAACGTTGCTGGCGCATTTTTTAATCCGAATGGCATTCTTTTAAATTCATAATGCCCGTGAGGCGTCGAAAAAGCAGTTTTAGGAGCATCGGCGGGCTCCATTGGGATCTGGTGAAATCCGCTCGCGAGATCGAATGTACTAAAATACTTCGCACTCCCGAGCTGATCAAGTATCTCGGTAATGCAAGGGAGGGGATAGGCATCGGCGACAGATTTCTCATTGAGTGCGCGGTAGTCGATGACGACGCGCCATTGCTTGTTGCCCAAGGAGTCCGGTTTCTTTGGGACAACCCACAATGGCGAATTATATGGTGATTTTGACGGAGAGATGACACCATTTTGTAAAAATTTGTCGACTTGTCGTCGAATCTCCTCCTTATGAGCTGGTGGGAAACGGTATTGTTTCACATTGACGGGGCGGTCGTCGACGGTTGGAATCTTGTGCGTGGTTGCTGACGTATGCCCTAATTTATCCCCCTCAATGTGAAAAAGCTCCTGCGTGCTTTGAACGAGACGGACGACGTGCTCTCTTTCCTCTGCGTTGAGGTGGTCGAGACGGAGGAGACTAAGAATTCGATCTAGGCGAGATTTCGAAGGATTGGCGGATTTCGATGTCTGTTTTAACGGCGCCTGTTGTATATTATTTTTAACCGCCTGAGCATAGGAGATTTGTTGAACATTCGCGATTTTGCAACGCGAAGGAGGAGTTTCGAGTGTCGAATATGGTGTCTGACTCGAGAAAGAAATAGAAGTTTTTCCCTTTTGGGATGAGCCGATCGGAACGGCGGATACGTTGGATTTAGAAAAAACCGGATACAGCGACGGACTATCCTCCTCGTGGAGGGGAGTCATGATTTGCGCGGGCTCAAGTACGATTTCTGGTAACGCGATTTCGACGGCGCGGTCGGATGAATTAATTATTCGAGTTACCGCTTTGCCCCGAATTACTCTGACGAGAGCGTTTCCGAAAAATATACCCGGCGCAAGATCGATACGGGGAATTATACCTTCCGCGAGGTTCGAATTAACTACGCGGACCTTGATACCGATATTTGATCTCGGCGGAATGGAGATACGGTCTCCTGACTTCGGAGAAGCTGCTTTGTCTTGCGTTCGAAGCTTCGATTTCGTTGCTGCATCGCGTTTCAGCGGAGGCGATGATTTACGCGGCGGGCGCGGCGGCGGAGGGGGAATAGATTCCGTGCGCGGCGCTTGTTTACGTTTCGGCGATAGGAGAGGCTTTATTTTCGAGTCCGGTGACGGTTCCTCGAGTGTTTCGATATCGTCTTCGAAAGGAATTCTCTTACCATTCCATTTGATTATTTTATTTGGAAAAGAGATTTCTGCGTCCATACAGAACCCGGAGCCGAGGATCCCGCTTGGTTTAAGGGGAAAATCATCCTCGACCACATTAAAAGGGACGACGCGACCGAAAATGACAAGATTCACCGTCCCTAAGGTTGCGGTTTTGCCATCGGTTACCCCTGTTATTATTACGATCTCGGACTTATCGATTCGCGCGGATGCTTTTAGAGCCGAACGTTTTATAATATTTATTTCCGCCCCAGTGTCCACCATGAAGCGAGTTGGTGAAATTAGAAGATCGGATTTTAGAATTACGTTTGGCGTGCTAGTTTTTCCGGTTATGTTTATCGCGGCGTTTCGTCGATTTCCGCGTTGGAGTTGTTCGCGGCGAGAGGACGGACTTGGTGCGCGGCCTCGCCACCTGTCTCGCGGCGGGTGCGGAGGCCATTGTCGTTTCCCGAATTTTTATTTACCGCGTTGTTGTACTGCCTTTTTCGGCACTCGCCTATTTCGTGCCCCGGGGTCTTGCAATAGCGACAAAATTTGGGCGCGTCCCTGGCTACGATTTGTCTCGGTTGTTCGTACGCGGGGCCTCGAGTAGGAGGCGGTACGTCCCTGGATCGCAAGTATTCCTGCGGTCGGTACGGCGATGGCGGTCTGAGCCGACACTCGGTCGCGTAATGTCCGATATTATTGCATTTTCGGCAAATAATTTCGGCTGGTTTTTCGCGCGATTCTGGTCGCGCGACACGCGATCTACCTAGCCGGTTGCAATCACGTTCGTGCATTTGATAGAGCTCCCGCGCTCGAGCGAACGTTTCTCGCAATGTACCGAATGAATTTACCGTCATTTGCATCCGAATTTCTGGAATGAGACCGTCTTTAAAACATTGTAATGTGAGCGCGTCTACGTCATCGAGCGATTCCGGTGTGTCTCGTCGAGCAAGCCTTTCGCAATCAATTATAGCGGTTCTAAGATCTTTTACTCGACCGATGTAATCTAGAATGTGCTCGTTCGCGCGCATAAATATATTGGCAAGTTCACCCCGATAATGATGAGCTGATTTTACGGAGCAAAATGTGCTGCGAAGAACGTCCGTTAATTCGAGTATTGTGTAACACGGCTCGTCTTCTAGCGCGGCGTAGGCACGACCCTTGAGTTTTCCCTTAAGCAGGCGTGTGAAGGTTCGCTCGCACCCATTAGGGATAAGCTCATAAGCGCGTTTACACGCTCGGGTAAACTGAAGAATGGGAATGTTCTGACCGTCGAATGTCGGCACGGCTTCGAGGGCCTGCTTAAGCGATAGCTCGTCGTGTTGCGAACTATTTGTATTGAAATCAGAGCTCGAATTATGTGCGGAAAGCGGATTTCCCCGAGGAATATCCAGCGAAACGGTATCGTCGCGCGTTAAATCAGGCGTTCTGCGAATAGATTCTAATTCACGACGTAAAATTTCTATTTGCTGGAGCAACGCGGCATTACTCGGATCGGTCGCTTTCGTATTTTTCGCGGAAGTATTTGGTTGCGCGGTACTAGGAAGAGGCTCGGCGATAGCGTCTTGGAAGTCGAGCGTTCTGCTAGTGCGTTTTTCGCGTTCGGAATCGGCCATCGCGGCGGCTCGCTGTGTCTGCTGGCGCGTTTTTGTCGGAGTCCGGGTTGCCATATCTAGTTTCGCGGTTCCTTTCGGCGGAATTTCCGGAGGAAACGCGTGGCTATCCCACCGCTGTCACCAAAAATAACTTTCGTGTCACGTCCCGAGGTGCGGTTGCGCTCGCAACGGTGGCACAAAGTCGTAACCGTTCCCGAAAATAACGCGAATTGCGTCCGGACCGGGTTCGCTGGCGTTTCGGACTCGATAAAACGGTAATCAACACTAAACTTACCTTGCGAAGGCTTGATTCCGCTGTCTGATTTCTCTTTCCAGGTACCTGGAGCGCCTTGGATCCGCAACCGGGATGGCGGCGGCGTACGGCTGGAACGGAGGTACGGGTCGTGCGGCGAAGGAAACCTCCTTCACAGGAACCAGGACTCGAACGTAGGAAATTGAATATTCTGGTGCATCACCCACGTATTCCCGAGCGAGACGACGAATGAACTCTCTCCTCCCCGCGCGTCGTGTACGCTTTGTCGGAGGTGCAAGGCTCATCGAGAATACTTGAACTTCGGTTGAATACGGCACGGCTAAGCGTTGGTTCGCTCTAGCTTACCGGGATCGACCTGGGCGCAAGATATTCTGTACACGGTAGAAGTGAGGATGGAGCAACTAAGCGCTGGTTCGCTCTAGTCGTCGAGCCTCAAGACTATCGTAGATGAGATATAGAATTAGAATAATCGCGAGCGTACCCGTGGATTAGAATTAAGGAATTGTATTTGAACTCGAATAAAGATACTTTGAATCTGGTAAAAATAAACTATATTCTATGATTTCACTATACTAGATACACTTGACTAAATTCTAAGTTACTGACTAGCGATTACAATGAGAATTAGAAATAGTATAAGGTATCGAATGGACTCCGCTATGGGAGTATGGATAGAGACGAATGCATTAGAGCTAATTGCTCGTTGCGAATGAGCCTATTGCTCGGATCGGAGGTGCATCGTTCGGATGCTGGATTAGAACTCCTCGGTTCGGAGATGAGATGCGAACTCTCCAGTTCGGAGATGAGATACCAACTCTCCCGTTCGGAGGTGAGATTGGAACTCTCCAGTTCGGAGATGAGTTGGGAACTCTCCGGTTCGGAGATGAGACGCGAACTGACTCTCGGATCTCGCGTCCGCGACCTCCTCGGGTCGCGCGGCGCGCGAGTCGCTGGGCCCTCGCGGTGGGGCGGACGGTCGGAGTAGGGCGGCCGCTCGGCCCTCGTGGTGGGGCGGCCGTTCGGAGTGGGGCGCGGCCCGCGTTAAGCGTGAGCCGCGAGCGTCGAGTGTGCGCGCGAGTGCAACGGAACATAACCGTGCATGAATAAAATATATACATATATTCACTTAAATCTAGGTGTGTGTTGGTGTGTATGTACATAGGTGAGTAGTGTGCTTATTCTAATCCCACATGTACGAGAAGTACGTATAGGGCTTCGTGATTGCTGGGGATTCGACCCAGTACGTGTCGGAGAGCTCCTCGCCCTCGTAATACGGGGTGAAGTCCTCCCCCTCGTGTGTGGAGATCGCGCGTGGGCGCGGCATGCTGCATCCCTCTTCCCTCTCGTACCTTTGTCTCCTTCTGTAGGGACGGCGAGTCGGCGGGTGGCCCGTGTGCAGGGGCTCCGGATACGGATGCTGGGGATGATGAGGTGGACGCCGGAGGGTGGCAGGCGGTACGCCTGACGTTACACTACGTATCGAAGCAGTAGTGTTCTAATGCTTCTTAAATCGCGATATCGCATCTCATTTCTATGTTTCATGATAATATATAATATTCATTGCGAAGTGTCATGTATACCTCGCGTGCACTTAAAATGAATGTAAATGCGACACTTCCTTGCAAGGAAATAGCGTTTGCAGATGTCTACGTATCGTGGGATTAGAGTTCTAATGCTTCTCAAAACGCGAAATCGCTTCACATTTCTATGTTTCATGATAAGATATAATATTCATTGTGGAGCTTATGTATTCCTCGTATTCACGTCAAAAGAATGTAAATGCGACACTTCCTTGCTAGGAAATAGCGTTTGCAGATGTCTGCGCATCGTGGCATTAGAGTTCTAATGCTTCTCAGAACGCGATGTCGCATCTCATTTCTATGTTTCATGATAAGATATAATATTCAGAGTGCAGTGTTACGTATACCTCGTATTCACTTCAAAAGAATGTAAATGCGACACTTCCTTGCTAGGAAGTAGCGTTTGCAGATGTCTACGCATCGAAGCAATAGTGTTCTAATGCTTCTTAAATCGCGATATCGCATCTCATTTCTATGTTTCATGATAATGTAACGTCAGGCGTACCGCCTGCCACCCTCCGGCGTCCACCTCATCATCCCCAGCATCCGTATCCGGAGCCCCTGCACACGGGCCACCCGCCGACTCGCCGTCCCTACAGAAGGAGACAAAGGTACGAGAGGGAAGAGGGATGCAGCATGCCGCGCCCACGCGCGATCTCCACACACGAGGGGGAGGACTTCACCCCGTATTACGAGGGCGAGGAGCTCTCCGACACGTACTGGGTCGAATCCCCAGCAATCACGAAGCCCTATACGTACTTCTCGTACATGTGGGATTAGAATAAGCACACTACTCACCTATGTACATACACACCAACACACACCTAGATTTAAGTGAATATATGTATATATTTTATTCATGCACGGTTATGTTCCGTGCACTCGCGCGCACACTCGACGCTCGCGGCTCACGCTTAACGCGGGCCGCGCCCCACTCCGAACGGCCGCCCCACCACGAGGGCCGAGCGGCCGCCCTACTCCGACCGTCCGCCCCACCGCGAGGGCCCAGCGACTCGCGCGCCGCGCGACCCGAGGAGGTCGCGGACGCGAGATCCGAGAGTCAGTTCGCGTCTCATCTCCGAACCGGAGAGTTCCCAACTCATCTCCGAACTGGAGAGTTCATATCTCATCTCCGAACCGAGGAGTTCTAATCCAGCATCCGAACGATGCACTTCCGATCCGAGCAATAGGCTCATTCGCAACGAGCAATTAGCTCTAATGCATTCGTCTCTATCCATACTCCCATAGCGGAGTCCATTCGATACTTTATACTATTTCTAATTCTCATTGTAATCGCTAGTCAGTAACTTAGAATTTAGTCAAGTGTATTTAGTATAGTGAAATCATAGAATATAGTTTATTTTTACCAGATCCAAAGTATCTTTATTCGAGTTCAAATACAATTCCTTAATTCTACTCCACGGGTACGCTCGCGATTATTCTATTTTTATATCTCATCTGCGATAGTCTTGAGGCTCGACGACTAGAGCGAACCAGCGCTTAGTTGCTCCATCCTCACTTCTACCGTGTACAGAATATCTTGCGCCCAGGTTGATCCCGGTAAGCTAGAGCGAACCAACGCTTAGCCGCGCCGTACTCGACCGAAGTTCAAGTATTCTCGACGAGCCTTGCACCTCCGACAAAGCGTACACGACGCGCGGGGAGGAGAGAGTTTATTCGTCGTCTCGCTCGGGAATACGTGGGTGATGCACCAGAATATTCAATTTCCTACGTTCGAGCCCTGGTTCCTGTGAAGGAGGTTTCCTTCGCCGCACGACTCGTACCTCCGTTCCAGCCGTACGCCGCCGCCATCCCGGTTGCGGATCCAAGGCGCTCCAGGTACCTGGAAAGAGAAATCAGACAGTAGAATCAAGCCATCACAAGGTAAGTTTCGTGTTAATTACCGTTTTATCGAGTCCGAAACGCCAACGAACCCGGTCCGGACGCAATTCGCGTTATTTTCGGGAACGGTTACGACTTTGTGCCACCGTTGCGAGCGCAACCGCACCTCGGGACGTGACACGAAAGTTATTTTTGGTGACAGCGGTGGGATAGCCACGCGTTTCCTCCGGAAATTCCGCCGAAAGGAACCGCGAAACTAGATATGGCAACCCGGACTCCGACAAAAACGCGCCAGCAGACACAGCGAGCCGCCGCGATGGCCGATTCCGAACGCGAAAAACGCACTAGCAGAACGCTCGACTTCCAAGACGCTATCTCCGAGCCTCTTCCTAGTACCGCGCAACAAAATACTTCCGCGAAAAATACGAAAACGACCGATCCTAGTAATGCCGCGTTGCTCCAGCAAATAGAAATTCTACGCCGTGAAATAGAATCTATCCGCAGAACGCCTGATTTAACGCGCGACGATACCGTTTCTCTGGATATTCCTCGGGGAAATCCGCTTTCCGCACATAATTCGAGCTCCGATTTTAATACAAATAGTTCGCAACACGACGAGCTATCGCTTAAGCAGGCCCTCGAAGCCGTGCCGACATTCGATGGTCAGAACATTCCAATTCTTCAGTTTACCCGAGCGTGTAAACGCGCTTATGAGCTTATCCCTAATGGGTGCGAGCGAACTTTCACACGCCTGCTTAAGGGAAAACTCAAGGGTCGTGCCTACGCCGCGCTAGAAGACGAGCCGTGTTACACAATACTCGAATTAACGGACGTTCTTCGCAGCACTTTTTGCTCCGTAAAATCAGCTCATCATTATCGGGGTGAACTTGCTAATATATTTATGCGCGCGAACGAGCACATTCTAGATTACATCGGTCGAGTAAAAGATCTTAGAACCGCTATAATTGATTGCGAAAGGCTTGCTCGACGAGACACACCGGAATCGCTCGATGACGTAGACGCGCTCACCCTACAATGTTTTAAAGACGGTCTCATTCCGGAAATTCGAATGCAAATGACTATAAATTCATTCGGTACATTGCGAGAAACGTTCGCTCGAGCGCGGGAGCTCTATCAAATGCATGAACGTGATTGCAACCGACTAGGTAGATCGCGTGTCGCGCGACCAGAATCGCGCGAAAAACCAGCCGAAGTTATTTGCCGAAAATGCAATAATATCGGACATTACGCGACCGAGTGTCGGCTCAGACCGCCATCGCCGTACCGACCGCAGGAATACTTGCGATCCAGGGACGTACCGCCTCCTACTCGAGGCCCCGCGTACGAACAACCGAGACAAATCGTAGCCAGGGACGCGCCCAAATTTTGTCGCTATTGCAAGACCTCGGGGCACGAAATAGGCGAGTGCCGCAAAAGACAGTACAACAACGCGATAAATAAAAATTCGGGAAACGACAATGGCCTCCGCACCCGCCGCGAGACAGGTGGCGAGGCCGCGCACCAAGTCCGTCCTCTCGCCGCGAACAACTCCAACGCGGAAATCGACGAAACGCCGCGATAAACATAACCGGAAAAACTAGCACGCCAAACGTAATTCTAAAATCCGATCTTCTAATTTCACCAACTCGCTTCATGGTGGACACTGGGGCGGAAATAAATATTATAAAACGTTCGGCTCTAAAAGCATCCGCGCGAATCGATAAGTCCGAGATAATAATAATAACAGGGGTAACCGATGGCAAAACCGCAACCCTAGGGACGGTGAATCTTGTCATTTTAGGTCGCGTCGTTCCTTTTAATGTGGTCGAGGATGATTTTCCCCTTAAACCAAGCGGGATCCTCGGCTCCGGGTTCTGTATGGACGCAGAAATCTCTTTTCCAAATAAAATAATCAAATGGAATGGTAAGAGAATTCCTTTCGAAGACGATATCGAAACACTCGAGGAACCGTCACCGGACTCGAAAATAAAGCCTCTCCTATCGCCGAAACGTAAACAAGCGCCGCGCACGGAATCTATTCCCCCTCCGCCGCCGCGCCCGCCGCGTAAATCATCGCCTCCGCTGAAACGCGATGCAGCAACGAAATCGAAGCTTCGAACGCAAGACAAAGCAGCTTCTCCGAAGTCAGGAGACCGTATCTCCATTCCGCCGAGATCAAATATCGGTATCAAGGTCCGCGTAGTTAATTCGAACCTCGCGGAAGGTATAATTCCCCGTATCGATCTTGCGCCGGGTATATTTTTCGGAAACGCTCTCGTCAGAGTAATTCGGGGCAAAGCGGTAACTCGAATAATTAATTCATCCGACCGCGCCGTCGAAATCGCGTTACCAGAAATCGTACTTGAGCCCGCGCAAATCATGACTCCCCTCCACGAGGAGGATAGTCCGTCGCTGTATCCGGTTTTTTCTAAATCTACTAAATCTAACGTATCCGCCGTACCGATCGGCTCATCCCAAAAAGGGAAAACTTCTATTTCTTTCTCGAGTCAGACACCATATTCGACACTCGAAACTCCTCCTTCGCGTTGCAAAATCGCGAATGTTCAACAAATCTCCTATGCTCAGGCGGTTAAAAATAATATACAACAGGCGCCGTTAAAACCGACATCGAAATCCGCCAATCCTTCGAAATCTCGCCTAGATCGAATTCTTAGTCTCCTCCGTCTCGACCACCTCAACGCAGAGGAAAGAGAGCACGTCGTCCGTCTCGTTCAAAGCACGCAGGAGCTTTTTCACATTGAGGGGGATAAATTAGGGCATACGTCAGCAACCACGCACAAGATTCCAACCGTCGACGACCGCCCCGTCAATGTGAAACAATACCGATTCCCACCAGCTCATAAGGAGGAGATTCGACGACAAGTCGACAAATTTTTACAAAATGGTGTCATCTCTCCGTCAAAATCACCATATAATTCGCCATTGTGGGTTGTCCCAAAGAAACCGGACTCCTTGGGCAACAAGCAATGGCGCGTCGTCATCGACTACCGCGCACTCAATGAGAAATCTGTCGCCGATGCCTATCCCCTCCCTTGCATTACCGAGATACTTGATCAGCTCGGGAGTGCGAAGTATTTTAGTACATTCGATCTCGCGAGCGGATTTCACCAGATCCCAATGGAGCCCGCCGATGCTCCTAAAACTGCTTTTTCGACGCCTCACGGGCATTATGAATTTAAAAGAATGCCATTCGGATTAAAAAATGCGCCAGCGACGTTCCAACGACTTATGGACAATGTCCTGTCCGGTCTCCAGGGGAACGAAATTTTCGTCTATTTGGACGACATTGTTATCTACGCTAGCTCTCTTCAAGAACATCGACTTAAATTCGATAAATTAACTCAACGGCTCAAAGAAGCTAATTTAGTATTGCAGCCGGATAAGTGCGAATTCTTGAGGAGAGAAGTAAGCTATTTGGGTCATATTATCAGTGAGCACGGTGTAAAACCTGACCCTGCGAAAATTAGCGCCGTCAAAAATTTTCCGCGCCCGCGCAACGCGAAACAGATCAAACAATTCCTCGGGCTCGCGGGATACTACAGGCGGTTCATCGCAAATTTTTCCAATATTGCTAAGCCTCTAACGAATTTGTTAAAAAAGGACGCGCCCTTTGTATGGCGTAACGAGCATGAGAATTCATTCGTCAAACTCCGAGATTGCCTATGCGAAGCGCCTATCTTGCAGTACCCCAACTTTAAACAACCATTCGTGATAACGACCGACGCGTCCGCCGAAGCTATTGGTGCTATCTTGAGTCAAGGACCAATAGGCCGCGACTTGCCAATCGCGTACACGTCGCGACTGTTAAACGCTGCGGAGAAAAACTACTCCACGATCGAGAAGGAGTGTCTGGCGATTGTCTACGCCGTCCATTACTTTCGTCCATACATATACGGTAATCAATTCAAACTCGTTACCGACCATCGACCGTTAGTGTGGATGAATTCGGTCAAGGACCCGTCAAGTAGACTCGTACGGTGGAGGCTTAAGTTAGCGGAATTTGACTACGAGATGGTCTATAAAAGTGGAAAAACGAACCTTAATGCGGACGCATTGTCGCGGAATCCCGCTCAAATTTTTCCGCTCTCGTATTCAGAAAACTCGGAGGACGACATCTTCGATGTGCCTCCGGAAACCCGTAAAAAGTATACCACACTAGCGCCTCCTCCTACTCCGGTAACATCAGAACCTGAATTACCGACTCCAGGCACGTCCTTCCGTACCAACACAGCACCACCTCCGCAAGTCGCCAGCGACAGCACCGACTTCTATACTCCTGCTCCAAATGAATTTTTCCGACGCGAACCTCTATTTAATTTCAGCCGTGACGCATTATCAACGCGACGAGACAATGTAGTTGTCTTCGTCACGCAATCTGGGCACCCCTATGACACGGGCGCCAAAGATCTAGCAAACGCTGAAAAATTCCTCCTAAACAAAAATCACGTCCTTACCAAAGCCAAAGTCATACAAATCGGAAACGAATTCCAAATCCAGCTTCCAATCATCGAACATTCCACCAGATCAATCAATTTCCAGACCGTAATAGAAACATTCAGATCCTTGTGCGACGTTGTAAACGAATTACAATTACAAACATTTAGTATCGCACAAACCTATCTAGACTCCGTATCCTGGTCCCGAATCCAGAAAATCCTTCAGGACCTGTTTTATGAAACAACTGTCCAGATTACGGTCTGCCAGGGCCTCATTAAAACCCCTTCGGTCGAAGAGCGACTGAAAATAATAAGAGAAAACCACGACTCCCCTGTGGGAGGTCACAAAGGGGTTAATAAAACTTATTCTCGCATCAGACAACAATACTTTTGGCCAAACATGAAAACACAAATACAAGAATATATTGGCAAATGTAAAAGTTGTCAGACAGAGAAACTGGTCCGGGTAAAGACCAGACAGCCTCTCACTTTAACCGACACCCCTGGCAGGGCATTCGATAAGATTTCAATGGACGTAATGGGTCCTCTTCCCGAAACTTCCGACGGTTATACAAGTATCCTCACGATCCAAGATCTCCTCACTAAATACTCAGTCGCAGTTCCTCTCAAAACCACCACCGCAGTAGACATTGCCGAAGCTTTAATAAAAGAATTCATTTGTAAGTACGGATGCCCGAAAGGCATACTCACGGACCAAGGTTCGAACTTTATAAATAGCTTGATTAAAGCCATAGCAATCAAATTCCGTATTAAGCAATACAAGTCCACTGCGTTCCATCCACAGACAAACGGGTCCGTTGAACGATCTCACCACGTCCTGGCCGAATATCTGAAGCATTACATAGAGTCGAGTAACGATTGGGTGAATTGGTTACCGTACGCAATGTTTTCATACAACACCAGTGTGCACGAGGGTACATTATACACCCCACACGAACTAGTGTTCGGCAGGATAGCTAGGACGCCGTCAGCCACTCCTTTTCAGGACAGCTCTGATAACGAAACTTATAGCGACTATCTTATACAACTTCAGGAGAAAATCTCGAAATCTCAGGATTTGGCTAAAGCCAATCTAGACAATGCGAAACGCCGTTCTAAATATTCTTATGACCGAAATCTCAATGTCCAAAACTTCGAGGTAGGCCAATGGGTCTATCTTTTAAAAGAGCCGAACAAACATAAGTTCCAGGCACAGTATTCTGGACCGTACCGTATCCTCGAAATTTTGGGCAATTGTAATGTTAAGCTGAATGTAAAAGGGCGCCATAAAATTGTTCATACGAACAAAATCAAAATTTGTAAACGAATGCATAGTATGCAGAGTGTGGATGCTAGTGAAAGAAAAGTGCGAAAAACTGAAAATGAAGTCAGTGAGAGCAGTGACATTCAAACGAACGCTGAAAGTGAAAGCGACGAATGTGCCTGCAATCCGAAGGAAGCCCGCAGCCACGGTCCAAACTCCAAACGTTATCGCCAGGATCAACCAGGCGAAAAACCTCAGATTCCGCAGCATCCAGCCGACAGGACCAAGAGAAGGATCCAGCATCCCGAAATCTACCCAACAGACAAGAGATCTCGGCATGGCCGAGATTCTTTTTCCAAGGGGGGTGGTGTAACGTCAGGCGTACCGCCTGCCACCCTCCGGCGTCCACCTCATCATCCCCAGCATCCGTATCCGGAGCCCCTGCACACGGGCCACCCGCCGACTCGCCGTCCCTACAGAAGGAGACAAAGGTACGAGAGGGAAGAGGGATGCAGCATGCCGCGCCCACGCGCGATCTCCACACACGAGGGGGAGGACTTCACCCCGTATTACGAGGGCGAGGAGCTCTCCGACACGTACTGGGTCGAATCCCCAGCAATCACGAAGCCCTATACGTACTTCTCGTACATGTGGGATTAGAATAAGCACACTACTCACCTATGTACATACACACCAACACACACCTAGATTTAAGTGAATATATGTATATATTTTATTCATGCACGGTTATGTTCCGTGCACTCGCGCGCACACTCGACGCTCGCGGCTCACGCTTAACGCGGGCCGCGCCCCACTCCGAACGGCCGCCCCACCACGAGGGCCGAGCGGCCGCCCTACTCCGACCGTCCGCCCCACCGCGAGGGCCCAGCGACTCGCGCGCCGCGCGACCCGAGGAGGTCGCGGACGCGAGATCCGAGAGTCAGTTCGCGTCTCATCTCCGAACCGGAGAGTTCCCAACTCATCTCCGAACTGGAGAGTTCATATCTCATCTCCGAACCGAGGAGTTCTAATCCAGCATCCGAACGATGCACTTCCGATCCGAGCAATAGGCTCATTCGCAACGAGCAATTAGCTCTAATGCATTCGTCTCTATCCATACTCCCATAGCGGAGTCCATTCGATACTTTATACTATTTCTAATTCTCATTGTAATCGCTAGTCAGTAACTTAGAATTTAGTCAAGTGTATTTAGTATAGTGAAATCATAGAATATAGTTTATTTTTACCAGATCCAAAGTATCTTTATTCGAGTTCAAATACAATTCCTTAATTCTACTCCACGGGTACGCTCGCGATTATTCTATTTTTATATCTCATCTGCGATAGTCTTGAGGCTCGACGACTAGAGCGAACCAGCGCTTAGTTGCTCCATCCTCACTTCTACCGTGTACAGAATATCTTGCGCCCAGGTTGATCCCGGTAAGCTAGAGCGAACCAACGCTTAGCCGCGCCGTACTCGACCGAAGTTCAAGTATTCTCGACGAGCCTTGCACCTCCGACAAAGCGTACACGACGCGCGGGGAGGAGAGAGTTTATTCGTCGTCTCGCTCGGGAATACGTGGGTGATGCACCAGAATATTCAATTTCCTACGTTCGAGCCCTGGTTCCTGTGAAGGAGGTTTCCTTCGCCGCACGACTCGTACCTCCGTTCCAGCCGTACGCCGCCGCCATCCCGGTTGCGGATCCAAGGCGCTCCAGGTACCTGGAAAGAGAAATCAGACAGTAGAATCAAGCCATCACAAGGTAAGTTTCGTGTTAATTACCGTTTTATCGAGTCCGAAACGCCAACGAACCCGGTCCGGACGCAATTCGCGTTATTTTCGGGAACGGTTACGACTTTGTGCCACCGTTGCGAGCGCAACCGCACCTCGGGACGTGACAATAAGATATAATATTCACAGTGCAGTGTTATGTATACCTCGTATTCACTTCAAAAGAATGTAAACGCGACACTTCCTTGCTAGGAAGTAGCGTTTGCAGATGTCTACGTATCGTGGCATTAGTGTTCTAATGCTTCTCAAAACGCGATATCGCATCTCATTTCTATGTTTCATGATAATATATAATATTCATTGTGGAGTGTTATGTATACCTCGTATTCATTTCAATACAATGTAAATGCGACACTTCCTTGCTAGGAAATAGCGTTTGCAGATGTAAACGTATCGAAGCAATAGATTTCTAAAGCTTGCTAATTCGCGATATCGAATCTCATATCTGCGTTTCATGATAATATATAATATTCATCGCGAAGTTTCATGTGTACCTCGCATACAATTCAAACGAATGTGAATGCGACAGTTCCTTGCTAGGAAATAGCGTTTGCAGATGTTTACGTATCGAAGTAATAGACATCTAATGCTTCATAAATCGCGATATCGCATCTCATTTCTAGGTTTCATGATAAGATATAATATTCATTGCGAAGTGTCACGTATACCTCGTATTCCTTTCAAAAGATTGTAAATGCGACACTTCCTTCCTAGGAAGTAGCGTTTGCACATGTCTACGCATCGAAGCAATAGTGTTCGAATGCTTCTTAAATCGCGATATCGCATCTCATTTCTATGTTTCATGATAAGATATAATATTCACAGTGCAGTGTTATGTATACCTCGTATTCACTTCAAAAGAATGTAAACGCGACACTTCCTTGCTAGGAAATATCGTTTGCAGATGTCTACGTATCGAAGCAATAGAGTTCTAATGCTTCTTAAATCGCGATATCGCACCTCTTTTCTATGTTTCATGATAAGATATAATATTCATTGTGTAGTGTTATGTTTATCTCATCTATACTTCAAATGAATGTAAATGCGACACTTCCTTGCTAGGAAATAGCGTTTGCAGATGTCTGCGTATCGTGGCATTAGAGTTCTAATGCTTCTCAAAACGCGATATCGCATCTCATTTCTATGTTTCATGATAAGATATAATATTCATTGTGCAGTGTCATGTATATCTCGTCCATACTTCAAATGAATGTAAATGCGACACTTCCTTCCTGGGAAATGTCGTTTGCAGATGTCTACGTATCGTGGCATTAGAGGTCTAATGCTTCTCAAAACGCGAAATCGCTACTCATTACTATGTTTCATGATAATATATAATATTCATTGCGGAGTGTTATGTATACCTCGCATACACTACAAATGAATGTGAATGCGACAGTTCCTTGCTAGGAAATAGCCTTTGCAGACATCTACGTATTGTGGCATTAGAGTTCTAATGCTTCTCAAGACGCGATATCGCTACCCATTACTTTGTTTCATGATAATATATAATATTCATTGTGGAGTGTTATGTATACCTCGTATTCATTTCCATAGAATGTAAATGCGACACGTCCTTGCTAGGAAGTAGCGTTTGCAGATGTCTACGTATCGAAGCAATAGTGTTCTAATGATTCTTAAATCGCGATATCGCATCTCATGTCTATGTTTCATGACAATATATAATATTCATTGCGAAGTGTCATGTATACCTCGCATACACTTAAAATGAATGTAAATGCGACACTTCCTTCCTAGGAAATAGCGTTCGCAGATGTCTACGTATCGAAGCAATGGATTTCTAATGCTTGCTAATTCGCGATATCGCATCTCATATCTATGTTTCATGATAATATATAATATTCATTGCGAAGGTTCATGTATACCTCGCATACAATTCAAACGAATGTGAGTGGGACAGTTCCTTGCTGGGAAATAGTGTTTGGAGATGTCTACGTATCGAAGCAATAGAGTTCTAATGCTTCTTAAATCGTCATATCGCATCTCATTCCTATGTTTCATGATAATATATAATATTCATTGTGGAGTGTTATGTATACCTCGTATTCGTTTCAAAAGAATGTAAATGCGACACTTCCTTGCTAGGAAGTAGCCTTTGCAGATGTCTACGTATCGAAGCAATAGTGTTCTAATGCTTCTCAAATCGCCATATTACATCACATTTCTATGTTCCATGATAAGATATGATATTCATTGTGGAGTGTTATGTATACCTCGTATTCACTTCAAAAGAATGTAAGTGCGACACCTCCTTGCTAGGAAGTAGCGTTGGCAGATGTCTACTTATCGAAGCAATAGACATCTAATGCTTCATAAATCGCCATATCGCATCTCATTTCTATGCTTCATGATAAGATATAATATTCATTGCGAAGTGTTATGTATACCTCGTATTCACTTCAAAAGAATGTAAATGCGACACTTCCTTGCAAGGTAATAGCCTTTGCAGATGTCTACGTATCGAAGCAATAGATTTCTAAATCTTGCTAATTCGCGATATCGAACCTCATATCTATGTTAAATGATAATTTATAATATTCATTGCGAAATGTCAGGTATACCTCGCATACACTTCAACTGAATGTGAATGCGACAGTTCCTTGCAAGGAAATAGTGATTGCTGATATCTACGTATCGATGTAATTGAGTTCTAATGCTTCTTAAATCGCGATATAGCATCTCATTTCTATGTTTCATGATAAGATATAATATTCAGTGGGCAGTGTTATGCTTACCTCGGATTCACTTCAGAAGAGTGTAAATGCGACACTTCGTTGCTAGGAAGTAGCGTTTGCAGATGTCTACGTATCGAAGCAGTAGTGTTCTAATGCTTCTTAAATCGCGATATCGCATCTCATTTCTATGTTTCATGATAATATATAATATTCATTGCGAAGTGTCATGTATACCTCGCGTGCACTTAAAATGAATGTAAATGCGACACTTCCTTGCAAGGAAATAGCGTTTGCAGATGTCTACGTATCGTGGGATTAGAGTTCTAATGCTTCTCAAAACGCGAAATCGCTTCACATTTCTATGTTTCATGATAAGATATAATATTCATTGTGGAGCTTATGTATTCCTCGTATTCACGTCAAAAGAATGTAAATGCGACACTTCCTTGCTAGGAAATAGCGTTTGCAGATGTCTGCGCATCGTGGCATTAGAGTTCTAATGCTTCTCAGAACGCGATGTCGCATCTCATTTCTATGTTTCATGATAAGATATAATATTCAGAGTGCAGTGTTACGTATACCTCGTATTCACTTCAAAAGAATGTAAATGCGACACTTCCTTGCTAGGAAGTAGCGTTTGCAGATGTCTACGCATCGAAGCAATAGTGTTCTAATGCTTCTTAAATCGCGATATCGCATCTCATTTCTATGTTTCATGATAAGATATAATATTCACAGTGCAGTGTTATGTATACCTCGTATTCACTTCAAAAGAATGTAAACGCGACACTTCCTTGCTAGGAAGTAGCGTTTGCAGATGTCTACGTATCGTGGCATTAGTGTTCTAATGCTTCTCAAAACGCGATATCGCATCTCATTTCTATGTTTCATGATAATATATAATATTCATTGTGGAGTGTTATGTATACCTCGTATTCATTTCAATACAATGTAAATGCGACACTTCCTTGCTAGGAAATAGCGTTTGCAGATGTAAACGTATCGAAGCAATAGATTTCTAAAGCTTGCTAATTCGCGATATCGAATCTCATATCTGCGTTTCATGATAATATATAATATTCATCGCGAAGTTTCATGTGTACCTCGCATACAATTCAAACGAATGTGAATGCGACAGTTCCTTGCTAGGAAATAGCGTTTGCAGATGTTTACGTATCGAAGTAATAGACATCTAATGCTTCATAAATCGCGATATCGCATCTCATTTCTAGGTTTCATGATAAGATATAATATTCATTGCGAAGTGTCACGTATACCTCGTATTCCTTTCAAAAGATTGTAAATGCGACACTTCCTTCCTAGGAAGTAGCGTTTGCACATGTCTACGCATCGAAGCAATAGTGTTCGAATGCTTCTTAAATCGCGATATCGCATCTCATTTCTATGTTTCATGATAAGATATAATATTCACAGTGCAGTGTTATGTATACCTCGTATTCACTTCAAAAGAATGTAAACGCGACACTTCCTTGCTAGGAAATATCGTTTGCAGATGTCTACGTATCGAAGCAATAGAGTTCTAATGCTTCTTAAATCGCGATATCGCACCTCTTTTCTATGTTTCACGATAAGATATAATATTGTCACGTCCGGCGAAAGAATTTTTCGTTTATCCGGAGGCTTCACGACACGAGCCTATTTATACGGTTTTCGGTCCGCGGGAACGCGTTACGACCGGGTTCGATATTTTTGGCTTACGCGACGCGGTAAAAACACTCGCGATATGATGGAAAAGCCTTACCTTTCGCTGGCTTCAGTCTCGATACGCAGGTAGAATGTGCGTCGGGGGTCGTTGGTAGGTATCGATGCAGCGATCGGTCGGTTGATGTTGACGGTGACTTCGATTAACTTCCAGCAAAACGGGAAACAGCGGTCTGGATGCAGAGTAGATTCAGCGGAGACTGTGGATATTGCAGAGACGTTGGCTGCAGAGGCAGGCGAATCGGCGTTGATCGGCGTTTCGAAAAACTGTGACTGAACCGGAACGATGACGACAGGTTGCTGCGGTACGAGGACTCGGGGTGTATCTCCCAGGTATTCACGAACAAGTGAACGTATAAAATTCTTACGACCCGCGCGTCGTGTTCTTCGCGAACCGGATCCACGTTTCATTCACCCAGTTTTTCTGTACTTTCAGGCAATGTTCAGAAGGATAAGCGGCGGTCCGCTCTATCGCAACGTCGCAAAGCTGAGTTCTATACTCCTTCAAGGTGAACAAACGCAACCCAGTTGTTGGAAGGAACACGTCGTAGAATTCGTAGTTTAAGAATAATGTTTTAACGTAAGAACTAGTATATTATGTTTAGATTTAGTAATTATTGGAATAGGAACTAGTAGAACTGGTAAAAGAACTTGTAGATTCGATTTAGTAACTAAAGTAAAATATATTCTAAGTTAAAGTGTACAAAAGTGAAATTATTCTAAGTTAGAACTAGTAAAATGGAAATAGCAACGCGTAGCCTAGACCCCACATTGAGGCGGCTTGAGATGGAAGATCGATGTTAACTCTAGAAGCCCGAGGACCCGAATGTGTCTCTCGAGGCGCGTCTGGGACCTCCTCGGTTCGCGAGGCGCTACGGTCGCAGGCGCTCGTGGTAGGGAGCGCGCGGTCCAGCGAGTGGGGACTCGCGGCTCGTGGTGGGGCTAGCGGCTCGTGCCAATAGCCTGGGCGCATCTAGCGTCTAATCTTAAGAATAAGGACTTAGAATTACATGTGTGTTGTGGTGTGTTACAATTCGTGTCGAGTACTTATATCTATGAGTATTATAGGCTTATTCTAAAAATAGTACGTAGGTTCAGGCAACGTAGATTCCCTGAACTGGAAAAGTCCCCATTGCGGCGACGGACTGCGGCTTCTTCCCTCTGTTGGGCGGAATTCCTGATGAGAGGGCGATAGGGTTGCTCGTAGGTGCGAGCGAGACAGCGGTCCTTGCAGGTACGACTGAGTGCGTGCGGTCGTGCGCGCGCGAACTCTGCTGGTTGCCGATACTTCAGGCGAGTATTGCAGGTTGCCTGTGTCCAGGGGTCGATGCTGGAGGTTACGAGGATGCTGACGTATGTAATGGGTGGCAGGCGCTACGCCTGACGTCACACCTCCCCCCATTGAAAAAGAATTTCGGCGATGCCGAAATCTCTGGGCTGAGGATGTGCGGGTTGTCAATTGCGGGTGGATTATTTCTTTTCCCTGGCTCTTATCCTTTTCTCGGCTTTGTAGATGTAGTGGGTGCAACATATGCTGCGGATGCTGCGGATGCGATGGATTCTGGTGGCGTTGTGTTTGCTGCGGATGCTGTGCGTTCTGCGGGCTCTGCCTGTGTTGCGGATGCTGTAGATGCTGCTGACTCTGCGTGTTCAGCGGACGCTGCGGATGCTGTGGATTCTGCGGTGATGTTGTGCTGGCCATGTCTTGTGTTGCTACACTAGTGGTCCTTGTCACACTTTCCACTATGTTTTTGGGGTTTTCTATTACACTTTGTTCATCGTGGTTTTCAGTTTTTGAATTGGGGGTGCACTGAACACTGGCACTAGATTTATCATTCTTGCATACATTCGCTCTTACATTAGATGCTTGCAATCGTTTACATAATTTTAATTTGTTTGTATGTACAACCTTATGCCTACCCTTAACATTAATTTTCGCATTATGATTATCCAGAATTTCCAATATTTTATATGGTCCGGTGTATTGTGATTGAAATTTGTGTTGCAATGGTTCGCGGAGTAGGTACACCCATTGACCTACTTGGAATTTCTGGACATTGAGTTTCCTATCATAATAATGTTTAGAACGGACTTTCGCTCCATCTAAATTCTGTTTCGCGAGTTCTTGCGAAGTTCGGATTCTGTCGCTAAGTTCATCCAGATATTTAGCGTAAGATTCATTTTCGGAAGTGTCATGAAATGGAATTGATGAAGGGGGCCTGGCGACTTTACCGTATACGAGCTCGTACGGTGTATAACGCGTACCCTCGTGCGTGCTCGTATTATATGAGAACATTGCGAAAGGGAGCCACTTCTCCCAGTTGTTACGATTGCCAATAAAATGTTTTAAATATTCCGCGAGTACATGGTGCGACCTTTCTACGGAACCATTAGTTTGTGGATGAAAAGCTGTGGTTTTGAATTGTTGAATTTTGAAACGTTTTGCTATTGTTTTCATAAGTGAATTGATAAAATTAGATCCTTGATCTGTAAGAATACCTTTGGGACATCCAAATTGGCAGATGAAATGCGTAATGAAGGCGTCGGCGATGTCTACTGCTGTAGTGCGTTTTAAGGGAACGGCTAAGGAATACTTGGTTAATAGGCATTGAATGGTTAGGATGTTAGTGAATCCGTCTGGTGTCGGTGGTAAAGGACCCATGACGTCCATAGAAATTTTTTCAAAGGCGGTGCCCGGAGTGTCTGTGAGTGTAAGTGGTTGACGCGTCTTAACCCGTGTTAGCTTTTGTTTCTGGCATTGGTCACAGTTATCGATATATGTTTGTATTTCTGATTTCATATTTGGCCAAAAGTGTCTCTCGCGGATTCTTGAATACGTTTTATTGATGCCTTTGTGACCTCCGAGTGGTGTGTCATGGTTTTCGCGTATTATATCGGTTCTACGTTCTGGTGGTGGAATTTGGATTAGCCCTTGGCAAATGGTTATTTGTACGTTTGTTTCGAAGAAAAGATCTAACAGAATTCTTTTAATTTGGGCGAAAGTTACGGTGTCTATGTATGTTTGTCTAATGCTAAATGTTTGAAGTTGTAGTTCGGTTACTACGTCATACAATGATCTTAGTGATTCTATAAGGATTTCATTATCGATAGCTTTTCTCTCGTGTTCGGTGACTGGAAGCGCGATTTGGAAATAACCACTGTCAGAGTTTACTTTGGCCCTTCCTAATGTAATATGTTCTTTATGTTGGAAAAATTTTCCTGCTTTTTGCAATTCGAGGGCGCCTCTATCGAGTGGGCGGCCACCTTTTGTTATAAAAATTACTTGGTTATCGCGACGTGCAGCTATTGAATCTCTAGTTGTTACGAACAGAGGTCGTTGTCGTCTGGTCAAGTCGGTATCGGCGGTCGGCCATTCGGTGGATGGTGTCGGTAATGAAGGGTTCTCTTGTTCTGTCGGTGGATAAGGAGTATTAAGGCTTTCGGAAGAGGATGCTGGCGTTGGCGGTGGAGCGATCGGAATTGAAATTGTAGCGGGACGACGGATGTCGAAAAGATCGTCCTCGGAATCAGTGGGATTAGTAATAGGTTGTACAGCTACTGGATTACGAGACAACGCGTCAGCATTCATGTTGATTTTACCTGGCTTGTAGATTATTTCATACTCGTATTCTGCCAATTTGAGTCGCCAGCGGATTAACCTACTCGAAGGGTCTTTTACTGAATTCATCCAAACTAGTGGCCTGTGATCGGTAACTAGTTTGAATGTTTTTCCATAAATATACGGTCTGAAGAAATGTACTGCATATATGATCGCCAAGCATTCCCTTTCAATAGTCGAATAATTTTTTTCGGCATTATTTAATAATCTAGATGCGTAGGCGATTGGTAGATCCTTTCCAATAGGACCCTGACTTAATACGGCGCCAATTGCGTCTGCGGATGCATCAGATGTAATAATAAATGGTTTTGTGAAATCGGGATATTGCAGAATTGGTGCTTCACAAAGCATGTCGCGAAGGGTTACGAACGCGTTTTCATGATCGTTACGCCAAATGAATTTAGCGTCCTTTTTTAGCAAATTGGTTAATGGTTTTGCAAGTGCGGAAAAATTGGCAATAAATCGACGGTAGTAGCCTGCGAGGCCGAGAAATTGCTTGATCTGTTTTGGATTTTGCGGTCTCGGAAAATCTTTCACGGCGCGAACTTTATTTGGATCGGGTTTTACCCCTCTCTCACTAATTATGTGTCCTAGATAATTTACCTCCCGTCGCAAGAACTCACATTTATCAGGCTGCAATACTAAATTTGCAGCCCGTAATCGCTCGGCAAGTTTATTAAATTTATTTCTGTGTTCCTGTAGCGAACTAGCGTATATAACAATATCGTCTAAGTACACGAACATTTCGTTCCCTTGGAGACCCGTTAACACGCTATCCATGAGTCTCTGGAACGTGGCTGGAGCATTACGTAAACCAAAGGGCATTCGCTGGAATTCGAAATGTCCGTGTGGAGTCGAGAACGCGGTTTTCGCAGCGTCGGAGGGAGACATTGGTATTTGGTGGAAACCACTGGCCAGGTCAAATGTACTGAAGTACTTTGCACTGCCCAGTTGGTCCAGTATTTCCGTGATGCAGGGGAGAGGGTATGCGTCGGCTATGGATCGTTCGTTCAGCGCGCGGTAGTCGATCACGACGCGCCACCTCTTGTTCCCTGCAGAGTCTGGCTTTTTTGGAACTACCCAGAGCGGGGAATTGTACGGAGATTTCGAAGGTCTGATTATGTCGTCGTTTAACAATTGTTCCATTTGTTTTTGAATTTCCTGTTTGTGTATCGGAGGAAATCTGTATTGTTTAACATTTACGGGTTGGTCGTTAACTGTTGGAATTCGGTGTGAAGTTACATTTGTACATCCTAATTTGTCGCCGGGTAAATGAAAAAGGTCTTGTGCATTGGAAATTAAATCATGTATATCTTTTCTTTCCTCACTGTTGAGGTGATCGAGGCGTAAGGCTGAGATTATTTTCTTAAGTCTATTCTCGGATTGCGTCGCACTTGAGACGCTGCGCGTTATCTTTGGTGTCGGGTGTCTCTTAACGATATCGGCGTATGAAGCTTCGTTTACATTCCCAGCTCTAGGGTTCTTAGAAAGGGATTTATTCGATATTTGCTGATGTTGAATATTTACGCGATGCTTTGAATCATGGTTTGAAAAAAATTTCGTGATTTTTGAGGATTCAGCGTTGACGGACTTGGTATTATTGGATGCAGTGCTTGGTAATTTTTGATTCGGAGATGTTTGTTGGACATTAGAATTAGAAAATAATGGATACAGTGAAGGATTTAGTATTGTGTTGGAAGCGGGAAGAGGATCCACATAGACTTTCGGAATGGGGATCGTCATTTCGCGGTCGGTCGCATTTATTATGCGCGTCACCGCATGTCCCTTTTCGATGCGTACTATCGCGTTACCGAAATATACTCCCTCGGCGAGCTCAACTTTGGGGATTATTCCCTCATCAACGTTGGAGTTAATTACCCTAACGCGAATTCCTGAGTTGGTTCGTGGAGGAAGTGTTATTTTCTCGACTGTGTCCCTTCGACACGCGAACGGTATGCGATTACCGTGCCAAAGAATGAATTTATCTCTGAAGGAGATGTCGGCGTCCGCACAGAAGCCTGATCCTAGGATTCCGGCTGTCTTGATAGGAAATTCTGAGCTGACTACGTTGAAAGGCACTTCTCGCGAGAACATAAATAATGTGACGGTTCCTAACGTGCCTACGGTGCCCTGAGTAACCCCGGTGATAGTTAACTGCTCGGCGCGGTTTACTGGGATGTCTTTCCTAAGAAAGTTCTCCTTTATTACATTGATTTCCGCCCCGGTATCAATCATCATTATGACCGGTTGAATTAACGATTTAGAATCTATTATTACGGTAGGAACGCTCGTTTTTCCGGTTACATTAACCGCGGCTCTATAATTTATATCTCCTCTCTCTCTTCCGTTATTGCGAGAACGTTGTGATTCGATGCGGCCCCGCGTGCCGTCTCGCGGCGGATCTGGAGGCCGTTCTCGTTTCCCTGACGCTGGCGGACATTATTTTCGACGTTTCTATTTGTAATTGAATTATTATATATGCGTTTTCGGCACTCATCGATAGTGTGCCCTGGATATTTGCAATATCGACAGGTAGTTTCGAATCGGTCGCGCGGCGCGTACTGACCGCGCGGAGGTCCCGTTATTTGGGGTCTATTGTCTTGGAAACGGCGCGGATCCCTCGGCGGTTCGTCGCGAGGGTAAGTAACGTACGGCCGGGGATTATTATTAACTCTACAATCGCGCGTACTATGATTTCGGCTATTGCATTTACTGCAGATATTTTCGATACGGCGTTCGTTAAATGAAGGTTCGCTACGCTGGCGCGATGTGACGAGTCGTTCTCTATCTAATTCATACCGACGATATAATTCTTTCGCGTGAGCGAATGCATCATTAAAGTTGTCATATAACCGACTGTTCATCGCTAAACGAATCTCAGGAATAAGTCCGTCACAGAAGCACCTCAAAGTGAGAGCATCAATACCGGAACGCGAGTTAATTAGTTCTGCGGGGTCGTACCGTTCACAATCAATTGCCGCATTTCGTAAATCTTTAACACGGCCTATAAAATCCAAAATGTGTTCACCGGGACGCATGAAGGTGTTCGTCAATTCTCCGCGGTAATGGTCTGTAGATTTTAATGAACCGAAGGCTGACCGTAAAACGTCGGCTAATTGCCTGATCGAGGTGCACGGTTCGTCCTCGACCGCCAGGTAAGCTCGACCCCGAAGACGGTTGATTATTAACCGCGTAAGCGAAGGTTCTGCGTCGGGCGACACTAATTCTTTGGCTCGTTTACATGCCCGGATAAACTGCAGCACTGGAATATTTTTCCCGTCGAATATTGGGACGCTTTCGAGGGC
This sequence comes from Xylocopa sonorina, assembly GCF_050948175.1. NCBI lineage: Eukaryota > Metazoa > Arthropoda > Insecta > Hymenoptera > Apidae > Xylocopa > Xylocopa sonorina. Next base: position 82,603 of record NC_135198.1, read on the forward strand.
TTCGCGGAAAGACAGTTTATCTGAATGCGGTGTTAGAGTATCGGATACGGAGGGTACAAATGTCTGAGTACGTGGTGTGCCAAAAGAAATCGCCTCAGCGTTGGTCGACTGGTTAGCGCGCAGTGAATCTAGTTCTTGCCGTAATATTTCCATCTGATGCGTCAAACTTATAATCGTCTGTTCTTTGTCTTTATTCGCAGAAGTCGAAGCTATCGGATTTGTAGGAACGGCGGCGGCGTCTGTAGCGGGCGCGTCATGGAATTCTAGGACTTGGCGGTGTTCGGTTTCGTTGGCGGTGTCCTTTTGCGATTGGAGACGCGTGCGTTTAACTGGCGTGCGCGTAGCCATGGCTGTTCGCGTACCCTAACAGTCGAATTAAAGCAAGGTATGCGCGACAATCCCACCGCTGTCACCAAATTTATGTCACGTCCGGCGAAAGAATTTTTCGTTTATCCGGAGGCTTCACGACACGAGCCTATTTATACGGTTTTCGGTCCGCGGGAACGCGTTACGACCGGGTTCGATATTTTTGGCTTACGCGACGCGGTAAAAACACTCGCGATATGATGGAAAAGCCTTACCTTTCGCTGGCTTCAGTCTCGATACGCAGGTAGAATGTGCGTCGGGGGTCGTTGGTAGGTATCGATGCAGCGATCGGTCGGTTGATGTTGACGGTGACTTCGATTAACTTCCAGCAAAACGGGAAACAGCGGTCTGGATGCAGAGTAGATTCAGCGGAGACTGTGGATATTGCAGAGACGTTGGCTGCAGAGGCAGGCGAATCGGCGTTGATCGGCGTTTCGAAAAACTGTGACTGAACCGGAACGATGACGACAGGTTGCTGCGGTACGAGGACTCGGGGTGTATCTCCCAGGTATTCACGAACAAGTGAACGTATAAAATTCTTACGACCCGCGCGTCGTGTTCTTCGCGAACCGGATCCACGTTTCATTCACCCAGTTTTTCTGTACTTTCAGGCAATGTTCAGAAGGATAAGCGGCGGTCCGCTCTATCGCAACGTCGCAAAGCTGAGTTCTATACTCCTTCAAGGTGAACAAACGCAACCCAGTTGTTGGAAGGAACACGTCGTAGAATTCGTAGTTTAAGAATAATGTTTTAACGTAAGAACTAGTATATTATGTTTAGATTTAGTAATTATTGGAATAGGAACTAGTAGAACTGGTAAAAGAACTTGTAGATTGGATTTAGTAACTAAAGTAAAATATATTCTAAGTTAAAGTGTACAAAAGTGAAATTATTCTAAGTTAGAACTAGTAAAATGGAAATAGCAACGCGTAGCCTAGACCCCACATTGAGGCGGCTTGAGATGGAAGATCGATGTTAACTCTAGAAGCCCGAGGACCCGAATGTGTCTCTCGAGGCGCGTCTGGGACCTCCTCGGTTCGCGAGGCGCTACGGTCGCAGGCGCTCGTGGTAGGGAGCGCGCGGTCCAGCGAGTGGGGACTCGCGGCTCGTGGTGGGGCTAGCGGCTCGTGCCAATAGCCTGGGCGCATCTAGCGTCTAATCTTAAGAATAAGGACTTAGAATTACATGTGTGTTGTGGTGTGTTACAATTCGTGTCGAGTACTTATATCTATGAGTATTATAGGCTTATTCTAAAAATAGTACGTAGGTTCAGGCAACGTAGATTCCCTGAACTGGAAAAGTCCCCATTGCGGCGACGGACTGCGGCTTCTTCCCTCTGTTGGGCGGAATTCCTGATGAGAGGGCGATAGGGTTGCTCGTAGGTGCGAGCGAGACAGCGGTCCTTGCAGGTACGACTGAGTGCGTGCGGTCGTGCGCGCGCGAACTCTGCTGGTTGCCGATACTTCAGGCGAGTATTGCAGGTTGCCTGTGTCCAGGGGTCGATGCTGGAGGTTACGAGGATGCTGACGTATGTAATGGGTGGCAGGCGCTACGCCTGACGTCACATAATATTCATTGCGATGTGTCATGTATACCTCGTATTCCTTTCAAAAGAATGTAAATGCGACACTTCCTTGCTATGAAATGGCGTTGGCAGATGTCTACGTATCGAAGCAATAGAGTTCTAATGCTTCTCAAAAAGCGATATTGCATCTCATTCCTATGTTTCATGATAAGATATAATATTCATTGTGCAGTGTTAAGTATACCTCGTATTCACTTGAAAGGAATGTAAATGCGACACTTCCTTGCTAGGCAGTAGCATTTGCAGATGTCTGCGTATCGAAGCAATAGAGTTCTAATGCTTCTTAAATCGTCATATCGCATCTCATTTCTATGTTTCATGATAAGATATAATATTCAATGTGCAGTGTTATGTACTCCTCGTACTCACTTCAAAAGAAAATAAATGCGACAATACCTTGCTAGGAAATAGCGTTTGCAGATGTCTCCGTATCGAAGAAATAGTGTTCTAATGCTTCTTAAATCGCGATATCGCATCTCATGTCTACGTTTCATGATAAGATATAATATTCATTGCAAAGTGACATGTATACATTGTATTCCTTACAAAAGAATGTAAATACGACACTTCCTTGCTAGGAAATAGCGTTTGCAGATGTCTACGTATCGTGGCATTAGAATTCTAATGCTTCTCAAAACGCGATATCGCTACTCATTACTATGATTCATGATAATATATAATATTCATTGTGGAGTGTTATGTATACCTCGTATTCACTTCAAAAGAATGTAAATGCGACACTTCCTTGCTAGGAATTAGCGTTTGCAGATGTCTACGTATCGAAGCAGTAGAGTTCTAATGCTTCTTAAATCGCCATATCGCATCTCATTTCTATGTTTCATGATAAGATATAATAATCGTGCAGTGTTATGTATATCTCGTCTATACTTCAAATGGATGTAAATGCGACACTTACTTGCTGGGAAATAGCGTTTGCAGATGTCTACGTATCGAAGCAATAGAGTTCTAATGCTTCTTAAATCGTCATATCGCATTTCACTTTTATGGTTCATGATAACATATAATATTCATTGCGAAGTGTCATGTATACCTCGTATTCCTTTCAAAAGAATGTAAATGCTACACTTCCTTGCTAGGAAATAGCGTTTGCAGATGTCTACGTATCGTGGCATTAGAATTCTAATGCTTCTCAAAACGCGATATCGCTACTCATTACTATGATTCATGATAATATATAATATTCATTGTGGAGTGTTATGTATACCTCGTATTCACTTCAAAAGAATGTAAATGCGACACTTCCTTGCTAGGAAGTAGCGTTTGCAGATGTCTACGTATCGAAGCAATAGGGTTCTAATGCTTCTTAGATCGCCATATCGCATCTCATTTCTATGTTTCATGATAAGATATAATATTCATTGTGGAGTGTTATGTATACCTCGTATTCACTTCAAAAGAATGTAAGTGCGACACTTCCTTGCTAGGAAGTAGCGCTGGCAGATGTCTACTTATCTAAGCAATAGACATCTAATGCTTCATAAATCGCCATATCGCATCTCATTTCTATGCTTCATGATAAGATATAATATTCATTGCGAAGTGTTATGTATACCTCGTATTCACTTCAAAAGAATGTAAATGCGACACTTCCTTGCAAGGTAATAGCCTTTGCAGATGTCTACGTATCGAAGCAATAGATTTCTAAATCTTGCTAATTCGCGATATCGAACCTCATTTCTATGTTAAATGATAATTTATAATATTCATTGCGAAATGTCAGGTATACCTCGCATACACTTCAACTGAATGTGAATGCGACAGTTCCTTGCAAGGTAATAGTGATTGCTGATGTCTACGTATCGATGTAATAGAGTTCTAATGCTTCTTAAATCGCGATATAGCATCTCATTTCTATGTTTCATGATAAGATATAATATTCAGTGGGCAGTGTTATGCTTACCTCGGATTCACTTCAGAAGAATGTAAATGCGACACTTCGTTGCTAGGATGTAGCGTTTGCAGATGTCTACGTATCGAAGCAGTAGTGTTCTAATGCTTCTTAAATCGCGATATCGCATCTCATTTCTATGTTTCATGACAATATATAATATTCATTGCGAAGTGTCATGTATACCTCGCGTGCACTTAAAAGGAATGTAAATGCGACACTTCCTTGCAAGGAAATAGCGTTTGCAGATGTCTACATATCGTGGGATTAGAGTTCTAATGCTTCTCAAAACGCGAAATCGCTTCACATTTCTATGTTTCATGATAAGATATAATATTCATTGTGGAGCTTATGTATTCCTCGTATTCACGTCAAAAGAATGTAAATGCGACACTTTCTTGCTAGGAAATAGCGTTTGCAGATGTCTGCGCATCGTGGCATTAGAGTTCTAATGCTTCTCAGAACGCGATGTCGCATCTCATTTCTATGTTTCATGATAAGATATAATATTCAGAGTGCAGTGTTACGTATACCTCGTATTCACTTCAAAAGAATGTAAATGCGACACTTCCTTGCTAGGAAATATCGTTTGCAAATGTCTACGTATCAGAGCAATAGAGTTCTAATGCCCCTCAAAAACGCGCTATCGCATCTCAACTCTATGTCTCATGATAAGATATAATAATCATTGCGAAGTGTCATGTGTACCTCGTATTCACTTCAAAAGAATATAAATGCCGTACTTCCTTGCTAGGATGTAGCGTTTGCAGAAGTCTACGTATTGAAGCACGGGTGTTCTAATGCAACTTAGAACGCGATATCGCATCTCATTTCTATGTCTCATGATAAGATATACTATTCATTCCGAAGTGTCATGGGTACCTCGTATTCACTTCAAAAGAATGTAAATGCGACACTTCTTTGCTAGAATGTAGAGTTTGCAGGTGTCTACGTATGGAAGCAATAGAGTTCTAGTGCTTCTTAAAACGCGATATCGCATTTCATTTCTATGTTTCATGATAAGATATAGTATTTATTGTGCAGTGATATGTATACCTCGTATTCACTTCAAAAGAATATAAACGCGACACTTCCTTGCTAGGAAATATCGTTTGCAGATGTCTACGTATCGAAGCAATAGAGTTCTAATGCTTCTTAAATCGCGATATCGCACCTCATTTCTATGTTTCACGATAAGATATAATATTCATTGTGTAGTGTTATGTTTATCTCATCTATACTTCAAATGAATGTAAATGCGACACTTCCTTGCTAGGAAGTAGCGTTTGCAGATGTCCACGTATCGTGGCATTAGTGTTCTAATGCTTCTCAAAACGCGATATCGCATCTCATATCTATGTTTCATGATAATATATAATATTCATTGTGGAGTGTTATGTATACCTCGTATTCATTTCAATAGAATGTAAATGCGACACTTCCTTGCTAGGAAATAGCGTTTGCAGATGTATACGTATCGAAGCAATAGATTTCTAAAGCTTGCTAATTCGCGATATCGAATCTCATATCTGCGTTTTATGATAATATATAATATTCATTGCGAAGTTTCATGTGTACCTCGCATACAAATCAAACGAATGTGAATGCGACAGTTCCTTGCTAGGAAATAGTGATTGCTGATGTCTACGTATCGATGTAATAGAGTTCTAATGCTTCTTAAATCGCGATATCGCACCTCATTTCTATGTTTCATGATAAGATATAATATTCATTGTGTAGTGTTATGTTTATCTCATCTATACTTCAAATGAATGTAAATGCGACACTTCCTTGCTAGGAAATAGCGTTTGCAGATGTCTGCGTATCGTGGCATTAGAGTTCTAATGCTTCTCAAAACGCGATATCGCATCTCATTTCTATGTTTCATGATAAGATATAATATTCATTGTGCAGTGTCATGTATATCTCGTCCATACTTCAAATGAATGTAAATGCGACACTTCCTTCCTGGGAAATGTCGTTTGCAGATGTCTACGTATCGTGGCATTAGAGGTCTAATGCTTCTCAAAACGCGAAATCGCTACTCATTACTATGTTTCATGATAATATATAATATTCATTGCGGAGTGTTATGTATACCTCGCATACACTACAAATGAATGTGAATGCGACAGTTCCTTGCTAGGAAATAGCCTTTGCAGACATCTACGTATTGTGGCATTAGAGTTCTAATGCTTCTCAAGACGCGATATCGCTACTCATTACTTTGTTTCATGATAATATATAATATTCATTGTGGAGTGTTATGTATACCTCGTATTCATTTCCATAGAATGTAAATGCGACACGTCCTTGCTAGGAAGTAGCGTTTGCAGATGTCTACGTATCGAAGCAATAGTGTTCTAATGATTCTTAAATCGCGATATCGCATCTCATGTCTATGTTTCATGACAATATATAATATTCATTGCGAAGTGTCATGTATACCTCGCATACACTTAAAATGAATGTAAATGCGACACTTCCTTCCTAGGAAATAGCGTTCGCAGATGTCTACGTATCGAAGCAATGGATTTCTAATGCTTGCTAATTCGCGATATCGCATCTCATATCTATGTTTCATGATAATATATAATATTCATTGCGAAGGTTCATGTATACCTCGCATACAATTCAAACGAATGTGAGTGGGACAGTTCCTTGCTGGGAAATAGTGTTTGGAGATGTCTACGTATCGAAGCAATAGAGTTCTAATGCTTCTTAAATCGTCATATCGCATCTCATTCCTATGTTTCATGATAATATATAATATTCATTGTGGAGTGTTATGTATACCTCGTATTCGTTTCAAAAGAATGTAAATGCGACACTTCCTTGCTAGGAAGTAGCCTTTGCAGATGTCTACGTATCGAAGCAATAGTGTTCTAATGCTTCTCAAATCGACATATTACATCACATTTCTATGTTCCATGATAAGATATAATATTCATTGTGGAGTGTTATGTATACCTCGTATTCACTTCAAAAGAATGTAAGTGCGACACCTCCTTGCTAGGAAGTAGCGTTGGCAGATGTCTACTTATCGAAGCAATAGACATCTAATGCTTCATAAATCGCCATATCGCATCTCATTTCTATGCTTCATGATAAGATATAATATTCATTGCGAAGTGTTATGTATACCTCGTATTCACTTCAAAAGAATGTAAATGCGACACTTCCTTGCAAGGTAATAGCCTTTGCAGATGTCTACGTATCGAAGCAATAGATTTCTAAATCTTGCTAATTCGCGATATCGAACCTCATATCTATGTTAAATGATAATTTATAATATTCATTGCGAAATGTCAGGTATACCTCGCATACACTTCAACTGAATGTGAATGCGACAGTTCCTTGCAAGGAAATAGTGATTGCTGATATCTACGTATCGATGTAATTGAGTTCTAATGCTTCTTAAATCGCGATATAGCATCTCATTTCTATGTTTCATGATAAGATATAATATTCAGTGGGCAGTGTTATGCTTACCTCGGATTCACTTCAGAAGAGTGTAAATGCGACACTTCGTTGCTAGGAAGTAGCGTTTGCAGATGTCTACGTATCGAAGCAGTAGTGTTCTAATGCTTCTTAAATCGCGATATCGCATCTCATTTCTATGTTTCATGACAATATATAATATTCATTGCGAAGTGTCATGTATACCTCGCGTGCACTTAAAATGAATGTAAATGCGACACTTCCTTGCAAGGAAATGGCGTTTGCAGATGTCTACGTATCGTGGGATTAGAGTTCTAATGCTTCTCAAAACGCGAAATCGCTTCACATTTCTATGTTTCATGATAAGATATAATATTCATTGTGGAGCTTATGTATTCCTCGTATTCACGTCAAAAGAATGTAAATGCGACACTTTCTTGCTAGGAAATAGCGTTTGCAGATGTCTGCGCATCGTGGCATTAGAGTTCTAATGCTTCTCAGAACGCGATGTCGCATCTCATTTCTATGTTTCATGATAAGATATAATATTCAGAGTGCAGTGTTACGTATACCTCGTATTCACTTCAAAAGAATGTAAATGCGACACTTCCTTGCTAGGAAATATCGTTTGCAAATGTCTACGTATCAGAGCAATAGAGTTCTAATGCCCCTCAAAAACGCGATATCGCATCTCAACTCTATGTCTCATGATAAGATATAATAATCATTGCGAAGTGTCATGTGTACCTCGTATTCACTTCAAAAGAATATAAATGCCGTACTTCCTTGCTAGGATGTAGCGTTTGCAGAAGTCTACGTATTGAAGCACGGGTGTTCTAATGCAACTTAGAACGCGATATCGCATCTCATTTCTATGTCTCATGATAAGATATACTATTCATTCCGAAGTGTCATGGGTACCTCGTATTCACTTCAAAAGAATGTAAATGCGACACTTCTTTGCTAGAATGTAGAGTTTGCAGGTGTCTACGTATGGAAGCAATAGAGTTCTAGTGCTTCTTAAAACGCGATATCGCATTTCATTTCTATGTTTCATGATAAGATATAGTATTCATTGTGCAGTGATATGTATACCTCGTATTCACTTCAAAAGAATATAAACGCGACACTTCCTTGCTAGGAAATATCGTTTGCAGATGTCTACGTATCGAAGCAATAGAGTTCTAATGCTTCTTAAATCGCGATATCGCACCTCATTTCTATGTTTCACGATAAGATATAATATTCATTGTGTAGTGTTATGTTTATCTCATCTATACTTCAAATGAATGTAAATGCGACACTTCCTTGCTAGGAAGTAGCGTTTGCAGATGTCCACGTATCGTGGCATTAGTGTTCTAATGCTTCTCAAAACGCGATATCGCATCTCATATCTATGTTTCATGATAATATATAATATTCATTGTGGAGTGTTATGTATACCTCGTATTCATTTCAATAGAATGTAAATGCGACACTTCCTTGCTAGGAAATAGCGTTTGCAGATGTATACGTATCGAAGCAATAGATTTCTAAAGCTTGCTAATTCGCGATATCGAATCTCATATCTGCGTTTTATGATAATATATAATATTCATTGCGAAGTTTCATGTGTACCTCGCATACAAATCAAACGAATGTGAATGCGACAGTTCCTTGCTAGGAAATAGTGATTGCTGATGTCTACGTATCGATGTAATAGAGTTCTAATGCTTCTTAAATCGCGATATCGCACCTCATTTCTATGTTTCATGATAAGATATAATATTCATTGTGTAGTGTTATGTTTATCTCATCTATACTTCAAATGAATGTAAATGCGACACTTCCTTGCTAGGAAATAGCGTTTGCAGATGTCTGCGTATCGTGGCATTAGAGTTCTAATGCTTCTCAAAACGCGATATCGCATCTCATTTCTATGTTTCATGATAAGATATAATAGTCATTGTGCAGTGTCATGTATATCTCGTCCATACTTCAAATGAATGTAAATGCGACACTTCCTTCCTGGGAAATGTCGTTTGCAGATGTCTACGTATCGTGGCATTAGAGGTCTAATGCTTCTCAAAACGCGAAATCGCTACTCATTACTATGTTTCATGATAATATATAATATTCATTGCGGAGTGTTATGTATACCTCGCATACACTGCAAATGAATGTGAATGCGACAGTTCCTTGCTAGGAAATAGCCTTTGCAGACATCTACGTATTGTGGCATTAGAGTTCTAATGCTTCTCAAGACGCGATATCGCTACTCATTACTTTGTTTCATGATAATATATAATATTCATTGTGGAGTGTTATGTATACCTCGTATTCATTTCCATAGAATGTAAATGCGACACGTCCTTGCTAGGAAGTAGCGTTTGCAGATGTCTACGTATCGAAGCAATAGTGTTCTAATGATTCTTAAATCGCGATATCGCATCTCATGTCTACGTTTCATGACAATATATAATATTCATTGCGAAGTGTCATGTATACCTCTGTGACGTCAGGCGTAGCGCCTGCCACCCATTACATACGTCAGCATCCTCGTAACCTCCAGCATCGACCCCTGGACACAGGCAACCTGCAATACTCGCCTGAAGTATCGGCAACCAGCAGAGTTCGCGCGCGCACGACCGCACGCACTCAGTCGTACCTGCAAGGACCGCTGTCTCGCTCGCACCTACGAGCAACCCTATCGCCCTCTCATCAGGAATTCCGCCCAACAGAGGGAAGAAGCCGCAGTCCGTCGCCGCAATGGGGACTTTTCCAGTTCAGGGAATCTACGTTGCCTGAACCTACGTACTATTTTTAGAATAAGCCTATAATACTCATAGATATAAGTACTCGACACGAATTGTAACACACCACAACACACATGTAATTCTAAGTCCTTATTCTTAAGATTAGACGCTAGATGCGCCCAGGCTATTGGCACGAGCCGCTAGCCCCACCACGAGCCGCGAGTCCCCACTCGCTGGACCGCGCGCTCCCTACCACGAGCGCCTGCGACCGTAGCGCCTCGCGAACCGAGGAGGTCCCAGACGCGCCTCGAGAGACACATTCGGGTCCTCGGGCTTCTAGAGTTAACATCGATCTTCCATCTCAAGCCGCCTCAATGTGGGGTCTAGGCTACGCGTTGCTATTTCCATTTTACTAGTTCTAACTTAGAATAATTTCACTTTTGTACACTTTAACTTAGAATATATTTTACTTTAGTTACTAAATCCAATCTACAAGTTCTTTTACCAGTTCTACTAGTTCCTATTCCAATAATTACTAAATCTAAACATAATATACTAGTTCTTACGTTAAAACATTATTCTTAAACTACGAATTCTACGACGTGTTCCTTCCAACAACTGGGTTGCGTTTGTTCACCTTGAAGGAGTATAGAACTCAGCTTTGCGACGTTGCGATAGAGCGGACCGCCGCTTATCCTTCTGAACATTGCCTGAAAGTACAGAAAAACTGGGTGAATGAAACGTGGATCCGGTTCGCGAAGAACACGACGCGCGGGTCGTAAGAATTTTATACGTTCACTTGTTCGTGAATACCTGGGAGATACACCCCGAGTCCTCGTACCGCAGCAACCTGTCGTCATCGTTCCGGTTCAGTCACAGTTTTTCGAAACGCCGATCAACGCCGATTCGCCTGCCTCTGCAGCCAACGTCTCTGCAATATCCACAGTCTCCGCTGAATCTACTCTGCATCCAGACCGCTGTTTCCCGTTTTGCTGGAAGTTAATCGAAGTCACCGTCAACATCAACCGACCGATCGCTGCATCGATACCTACCAACGACCCCCGACGCACATTCTACCTGCGTATCGAGACTGAAGCCAGCGAAAGGTAAGGCTTTTCCATCATATCGCGAGTGTTTTTACCGCGTCGCGTAAGCCAAAAATATCGAACCCGGTCGTAACGCGTTCCCGCGGACCGAAAACCGTATAAATAGGCTCGTGTCGTGAAGCCTCCGGATAAACGAAAAATTCTTTCGCCGGACGTGACATAAATTTGGTGACAGCGGTGGGATTGTCGCGCTTACCTTGCTTTAATTCGACTGTTAGGGTACGCGAACAGCCATGGCTACGCGCACGCCAGTTAAACGCACGCGTCTCCAATCGCAAAAGGACACCGCCAACGAAACCGAACACCGCCAAGTCCTAGAATTCCATGACGCGCCCGCTACAGACGCCGCCGCCGTTCCTACAAATCCGATAGCTTCGACTTCTGCGAATAAAGACAAAGAACAGACGATTATAAGTTTGACGCATCAGATGGAAATATTACGGCAAGAACTAGATTCACTGCGCGCTAACCAGTCGACCAACGCTGAGGCGATTTCTTTTGGCACACCACGTACTCAGACATTTGTACCCTCCGTATCCGATACTCTAACACCGCATTCAGATAAACTGTCTTTCCGCGAAGCCCTCGAAAGCGTCCCAATATTCGACGGGAAAAATATTCCAGTGCTGCAGTTTATCCGGGCATGTAAACGAGCCAAAGAATTAGTGTCGCCCGACGCAGAACCTTCGCTTACGCGGTTAATAATCAACCGTCTTCGGGGTCGAGCTTACCTGGCGGTCGAGGACGAACCGTGCACCTCGATCAGGCAATTAGCCGACGTTTTACGGTCAGCCTTCGGTTCATTAAAATCTACAGACCATTACCGCGGAGAATTGACGAACACCTTCATGCGTCCCGGTGAACACATTTTGGATTTTATAGGCCGTGTTAAAGATTTACGAAATGCGGCAATTGATTGTGAACGGTACGACCCCGCAGAACTAATTAACTCGCGTTCCGGTATTGATGCTCTCACTTTGAGGTGCTTCTGTGACGGACTTATTCCTGAGATTCGTTTAGCGATGAACAGTCGGTTATATGACAACTTTAATGATGCATTCGCTCACGCGAAAGAATTATATCGTCGGTATGAATTAGATAGAGAACGACTCGTCACATCGCGCCAGCGTAGCGAACCTTCATTTAACGAACGCCGTATCGAAAATATCTGCAGTAAATGCAATAGCCGAAATCATAGTACGCGCGATTGTAGAGTTAATAATAATCCCCGGCCGTACGTTACTTACCCTCGCGACGAACCGCCGAGGGATCCGCGCCGTTTCCAAGACAATAGACCCCAAATAACGGGACCTCCGCGCGGTCAGTACGCGCCGCGCGACCGATTCGAAACTACCTGTCGATATTGCAAATATCCAGGGCACACTATCGATGAGTGCCGAAAACGCATATATAATAATTCAATTACAAATAGAAACGTCGAAAATAATGTCCGCCAGCGTCAGGGAAACGAGAACGGCCTCCAGATCCGCCGCGAGACGGCACGCGGGGCCGCATCGAATCACAACGTTCTCGCAATAACGGAAGAGAGAGAGGAGATATAAATTATAGAGCCGCGGTTAATGTAACCGGAAAAACGAGCGTTCCTACCGTAATAATAGATTCTAAATCGTTAATTCAACCGGTCATAATGATGATTGATACCGGGGCGGAAATCAATGTAATAAAGGAGAACTTTCTTAGGAAAGACATCCCAGTAAACCGCGCCGAGCAGTTAACTATCACCGGGGTTACTCAGGGCACCGTAGGCACGTTAGGAACCGTCACATTATTTATGTTCTCGCGAGAAGTGCCTTTCAACGTAGTCAGCTCAGAATTTCCTATCAAGACAGCCGGAATCCTAGGATCAGGCTTCTGTGCGGACGCCGACATCTCCTTCAGAGATAAATTCATTCTTTGGCACGGTAATCGCATACCGTTCGCGTGTCGAAGGGACACAGTCGAGAAAATAACACTTCCTCCACGAACCAACTCAGGAATTCGCGTTAGGGTAATTAACTCCAACGTTGATGAGGGAATAATCCCCAAAGTTGAGCTCGCCGAGGGAGTATATTTCGGTAACGCGATAGTACGCATCGAAAAGGGACATGCGGTGACGCGCATAATAAATGCGACCGACCGCGAAATGACAATCCCCATTCCGAAAGTCTATGTGGATCCTCTTCCCGCTTCCAACACAATACTAAATCCTTCACTGTATCCATTATTTTCTAATTCTAATGTCCAACAAACATCTCCGAATCAAAAATTACCAAGCACTGCATCCAATAATACCAAGTCCGTCAACGCTGAATCCTCAAAAATCACGAAATTTTTTTCAAACCATGATTCAAAGCATCGCGTAAATATTCAACATCAGCAAATATCGAATAAATCCCTTTCTAAGAACCCTAGAGCTGGGAATGTAAACGAAGCTTCATACGCCGATATCGTTAAGAGACACCCGACACCAAAGATAACGCGCAGCGTCTCAAGTGCGACGCAATCCGAGAATAGACTTAAGAAAATAATCTCAGCCTTACGCCTCGATCACCTCAACAGTGAGGAAAGAAAAGATATACATGATTTAATTTCCAATGCACAAGACCTTTTTCATTTACCCGGCGACAAATTAGGATGTACAAATGTAACTTCACACCGAATTCCAACAGTTAACGACCAACCCGTAAATGTTAAACAATACAGATTTCCTCCGATACACAAACAGGAAATTCAAAAACAAATGGAACAATTGTTAAACGACGACATAATCAGACCTTCGAAATCTCCGTACAATTCCCCGCTCTGGGTAGTTCCAAAAAAGCCAGACTCTGCAGGGAACAAGAGGTGGCGCGTCGTGATCGACTACCGCGCGCTGAACGAACGATCCATAGCCGACGCATACCCTCTCCCCTGCATCACGGAAATACTGGTGTCACGTCCCGAGGTGCGGTTGCGCTCGCAACGGTGGCACAAAGTCGTAACCGTTCCCGAAAATAACGCGAATTGCGTCCGGACCGGGTTCGTTGGCGTTTCGGACTCGATAAAACGGTAACTAACACTAAACTTACCTTGCGAAGGCTTGATTCCGCTGTCTGATTTCTCTTTCCAGGTACCTGGAGCGCCTTGGATCCGCAACCGGGATGGCGGCGGCGTACGGCTGGAACGGAGGTACGTCTACGGGAATAAGCGTCCAGGCGGGTTGACTCCGGCTGGCAGGTATCGGCGTTTGGCCCTGACGATTGGCGACTCGTACGGGTCGTGCGGCGAAGGAAACCTCCTTCACAGGAACCAGGACTCGAACGTAGGAAATTGAATATTCTGGTGCATCACCCACGTATTCCCGAGCGAGACGACGAATGAACTCTCTCCTCCCCGCGCGTCGTGTACGCTTTGTCGGAGGTGCAAGGCTCATCGAGAATACTTGAACCTCGGTTGAATACGGCACGGCTAAGCGTTGGTTCGCTCTAGCTTACCGGGATCGACCTGGGCGCAAGATATTCTGTACACGGTAGAAGTGAGGATGGAGCAACTAAGCGCTGGTTCGCTCTAGTCGTCGAGCCTCAAGACTATCGTAGATGAGATATAGAATTAGAATAATCGCGAGCGTACCCGTGGATTAGAATTAAGGAATTGTATTTGAACTCGAATAAAGATACTTTGAATCTGGTAAAAATAAACTATATTCTATGATTTCACTATACTAGATACACTTGACTAAATTCTAAGTTACTGACTAGCGATTACAATGAGAATTAGAAATAGTATAAAGTATCGAACGGACTCCGCTATGGGAGTATGGATAGAGACGAATGCATTAGAGCTAATTGCTCGTTGCGAATGAGCCTATTGCTCGGATCGGAAGTGCATCGTTCGGATGCTGGATTAGAACTCCTCGGTTCGGAGATGAGATATGAACTCTCCAGTTCGGAGATGAGTTGGGAACTCTCCGGTTCGGAGATGAGACGCGAACTGACTCTCGGATCTCGCGTCCGCGACCTCCTCGGGTCGCGCGGCGCGCGAGTCGCTGGGCCCTCGCGGTGGGGCGGACGGTCGGAGTAGGGCGGCCGCTCGGCCCTCGTGGTGGGGCGGCCGTTCGGAGTGGGGCGCGGCCCGCGTTAAGCGTGAGCCGCGAGCGTCGAGTGTGCGCGCGAGTGCACGGAACATAACCGTGCATGAATAAAATATATACATATATTCACTTAAATCTAGGTGTGTGTTGGTGTGTATGTACATAGGTGAGTAGTGTGCTTATTCTAATCCCACATGTACGAGAAGTACGTATAGGGCTTCGTGATTGCTGGGGATTCGACCCAGTACGTGTCGGAGAGCTCCTCGCCCTCGTAATACGGGGTGAAGTCCTCCCCCTCGTGTGTGGAGATCGCGCGTGGGCGCGGCATGCTGCATCCCTCTTCCCTCTCGTACCTTTGTCTCCTTCTGTAGGGACGGCGAGTCGGCGGGTGGCCCGTGTGCAGGGGCTCCGGATACGGATGCTGGGGATGATGAGGTGGACGCCGGAGGGTGGCAGGCGGTACGCCTGACGTTACACCACCCCCCTTGGAAAAAGAATCTCGGCCATGCCGAGATCTCTTGTCTGTTGGGTAGATTTCGGGATGCTGGATCCTTCTCTTGGTCCTGTCGGCTGGATGCTGCGGAATCTGAGGTTTTTCGCCTGGTTGATCCTGGCGATAACGTTTGGAGATTGGACCGTGACTGCGGGCTTCCTTCGGATTGCAGGCACTTTCGTCGCTTTCACTTTCAGCGTTCGTTTGAATGTCACTGCTCTCACTGACTTCATTTTCAGTTTTTCGCACTTTTCTTTCACTAGCATCCACACTCTGCATACTATGCATTCGTTTACAAATTTTGATTTTGTTCGTATGAACAATTTTATGGCGCCCTTTTACATTTAGCTTAACATTACAGTTGCCCAAAATTTCGAGGATACGGTACGGTCCAGAGTATTGTGCCTGGAACTTATGTTTGTTCGGCTCTTTTAAAAGATAGACCCATTGGCCTACCTCGAAGTTTTGGACATTGAGATTTCGGTCATAATAATATTTAGAACGGCGTTTCGCATTGTCTAGATTGGCTTTAGCCAAATCCTGAGATTTCGAGATTTTCTCCTGAAGTTGTATAAGATAGTCGCTATAAGTTTCGTTATCAGAGCTGTCCTGAAAAGGAGTGGCTGACGGCGTCCTAGCTATCCTGCCGAACACTAGTTCGTGTGGGGTGTATAATGTACCCTCGTGCACACTGGTGTTGTATGAAAACATTGCGTACGGTAACCAATTCACCCAATCGTTACTCGACTCTATGTAATGCTTCAGATATTCGGCCAGGACGTGGTGAGATCGTTCAACGGACCCGTTTGTCTGTGGATGGAACGCAGTGGACTTGTATTGCTTAATACGGAATTTGATTGCTATGGCTTTAATCAAGCTATTTATAAAGTTCGAACCTTGGTCCGTGAGTATGCCTTTCGGGCATCCGAACTTACAAATGAATTCTTTTATTAAAGCTTCGGCAATGTCTACTGCGGTGGTGGTTTTGAGAGGAACTGCGACTGAGTATTTAGTGAGGAGATCTTGGATCGTGAGGATACTCGTATAACCGTCGGAAGTTTCGGGAAGAGGACCCATTACGTCCATTGAAATCTTATCGAATGCCCTGCCAGGGGTGTCGGTTAAAGTGAGAGGCTGTCTGGTCTTTACCCGGACCAGTTTCTCTGTCTGACAACTTTTACATTTGCCAATATATTCTTGTATTTGTGTTTTCATGTTTGGCCAAAAGTATTGTTGTCTGATGCGAGAATAAGTTTTATTAACCCCTTTGTGACCTCCCACAGGGGAGTCGTGGTTTTCTCTTATTATTTTCAGTCGCTCTTCGACCGAAGGGGTTTTAATGAGGCCCTGGCAGACCGTAATCTGGACAGTTGTTTCGTAAAACAGGTCTTGAAGGATTTTCTGGATTCGGGACCAGGATACGGAGTCTAGATAGGTTTGTGCGATACTAAATGTTTGTAATTGTAATTCGTTTACAACGTCGCACAAGGATCTGAATGTTTCTATTACGGTCTGGAAATTGATTGATCTGGTGGAATGTTCGATGATTGGAAGCTGGATTTGGAATTCGTTTCCGATTTTTATGACTTTGGCTTTGGTAAGGACGTGATTTTTGTTTAGGAGGAATTTTTCAGTGTTCGCTAGATCTTTGGCGCCCGTGTCATAGGGGTGCCCAGATTGCGTGACGAAGACAACTACATTGTCTCGTCGCGTTGATAATGCGTCACGGCTGAAATTAAATAGAGGTTCGCGTCGGAAAAATTCATTTGGAGCAGGAGTATAGAAGTCGGTGCTGTCGCTGGCGACTTGCGGAGGTGGTGCTGTGTTGGTACGGAAAGACGTGCCTGGAGTCGGTAATTCAGGTTCTGATGTTACCGGAGTAGGAGGAGGCGCTAGTGTGGTATACTTTTTACGGGTTTCCGGAGGCACATCGAAGATGTCGTCCTCCGAGTTTTCTGAATACGAGAGCGGAAAAATTTGAGCGGGATTCCGCGACAATGCGTCCGCATTAAGGTTCGTTTTTCCACTTTTATAGACCATCTCGTAGTCAAATTCCGCTAACTTAAGCCTCCACCGTACGAGTCTACTTGACGGGTCCTTGACCGAATTCATCCACACTAACGGTCGATGGTCGGTAACGAGTTTGAATTGATTACCGTATATGTATGGACGAAAGTAATGGACGGCGTAGACAATCGCCAGACACTCCTTCTCGATCGTGGAGTAGTTTTTCTCCGCAGCGTTTAACAGTCGCGACGTGTACGCGATTGGCAAGTCGCGGCCTATTGGTCCTTGACTCAAGATAGCACCAATAGCTTCGGCGGACGCGTCGGTCGTTATCACGAATGGTTGTTTGAAGTTGGGGTACTGCAAGATAGGCGCTTCGCATAGGCAATCTCGGAGTTTGACGAATGAATTCTCTTGCTCGTTACGCCATACAAAGGGCGCGTCTTTTTTTAACAAATTTGTAAGTGGCTTAGCAATATTAGAAAAATTTGCGATGAACCGCCTGTAGTATCCCGCGAGCCCGAGGAATTGTTTGATCTGTTTCGCGTTGCGCGGGCGCGGAAAATTTTTGACGGCGCTAATTTTCGCAGGGTCAGGTTTTACACCGTGCTCACTGATAATATGACCCAAATAGCTTACTTCTCTCCTCAAGAATTCGCACTTATCCGGCTGCAATACTAAATTAGCTTCTTTGAGCCGTTGAGTTAATTTATCGAATTTAAGTCGATGTTCTTGAAGAGAGCTAGCGTAGATAACAATGTCGTCCAAATAGACGAAAATTTCGTTCCCCTGGAGACCGGACAGGACATTGTCCATAAGTCGTTGGAACGTTGCTGGCGCATTTTTTAATCCGAATGGCATTCTTTTAAATTCATAATGCCCGTGAGGCGTCGAAAAAGCAGTTTTAGGAGCATCGGCGGGCTCCATTGGGATCTGGTGAAATCCGCTCGCGAGATCGAATGTACTAAAATACTTCGCACTCCCGAGCTGATCAAGTATCTCGGTAATGCAAGGGAGGGGATAGGCATCGGCGACAGATTTCTCATTGAGTGCGCGGTAGTCGATGACGACGCGCCATTGCTTGTTGCCCAAGGAGTCCGGTTTCTTTGGGACAACCCACAATGGCGAATTATATGGTGATTTTGACGCAGAGATGACACCATTTTGTAAAAATTTGTCGACTTGTCGTCGAATCTCCTCCTTATGAGCTGGTGGGAAACGGTATTGTTTCACATTGACGGGGCGGTCGTCGACGGTTGGAATCTTGTGCGTGGTTGCTGACGTATGTCCTAATTTATCCCCCTCAATGTGAAAAAGCTCCTGCGTGCTTTGAACGAGACGGACGACGTGCTCTCTTTCCTCTGCGTTGAGGTGGTCGAGACGGAGGAGACTAAGAATTCGGTCTAGGCGAGATTTCGAAGGATTGGCGGATTTCGATGTTTGTTTTAACGGCGCCTGTTGTATATTATTTTTAACCGCCTGAGCATAAGAGATCTGTTGAACATTCGCGATTTTGCAACGCGAAGGAGGAGTTTCGATTGTCGAGTATGGTGTCTGACTCGAGAAAGAAATAGAAGTTTTCCCTTTTTGGGATGAGCCGATCGGTACGGCGGATACGTTAGATTTAGTAGATTTAGAAAAAACCGGATACAGCGACGGACTATCCTCCTCGTGGAGGGGAGTCATGATTTGCGCGGGCTCAAGTACGATTTCTGGTAACGCGATTTCGACGGCGCGGTCGGATGAATTAATTATTCGAGTTACCGCTTTGCCCCGAATTACTCTGACGAGAGCGTTTCCGAAAAATATACCCGGCGCAAGATCGATACGGGGAATTATACCTTCCGCGAGGTTCGAATTAACTACGCGGACCTTGATACCGATATTTGATCTCGGCGGAATGGAGATACGGTCTCCTGACTTCGGAGAAGCTGCTTTGTCTTGCGTTCGAAGCTTCGATTTCGTTGCTGCATCGCGTTTCAGCGGAGGCGATGATTTACGCGGCGGGCGCGGCGGCGGAGGGGGAATAGATTCCGTGCGCGGCGCTTGTTTACGTTTCGGCGATAGGAGAGGCTTTATTTTCGAGTCCGGTGACGGTTCCTCGAGTGTTTCGATATCGTCTTCGAAAGGAATTCTCTTACCATTCCATTTGATTATTTTATTTGGAAAAGAGATTTCTGCGTCCATACAGAACCCGGAGCCGAGGATCCCGCTTGGTTTAAGGGGAAAATCATCCTCGACCACATTAAAAGGGACGACGCGACCGAAAATGACAAGATTCACCGTCCCTAAGGTTGCGGTTTTGCCATCGGTTACCCCTGTTATTATTACGATCTCGGACTTATCGATTCGCGCGGATGCTTTTAGAGCCGAACGTTTTATAATATTTATTTCCGCCCCAGTGTCCACCATGAAGCGAGTTGGTGAAATTAGAAGATCGGATTTTAGAATTACGTTTGGCGTGCTAGTTTTTCCGGTTATGTTTATCGCGGCGTTTCGTCGATTTCCGCGTTGGAGTTGTTCGCGGCGAGAGGACGGACTTGGTGCGCGGCCTCGCCACCTGTCTCGCGGCGGGTGCGGAGGCCATTGTCGTTTCCCGAATTTTTATTTACCGCGTTGTTGTACTGCCTTTTGCGGCACTCGCCTATTTCGTGCCCCGGGGTCTTGCAATAGCGACAAAATTTGGGCGCGTCCCTGGCTACGATTTGTCTCGGTTGTTCGTACGCGGGGCCTCGAGTAGGAGGCGGTACGTCCCTGGATCGCAAGTATTCCTGCGGTCGGTACGGCGATGGCGGTCTGAGCCGACACTCGGTCGCGTAATGTCCGATATTATTGCATTTTCGGCAAATAATTTCGGCTGGTTTTTCGCGCGATTCTGGTCGCGCGACACGCGATCTACCTAGCCGGTTGCAATCACGTTCGTGCATTTGATAGAGCTCTCGCGCTCGAGCGAACGTTTCTCGCAATGTACCGAATGAATTTACCGTCATTTGCATCCGAATTTCTGGAATGAGACCGTCTTTAAAACATTGTAATGTGAGCGCGTCTACGTCATCGAGCGATTCCGGTGTGTCTCGTCGAGCAAGCCTTTCGCAATCAATTATAGCGGTTCTAAGATCTTTTACTCGACCGATGTAATCTAGAATGTGCTCGTTCGCGCGCATAAATATATTGGCAAGTTCACCCCGATAATGATGAGCTGATTTTACGGAGCAAAATGTGCTGCGAAGAACGTCCGTTAATTCGAGTATTGTGTAACACGGCTCGTCTTCTAGCGCGGCGTAGGCACGACCCTTGAGTTTTCCCTTAAGCAGGCGTGTGAAGGTTCGCTCGCACCCATTAGGGATAAGCTCATAAGCGCGTTTACACGCTCGGGTAAACTGAAGAATGGGAATGTTCTGACCGTCGAATGTCGGCACGGCTTCGAGGGCCTGCTTAAGCGATAGCTCGTCGTGTTGCGAACTATTTGTATTGAAATCAGAGCTCGAATTATGTGCGGAAAGCGGATTTCCCCGAGGAATATCCAGCGAAACGGTATCGTCGCGCGTTAAATCAGGCGTTCTGCGAATAGATTCTAATTCACGACGTAAAATTTCTATTTGCTGGAGCAACGCGGCATTACTCGGATCGGTCGCTTTCGTATTTTTCGCGGAAGTATTTTGTTGCGCGGTACTAGGAAGAGGCTCGGCGATAGCGTCTTGGAAATCAAGCGTTCTGCTAGTGCGTTTTTCGCGTTCGGAATCGGCCATCGCGGCGGCTCGCTGTGTCTGCTGGCGCGTTTTTGTCGGAGTCCGGGTTGCCATATCTAGTTTCGCGGTTCCTTTCGGCGGAATTTCCGGAGGAAACGCGTGGCTATCCCACCGCTGTCACCAAAAATAACTTTCGTGTCACGTCCCGAGGTGCGGTTGCGCTCGCAACGGTGGCACAAAGTCGTAACCGTTCCCGAAAATAACGCGAATTGCGTCCGGACCGGGTTCGTTGGCGTTTCGGACTCGATAAAACGGTAATTAACACGAAACTTACCTTGTGATGGCTTGATTCTACTGTCTGATTTCTCTTTCCAGGTACCTGGAGCGCCTTGGATCCGCAACCGGGATGGCGGCGGCGTACGGCTGGAACGGAGGTACGTCTACGGGAATAAGCGTCCAGGCGGGTTGACTCCGGCTGGCAGGTATCGGCGTTTGGCCCTGACGATTGGCGACTCGTACGGGTCGTGCGGCGAAGGAAACCTCCTTCACAGGAACCAGGGCTCGAACGTAGGAAATTGAATATTCTGGTGCATCACCCACGTATTCCCGAGCGAGACGACGAATAAACTCTCTCCTCCCCGCGCGTCGTGTACGCTTTGTCGGAGGTGCAAGGCTCGTCGAGAATACTTGAACTTCGGTCGAGTACGGCGCGGCTAAGCGTTGGTTCGCTCTAGCTTACCGGGATCAACCTGGGCGCAAGATATTCTGTACACGGTAGAAGTGAGGATGGAGCAACTAAGCGCTGGTTCGCTCTAGTCGTCGAGCCTCAAGACTATCGCAGATGAGATATAGAAATAGAATAATCGCGAGCGTACCCGTGGAGTAGAATTAAGGAATTGTATTTGAACTTGAATAAAGATACTTTGAATCTGGTAAAAATAAACTATATTCTATGATTTCACTATACTAGATACACTTGACTAAATTCTAAGTTACTGACTAGCGGTTACAATGAGATATAGAAATAGTTAAAGTATCGAATGGACTCCGCTATGGGAGTATGGATAGAGACGAATGCATTAGAGCTAATTGCTCGTTGCGAATGAGCCTATTGCTCGGAAGTGCATCGTTCGGATGCTGGATTAGAGTTAGGAACTCGTCGGTTCGGAGATGAGATACCAACTCTCCCGTTCGGAGGTGAGATTGGAACTCCTCCGTTCGGAGGCGAGATTGGAACTCCTCCGTTCGGAGGCGAGATTGGAACTCCTCCGTTCGGAGGCGAGATTGGAACTCCTCCGTTCGGAGGCGAGATTGGAACTCACTCTCGGATCTCGCGTCCGCGACCTCCTCGGGTCGCGCGGCGCGCGAGTCGCTGGGCCCTCGCGGTGGGGCGGACGGTCGGAGTAGGGCGGCCGCTCGGCCCTCGTGGTGGGGCGGCCGTTCGGAGTGGGGCGCGGCCCGCGTTAAGCGTGAGCCGCGAGCGTCGAGTGTGCGCGCGAGTGCACGGAACATAACCGTGCATGAATAAAATATATACATATATTTACTTAAATCTAGGTGTGTGTTGGTGTGTATGTACATATATGAGTAGTGTGCTTATTCTAATCCCACATGTACGAGAAGTACGTATAGGGCTTCGTGATCGCTGGGGATTCGACCCAGTATGTGTCGGAGAGCTCCTCGCCCTCGTAATACGGGGTGAAGTCCTCCCCCTCGTGTGTGGAGATCGCGCGTGGGCGCGGCATGCTGCATCCCTCTTCCCTCTCGTATCTTTGTCTCCTTCTGTAGGGACGGCGAGTCGGCGGGTGGCCCGTGTGCAGGGGCTCCGGATGCGGATGCTGGGGATGATGAGGTGGGCGTCGGAGGGTGGCAGGCGGTACGCCTGACGTTACAGTATCGAAGCAATGGAGTTCTAATGCTTCTTAAATCGCCATATCGCATCTCATTTCTATGTTTCATGATAAGATATAATACTCATTGTGCAGTGTTATGTATATCTCGTCTATACTTCAAATGAATGTAAATGCGACACTTCCTTGCTAGGAAATATAGTTTGCAGATGTCTACGTATCGAAGCAATAGAGTTCTAATGCTTCTTAAATCGCCATATTGCATCTCATTCCAATGTTTCATGATAAGATATAATATTTATTGTGGACTCTTATGTATACCTCGTATTCACTTCAAATGTATGTAAATGCGACACTTCGCTGCCAGGAAATAGCGTTTGCAGATGTCTGCGTATCGTAGCATTAGAGTTCTAATGCTTCTCAAAACGCGGTATCGCTTCTCATTTCTATGTTTCTTGATAATATATAATATTCATTGCGAAGTGCCATGTATATCTCGTATTCACATCAGAAGAATGTAAATGCGACACTTCCTTGCTAGGAAGTAACGTTTGCAGATGCCTGCGTATCGAAGCAATAGAGTTCTAATACTTCTTAAATCGCCATATCGCATCTCATTTCTATGTTTCATGATACGATATAATATTCATTGTGCAGTGTTATGTATATCTCGTCTATACTTCAAATTAATGTAAATGCGACACTTCCTTGCTAGGAAATAGCGTTTGCAGATGTCTACGTATCGAAGCAATAGTGTTCTAATTCTTCTTAAATCGCGATATCGCCTCTCATTTCTATGTTTCATGATAAGATATAATATTCATTTTGCAGTGTTATGTATATCTGATCTATACTTCAAATGAATGTAAATGCGACACTTCCTTGCTAGGAAATAGCGTTTGCAGATGTCTGCGAATCGTGGCATTAGAGTTCTAATGCTTCTCAAAACGCGGTATCGCTATTCATTTCTATATTTCTTGATAATATATAATATTCATTGCGAAGTGCCATGTATATCTCGCATACACTTCAATTGATTGTAAGTGCGACACTTCCTTGCTAGGAAATAGCGTTTACAGATATCTGCGTATCGTGGCATTAGAGTTCTAATGCTTCTCAAAACGCGGTATCGCTTCTCATTTCTATGTTTCGTGATAATATATAATATTCATTGCGAAGTGTCATGTATATCTCGCATACACTTCAAATGAATGTAAATGCGACAATTCCTTGCTTGGGATTAGCGTTTGCAGGTGTCTAGGTATCGAAGCAATAGAGTTCTAATGCTTCTTAAATCGCCATATTGCATCTCATTCCTATGTTTCATTATAAGATATAATATTCATTGTGGAGTGTTATGTATATATCGTATTCACTTCAAAAGTATGTAAATGCGACACTTCCTTGCCAGGAAATAGCGTTTGCAGATGTCTACGTATCGTAGCATTAGAGTTCTAATGCTTCTCAAAACGCGATATCGCTACTCATTACTATGTTTCATGATAATATATAATATTCACTGTGGAGTGTTATGTATACCTCGTATTCATTTCAAAAGAATGTAAATGCGACACTTCCTTGATAGGAAATAGCGTTTGCAGATGTCTACGTATTGAAGCAATAGATTTCTAAAGCTTGCTAATTCGCGATATCGCATCTCATATCTACGTTTCATGATAATATATAGTATTCATTGCGATGTGTCACCTATACCTCGCGTACACTTCAAACGAATGTAAATGCGACACTTCCTTGCTAGGAAATAGCGTTTGCTGATGTCTACGTATCGTAGCATTAGTGCTCTAATATTTCTCAAAACGCGACATCGTTTCTCCTTTCTATGTTTCATGATAGTATATAATATTCATTGCGTAGTGTCATGTATACCTCGCATACACTTCAAATGAATGTAAATGCGACAATACATTGCTTGGATGTAGCGTTCGCAGATGTCTACGTATCGAAGCAATAGTGTTCTAATGCTTCTTAAATCGCCATATTGCATCTCATTCCTATGTTTCATGATAAGATATAATATATATTGTGGACTCTTATGTATACCTCGTATTCACTTCAAATGTATGTAAATGCGACACTTCCTTGCCAGGAAATAGCGTTTGCAGATGTCTACGTATCGAAGCAATAGATTTCTAAAGCTTGCTAATTCGCCATATCGCATCTCATTTCTATGTTTCATGATGATATTGTAACGTCAGGCGTACCGCCTGCCACCCTCCGGCGTCCACCTCATCATCCCCAGCATCCGTATCCGGAGCCCCTGCACACGGGCCACCCGCCGACTCGCCGTCCCTACAGAAGGAGACAAAGGTACGAGAGGGAAGAGGGATGCAGCATGCCGCGCCCACGCGCGATCTCCACACACGAGGGGGAGGACTTCACCCCGTATTACGAGGGCGAGGAGCTCTCCGACACGTACTGGGTCGAATCCCCAGCAATCACGAAGCCCTATACGTACTTCTCGTACATGTGGGATTAGAATAAGCACACTACTCACCTATGTACATACACACCAACACACACCTAGATTTAAGTGAATATATGTATATATTTTATTCATGCACGGTTATGTTCCGTGCACTCGCGCGCACACTCGACGCTCGCGGCTCACGCTTAACGCGGGCCGCGCCCCACTCCGAACGGCCGCCCCACCACGAGGGCCGAGCGGCCGCCCTACTCCGACCGTCCGCCCCACCGCGAGGGCCCAGCGACTCGCGCGCCGCGCGACCCGAGGAGGTCGCGGACGCGAGATCCGAGAGTCAGTTCGCATCTCATCTCCGAACCGAGGAGTTCTAATCCAGCATCCGAACGATGCACTTCCGATCCGAGCAATAGGCTCATTCGCAACGAGCAATTAGCTCTAATGCATTCGTCTCTATCCATACTCCCATAGCGGAGTCCATTCGATACTTTATACTATTTCTAATTCTCATTGTAATCGCTAGTCAGTAACTTAGAATTTAGTCAAGTGTATTTAGTATAGTGAAATCATAGAATATAGTTTATTTTTACCAGATCCAAAGTATCTTTATTCGAGTTCAAATACAATTCCTTAATTCTACTCCACGGGTACGCTCGCGATTATTCTATTTTTATATCTCATCTGCGATAGTCTTGAGGCTCGACGACTAGAGCGAACCAGCGCTTAGTTGCTCCATCCTCACTTCTACCGTGTACAGAATATCTTGCGCCCAGGTTGATCCCGGTAAGCTAGAGCGAACCAACGCTTAGCCGCGCCGTACTCGACCGAAGTTCAAGTATTCTCGACGAGCCTTGCACCTCCGACAAAGCGTACACGACGCGCGGGGAGGAGAGAGTTTATTCGTCGTCTCGCTCGGGAATACGTGGGTGATGCACCAGAATATTCAATTTCCTACGTTCGAGCCCTGGTTCCTGTGAAGGAGGTTTCCTTCGCCGCACGACTCGTACCTCCGTTCCAGCCGTACGCCGCCGCCATCCCGGTTGCGGATCCAAGGCGCTCCAGGTACCTGGAAAGAGAAATCAGACAGTAGAATCAAGCCATCACAAGGTAAGTTTCGTGTTAATTACCGTTTTATCGAGTCCGAAACGCCAACGAACCCGGTCCGGACGCAATTCGCGTTATTTTCGGGAACGGTTACGACTTTGTGCCACCGTTGCGAGCGCAACCGCACCTCGGGACGTGACACGAAAGTTATTTTTGGTGACAGCGGTGGGATAGCCACGCGTTTCCTCCGGAAATTCCGCCGAAAGGAACCGCGAAACTAGATATGGCAACCCGGACTCCGACAAAAACGCGCCAGCAGACACAGCGAGCCGCCGCGATGGCCGATTCCGAACGCGAAAAACGCACTAGCAGAACGCTCGACTTCCAAGACGCTATCTCCGAGCCTCTTCCTAGTACCGCGCAACAAAATACTTCCGCGAAAAATACGAAAACGACCGATCCTAGTAATGCCGCGTTGCTCCAGCAAATAGAAATTCTACGCCGTGAAATAGAATCTATCCGCAGAACGCCTGATTTAACGCGCGACGATACCGTTTCTCTGGATATTCCTCGGGGAAATCCGCTTTCCGCACATAATTCGAGCTCCGATTTTAATACAAATAGTTCGCAACACGACGAGCTATCGCTTAAGCAGGCCCTCGAAGCCGTGCCGACATTCGATGGTCAGAACATTCCAATTCTTCAGTTTACCCGAGCGTGTAAACGCGCTTATGAGCTTATCCCTAATGGGTGCGAGCGAACTTTCACACGCCTGCTTAAGGGAAAACTCAAGGGTCGTGCCTACGCCGCGCTAGAAGACGAGCCGTGTTACACAATACTCGAATTAACGGACGTTCTTCGCAGCACTTTTTGCTCCGTAAAATCAGCTCATCATTATCGGGGTGAACTTGCTAATATATTTATGCGCGCGAACGAGCACATTCTAGATTACATCGGTCGAGTAAAAGATCTTAGAACCGCTATAATTGATTGCGAAAGGCTTGCTCGACGAGACACACCGGAATCGCTCGATGACGTAGACGCGCTCACCCTACAATGTTTTAAAGACGGTCTCATTCCGGAAATTCGAATGCAAATGACTATAAATTCATTCGGTACATTGCGAGAAACGTTCGCTCGAGCGCGGGAGCTCTATCAAATGCATGAACGTGATTGCAACCGACTAGGTAGATCGCGTGTCGCGCGACCAGAATCGCGCGAAAAACCAGCCGAAGTTATTTGCCGAAAATGCAATAATATCGGACATTACGCGACCGAGTGTCGGCTCAGACCGCCATCGCCGTACCGACCGCAGGAATACTTGCGATCCAGGGACGTACCGCCTCCTACTCGAGGCCCCGCGTACGAACAACCGAGACAAATCGTAGCCAGGGACGCGCCCAAATTTTGTCGCTATTGCAAGACCTCGGGGCACGAAATAGGCGAGTGCCGCAAAAGACAGTACAACAACGCGATAAATAAAAATTCGGGAAACGACAATGGCCTCCGCACCCGCCGCGAGACAGGTGGCGAGGCCGCGCACCAAGTCCGTCCTCTCGCCGCGAACAACTCCAACGCGGAAATCGACGAAACGCCGCGATAAACATAACCGGAAAAACTAGCACGCCAAACGTAATTCTAAAATCCGATCTTCTAATTTCACCAACTCGCTTCATGGTGGACACTGGAGCGGAAATAAATATTATAAAACGTTCGGCTCTAAAAGCATCCGCGCGAATCGATAAGTCCGAGATCGTAATAATAACAGGGGTAACCGATGGCAAAACCGCAACCTTAGGGACGGTGAATCTTGTCATTTTCGGTCGCGTCGTTCCTTTTAATGTGGTCGAGGATGATTTTCCCCTTAAACCAAGCGGGATCCTCGGCTCCGGGTTCTGTATGGACGCAGAAATCTCTTTTCCAAGTAAAATAATCAAATGGAATGGTAAGAGAATTCCTTTCGAAGACGATATCGAAGCACTCGAGGAACCGTCACCGGAGTCGAAAATAAAGCCTCTCCTATCGCCGAAACGTAAACAAGCGCCGCGCACGGAATCTATTCCCCCTCCGCCGCCGCGCCCGCCGCGTAAATCATCGCCTCCGCTGAAACGCGATGCAACAACGAAATCGAAGCTTCGAACGCAAGACAAAGCAGCTTCTCCGAAGTCAGGAGACCGTATCTCCATTCCACCGAGATCAAATATCGGTATCAAGGTCCGCGTAGTTAATTCGAACCTCGCGGAAGGTATAATTCCTCGTATCGATCTTGCGCCGGGTATATTTTTCGGAAACGCTCTCGTCAGAGTAATTCGGGGCAAAGCGGTAACTCGAATAATTAATTCATCCGACCGCGCCGTCGAAATCGCGTTACCAGAAATCGTACTCGAGCCCGCGCAAATCATGACTCCCCTCCACGAGGAGGATAGTCCGTCGCTCTATCCGGTTTTTTCTAAATCTACTAAATCTAACGTATCCGCCGTACCGATCGGCTCATCCCAAAAAGGGAAAACTTCTATTTCTTTCTCGAGTCAGACACCATACTCGACAATCGAAACTCCTCCTTCGCGTTGCAAAATCGCGAATGTTCAACAGATCTCTTATGCTCAGGCGGTTAAAAATAATGTACAACAGGCGCCGTTAAAACAAACATCGAAATCCGCCAACCTTTCGAAATCTCGCTTAGATCGAATTCTTAGTCTCCTCCGTCTCGACCACCTCAACGCAGAGGAAAGAGAGCACGTCGTCCGTCTCGTTCAAAGCACGCAGGAGCTTTTTCACATTGAGGGGGATAAATTAGGGCATACGTCAGCAACCACGCACAAGATTCCAACCGTCGACGACCGCCCCGTCAATGTGAAACAATACCGTTTCCCACCAGCTCATAAGGAGGAGATTCGACGACAAGTCGACAAATTTTTACAAAATGGTGTCATCTCTCCGTCCAAATCGCCATATAATTCGCCATTGTGGGTCGTCCCCAAGAAACCCGACTCTTTGGGCAACAAGCAATGGCGCGTCGTCATCGACTACCGCGCACTCAATGAGAAATCTGTCGCCGATGCCTATCCCCTCCCTTGCATTACCGAGATACTTGATCAGCTCGGGAGTGCGAAGTATTTTAGTACATTCGATCTCGCGAGCGGATTTCACCAGATCCCAATGGAGCCCGCCGATGCTCCTAAAACTGCTTTTTCGACGCCTCACGGGCATTATGAATTTAAAAGAATGCCATTCGGATTAAAAAATGCGCCAGCAACGTTCCAACGACTTATGGACAATGTCCTGTCCGGTCTCCAGGGGAACGAAATTTTCGTCTATTTGGACGACATTGTTATCTACGCTAGCTCTCTTCAAGAACATCGACTTAAATTCGATAAATTAACCCAACGGCTCAAAGAAGCTAATTTAGTATTGCAGCCGGATAAGTGCGAATTCTTGAGGAGAGAAGTAAGCTATTTGGGTCATATTATCAGTGAGCACGGTGTAAAACCTGACCCTGCGAAAATTAGCGCCGTCAAAAATTTTCCGCGCCCGCGCAACGCGAAACAGATCAAACAATTCCTCGGGCTCGCGGGATACTACAGGCGGTTCATCGCAAATTTTTCCAATATTGCTAAGCCTCTAACGAATTTGTTAAAAAAGGACGCGCCCTTTGTATGGCGTAACGAGCATGAGAATTCATTCGTCAAACTCCGAGATTGCCTATGCGAAGCGCCTATCTTGCAGTACCCCAACTTTAAACAACCATTCGTGATAACGACCGACGCGTCCGCCGAAGCTATTGGTGCTATCTTGAGTCAAGGACCAATAGGCCGCGACTTGCCAATCGCGTACACGTCGCGACTGTTAAACGCTGCGGAGAAAAACTACTCCACGATCGAGAAGGAGTGTCTGGCGATTGTCTACGCCGTCCATTACTTTCGTCCATACATATACGGTAATCAATTCAAACTCGTTACCGACCATCGACCGTTAGTGTGGATGAATTCGGTCAAGGACCCGTCAAGTAGACTCGTACGGTGGAGGCTTAAGTTAGCAGAATTTGACTACGAGATGGTCTATAAAAGTGGAAAAACGAACCTTAATGCGGACGCATTGTCGCGGAATCCCGCTCAAATTTTTCCGCTCTCGTATTCAGAAAACTCGGAGGACGACATCTTCGATGTGCCTCCGGAAACCCGTAAAAAGTATACCACACTAGCGCCTCCTCCTACTCCGGTAACATCAGAACCTGAATTACCGACTCCAGGCACGTCCTTCCGTACCAACACAGCACCACCTCCGCAAGTCGCCAGCGACAGCACCGACTTCTATACTCCTGCTCCAAATGAATTTTTCCGACGCGAACCTCTATTTAATTTCAGCCGTGACGCATTATCAACGCGACGAGACAATGTAGTTGTCTTCGTCACGCAATCTGGGCACCCCTATGACACGGGCGCCAAAGATCTAGCAAACGCTGAAAAATTCCTCCTAAACAAAAATCACGTCCTTACCAAAGCCAAAGTCATACAAATCGGAAACGAATTCCAAATCCAGCTTCCAATCATCGAACATTCCACCAGATCAATCAATTTCCAGACCGTAATAGAAACATTCAGATCCTTGTGCGACGTTGTAAACGAATTACAATTACAAACATTTAGTATCGCACAAACCTATCTAGACTCCGTATCCTGGTCCCGAATCCAGAAAATCCTTCAGGACCTGTTTTATGAAACAACTGTCCAGATTACGGTCTGCCAGGGCCTCATTAAAACCCCTTCGGTCGAAGAGCGACTGAAAATAATAAGAGAAAACCACGACTCCCCTGTGGGAGGTCACAAAGGGGTTAATAAAACTTATTCTCGCATCAGACAACAATACTTTTGGCCAAACATGAAAACACAAATACAAGAATATATTGGCAAATGTAAAAGTTGTCAGACAGAGAAACTGGTCCGGGTAAAGACCAGACAGCCTCTCACTTTAACCGACACCCCTGGCAGGGCATTCGATAAGATTTCAATGGACGTAATGGGTCCTCTTCCCGAAACTTCCGACGGTTATACAAGTATCCTCACGATCCAAGATCTCCTCACTAAATACTCAGTCGCAGTTCCTCTCAAAACCACCACCGCAGTAGACATTGCCGAAGCTTTAATAAAAGAATTCATTTGTAAGTACGGATGCCCGAAAGGCATACTCACGGACCAAGGTTCGAACTTTATAAATAGCTTGATTAAAGCCATAGCAATCAAATTCCGTATTAAGCAATACAAGTCCACTGCGTTCCATCCACAGACAAACGGGTCCGTTGAACGATCTCACCACGTCCTGGCCGAATATCTGAAGCATTACATAGAGTCGAGTAACGATTGGGTGAATTGGTTACCGTACGCAATGTTTTCATACAACACCAGTGTGCACGAGGGTACATTATACACCCCACACGAACTAGTGTTCGGCAGGATAGCTAGGACGCCGTCAGCCACTCCTTTTCAGGACAGCTCTGATAACGAAACTTATAGCGACTATCTTATACAACTTCAGGAGAAAATCTCGAAATCTCAGGATTTGGCTAAAGCCAATCTAGACAATGCGAAACGCCGTTCTAAATATTCTTATGACCGAAATCTCAATGTCCAAAACTTCGAGGTAGGCCAATGGGTCTATCTTTTAAAAGAGCCGAACAAACATAAGTTCCAGGCACAGTATTCTGGACCGTACCGTATCCTCGAAATTTTGGGCAATTGTAATGTTAAGCTGAATGTAAAAGGGCGCCATAAAATTGTTCATACGAACAAAATCAAAATTTGTAAACGAATGCATAGTATGCAGAGTGTGGATGCTAGTGAAAGAAAAGTGCGAAAAACTGAAAATGAAGTCAGTGAGAGCAGTGACATTCAAACGAACGCTGAAAGTGAAAGCGACGAATGTGCCTGCAATCCGAAGGAAGCCCGCAGCCACGGTCCAAACTCCAAACGTTATCGCCAGGATCAACCAGGCGAAAAACCTCAGATTCCGCAGCATCCAGCCGACAGGACCAAGAGAAGGATCCAGCATCCCGAAATCTACCCAACAGACAAGAGATCTCGGCATGGCCGAGATTCTTTTTCCAAGGGGGGTGGTGTAACGTCAGGCGTACCGCCTGCCACCCTCCGGCGTCCACCTCATCATCCCCAGCATCCGTATCCGGAGCCCCTGCACACGGGCCACCCGCCGACTCGCCGTCCCTACAGAAGGAGACAAAGGTACGAGAGGGAAGAGGGATGCAGCATGCCGCGCCCACGCGCGATCTCCACACACGAGGGGGAGGACTTCACCCCGTATTACGAGGGCGAGGAGCTCTCCGACACGTACTGGGTCGAATC
This sequence comes from Xylocopa sonorina, assembly GCF_050948175.1. NCBI lineage: Eukaryota > Metazoa > Arthropoda > Insecta > Hymenoptera > Apidae > Xylocopa > Xylocopa sonorina. The sequence continues at coordinate 115,690 of NC_135198.1, forward strand.
CCCAGCAATCACGAAGCCCTATACGTACTTCTCGTACATGTGGGATTAGAATAAGCACACTACTCACCTATGTACATACACACCAACACACACCTAGATTTAAGTGAATATATGTATATATTTTATTCATGCACGGTTATGTTCCGTGCACTCGCGCGCACACTCGACGCTCGCGGCTCACGCTTAACGCGGGCCGCGCCCCACTCCGAACGGCCGCCCCACCACGAGGGCCGAGCGGCCGCCCTACTCCGACCGTCCGCCCCACCGCGAGGGCCCAGCGACTCGCGCGCCGCGCGACCCGAGGAGGTCGCGGACGCGAGATCCGAGAGTCAGTTCGCATCTCATCTCCGAACCGAGGAGTTCTAATCCAGCATCCGAACGATGCACTTCCGATCCGAGCAATAGGCTCATTCGCAACGAGCAATTAGCTCTAATGCATTCGTCTCTATCCATACTCCCATAGCGGAGTCCATTCGATACTTTATACTATTTCTAATTCTCATTGTAATCGCTAGTCAGTAACTTAGAATTTAGTCAAGTGTATTTAGTATAGTGAAATCATAGAATATAGTTTATTTTTACCAGATCCAAAGTATCTTTATTCGAGTTCAAATACAATTCCTTAATTCTACTCCACGGGTACGCTCGCGATTATTCTATTTTTATATCTCATCTGCGATAGTCTTGAGGCTCGACGACTAGAGCGAACCAGCGCTTAGTTGCTCCATCCTCACTTCTACCGTGTACAGAATATCTTGCGCCCAGGTTGATCCCGGTAAGCTAGAGCGAACCAACGCTTAGCCGCGCCGTACTCGACCGAAGTTCAAGTATTCTCGACGAGCCTTGCACCTCCGACAAAGCGTACACGACGCGCGGGGAGGAGAGAGTTTATTCGTCGTCTCGCTCGGGAATACGTGGGTGATGCACCAGAATATTCAATTTCCTACGTTCGAGCCCTGGTTCCTGTGAAGGAGGTTTCCTTCGCCGCACGACTCGTACCTCCGTTCCAGCCGTACGCCGCCGCCATCCCGGTTGCGGATCCAAGGCGCTCCAGGTACCTGGAAAGAGAAATCAGACAGTAGAATCAAGCCATCACAAGGTAAGTTTCGTGTTAATTACCGTTTTATCGAGTCCGAAACGCCAACGAACCCGGTCCGGACGCAATTCGCGTTATTTTCGGGAACGGTTACGACTTTGTGCCACCGTTGCGAGCGCAACCGCACCTCGGGACGTGACAATATATAATATTCATTGCGAAGTGCCATGTATACCTCGTATTCACTTCAAAAGAATGTAAATGCGACACTTCCTTGCTAGGAAATAGCGTTTGCAGATGTCTATGTATCGTAGAGTTAGTGCTCTAATGCTTCTCAAAACGCGACAGCGTTTCTCATTTCTATGTTTCATGATAGTATATAATATTCATCGAGTAGTGTCATGTATACCTTGCATACACTGCAATTGAATGTAAATGCGACACATCCTTGCTAGGAAATAGCGTTTGCAGATGTCTGCGTATCGTGGCATTAGAGTTCTAATGCTTCTCAAAACGCGGTATCGCTTCTCATTTCTATGTTTCGTGATAATATATAATATTCATTGCGAAGTGCCATGTATATCTCGCATACACTTCAATTGAATGTAAATGCGACACTTCCTTGCTAGGAAATAGCGTTTGCAGATGTCTGCGTATCGTGGCATTAGAGATCTTATGCTTCTCAAAACGCGGTATCGCTTCTCATTTCTATGTTTCTTGATAATATATAATATTCATTGCGAAGTGCCATGTATATCTCGCATACACTTCAATTGAATGTACATGCGACACTTCCTTGCTCGGAAGTAGCGTTTGCAGATGTCTACGTATCGAAGCAATGGAGTTCTAATGCTTCTTAAATCGCCATATCGCATCTCATTTCTATGTTTCATGATAAGATATAATACTCATTGTGCAGTGTTATGTATATCTCGTCTATACTTCAAATGAATGTAAATGCGACACTTCCTTGCTAGGAAATATAGTTTGCAGATGTCTACGTATCGAAGCAATAGAGTTCTAATGCTTCTTAAATCGCCATATTGCATCTCATTCCAATGTTTCATGATAAGATATAATATTTATTGTGGACTCTTATGTATACCTCGTATTCACTTCAAATGTATGTAAATGCGACACTTCGCTGCCAGGAAATAGCGTTTGCAGATGTCTGCGTATCGTAGCATTAGAGTTCTAATGCTTCTCAAAACGCGGTATCGCTTCTCATTTCTATGTTTCTTGATAATATATAATATTGATTGCGAAGTGCCATGTATATCTCGTATTCACATCAGAAGAATTTAAATGCGACACTTCTTTGCTAGGAAGTAACGTTTGCAGATGCCTGCGTATCGAAGCAATAGAGTTCTAATACTTCTTAAATCGCCATATCGCATCTCATTTCTATGTTTCATGATACGATATAATATTCATTGTGCAGTGTTATGTATATCTCGTCTATACTTCAAATTAATGTAAATGCGACACTTCCTTGCTAGGAAATAGCGTTTGCAGATGTCTACGTATCGAAGCAATAGTGTTCTAATTCTTCTTAAATCGCGATATCGCCTCTCATTTCTATGTTTCATGATAAGATATAATATTCATTTTGCAGTGTTATGTATATCTGATCTATACTTCAAATGAATGTAAATGCGACACTTCCTTGCTAGGAAATAGCGTTTGCAGATGTCTGCGAATCGTGGCATTAGAGTTCTAATGCTTCTCAAAACGCGGTATCGCTATTCATTTCTATATTTCTTGATAATATATAATATTCATTGCGAAGTGCCATGTATATCTCGCATACACTTCAATTGATTGTAAGTGCGACACTTCCTTGCTAGGAAATAGCGTTTACAGATATCTGCGTATCGTGGCATTAGAGTTCTAATGCTTCTCAAAACGCGGTATCGCTTCTCATTTCTATGTTTCGTGATAATATATAATATTCATTGCGAAGTGTCATGTATATCTCGCATACACTTCAAATGAATGTAAATGCGACAATTCCTTGCTTGGGATTAGCGTTTGCAGGTGTCTAGGTATCGAAGCAATAGAGTTCTAATGCTTCTTAAATCGCCATATTGCATCTCATTCCTATGTTTCATTATAAGATATAATATTCATTGTGGAGTGTTATGTATATATCGTATTCACTTCAAAAGTATGTAAATGCGACACTTCCTTGCCAGGAAATAGCGTTTGCAGATGTCTACGTATCGTAGCATTAGAGTTCTAATGCTTCTCAAAACGCGATATCGCTACTCATTACTATGTTTCATGATAATATATAATATTCACTGTGGAGTGTTATGTATACCTCGTATTCATTTCAAAAGAATGTAAATGCGACACTTCCTTGATAGGAAATAGCGTTTGCAGATGTCTACGTATTGAAGCAATAGATTTCTAAAGCTTGCTAATTCGCGATATCGCATCTCATATCTACGTTTCATGATAATATATAGTATTCATTGCGATGTGTCACCTATACCTCGCGTACACTTCAAACGAATGTAAATGCGACACTTCCTTGCTAGGAAATAGCGTTTGCTGATGTCTACGTATCGTAGCATTAGTGCTCTAATATTTCTCAAAACGCGACATCGTTTCTCCTTTCTATGTTTCATGATAGTATATAATATTCATTGCGTAGTGTCATGTATACCTCGCATACACTTCAAATGAATGTAAATGCGACAATACCTTGCTTGGATGTAGCGTTCGCAGATGTCTACGTATCGAAGCAATAGTGTTCTAATGCTTCTTAAATCGCCATATTGCATCTCATTCCTATGTTTCATGATAAGATATAATATATATTGTGGACTCTTATGTATACCTCGTATTCACTTCAAATGTATGTAAATGCGACACTTCCTTGCCAGGAAATAGCGTTTGCAGATGTCTACGTATCGAAGCAATAGATTTCTAAAGCTTGCTAATTCGCCATATCGCATCTCATTTCTATGTTTCATGATGATATATAATATTCATTGCGAAGTGCCATGTATACCTCGTATTCACTTCAAAAGAATGTAAATGCGACACTTCCTTGCTAGGAAATAGCGTTTGCAGATGTCTATGTATCGTAGAGTTAGTGCTCTAATGCTTCTCAAAACGCGACAGCGTTTCTCATTTCTATGTTTCATGATAGTATATAATATTCATCGAGTAGTGTCATGTATACCTTGCATACACTGCAATTGAATGTAAATGCGACACATCCTTGCTAGGAAATAGCGTTTGCAGATGTCTGCGTATCGTGGCATTAGAGTTCTAATGCTTCTCAAAACGCGGTATCGCTTCTCATTTCTATGTTTCGTGATAATATATAATATTCATTGCGAAGTGCCATGTATATCTCGCATACACTTCAATTGAATGTAAATGCGACACTTCCTTGCTAGGAAATAGCGTTTGCAGATGTCTGCGTATCGTGGCATTAGAGATCTTATGCTTCTCAAAACGCGGTATCGCTTCTCATTTCTATGTTTCTTGATAATATATAATATTCATTGCGAAGTGCCATGTATATCTCGCATACACTTCAATTGAATGTACATGCGACACTTCCTTGCTCGGAAGTAGCGTTTGCAGATGTCTACGTATCGAAGCAATGGAGTTCTAATGCTTCTTAAATCGCCATATCGCATCTCATTTCTATGTTTCATGATAAGATATAATACTCATTGTGCAGTGTTATGTATATCTCGTCTATACTTCAAATGAATGTAAATGCGACACTTCCTTGCTAGGAAATATAGTTTGCAGATGTCTACGTATCGAAGCAATAGAGTTCTAATGCTTCTTAAATCGCCATATTGCATCTCATTCCAATGTTTCATGATAAGATATAATATTTATTGTGGACTCTTATGTATACCTCGTATTCACTTCAAATGTATGTAAATGCGACACTTCGCTGCCAGGAAATAGCGTTTGCAGATGTCTGCGTATCGTAGCATTAGAGTTCTAATGCTTCTCAAAACGCGGTATCGCTTCTCATTTCTATGTTTCTTGATAATATATAATATTCATTGCGAAGTGCCATGTATATCTCGTATTCACATCAGAAGAATGTAAATGCGACACTTCCTTGCTAGGAAGTAACGTTTGCAGATGCCTGCGTATCGAAGCAATAGAGTTCTAATACTTCTTAAATCGCCATATCGCATCTCATTTCTATGTTTCATGATACGATATAATATTCATTGTGCAGTGTTATGTATATCTCGTCTATACTTCAAATTAATGTAAATGCGACACTTCCTTGCTAGGAAATAGCGTTTGCAGATGTCTACGTATCGAAGCAATAGTGTTCTAATTCTTCTTAAATCGCGATATCGCCTCTCATTTCTATGTTTCATGATAAGATATAATATTCATTTTGCAGTGTTATGTATATCTGATCTATACTTCAAATGAATGTAAATGCGACACTTCCTTGCTAGGAAATAGCGTTTGCAGATGTCTGCGAATCGTGGCATTAGAGTTCTAATGCTTCTCAAAACGCGGTATCGCTATTCATTTCTATATTTCTTGATAATATATAATATTCATTGCGAAGTGCCATGTATATCTCGCATACACTTCAATTGATTGTAAGTGCGACACTTCCTTGCTAGGAAATAGCGTTTACAGATATCTGCGTATCGTGGCATTAGAGTTCTAATGCTTCTCAAAACGCGGTATCGCTTCTCATTTCTATGTTTCGTGATAATATATAATATTCATTGCGAAGTGTCATGTATATCTCGCATACACTTCAAATGAATGTAAATGCGACAATTCCTTGCTTGGGATTAGCGTTTGCAGGTGTCTAGGTATCGAAGCAATAGAGTTCTAATGCTTCTTAAATCGCCATATTGCATCTCATTCCTATGTTTCATTATAAGATATAATATTCATTGTGGAGTGTTATGTATATATCGTATTCACTTCAAAAGTATGTAAATGCGACACTTCCTTGCCAGGAAATAGCGTTTGCAGATGTCTACGTATCGTAGCATTAGAGTTCTAATGCTTCTCAAAACGCGATATCGCTTCTCATTTCTATGTTTCTTTATAATATATAATATTCATTGCGAGGTGTCATGTATACCTCGCACACACTTGAAACGAATGTACATGCGACACTTCCTTGCTAGGAAATAGCGTTTGCAGATGTCTACGTTTCGTGGCATTAGAGTTCTAATGCTTCTCAAAACGCGATATCGCTTCTCATTTCTATGTTTCATGATAATATATAATATTCACTGCGAAGTGTCATGTATACGTCGCATACACTTCAAATGAATGTAAATGCGACACCACATTGCTTGGAAATAGCATTTGCAGATGTCTACGTATCGAAGCAATAGTGTTCTTATGCTTCCTAATTCGCGATATTGCATCTCAATTCTATGTTTCATGATAAGATATAATATTCATTGTGCAGTGTCATGTATACCTCGCATACACTTAAAATGAATGTAAATGCGACAGTTCCTTGCAAGGAAATAGCGTTTGCAGATGTCTACGTATCGAAGCAATAGAGTTCCAATGCTTCTCAAATCGCGATATCGCATCCCATTTCTATGTTCCATGATAAGATTTAATTTTCATTGCGAAGTGTCATGTATACCCCGCATCCACTTCAAATGAATGTAAATGCGACACTTGCTTTCTAGGAAATAGCGTTTGCAGATGTCTACCTATCGTAGCCTTAGAGTTCTAATGCTTCGCAAAACGCGATATCGCATCTCATTTCTGTGTTCTATGATAAGATATAATATTCATTGCGAAGTGTCATTTATACCACACATCCACTTCAAATGAATGTAAATGCGACACTTCCTTGCTAGGAAATGGCGTTTGCAGATGTCTACGTATCGAAGCACTAGAAATCTAAGGCTTCTTAAAACGCGATATCGCATCTCATTTCTATGTTTCGTGATAAGATATAATATTCATTGTGGAGTGTTATGTCTACTTCGTATTCACGTCAAAAGAGTGTAAATGCGAAACTTCCTTCTTAGGATATAGCGTTTGCAGATGTCTCCGTATCGAAGCAATAGAGTTCTAATGATTCTTAACACGCGATATCAAATCTCATTACTATGTTTCATGATGAAATATAATATTCATTGTGCAGTGTTATGTGTATCTCGTCTATATTTCTAATGAATGTAAATGCGACACTTCCTTGCTAGGAAATAGCGTTTGCAGATGTCTACGTATCGAAGCAATAGTGTTCTAATGCTTCTTACATCGCGATATCGCATCTCATTTCTATGTTTCGTGATAATATATAGTATTCACTGCGAAGTGTCATGTATACCTCGCATACACTTCTAATGAATGTAAATGCGACACTTCCTTGCTAGGAAATAGCGTTTTCAGATATCTACGTATCGAAGCAATAGAGTCCTAATGCATCTCAAAACGTGATATCGCATCTCATTCCTATGTTTCATGATTAGATATAATATTCAATGTGCAGTGTTATGTACTCCTCGTATTCACTTCAAAAGAAAGTAAATGCGACAATACCTTGCTAGGAAATAGCGTTTGCAGATGTCTCCGTGTCGAAGAAATAGTGTTCTAATGCTTCTAAAGTCGTCATATCGCATCTCACTTCTATGTTTCATGATAAGATATAATACTCATTACGAAGTGTCATGTATACCTCGTATTCCTTTCAAAAGAATGTAAATGCGACTCTTCCTTGCTAGGAAATAGAGTTTGCAGATGTCTACGTATCGTAGCATTAGAGTTCTAATGCTTCTCAAAACGCGATATCGCTACGCATTACTATGTTTCACGATAATATACAATATTCATTGTGGAGTGTTATGTATACCTCGTATTCACTTCAAAAGAATGTAAATGCGACACTGCCTTGCTTGGAAATAGCGTTTGCAGATGTCTACGTATCGAAGCAATAGAGTTCTAATGCTTCTTAAATCGCCATATTGCATCTCATTTCTATGTTTCATGATAAGATATAGTATACATTGTGGAGTGTTATGTATTAGGTTGGTGCGTATGAAATGTCGGATTCTTAAGTGATTGTATAAAACTGTATATCTTTCTTCAAAAGCTGTTTATTCAATCAAAGTATGCTCCATTCGCTTCAATACACTTCTCCCAACGAGATTTTAAAGCGTAGATGCCTTTTTTAAAAAAATTTTGGTCTTTAGAATTAATAAACTCTGATATCGAGTTTTTTAGACTGTCTTCATTTTCATAGTGTTTGCCCCTTAAAAACAGCTCTAAATGCTTGAAAAAATGAAAATCGGTCGGCGAGTGATCCGATGAATATGGTGGATGCTGCAAAACTTCATATTCCAGTTCGTTCAGTTTCGCAATTGTTTTGTGCGATGTATGCGGCCGAGCGTTGTCATGGAGCAGTAGCGGGCCATGCCGATTCACAAGCGATGGGAGTACAATTTTTAACTTATCGTGCGTCTCATCAATGTACTGGCAGTACTTTTCGGCCTTAATTGTCTCCCCAGGTCGAAGGAACGAATAATGGATTACCCCAGCCGCGTTCCACCAAACTGTGAACAAAATCTTCCGTGGATGAAGCGATGGCCTTGGAGTATGGGCACAAACCTCATCCTTGTCAAGCCACCGAGCACACCTCTTTCTATTGTCATAAAGAACCCATTTTTCGTCACACGTAATGATCCGATCAAAAAATGGCTCTCGGTGAAATCGGGTTAGCAATGATGAGCATACGTTTAACCGATCCAGCTTATTTCGCTCTGTCAGTGCGTGCAGTACCCACTTGTCCATCTTCTTAACCTTGCCAATCTCAGAAAGGTGTCTCAATATCGTTGTATGGTCAACTTTCATCCTGATAGCAAGTTCCCTCGTGGATACGGCTGGATCCGCTTCTACTAGAGCCTTCAGGTCATCATTCTTCACAGACGTTTTGGGTCTTCCGCGCGGCTCATTTTGCAGTGAAAAATCGCCAGTCCGAAATTTTTCGAACCAACGCTGCACTTTCCGATCGTTAACCGTATTCTCCCCAAACGCTTGGTTTATGTTGCGTGCAGCTTTTGCAGCACTATTACCAAGTTTGTACTCATATAAGAAAATGACGCGAATGTTGGCAGAATTCATATCGGTAATAAATTCAAAAGAAATAAAAAAGGGAAGACCTTCGAGAAAAACTATTTTGTTGAAATGAGTCTCTGGCAATGGACAATACGAGTATGAATGAGGTTATGACAAATACAAAAATATAACGAAAACGGGGAGGAAAACGTCCGCATGTAAAGAGAATCCGACATTTCATACGCACCAACCTAATATAACGCGTATTCACTTCAAAAGAATGTAAATGCGACACTTCCTTGCTTGGAAATAGGGTTTGCAGATGTCTACGTATCGAAGCAATAGAGTTCTAATGCTTCTAAAATCGTCATATCGCACCTCATATCTACGTTTCATGATACGATATAATATTCATTGCGATGTGTCACGTATACCTCCAATTCCTTTCAAAGGAATGTAACTGCGACACTTCTTTGCTTGGAAATAGCGTTTTCATATGTCTACGTATCGAAGCAATAGAATTCTAATGCTTCTTAAATCGTCATATAGCATCTCTTATCTACGTTTCATCATAAGATATAATATTCATTGCGAAGTGTTATGTATACCTCGTATTCACTTCAAAAGATTGTAAATGCGACACTTCCTTGCTAGGAAGTAGCATTTGCAGATGTCTACGTATCGAAGCAATAGAGTTGTATTGCTTCATAAATAGTCATATGGCACCACATTTCTATGTTTCATGATAAGATATAATATTCATTGCGAAGTGTCATGTGTACCTTGTATTCCTTTCAAAAGAATGTAAATGCGACACGTCCTTGCTAGGAAATAGCGTTGGCAGATGTCTACGTATCCAAGCAATAGTGTTCTAATGCTTCTCAAAAAGCGATATCGCATCTCATTCCTCTGTTTCCTGATAAGATATAGTATTCAATGTGCAGTGTCATGTATACCTCGCATACACTTCAAATGAACGTAAATGCGACACTTCCTTGCTTGGAAATAGCGTTTGCAGATGTCTACGTATCGAAGCAGTAGTGTTCTAATGCTTCTTAAATCGCGATATCGCATCTAATTTCCATGTTTCATGATAATATATAATATTCATTGTGCAGTGTTATGTATACCTCGTATTCACTTCAAAAGAATGGAAATGCGACACTTCCTTGCTAGGAAGTAGCGTTTGCAGATGTCTACGTATCGAAGCAATTGGGATCTAATGTTTCTTATATCGCCATATCGCATCCCATTTCTATGTTTCATGATAATATATAATATTCACTGCGAAGTGTCATGTATACCTCGCATACACTTCAGATGAATGTAAATGCGACACTTCCTTGCTAGGAAGTAGCGTTTGCAGATGTCTACGTATCGTAGCAGTTGAATTCTAATGCTTCTTAACTCGCCATATTACATCACATTTCTGTGTTTCATGATAAGATATAATATTCATTGCGAAGTGTCATGTATACCTCGTACTCCTTTCAAAAGAATGTAAATGCAACACTTCCTTGCTAGGAAATAGCATTTGCAGATGTCTACGTATCGAAGCAATAGACATCTAGTGCTTCATAAATCACGATATCGCATCTCATTTCTATGTTTCATGATAAGATATAATATTCATTGCGAAGTGTCACGTATACCTCGCATTCCTTTCAAAAGAATGTAAATGCGACACTTCCTTGCTAGGAAGTAGCGTTTGCAGATGTCTACGTATCGAAGCAATAGAATTCTAATGCTTCTTAACTCGCCATATTACATCACATTTCTACGTTTCATGATGAGATATAATATTCATTGCGAAGTGTCATGTATACCTCGTACTCCTTTCAAAAGAATGTAAATGCAACACTTCCTTGCTAGGAAATAGCGTTTGCAGATGTCTACGTATCGTGGCATTACAGTTCTAATGCTTCTCAAAACGCGATATCGCTACCCATTACTTTGTTTCATGATAATATATAATACTCATTGTGGAGTGTTATGTATACCTCGTATTCACTTCAATAGAATGTAAATGCGACACATCCTTGCTAGGAAATAGCGCTTGCAGATGTCTACGTACCGAAGCAATACTGTTCTAATGCTTCTTAAATCGCGATATCGCATCTCATTCCTATGTTTCATGACAAGATATAATATTCATTGCGAAGTGTCATGTATACCTCGTATTCCTTTCAAAAGAATGTAAATGCGACACTTCCTTGCTAGGAAGTAGCGTTTGCAGATTTCTACGTATCGAAGCAATAGAGTTCTAATGCTTCTTAAATCGCGATATCGCACCTCATTTCTATGTTTCATGATAAGATATAATATTCATTGTGTAGTGTTATGTTTATCTCATCTATACTTCAAATGAATGTAATTGCGACACTTCCTTGCTAGGAAGTAGCGTTTGCAGATATCTACGTATCGAAGCAATAGAGTTCTAATGCTTCTTAAATCGTCATATCGCATCTCATTTCTATGTTTCATGATAAGATATAGTATTCATTGTGCAGTGTTATGAATACCTCGCATTCCTTTCAAAAGAATGTAAATGCGACACTTCCTTGCTAGGAAGTAGCGATTGCAGATGTCTACGTATCGAAGCAATAGAGTTCTAATGCTTCTTGAATCGCCATATTACATCACATTTCTATGTTTCATGATAGAATATAATATTCATTATGGAGTGATATGTATACCTCGTATTCACTTCAAAAGAAAGTAAATGCGACACTTCCTTGCTAGGAAGTAGCGTTTGCATATGTCTACGTATCGTAGCAGTTGAATTCTAATGCTTCTTAACTCGCCATATTACATCACATTTCTATGTTTCATGATAAGGTATAATATTCACTGCGAAGTGTCATGTATACCTCGTACTCCTTTCAAAAGAATGTAAATGCAACACTTCCTTGCTAGGAAATAGCGTTTGCAGATGTCTACGTATCGAAGCAATAGACATCTAGTGCTTCATAAATCACGATATCGCATCTCATTTCTATGTTTCATGATAAGATATAATATTCATTGCGAAGTGTCACGTATACCTCGTATTCCTTTGAAAAGAATGTAAATGCGACACTTCCTTGCTAGGAAGTAGCGTTTGCAGATGTCTACGTATCGAAGCAATAGTGTTCTAGTGCTTCTTAAATCGCGATATCGCATCTCATTTCTATGTTTCACGATAAGATATAATATTCATTGTGTTGTGTTATGTTTATCTCATCTATACTTCAAATGAATGTAAATGCGACACTTCCTTGCTAGGAAATAGCGTTTGCGGACGTATGCGTATCGTGGCATTAGAGTTCTAATGCTCCTCAAAACGCGATATCGCATCTCATTTCTATGTTTCATGATAAGATATAATATTCATTGTGCAGTGTTATGTATTTCTCGTCTATACTTCAAATGGATGTAAATGCGACACTTCCTTGCTAGGAAATAGCGTTTGCAGATGTCTACGTATCGTGGCATTAGAATTCTAATGCTACTCAAAACGCGATATCGCTACTCATTACTATGATTCATGATAATATATAATATTCATTATGGAGTGTTATGTATACCTCGTATTCACTTCAAAAGAATGCAAGTGCGACACTTCCTTGCTAGGAAATAGCGTTTGCAGATGTCTACGTATCGAAGCAATAGTGTTCTAAATCTTTCTAATTCGCGATATCGCATCTCATTTCTATGTTTCATGATAAGATACAATATACACTGTGGAGTGTTATGTATACCTCGTATTCGTTTCAAAAGAATGTAAATGCGGCACTTCCTTGCTAGGAAGTAGCGTGTGCAGATGTCTACGTATCGAAGCAATAGTGTTCTAATGCTTCTTAAATCGCGATATCGCATCTCATTTCTATGTTTCATGACAATATATAATATTCATTGCGAAGTGTCGTGTATACCTCGCATACACTTAAAATGAATGTAAATGCGACACTTCCTTGCTAGGAAATAGCGTTTGCAGATGTCTACGTATCGTGGCATTAGAGTTCTAATGCTTCTCAAAACGCGATATCGCTACTCATTACTATGTTTCGTGATAATATATAATATTCATTGGGGAGTGTTATGTATACCTCGTATTCACTTCAAAAGAATGCAAATGCGACACTTCCTTGCTAGGAAATAGCGTTTGCAGATGTCTACGTATCGAAGCAATAGTGTTCTAAATCTTTCTAATTCGCGATATCGCATCTCATTTCTATGTTTCATGATAAGATACAATATACACTGTGGAGTGTTATGTATACCTCGTATTCGTTTCAAAAGAATGTAAATGCGGCACTTCCTTGCTAGGAAGTAGCGTGTGCAGATGTCTACGTATCGAAGCAATAGTGTTCTAATGCTTCTTAAATCGCGATATCGCATCTCATTTCTATGTTTCATGTGTCACGTCCGGCGAAAGAATTTTTCGTTTATCCGGAGGCTTCACGACACGAGCCTATTTATACGGTTTTCGGTCCGCGGGAACGCGTTACGACCGGGTTCGATATTTTTGGCTTACGCGACGCGGTAAAAACACTCGCGATATGATGGAAAAGCCTTACCTTTCGCTGGCTTCAGTCTCGATACGCAGGTAGAATGTGCGTCGGGGGTCGTTGGTAGGTATCGATGCAGCGATCGGTCGGTTGATGTTGACGGTGACTTCGATTAACTTCCAGCAAAACGGGAAACAGCGGTCTGGATGCAGAGTAGATTCAGCGGAGACTGTGGATATTGCAGAGACGTTGGCTGCAGAGGCAGGCGAATCGGCGTTGATCGGCGTTTCGAAAAACTGTGACTGAACCGGAACGATGACGACAGGTTGCTGCGGTACGAGGACTCGGGGTGTATCTCCCAGGTATTCACGAACAAGTGAACGTATAAAATTCTTACGACCCGCGCGTCGTGTTCTTCGCGAACCGGATCCACGTTTCATTCACCCAGTTTTTCTGTACTTTCAGGCAATGTTCAGAAGGATAAGCGGCGGTCCGCTCTATCGCAACGTCGCAAAGCTGAGTTCTATACTCCTTCAAGGTGAACAAACGCAACCCAGTTGTTGGAAGGAACACGTCGTAGAATTCGTAGTTTAAGAATAATGTTTTAACGTAAGAACTAGTATATTATGTTTAGATTTAGTAATTATTGGAATAGGAACTAGTAGAACTGGTAAAAGAACTTGTAGATTCGATTTAGTAACTAAAGTAAAATATATTCTAAGTTAAAGTGTACAAAAGTGAAATTATTCTAAGTTAGAACTAGTAAAATGGAAATAGCAACGCGTAGCCTAGACCCCACATTGAGGCGGCTTGAGATGGAAGATCGATGTTAACTCTAGAAGCCCGAGGACCCGAATGTGTCTCTCGAGGCGCGTCTGGGACCTCCTCGGTTCGCGAGGCGCTACGGTCGCAGGCGCTCGTGGTAGGGAGCGCGCGGTCCAGCGAGTGGGGACTCGCGGCTCGTGGTGGGGCTAGCGGCTCGTGCCAATAGCCTGGGCGCATCTAGCGTCTAATCTTAAGAATAAGGACTTAGAATTACATGTGTGTTGTGGTGTGTTACAATTCGTGTCGAGTACTTATATCTATGAGTATTATAGGCTTATTCTAAAAATAGTACGTAGGTTCAGGCAACGTAGATTCCCTGAACTGGAAAAGTCCCCATTGCGGCGACGGACTGCGGCTTCTTCCCTCTGTTGGGCGGAATTCCTGATGAGAGGGCGATAGGGTTGCTCGTAGGTGCGAGCGAGACAGCGGTCCTTGCAGGTACGACTGAGTGCGTGCGGTCGTGCGCGCGCGAACTCTGCTGGTTGCCGATACTTCAGGCGAGTATTGCAGGTTGCCTGTGTCCAGGGGTCGATGCTGGAGGTTACGAGGATGCTGACGTATGTAATGGGTGGCAGGCGCTACGCCTGACGTCACACCTCCCCCCATTGAAAAAGAATTTCGGCGATGCCGAAATCTCTGGGCTGAGGATGTGCGGGTTGTCAATTGCGGGTGGATTATTTCTTTTCCCTGGCTCTTATCCTTTTCTCGGTTTTGTAGATGTAGTGGGTGCAACATATGCTGCGGATGCTGCGGATGCGATGGATTCTGGTGGCGTTGTGTTTGCTGCGGATGCTGTGCGTTCTGCGGGCTCTGCCTGTGTTGCGGATGCTGTAGATGCTGCTGACTCTGCGTGTTCAGCGGACGCTGCGGATGCTGTGGATTCTGCGGTGATGTTGTGCTGGCCATGTCTTGTGTTGCTACACTAGTGGTCCTTGTCACACTTTCCACTATGTTTTTGGGGTTTTCTATTACACTTTGTTCATCGTGGTTTTCGGTTTTTGAATTGGGGGTGCACTGAACACTGGCACTAGATTTATCATTCTTGCATACATTCGCTCTTACATTAGATGCTTGCAATCGTTTACATAATTTTAATTTGTTTGTATGTACAACCTTATGCCTACCCTTAACATTAATTTTCGCATTATGATTATCCAGAATTTCCAATATTTTATATGGTCCGGTGTATTGTGATTGAAATTTGTGTTGCAATGGTTCGCGGAGTAGGTACACCCATTGACCTACTTGGAATTTCTGGACATTGAGTTTCCTATCATAATAATGTTTAGAACGGACTTTCGCTCCATCTAAATTCTGTTTCGCGAGTTCTTGCGAAGTTCGGATTCTGTCGCTAAGTTCATCCAGATATTTAGCGTAAGATTCATTTTCGGAAGTGTCATGAAATGGAATTGATGAAGGGGGCCTGGCGACTTTACCGTATACGAGCTCGTACGGTGTATAACGCGTACCCTCGTGCGTGCTCGTATTATATGAGAACATTGCGAAAGGGAGCCACTTCTCCCAGTTGTTACGATTGCCAATAAAATGTTTTAAATATTCCGCGAGTACATGGTGCGACCTTTCTACGGAACCATTAGTTTGTGGATGAAAAGCTGTGGTTTTGAATTGTTGAATTTTGAAACGTTTTGCTATTGTTTTCATAAGTGAATTGATAAAATTAGATCCTTGATCTGTAAGAATACCTTTGGGACATCCAAATTGGCAGATGAAATGCGTAATGAAGGCGTCGGCGATGTCTACTGCTGTAGTGCGTTTTAAGGGAACGGCTAAGGAATACTTGGTTAATAGGCATTGAATGGTTAGGATGTTAGTGAATCCGTCTGGTGTCGGTGGTAAAGGACCCATGACGTCCATAGAAATTTTTTCAAAGGCGGTGCCCGGAGTGTCTGTGAGTGTAAGTGGTTGACGCGTCTTAACCCGTGTTAGCTTTTGTTTCTGGCATTGGTCACAGTTATCGATATATGTTTGTATTTCTGATTTCATATTTGGCCAAAAGTGTCTCTCGCGGATTCTTGAATACGTTTTATTGATGCCTTTGTGACCTCCGAGTGGTGTGTCATGGTTTTCGCGTATTATATCGGTTCTACGTTCTGGTGGTGGAATTTGGATTAGCCCTTGGCAAATGGTTATTTGTACGTTTGTTTCGAAGAAAAGATCTAACAGAATTCTTTTAATTTGGGCGAAAGTTACGGTGTCTATGTATGTTTGTCTAATGCTAAATGTTTGAAGTTGTAGTTCGGTTACTACGTCATACAATGATCTTAGTGATTCTATAAGGATTTCATTATCGATAGCTTTTCTCTCGTGTTCGGTGACTGGAAGCGCGATTTGGAAATAACCACTGTCAGAGTTTACTTTGGCCCTTCCTAATGTAATATGTTCTTTATGTTGGAAAAATTTTCCTGCTTTTTGCAATTCGAGGGCGCCTCTATCGAGTGGGCGGCCACCTTTTGTTATAAAAATTACTTGGTTATCGCGACGTGCAGCTATTGAATCTCTAGTTGTTACGAACAGAGGTCGTTGTCGTCTGGTCAAGTCGGTATCGGCGGTCGGCCATTCGGTGGATGGTGTCGGTAATGAAGGGTTCTCTTGTTCTGTCGGTGGATAAGGAGTATTAAGGCTTTCGGAAGAGGATGCTGGCGTTGGCGGTGGAGCGATCGGAATTGAAATTGTAGCGGGACGACGGATGTCGAAAAGATCGTCCTCGGAATCAGTGGGATTAGTAATAGGTTGTACAGCTACTGGATTACGAGACAACGCGTCAGCATTCATGTTGATTTTACCTGGCTTGTAGATTATTTCATACTCGTATTCTGCCAATTTGAGTCGCCAGCGGATTAACCTACTCGAAGGGTCTTTTACTGAATTCATCCAAACTAGTGGCCTGTGATCGGTAACTAGTTTGAATGTTTTTCCATAAATATACGGTCTGAAGAAATGTACTGCATATATGATCGCCAAGCATTCCTTTTCAATAGTCGAATAATTTTTTTCGGCATTATTTAATAATCTAGATGCGTAGGCGATTGGTAGATCCTTTCCAATAGGACCCTGACTTAATACGGCGCCAATTGCGTCTGCGGATGCATCAGATGTAATAATAAATGGTTTTGTGAAATCGGGATATTGCAGAATTGGTGCTTCACAAAGCATGTCGCGAAGGGTTACGAACGCGTTTTCATGATCGTTACGCCAAATGAATTTAGCGTCCTTTTTTAGCAAATTGGTTAATGGTTTTGCAAGTGCGGAAAAATTGGCAATAAATCGACGGTAGTAGCCTGCGAGGCCGAGAAATTGCTTGATCTGTTTTGGATTTTGCGGTCTCGGAAAATCTTTCACGGCGCGAACTTTATTTGGATCGGGTTTTACCCCTCTCTCACTAATTATGTGTCCTAGATAATTTACCTCCCGTCGCAAGAACTCACATTTATCAGGCTGCAATACTAAATTTGCAGCCCGTAATCGCTCGGCAAGTTTATTAAATTTATTTCTGTGTTCCTGTAGCGAACTAGCGTATATAACAATATCGTCTAAGTACACGAACATTTCGTTCCCTTGGAGACCCGTTAACACGCTATCCATGAGTCTCTGGAACGTGGCTGGAGCATTACGTAAACCAAAGGGCATTCGCTGGAATTCGAAATGTCCGTGTGGAGTCGAGAACGCGGTTTTCGCAGCGTCGGAGGGAGACATTGGTATTTGGTGGAAACCACTGGCCAGGTCAAATGTACTGAAGTACTTTGCACTGCCCAGTTGGTCCAGTATTTCCGTGATGCAGGGGAGAGGGTATGCGTCGGCTATGGATCGTTCGTTCAGCGCGCGGTAGTCGATCACGACGCGCCACCTCTTGTTCCCTGCAGAGTCTGGCTTTTTTGGAACTACCCAGAGCGGGGAATTGTACGGAGATTTCGAAGGTCTGATTATGTCGTCGTTTAACAATTGTTCCATTTGTTTTTGAATTTCCTGTTTGTGTATCGGAGGAAATCTGTATTGTTTAACATTTACGGGTTGGTCGTTAACTGTTGGAATTCGGTGTGAAGTTACATTTGTACATCCTAATTTGTCGCCGGGTAAATGAAAAAGGTCTTGTGCATTGGAAATTAAATCATGTATATCTTTTCTTTCCTCACTGTTGAGGTGATCGAGGCGTAAGGCTGAGATTATTTTCTTAAGTCTATTCTCGGATTGCGTCGCACTTGAGACGCTGCGCGTTATCTTTGGTGTCGGGTGTCTCTTAACGATATCGGCGTATGAAGCTTCGTTTACATTCCCAGCTCTAGGGTTCTTAGAAAGGGATTTATTCGATATTTGCTGATGTTGAATATTTACGCGATGCTTTGAATCATGGTTTGAAAAAAATTTCGTGATTTTTGAGGATTCAGCGTTGACGGACTTGGTATTATTGGATGCAGTGCTTGGTAATTTTTGATTCGGAGATGTTTGTTGGACATTAGAATTAGAAAATAATGGATACAGTGAAGGATTTAGTATTGTGTTGGAAGCGGGAAGAGGATCCACATAGACTTTCGGAATGGGGATCGTCATTTCGCGGTCGGTCGCATTTATTATGCGCGTCACCGCATGTCCCTTTTCGATGCGTACTATCGCGTTACCGAAATATACTCCCTCGGCGAGCTCAACTTTGGGGATTATTCCCTCATCAACGTTGGAGTTAATTACCCTAACGCGAATTCCTGAGTTGGTTCGTGGAGGAAGTGTTATTTTCTCGACTGTGTCCCTTCGACACGCGAACGGTATGCGATTACCGTGCCAAAGAATGAATTTATCTCTGAAGGAGATGTCGGCGTCCGCACAGAAGCCTGATCCTAGGATTCCGGCTGTCTTGATAGGAAATTCTGAGCTGACTACGTTGAAAGGCACTTCTCGCGAGAACATAAATAATGTGACGGTTCCTAACGTGCCTACGGTGCCCTGAGTAACCCCGGTGATAGTTAACTGCTCGGCGCGGTTTACTGGGATGTCTTTCCTAAGAAAGTTCTCCTTTATTACATTGATTTCCGCCCCGGTATCAATCATCATTATGACCGGTTGAATTAACGATTTAGAATCTATTATTACGGTAGGAACGCTCGTTTTTCCGGTTACATTAACCGCGGCTCTATAATTTATATCTCCTCTCTCTCTTCCGTTATTGCGAGAACGTTGTGATTCGATGCGGCCCCGCGTGCCGTCTCGCGGCGGATCTGGAGGCCGTTCTCGTTTCCCTGACGCTGGCGGACATTATTTTCGACGTTTCTATTTGTAATTGAATTATTATATATGCGTTTTCGGCACTCATCGATAGTGTGCCCTGGATATTTGCAATATCGACAGGTAGTTTCGAATCGGTCGCGCGGCGCGTACTGACCGCGCGGAGGTCCCGTTATTTGGGGTCTATTGTCTTGGAAACGGCGCGGATCCCTCGGCGGTTCGTCGCGAGGGTAAGTAACGTACGGCCGGGGATTATTATTAACTCTACAATCGCGCGTACTATGATTTCGGCTATTGCATTTACTGCAGATATTTTCGATACGGCGTTCGTTAAATGAAGGTTCGCTACGCTGGCGCGATGTGACGAGTCGTTCTCTATCTAATTCATACCGACGATATAATTCTTTCGCGTGAGCGAATGCATCATTAAAGTTGTCATATAACCGACTGTTCATCGCTAAACGAATCTCAGGAATAAGTCCGTCACAGAAGCACCTCAAAGTGAGAGCATCAATACCGGAACGCGAGTTAATTAGTTCTGCGGGGTCGTACCGTTCACAATCAATTGCCGCATTTCGTAAATCTTTAACACGGCCTATAAAATCCAAAATGTGTTCACCGGGACGCATGAAGGTGTTCGTCAATTCTCCGCGGTAATGGTCTGTAGATTTTAATGAACCGAAGGCTGACCGTAAAACGTCGGCTAATTGCCTGATCGAGGTGCACGGTTCGTCCTCGACCGCCAGGTAAGCTCGACCCCGAAGACGGTTGATTATTAACCGCGTAAGCGAAGGTTCTGCGTCGGGCGACACTAATTCTTTGGCTCGTTTACATGCCCGGATAAACTGCAGCACTGGAATATTTTTCCCGTCGAATATTGGGACGCTTTCGAGGGCTTCGCGGAAAGACAGTTTATCTGAATGCGGTGTTAGAGTATCGGATACGGAGGGTACAAATGTCTGAGTACGTGGTGTGCCAAAAGAAATCGCCTCAGCGTTGGTCGACTGGTTAGCGCGCAGTGAATCTAGTTCTTGCCGTAATATTTCCATCTGATGCGTCAAACTTATAATCGTCTGTTCTTTGTCTTTATTCGCAGAAGTCGAAGCTATCGGATTTGTAGGAACGGCGGCGGCGTCTGTAGCGGGCGCGTCATGGAATTCTAGGACTTGGCGGTGTTCGGTTTCGTTGGCGGTGTCCTTTTGCGATTGGAGACGCGTGCGTTTAACTGGCGTGCGCGTAGCCATGGCTGTTCGCGTACCCTAACAGTCGAATTAAAGCAAGGTAAGCGCGACAATCCCACCGCTGTCACCAAATTTATGTCACGTCCGGCGAAAGAATTTTTCGTTTATCCGGAGGCTTCACGACACGAGCCTATTTATACGGTTTTCGGTCCGCGGGAACGCGTTACGACCGGGTTCGATATTTTTGGCTTACGCGACGCGGTAAAAACACTCGCGATATGATGGAAAAGCCTTACCTTTCGCTGGCTTCAGTCTCGATACGCAGGTAGAATGTGCGTCGGGGGTCGTTGGTAGGTATCGATGCAGCGATCGGTCGGTTGATGTTGACGGTGACTTCGATTAACTTCCAGTGTCACGTCCCGAGGTGCGGTTGCGCTCGCAACGGTGGCACAAAGTCGTAACCGTTCCCGAAAATAACGCGAATTGCGTCCGGACCGGGTTCGTTGGCGTTTCGGACTCGATAAAACAGTAATTAACACTAAACTTACCTTGCGAAGGCTTGATTCCGCTGTCTGATTTCTCTTTCTAGGTACCTGGAGCGCCTTGGATCCGCAACCGGGATGGCGGCGGCGTACGGCTGGAACGGAGGTACGGGTCGTGCGGCGAAGGAAACCTCCTTCACAGGTGCCAGGACTCGAACGCAGGAAATTGAATATTCTGGTGCATCACCCACGTATTCCCGAGCGAGACGACGAATAAACTCTCTCCTCCCCGCGCGTCGTGTACGCTTTGTCGGAGGTGCAAGGCTCGTCGAGAATACTTGAACTTCGGTCGAGTACGGCGCGGCTAAGCGTTGGTTCGCTCTAGCTTACCGGGATCAACCTGGGCGCAAGATATTCTGTATACGGTAGAAGTGAGGATGGAGCAACTAAGCGCTGGTTCGCTCTAGTCGTCGAGCCTCAAGACTATCGCAGATGAGATATAGAAATAGAATAATCGCGAGCGTACCCGTGGAGTAGAATTAAGGAATTGTATTTGGACTCGAATAAAGATACTTTGAATCTGGTAAAAATAAACTATATTCTATGATTTCACTATACTAAATACACTTGACTAAGTTCTAAGTTACTGACTAGCGATTACAATGAGAATTAGAAATAGTATAAAGTATCGAATGGACTCCGCTATGGGAGTATGGATAGAGACGAATGCATTAGAGCTAATTGCTCGTTGCGAATGAGCCTATTGCTCGGATCGGAAGTGCATCGTTCGGATGCTGGATTAGAACTCTCCAGTTCGGAGATGAGATTGGAACTCTCCAGTTCGGAGATGAGTTGGGAACTCTCCGGTTCGGAGATGAGACGCGAACTGACTCTCGGATCTCGCGTCCGCGACCTCCTCGGGTCGCGCGGCGCGCGAGTCGCTGGGCCCTCGCGGTGGGGCGGACGGTCGGAGTAGGGCGGCCGCTCGGCCCTCGTGGTGGGGCGGCCGTTCGGAGTGGGGCGCGGCCCGCGTTAAGCGTGAGCCGCGAGCGTCGAGTGTGCGCGCGAGTGCACGGAACATAACCGTGCATGAATAAAATATATACATATATTTACTTAAATCTAGGTGTGTGTTGGTGTGTATGTACATGTATGAGTAGTGTGCTTATTCTAATCCCACATGTACGAGAAGTACGTATAGGGCTTCGTGATCGCTGGGGATTCGACCCAGTATGTGTCGGAGAGCTCCTCGCCCTCGTAATACGGGGTGAAGTCCTCCCCCTCGTGTGTGGAGATCGCGCGTGGGCGCGGCATGCTGCATCCCTCTTCCCTCTCGTATCTTTGTCTCCTTCTGTAGGGACGGCGAGTCGGCGGGTGGCCCGTGTGCAGGGGCTCCGGATGCGGATGCTGGGGATGATGAGGTGGGCGTCGGAGGGTGGCAGGCGGTACGCCTGACGTTACACCACCCCCCTTGGAAAAAGAATCTCGGCCATGCCGAGATCTCTTGTCTGTTGGGTAGATTTCGGGATGCTGGATCCTTCTCTTGGTCCTGTCGGCTGGATGCTGCGGAATCTGAGGTTTTTCGCCTGGTTGATCCTGGCGATAACGTTTGGAGATTGGACCGTGACTGCGGGCTTCCTTCGGATTGCAGGCACTTTCGTCGCTTTCACTTTCAGCGTTCGTTTGAATGTCACTGCTCTCACTGACTTCATTTTCAGTTTTTCGCACTTTTCTTTCACTAGCATCCACACTCTGCATACTATGCATTCGTTTACAAATTTTGATTTTGTTCGTATGAACAATTTTATGGCGCCCTTTTACATTTAGCTTAACATTACAGTTGCCCAAAATTTCGAGGATACGGTACGGTCCAGAGTATTGTGCCTGGAACTTATGTTTGTTCGGCTCTTTTAAAAGATAGACCCATTGGCCTACCTCGAAGTTTTGGACATTGAGATTTCGGTCATAATAATATTTAGAACGGCGTTTCGCATTGTCTAGATTGGCTTTAGCCAAATCCTGAGATTTCGAGATTTTCTCCTGAAGTTGTATAAGATAGTCGCAATATGTTTCGTTATCAGAGCTGTCTTGAAAAGGAGTGGCTGACGGCGTCCTAGCTATCCTGCCGAACACTAGTTCGTGTGGGGTGTATAATGTACCCTCGTGCACACTGGTGTTGTATGAAAACATTGCATACGGTAACCAATTCACCCAATCGTTACTCGACTCTATGTAATGCTTCAGATATTCGGCCAGGACGTGGTGAGATCGTTCAACGGACCCGTTTGTCTGTGGATGGAACGCAGTGGACTTGTATTGCTTAATACGGAATTTGATTGCTATGGCTTTAATCAAGCTATTTATAAAGTTCGAACCTTGGTCTGTGAGTATGCCTTTCGGGCATCCGAACTTACAAATGAATTCTTTTATTAAAGCTTCGGCAATGTCTACTGCGGTGGTGGTTTTGAGAGGAACTGCGACTGAGTATTTAGTGAGGAGATCTTGGATCGTGAGGATACTCGTATAACCGTCGGAAGTTTCGGGAAGAGGACCCATTACGTCCATTGAAATCTTATCGAATGCCCTGCCAGGGGTGTCGGTTAAAGTGAGAGGCTGTCTGGTCTTTACCCGGACCAGTTTCTCTGTCTGACAACTTTTACATTTGCCAATATATTCTTGTATTTGTGTTTTCATGTTTGGCCAAAAGTATTGTTGTCTGATGCGAGAATAAGTTTTATTAACCCCTTTGTGACCTCCCACAGGGGAGTCGTGGTTTTCTCTTATTATTTTCAGTCGCTCTTCGACCGAAGGGGTTTTAATGAGGCCCTGGCAGACCGTAATCTGGACAGTTGTTTCGTAAAACAGGTCTTGAAGGATTTTCTGGATTCGGGACCAGGATACGGAGTCTAGATAGGTTTGTGCGATACTAAATGTTTGTAATTGTAATTCGTTTACAACGTCGCACAAGGATCTGAATGTTTCTATTACGGTCTGGAAATTGATTGATCTGGTGGAATGTTCGATGATTGGAAGCTGGATTTGGAATTCGTTTCCGATTTGTATGACTTTGGCTTTGGTAAGAACGTGATTTTTGTTTGGAAGGAATTTTTCAGCGTTTGCTAGATCTTTGGCGCCCGTGTCATAGGGGTGCCCAGATTGCGTGACGAAGACAACTACATTGTCTCGTCGCGTTGATAATGCGTCACGGCTGAAATTAAATAGAGGTTCGCGTCGGAAAAATTCATTTGGAGCAGGAGTATAGAAGTCGGTGCTGTCGCTGGCGACTTGCGGAGGTGGTGCTGTGTTGGTACGGAAGGACGTGCCTGGAGTCGGTAATTCAGGTTCTGATGTTACCGGAGTAGGAGGAGGCGCTAGTGTGGTATACTTTTTACGGGTTTCCGGAGGCACATCGAAGATGTCGTCCTCCGAGTTTTCTGAATACGAGAGCGGAAAAATTTGAGCGGGATTCCGCGACAATGCGTCCGCATTAAGGTTCGTTTTTCCACTTTTATAGACCATCTCGTAGTCAAATTCCGCTAACTTAAGCCTCCACCGTACGAGTCTACTTGACGGGTCCTTGACCGAATTCATCCACACTAACGGTCGATGGTCGGTAACGAGTTTGAATTGATTACCGTATATGTATGGACGAAAGTAATGGACGGCGTAGACAATCGCCAGACACTCCTTCTCGATCGTGGAGTAGTTTTTCTCCGCAGCGTTTAACAGTCGCGACGTGTACGCGATTGGCAAGTCGCGGCCTATTGGTCCTTGACTCAAGATAGCACCAATAGCTTCGGCGGACGCGTCGGTCGTTATCACGAATGGTTGTTTAAAGTTGGGGTACTGCAAGATAGGCGCTTCGCATAGGCAATCTCGGAGTTTGACGAATGAATTCTCATGCTCGTTACGCCATACAAAGGGCGCGTCTTTTTTTAACAAATTTGTAAGTGGCTTAGCAATATTAGAAAAATTTGCGATGAACCGCCTGTAGTATCCCGCGAGCCCGAGGAATTGTTTGATCTGTTTCGCGTTGCGCGGGCGCGGAAAATTTTTGACGGCGCTAATTTTCGCAGGGTCAGGTTTTACACCGTGCTCACTGATAATATGACCCAAATAGCTTACTTCTCTCCTCAAGAATTCGCACTTATCCGGCTGCAATACTAAATTAGCTTCTTTGAGCCGTTGAGTTAATTTATCGAATTTAAGTCGATGTTCTTGAAGAGAGCTAGCGTAGATAACAATGTCGTCCAAATAGACGAAAATTTCGTTCCCCTGGAGACCGGACAGGACATTGTCCATAAGTCGTTGGAACGTCGCTGGCGCATTTTTTAATCCGAATGGCATTCTTTTAAATTCATAATGCCCGTGAGGCGTCGAAAAAGCAGTTTTAGGAGCATCGGCGGGCTCCATTGGGATCTGGTGAAATCCGCTCGCGAGATCGAATGTACTAAAATACTTCGCGCTCCCGAGCTGATCAAGTATCTCGGTAATGCAAGGGAGGGGATAGGCATCGGCGACAGATTTCTCATTGAGTGCGCGGTAGTCGATGACGACGCGCCATTGCTTGTTGCCCAAGGAGTCCGGTTTCTTTGGGACAACCCACAATGGCGAATTATATGGTGATTTTGACGGAGAGATGACACCATTTTGTAAAAATTTGTCGACTTGTCGTCGAATCTCCTCCTTATGAGCTGGTGGGAAACGGTATTGTTTCACATTGACGGGGCGGTCGTCGACGGTTGGAATCTTGTGCGTGGTTGCTGACGTATGCCCTAATTTATCCCCCTCAATGTGAAAAAGCTCCTGCGTGCTTTGAACGAGACGGACGACGTGCTCTCTTTCCTCTGCGTTGAGGTGGTCGAGACGGAGGAGACTAAGAATTCGATCTAAGCGAGATTTCGAAAGGTTGGCGGATTTCGATGTTTGTTTTAACGGCGCCTGTTGTACATTATTTTTAACCGCCTGAGCATAAGAGATCTGTTGAACATTCGCGATTTTGCAACGCGAAGGAGGAGTTTCGATTGTCGAGTATGGTGTCTGACTCGAGAAAGAAATAGAAGTTTTCCCTTTTTGGGATGAGCCGATCGGTACGGCGGATACGTTAGATTTAGTAGATTTAGAAAAAACCGGATAGAGCGACGGACTATCCTCCTCGTGGAGGGGAGTCATGATTTGCGCGGGCTCGAGTACGATTTCTGGTAACGCGATTTCGACGGCGCGGTCGGATGAATTAATTATTCGAGTTACCGCTTTGCCCCGAATTACTCTGACGAGAGCGTTTCCGAAAAATATACCCGGCGCAAGATCGATACGAGGAATTATACCTTCCGCGAGGTTCGAATTAACTACGCGGACCTTGATACCGATATTTGATCTCGGTGGAATGGAGATACGGTCTCCTGACTTCGGAGAAGTTGCTTTGTCTTGCGTTCGAAGCTTCGATTTCGTTGTTGCATCGCGTTTCAGCGGAGGCGATGATTTACGCGGCGGGCGCGGCGGCGGAGGGGGAATAGATTCCGTGCGCGGCGCTTGTTTACGTTTCGGCGATAGGAGAGGCTTTATTTTCGACTCCGGTGACGGTTCCTCGAGTGCTTCGATATCGTCTTCGAAAGGAATTCTCTTACCATTCCATTTGATTATTTTACTTGGAAAAGAGATTTCTGCGTCCATACAGAACCCGGAGCCGAGGATCCCGCTTGGTTTAAGGGGAAAATCATCCTCGACCACATTAAAAGGAACGACGCGACCGAAAATGACAAGATTCACCGTCCCTAAGGTTGCGGTTTTGCCATCGGTTACCCCTGTTATTATTACGATCTCGGACTTATCGATTCGCGCGGATGCTTTTAGAGCCGAACGTTTTATAATATTTATTTCCGCTCCAGTGTCCACCATGAAGCGAGTTGGTGAAATTAGAAGATCGGATTTTAGAATTACGTTTGGCGTGCTAGTTTTTCCGGTTATGTTTATCGCGGCGTTTCGTCGATTTCCGCGTTGGAGTTGTTCGCGGCGAGAGGACGGACTTGGTGCGCGGCCTCGCCACCTGTCTCGCGGCGGGTGCGGAGGCCATTGTCGTTTCCCGAATTTTTATTTATCGCGTTGTTGTACTGTCTTTTGCGGCACTCGCCTATTTCGTGCCCCGAGGTCTTGCAATAGCGACAAAATTTGGGCGCGTCCCTGGCTACGATTTGTCTCGGTTGTTCGTACGCGGGGCCTCGAGTAGGAGGCGGTACGTCCCTGGATCGCAAGTATTCCTGCGGTCGGTACGGCGATGGCGGTCTGAGCCGACACTCGGTCGCGTAATGTCCGATATTATTGCATTTTCGGCAAATAATTTCGGCTGGTTTTTCGCGCGATTCTGGTCGCGCGACACGCGATCTACCTAGTCGGTTGCAATCACGTTCATGCATTTGATAGAGCTCCCGCGCTCGAGCGAACGTTTCTCGCAATGTACCGAATGAATTTATAGTCATTTGCATTCGAATTTCCGGAATGAGACCGTCTTTAAAACATTGTAGGGTGAGCGCGTCTACGTCATCGAGCGATTCCGGTGTGTCTCGTCGAGCAAGCCTTTCGCAATCAATTATAGCGGTTCTAAGATCTTTTACTCGACCGATGTAATCTAGAATGTGCTCGTTCGCGCGCATAAATATATTAGCAAGTTCACCCCGATAATGATGAGCTGATTTTACGGAGCAAAAAGTGCTGCGAAGAACGTCCGTTAATTCGAGTATTGTGTAACACGGCTCGTCTTCTAGCGCGGCGTAGGCACGACCCTTGAGTTTTCCCTTAAGCAGGCGTGTGAAAGTTCGCTCGCACCCATTAGGGATAAGCTCATAAGCGCGTTTACACGCTCGGGTAAACTGAAGAATTGGAATGTTCTGACCATCGAATGTCGGCACGGCTTCGAGGGCCTGCTTAAGCGATAGCTCGTCGTGTTGCGAACTATTTGTATTAAAATCGGAGCTCGAATTATGTGCGGAAAGCGGATTTCCCCGAGGAATATCCAGAGAAACGGTATCGTCGCGCGTTAAATCAGGCGTTCTGCGGATAGATTCTATTTCACGGCGTAGAATTTCTATTTGCTGGAGCAACGCGGCATTACTAGGATCGGTCGTTTTCGTATTTTTCGCGGAAGTATTTTGTTGCGCGGTACTAGGAAGAGGCTCGGAGATAGCGTCTTGGAAGTCGAGCGTTCTGCTAGTGCGTTTTTCGCGTTCGGAATCGGCCATCGCGGCGGCTCGCTGTGTCTGCTGGCGCGTTTTTGTCGGAGTCCGGGTTGCCATATCTAGTTTCGCGGTTCCTTTCGGCGGAATTTCCGGAGGAAACGCGTGGCTATCCCACCGCTGTCACCAAAAATAACTTTCGTGTCACGTCCCGAGGTGCGGTTGCGCTCGCAACGGTGGCACAAAGTCGTAACCGTTCCCGAAAATAACGCGAATTGCGTCCGGACCGGGTTCGTTGGCGTTTCGGACTCGATAAAACAGTAATTAACACTAAACTTACCTTGCGAAGGCTTGATTCCGCTGTCTGATTTCTCTTTCTAGGTACCTGGAGCGCCTTGGATCCGCAACCGGGATGGCGGCGGCGTACGGCTGGAACGGAGGTACGGGTCGTGCGGCGAAGGAAACCTCCTTCACAGGTGCCAGGACTCGAACGCAGGAAATTGAATATTCTGGTGCATCACCCACGTATTCCCGAGCGAGACGACGAATAAACTCTCTCCTCCCCGCGCGTCGTGTACGCTTTGTCGGAGGTGCAAGGCTCGTCGAGAATACTTGAACTTCGGTCGAGTACGGCGCGGCTAAGCGTTGGTTC
Organism: Xylocopa sonorina; assembly: GCF_050948175.1. Lineage (NCBI taxonomy): Eukaryota > Metazoa > Arthropoda > Insecta > Hymenoptera > Apidae > Xylocopa > Xylocopa sonorina. Next base: position 144,806 of record NC_135198.1, read on the forward strand.
GCTCTAGCTTACCGGGATCAACCTGGGCGCAAGATATTCTGTATACGGTAGAAGTGAGGATGGAGCAACTAAGCGCTGGTTCGCTCTAGTCGTCGAGCCTCAAGACTATCGCAGATGAGATATAGAAATAGAATAATCGCGAGCGTACCCGTGGAGTAGAATTAAGGAATTGTATTTGGACTCGAATAAAGATACTTTGAATCTGGTAAAAATAAACTATATTCTATGATTTCACTATACTAAATACACTTGACTAAGTTCTAAGTTACTGACTAGCGATTACAATGAGAATTAGAAATAGTATAAAGTATCGAATGGACTCCGCTATGGGAGTATGGATAGAGACGAATGCATTAGAGCTAATTGCTCGTTGCGAATGAGCCTATTGCTCGGATCGGAAGTGCATCGTTCGGATGCTGGATTAGAACTCTCCAGTTCGGAGATGAGATTGGAACTCTCCAGTTCGGAGATGAGTTGGGAACTCTCCGGTTCGGAGATGAGACGCGAACTGACTCTCGGATCTCGCGTCCGCGACCTCCTCGGGTCGCGCGGCGCGCGAGTCGCTGGGCCCTCGCGGTGGGGCGGACGGTCGGAGTAGGGCGGCCGCTCGGCCCTCGTGGTGGGGCGGCCGTTCGGAGTGGGGCGCGGCCCGCGTTAAGCGTGAGCCGCGAGCGTCGAGTGTGCGCGCGAGTGCACGGAACATAACCGTGCATGAATAAAATATATACATATATTTACTTAAATCTAGGTGTGTGTTGGTGTGTATGTACATGTATGAGTAGTGTGCTTATTCTAATCCCACATGTACGAGAAGTACGTATAGGGCTTCGTGATCGCTGGGGATTCGACCCAGTATGTGTCGGAGAGCTCCTCGCCCTCGTAATACGGGGTGAAGTCCTCCCCCTCGTGTGTGGAGATCGCGCGTGGGCGCGGCATGCTGCATCCCTCTTCCCTCTCGTATCTTTGTCTCCTTCTGTAGGGACGGCGAGTCGGCGGGTGGCCCGTGTGCAGGGGCTCCGGATGCGGATGCTGGGGATGATGAGGTGGGCGTCGGAGGGTGGCAGGCGGTACGCCTGACGTTACACCAGCAAAACGGGAAACAGCGGTCTGGATGCAGAGTAGATTCAGCGGAGACTGTGGATATTGCAGAGACGTTGGCTGCAGAGGCAGGCGAATCGGCGTTGATCGGCGTTTCGAAAAACTGTGACTGAACCGGAACGATGACGACAGGTTGCTGCGGTACGAGGACTCGGGGTGTATCTCCCAGGTATTCACGAACAAGTGAACGTATAAAATTCTTACGACCCGCGCGTCGTGTTCTTCGCGAACCGGATCCACGTTTCATTCACCCAGTTTTTCTGTACTTTCAGGCAATGTTCAGAAGGATAAGCGGCGGTCCGCTCTATCGCAACGTCGCAAAGCTGAGTTCTATACTCCTTCAAGGTGAACAAACGCAACCCAGTTGTTGGAAGGAACACGTCGTAGAATTCGTAGTTTAAGAATAATGTTTTAACGTAAGAACTAGTATATTATGTTTAGATTTAGTAATTATTGGAATAGGAACTAGTAGAACTGGTAAAAGAACTTGTAGATTGGATTTAGTAACTAAAGTAAAATATATTCTAAGTTAAAGTGTACAAAAGTGAAATTATTCTAAGTTAGAACTAGTAAAATGGAAATAGCAACGCGTAGCCTAGACCCCACATTGAGGCGGCTTGAGATGGAAGATCGATGTTAACTCTAGAAGCCCGAGGACCCGAATGTGTCTCTCGAGGCGCGTCTGGGACCTCCTCGGTTCGCGAGGCGCTACGGTCGCAGGCGCTCGTGGTAGGGAGCGCGCGGTCCAGCGAGTGGGGACTCGCGGCTCGTGGTGGGGCTAGCAGCTCGTGCCAATAGCCTGGGCGCATCTAGCGTCTAATCTTAAGAATAAGGACTTAGAATTACATGTGTGTTGTGGTGTGTTACAATTCGTGTCGAGTACTTATATCTATGAGTATTATAGGCTTATTCTAAAAATAGTACGTAGGTTCAGGCAACGTAGATTCCCTGAACTGGAAAAGTCCCCATTGCGGCGACGGACTGCGGCTTCTTCCCTCTGTTGGGCGGAATTCCTGATGAGAGGGCGATAGGGTTGCTCGTAGGTGCGAGCGAGACAGCGGTCCTTGCAGGTACGACTGAGTGCGTGCGGTCGTGCGCGCGCGAACTCTGCTGGTTGCCGATACTTCAGGCGAGTATTGCAGGTTGCCTGTGTCCAGGGGTCGATGCTGGAGGTTACGAGGATGCTGACGTATGTAATGGGTGGCAGGCGCTACGCCTGACGTCACACATGACAATATATAATATTCATTGCGAAGTGTCGTGTATACCTCGCATACGCTTAAAATGAATGTAAATGCGACACTTCCTTGCTAGGAAATAGCGTTTGCAGATGTCTACGTATCGTGGCATTAGAGTTCTAATGCTTCTCAAAACGCGATATCGCTACTCATTACTATGTTTCGTGATAATATATAATATTCATTGGGGAGTGTTATGTATACCTCGTATTCACTTCAAAAGAATGCAAATGCGACGCATCCTTGCTAGGAAATAGCGTTTGCAGGTGTCTACGCATCGAACCAATAGAGTTCTAGATCTTTCTAATTCGCGATATCGCATCTCATTCCTATGTGTCATGATAAGATATAATATTCATTGTGGAGTGTTAAGTATACCTCGTATTCGTTTCAAAAGAATGTAAATGCGACACTTCCTTGCTAGGAAGTAGCATTTGCAGATGTCTACGTATCGAAGCAATAGTGTTCTAATGCTTCTTAAATCGCGATATCGCATCTCATTTTTATGTTTCATGATAAGATATAATATTCAATGTGCAGTGTTATATACTCCTCGCATTCACATCAAAAGAAAGTAAATGCGACAATACATTGCTAGGAAATAGCGTTTGCAGATGTCTCCGTAACGAAGAAACAGTGTTCTAATGCTTCTTAAAACGAGATATCGCGTCTCATTTCTATGTCTCATGATAAGATATAAAATTCATTGCGAAGTGTCGCTTATACCTCGTGTTCCTTTCAAAAGAATGTAAATGCGACACTTCCGTGCTAGGAAGTAGCGTCTGCAGATGTCTACGTATCGAAGCAATAGTGTTCTAATGCTTCTTAAATCGCGATATCGCATCTCATTTCTACGTTTCATGACATGATATAATATTCGTTGTGCAGTGTTATGTATACCCCTTATTCACTTCAAAAGAATGTAAATGCTACAATTTCTTGCTAGGAAATAGCGTTTGCAGATGTCTACGTATCGAAGTAATAGACATCAAATGCTTCATATATCGCCATATCGCATCTCATTTCTATGTTTCATGATAAGATATAATATTCAATGCGAGGTGTCATGTATACCTCGTATTCCTTTCAAAGGAATGTAAATGCGACACCCCCTTGCTAGGAAATAGCGTTTGCAGATGTCTACGTATCGAAGCAACAGACATCTAATGCTTCTTAAATCGCCATATCGCTTCTCATTTCTATGTTTCATGATAATATATAATATTCATTGTGCAGTGTCATGTATACCTCGCATACACTTCAAATGAACGTAAATGCGGCACTTCCTTGCTTGGAAATAGCGTTTGCAGATGTCTACGTATCGAAGCAATAGTTTTCTAATGCTTCTTAATTCGTCATATCGCATCTCATATCTACGTTTCATGATAAGATATAGTATTCATTGCGAAGTGTCATTTATATATCGTATTCCTTTCAAGAGAATGTAAATGCGACACTTCCTTGCTAGGAAGTAGCGTTTGCAGATGTCTACGTATCGAAGCAATAGTGTTCTAATGCTTCTTAAATCGCCATATCGCTACACATTAATATGTTTCATGATAACATATAATATTCATTGTGGAGTGTCATGTATATCTTGTATTCACTTCAAAAGTAGGTAAATGTGACACTTCCTTGCAAGGTAGTAGTGTTTGCAGATGTCTACGAATCGAAGCAATAGAGATCAAATGCTTCTTAAATAGCGATACCGCATCTCATTTCAAATTTTCATGGTAAGATATAATATTCATTGCGTCTACGTATCGAAGCAATAGAGTTCTAATGCTCCTCAAAACATGATATCGCATCTCATTCCTATGTTTCATGATAAGATATAATGTTCATTGTGCAGTGTTATGTATATCTCGTCTATACTTCAAATGGATGAAAATGCGACACTTCCTTGCTAGGAAATAGCCTTTGCAGATGTTACCTATCGAAGCAATAGAGTTCTAATGCATCTTAAAACTGCGATATCGCATCACATTTCTATGTCTCATGATAAGATATAATATTCATTGTGCAGTGTTATGCATATCTCGTCTATACTTCAAATGGATGTAAATGCGGCACTTCCCTGCTAGGAAGTAGCGTTTGCAGATGTCTACGTATCGAAGCAATAGGGATCTAATGCTTCTTAAATCGCCATATCGCATCTCATTTCTATGTTTCATGATAATATATAATATTCACTGCGAAGTGTCATGTATACCTCGCATACACTTCCAATGTACGTAAATGCGACACTTCCTTGCTTGGAAATAGCGTTTGCCGATGTCCACGTATCGAAGCAATAGATTTCTCAAGCTTGCTAATTCGCGATATCGCACCTCATATCTATGTTTCATGATAATATATAATATTCATTGCGAAGTTTCATGTATACCTCGCATACAATGCAAACGAATGTGAATCCGACAGTTCCTTCCTGGGAAATAGTGTTTGCAGATGTCTACGCATCGAAGCAATAGAGTTCTAATACTTCTTAAAACGCGATATCGCATCTCATTTCTATGTTTCATGATATGATATAATATTCATTGTGCAGTGCTATGTATATCTCTTATTCACTTCAAAAGAATGTAAATGCTACAATTTCTTGCTAGTAAATCGTCGTATCGCATCTCATATGTACGTTTCATGATAAGATATAGTATTCATTGGGGAAGTGTCATGTATACCTCGTATTCCTTTCAAAAGAATGTAAATGCGACACTTCCTTGCTAGGATGTAGCGTTTGCAGATGTCTACGTATCGAAGCAATAGTGTTCTAATCCTTGTTAAATCGCCATATCGCTACTCATTACTATGTTTCATGATAACATATAATATTCATTGTGGAGTGTTATGTATACCTCGTATTCACTTCAAAGGAATGTAAATGCGACACTTCCTTGCTAGGAAATAACGTTTGCAGATGTCTACGTATCGGGGTAATGGAGTTTTAATGCTCCTTAAAACGCGATATCGCATCTCATTTCTATGTTTCATGATATGATATAATATCCATAGCGAAGTGTCATGTGTACCTCGTATTCACTTCAAGTGAATGTAAATACGACACTTCCTTGCTAGGAAATAGCGCTCCCAGATGTCTACGTATCGTAGCAATAGAGTTCTAATACTTCCTAAAACGCGATATCGCATCTCTCTACTATATTTCCTGATAAGATATCATATTTATTGTGGACCGATATGTATACCTCGTATTCACTTCAAAAGAATGTAAATGCGACACTATCTTGCAGGAAAAAGCGTTTCCAGATGCCTACGTATCGAAACAATAGGTTATTCATTGTGGACTGTTATGTATGCCTCGTATTCACTTCAAAAGAATGTAAATGCGACACTATCTTGCAGGAAAAAGCGTTTCCAGGTGCCTACGTATCGAAACAATAGGTTTCTATTGCATCTTAAAGCGTGATGTTGCATTACATTTCTATGCTTTATGATAAAATATAATATTCATTGCGAAGCATCATGTATACCTCCTATTCACTTGAAAAGAAAGTAAATGCGACACTATCTTGTAGGAAAAAGCGTTTCCAGATGCCTACGTATCGAAACAATAGGTTTCCATTGCATCTTAAAGCGAGATGTTGCATCCTATTTCTATGTTTCATGATAAGATATAATATTCATTGCGAAGCGTCATGTATTCCTCGTATTCACTTCAAAAGGTGGTAAGTGCGGCACTTCCATGCTAGGAAGTAGCGTTTGCAGATATCTATGTATCGAACCAATAGATTTCTAATGCTTGCTAGTTCGCGATATCGCATCTCATATCTGTGTTTCATGATAATATATCATATTCACTGCGAAGTGTTATGTATACCTCGCATACACTTCAAATGAATGTCAATGCGACAGTTCCTTGCTAGGAAATAGTGTTTGCAGATATCTACGTTTCGAAGCAATAGAGTTCTAAAGCTTCTTAAATTGCGATATCGCATATCATTTCTATGTTTCATGATAACATATAATATTCATTGTGGAGTGTTATGTATACCTCGTATTCACTTCAAAAGAATGTATACTTCCTTGCTAGGAAGTAGCGTTTGCAGATGTCTACGTACCGAAGCAATAGAATTCTAATGCTTCTTAAATCGCGATATAGCATCTCATTTCTATGTTTCATGATAAGATATAATATTCATTGTGGAGCTTATGTATTCCTCGTATTCACGTCAAAAGAATGTAAATGCGACACTTCCTTGCTAGGAAATAGCGTTTGCAGAAGTCTACGTATTGAAGCACGGGGGTTCTAATGCAACTTAGAACGCGATATCGCATCTCATTTCTATGCCTCATGATAAGATATAATATTCAGAGTGCAGTGTTACGTATACCTCGTATTCACTTCAAAAGAATGTAAATGCGACACTTCCTTGCTAGGAAATAGCGTTTGCAAATGTCTACGTATCAGAGCAATAGAGTTCTAATGCCCGTCAAAAACGCGATATCGCATCTCAATTCTATGTCTCATGACAAGATATATTAATCATTGCGAAGTGTCGTGCGTACCTCGTATTCACTTCAAAAGAATATAAATGCCGTACTTCCTTGCTAGGATGTAGCGTTTGCAGAAGTCTACGTATTGAAGCACGGGGGTTCTAATGCAACTTAGAACGCGATATCGCATCTCATTTCTATGCCTCATGATAAGATATAATATTCAGAGTGCAGTGTTACGTATACCTCGTATTCACTTCAAAAGAATGTAAATGCGACACTTCCTTGCTAGGAAATAGCGTTTGCAAATGTCTACGTATCAGAGCAATAGAGTTCTAATGCCCGTCAAAAACGCGATATCGCATCTCAATTCTATGTCTCATGATAAGATATAATAATCATTGCGAAGTGTCGTGCGTACCTCGTATTCACTTCAAAAGAATATAAATGCCGTACTTCCTTGCTAGGATGTAGCGTTTGCAGAAGTCTACGTATTGAAGCACGGGGGTTCTAATGCAACTTAGAACGCGATATCGCATCTCATTTCTATGTCTCATGATAAGATATAATATTCAGAGTGCAGTGTTACGTATTCCTCGTATTCACTTCAAAAGAATGTAAATGCGACACTTCCTTGCTAGGAAATAGCGTTTGCAAATGTCTACGTATCAGAGCAATAGAGTTCTAATGCCCCTCAAAAACGCGATATCGCATCTCAATTCTATGTCTCATGATAAGATATAATAATCATTGCGAAGTGTCGTGCGTACCTCGTATTCACTTCAAAAGATTATAAATGCCGTACTTCCTTGCTAGGATGTAGCGTTTGCAGAAGTCTACGTATTGAAGCACGGGGGTTCTAATGCAACTTAGAACGCGATATCGCATCTCATTTCTATGTCTCATGATAAGATATACTATTCACTCCGAAGTGTCATGGGTACCTCGTATTCACTTCAAAAGAATGTAAATGCGACACTTCTTTGCTAGAATGTAGAGTTTGCAGGTGTCTACGTATGGAAGCAATAGAGTTCTAGTGCTTCTTAAAACGCGATATCGCATTTCATTTCTATGTTTCATGATAAGATATAGTATTCATTGTGCAGTGATATGTATACCTCGTATTCACTTCAAAAGAATATAAACGCGACACTTCCTTGCTAGGAAATAGCGTTTGCAGATGTCTACGTATCGTGGGATTAGAGTTCTAATGCTTCTCAAAACGCGAAATCGCTTCACATTTCTATGTTTCATGATAAGATATAATATTCATTGTGTAGTGTTATGTTTATCTCATCTATACTTCAAATGAATGTAAATGCGACACTTCCTTGCTAGGAAGTAGCGTTTGCAGATGTCCACGTATCGTGGCATTAGTGTTCTAATGCTTCTCTAAACGCGATATCGCATCTCATATCTATGTTTCATGATAATATATAATATTCATTGTGGAGTGTTATGTATACCTCGTATTCATTTCAATAGAATGTAAATGCGACACTTCCTTGCTAGGAAATAGCGTTTGCAGATGTGTACGTATCGAAGCAATAGATTTCTAAAGCTTGCTAATTCGCGATATCGAATCTCATATCTGCGTTTTATGATAATATATAATATTCATTGCGAAGTTTCATGTGTACCTCGCATACAAATCAAACGAATGTGAATGCGACAGTTCCTTGCTAGGAAATAGTGATTGCTGATGTCTACGTATCGATGTAATAGAGTTCTAATGCTTCTTAAATCGCGATATCGCACCTCATTTCTATGTTTCATGATAAGATATAATATTCATTGTGTAGTGTTATGTTTATCTCATCTATACTTCAAATGAATGTAAATGCGACACTTCCTTGCTAGGAAATAGCGTTTGCAGATGTCTGCGTATCGTGGCATTAGAGTTCTAATGCTTCTCAAAACGCGATATCGCATCTCATTTCTATGTTTCATGATAAGATATAATATTCATTGTGCAGTGTCATGTATATCTCGTCCATACTTCAAATGAATGTAAATGCGACACTTCCTTCCTGGGAAATGTCGTTTGCAGATGTCTACGTATCGTGGCATTAGAGGTCTAATGCTTCTCAAAACGCGAAATCGCTACTCATTACTATGTTTCATGATAATATATAATATTCATTGCGGAGTGTTATGTATACCTCGCATACACTACAAATGAATGTGAATGCGACCGTTCCTTGCTAGGAAATAGCCTTTGCAGACATCTACGTATTGTGGCATTAGAGTTCTAATGCTTCTCAAGACGCGATATCGCTACTCATTACTTTGTTTCATGATAATATATAATATTCATTGTGGAGTGTTATGTATACCTCGTATTCATTTCCATAGAATGTAAATGCGACACGTCCTTGCTAGGAAGTAGCGTTTGCAGATGTCTACGTATCGAAGCAATAGTGTTCTAATGATTCTTAAATCGCGATATCGCATCTCATGTCTATGTTTCATGACAATATATAATATTCATTGCGAAGTGTCATGTATACCTCGCATACACTTAAAATGAATGTAAATGCGACACTTCCTTCCTAGGAAATAGCGTTCGCAGATGTCTACGTATCGAAGCAATGGATTTCTAATGCTTGCTAATTCGCGATATCGCATCTCATATCTATGTTTCATGATAATATATAATATTCATTGCGAAGGTTCATGTATACCTCGCATACAATTCAAACGAATGTGAGTGGGACAGTTCCTTGCTGGGAAATAGTGTTTGGAGATGTCTACGTATCGAAGCAATAGAGTTCTAATGCTTCTTAAATCGTCATATCGCATCTCATTCCTATGTTTCATGATAATATATAATATTCATTGTGGAGTGTTATGTATACCTCGTATTCGTTTCAAAAGAATGTAAATGCGACACTTCCTTGCTAGGAAGTAGCCTTTGCAGATGTCTACGTATCGAAGCAATAGTGTTCTAATGCTTCTCAAATCGCCATATTACATCACATTTCTATGTTCCATGATAAGATATAATATTCATTGTGGAGTGTTATGTATACCTCGTATTCACTTCAAAAGAATGTAAGTGCGACACCTCCTTGCTAGGAAATAGCGTTTGCAGATGTTTACGTATCGAAGTAATAGACATCTAATGCTTCATAAATCGCGATATCGCATCTCATTTCTAGGTTTCATGATAAGATATAATATTCATTGCGAAGTGTCACGTATACCTCGTATTCCTTTCAAAAGATTGTAAATGCGACACTTCCTTCCTAGGAAGTAGCGTTTGCACATGTCTACGCATCGAAGCAATAGTGTTCGAATGCTTCTTAAATCGCGATATCGCATCTCATTTCTATGTTTCATGATAAGATATAATATTCACAGTGCAGTGTTATGTATACCTCGTATTCACTTCAAAAGAATGTAAACGCGACACTTCCTTGCTAGGAAATATCGTTTGCAGATGTCTACGTATCGAAGCAATAGAGTTCTAATGCTTCTTAAATCGCGATATCGCACCTCTTTTCTATGTTTCACGATAAGATATAATATTCATTGTGTAGTGTTATGTTTATCTCATCTATACTTCAAATGAATGTAAATGCGACGCTTCCTTGCTAGGAAGTAGCGTTTGCAGATGTCTACGTATCGTGGCATTAGAGTTCTATATCTTGACAGAACGCGATATCGCTTCTCATTTCTTCGTTTCTTTATAATATATAATATTCATTGCGAAGTGTCATGTATACCTCGCATACACTTAAAATGAATTAAATGCGACATTTCCTTGCTAGGAAGTAGCGTTTGCAGATGTCTACGTATCGTAGCATTAGTGCTCTAATGCTTCTCAAAACGCGACAGCGTTTCTCATTTCTATGTTTCATGATAGTATACAATATTCATCGAGTAGTGTCATGTATACCTTGCATACACTTCAAATGAAGGTAAATGCGACACTTCCTTGCTAAGAAATAGCGTTTGCGGATGTCTACGTATCGTAGCATTAGAGTTCTAATGCTTCTCAAAACGCGATATCGCTACTCATTACTATGTTTCATGATAATATATAATATTCACTGTGGAGTGTTATGTATACCTCGTATTCATTTCAAAAGAATGTAAATGCGGCACTTCCATGCTATTAAATAGTGTTTGCATGTGTCTACGTATCGACGCAATAGAGTTCTAAAGTTTCTTAAAACGCGATATCGCATTTCATTTCTATATTTCATGATAAGATATAATATTCATAGCGAAGTGTTATGTATACCTCGCATACACTTTAAATGGATGTAAATGCGACACTTCCTAGCTAGGAAGTAGCGTTCGCAGATATCCACGTATCGAAGCAATAGAGTTCTAATGCTTCCTAAAGCACGATATCTCATCTCATTTATATGTTTCAAGATAAGATGTAATATTCATTGTGGAGCGTTATTTATACATCGTATTCACTTCAGACGAATGTAAATGCGACACTTCCTTGCTAGGATGTAGCGATTGCAGATGTCTACGTATAGAAGCGAGAGAGTTCTAATGCTTGTTCAAATGAGATATCGCATTTCATTTCTATGTTTCATTATACGATATAATATTCATTGCGAATTGTTATGTATACCTCGTATTCACTTCAAAAGAATGTAAATGCAACACTTCCTTGCTAGGAAATAGCGTTTGCCGATGTCTACGTATCGTAGCAATTGAACTCTAATGCTTCTCAAAACGCGATATCGCATCACATTTCAATGTATCATGACAAGATATAATATTCATGATGAAGTGTCATGTATACCTCGCGTACACTTCAAATGAATGTAAATGCGACACTTTCATGCTAGGAAATAGCGTTGGCAAATGTCTATGTATCGTAGCAATAGAGTTCTAGTGCTCGTTAAAACGCGATATCGCATCTCTTTTCTATGTTTCATGACAAGATATAATATTCATTGTGGAGTGTTATGAATACCTCGTATTCACTTCAAAAGAGTGTAAAACCGACATTTCCTTGCCAGGAAATAGCGATGTCAGATTTCTACGTATCGTAGCATTAGAGTTCTAATGCTTCTCAAAACGCGATATCGCTACTCATTACTATGTTTCATGATAATATATAATATTCACTGTGGAGTGTTATGTATACCTCGTATTCCTTTCAAAAGAATGTAAATGCGACACTTCCCTGCTAGGAAGTAGCGTTTGCAGATGTGTACGTATCGAAGCAGTAGAGTTCTAATGCTTCTCAACGCGCGATATCGCTTCTCATTTCTATGTTTCATGATAATATATAATATTCATTGCGAAGTGTTATGTATACCTAGCATACACATTAATTGAATGTACATGCGACACTTCCTTGCTAGGAAATAGCGTTTGCAGATGTCTACGTATCGAAGCAATAGAATTCTAATCCTTCTTAAATCGTCATATCGCATCACATTTCTATGCTTCATGATAAGATATAATATTCATTGCGAAGTGTCATGTATACCTCGTATTGCTTTCAAAAGAATGTAAATGCGACACTTCCTTGCTAGGAAATAGCGTTTGCAGATATCTACGTATCGAAGCAATAGAGTTCTAATGCTTCTTATATCGCGATATCGCATCTCATTTCTATGTTTCATGATAAGATATAATATTAATTGTGCAGTGTTATGTGTATCTCGTCAATACTTCAAATGAATGTAAATGCGACACTTCCTTGCTAGGAAGTAGCGTTTGCAGATGTCTACGTATCGAAGCAATAGGGTTCTAAAGCTTGCTAATTCGCGATATCGCATCTCATTTCTATGTTTCATGATAATATATAATATTCATTGCGAAGTGTCATGTACACCTCGCATACACTTCAAATGAATGTGAATGCCACAGTTCCTTGCTAGGAAATAGCGTTTGCAGATGACTACGTATTGTCACGTCCCGAGGTGCGGTTGCGCTCGCAACGGTGGCACAAAGTCGTAACCGTTCCCGAAAATAACGCGAATTGCGTCCGGACCGGGTTCGTTGGCGTTTCGGACTCGATAAAACGGTAATTAACACTAAACTTACCTTGCGAAGGCTTGATTCCGCTGTCTGATTTCTCTTTCTAGGTACCTGGAGCGCCTTGGATCCGCAACCGGGATGGCGGCGGCGTACGGCTGGAACGGAGGTACGGGTCGTGCGGCGAAGGAAACCTCCTTCACAGGTACCAGGACTCGAACGCAGGATATTGAATATTCTGGTGCATCACCCACGTATTCCCGAGCGAGACGACGAATAAACTCTCTCCTCCCCGCGCGTCGTGTACGCTTTGTCGGAGGTGCAAGGCTCGTCGAGAATACTTGAACTTCGGTCGAGTACGGCGCGGCTAAGCGTTGGTTCGCTCTAGCTTACCGGGATCAACCTGGGCGCAAGATATTCTGTATACGGTAGAAGTGAGGATGGAGCAACTAAGCGCTGGTTCGCTCTAGTCGTCGAGCCTCAAGACTATCGCAGATGAGATATAGAAATAGAATAATCGCGAGCGTACCCGTGGAGTAGAATTAAGGAATTGTATTTGGACTCGAATAAAGATACTTTGAATCTGGTAAAAATAAACTATATTCTATGATTTCACTATACTAAATACACTTGACTAAGTTCTAAGTTACTGACTAGCGATTACAATGAGAATTAGAAATAGTATAAAGTATCGAATGGACTCCGCTATGGGAGTATGGATAGAGACGAATGCATTAGAGCTAATTGCTCGTTGCGAATGAGCCTATTGCTCGGATCGGAAGTGCATCGTTCGGATGCTGGATTAGAACTCCTCGGTTCGGAGATGAGATACCAACTCTCCAGTTCGGAGATGAGATTGGAACTCTCCGGTTCGGAGATGAGACGCGAACTGACTCTCGGATCTCGCGTCCGCGACCTCCTCGGGTCGCGCGGCGCGCGAGTCGCTGGGCCCTCGCGGTGGGGCGGACGGTCGGAGTAGGGCGGCCGCTCGGCCCTCGTGGTGGGGCGGCCGTTCGGAGTGGGGCGCGGCCCGCGTTAAGCGTGAGCCGCGAGCGTCGAGTGTGCGCGCGAGTGCACGGAACATAACCGTGCATGAATAAAATATATACATATATTTACTTAAATCTAGGTGTGTGTTGGTGTGTATGTACATATATGAGTAGTGTGCTTATTCTAATCCCACATGTACGAGAAGTACGTATAGGGCTTCGTGATCGCTGGGGATTCGACCCAGTATGTGTCGGAGAGCTCCTCGCCCTCGTAATACGGGGTGAAGTCCTCCCCCTCGTGTGTGGAGATCGCGCGTGGGCGCGGCATGCTGCATCCCTCTTCCCTCTCGTACCTTTGTCTCCTTCTGTAGGGACGGCGAGTCGGCGGGTGGCCCGTGTGCAGGGGCTCCGGATACGGATGCTGGGGATGATGAGGTGGACGCCGGAGGGTGGCAGGCGGTACGCCTGACGTTACACCACCCCCCTTGGAAAAAGAATCTCGGCCATGCCGAGATCTCTTGTCTGTTGGGTAGATTTCGGGATGCTGGATCCTTCTCTTGGTCCTGTCGGCTGGATGCTGCGGAATCTGAGGTTTTTCGCCTGGTTGATCCTGGCGATAACGTTTGGAGATTGGACCGTGACTGCGGGCTTCCTTCGGATTGCAGGCACTTTCGTCGCTTTCACTTTCAGCGTTCGTTTGAATGTCACTGCTCTCACTGACTTCATTTTCAGTTTTTCGCACTTTTCTTTCACTAGCATCCACACTCTGCATACTATGCATTCGTTTACAAATTTTGATTTTGTTCGTATGAACAATTTTATGGCGCCCTTTCACATTCAGCTTAACATTACAATTGCCCAAAATTTCGAGGATACGGTACGGTCCAGAATACTGTGCCTGGAACTTATGTTTGTTCGGCTCTTTTAAAAGATAGACCCATTGGCCTACCTCGAAGTTTTGGACATTGAGATTTCGGTCATAATAATATTTGGAACGGCGTTTCGCATTGTCTAGATTGGCTTTAGCCAAATCCTGAGATTTCGAGATTTTCTCCTGAAGTTGTATAAGATAGTCGCTATAGGTTTCGTTATCAGAGCTGTCCTGAAAAGGAGTGGCTGACGGCGTCCTAGCTATCCTGCCGAACACTAGTTCGTGTGGGGTGTATAATGTACCCTCGTGCACACTGGTGTTGTATGAAAACATTGCATACGGTAACCAATTCACCCAATCGTTACTCGACTCTATGTAATGCTTCAGATATTCGGCCAGGACGTGGTGAGATCGTTCAACGGACCCGTTTGTCTGTGGATGGAACGCAGTGGACTTGTATTGCTTAATACGGAATTTGATTGCTATGGCTTTAATCAAGCTGTTTATAAAGTTCGAACCTTGGTCCGTGAGTATGCCTTTCGGGCATCCGAATTTACAAATGAATTCTTTTATTAAAGCTTCGGCAATGTCTACTGCGGTGGTGGTTTTGAGAGGAACTGCGACTGAGTATTTAGTGAGGAGATCTTGGATCGTGAGGATACTTGTATAACCGTCGGAAGTTTCGGGAAGAGGACCCATTACGTCCATTGAAATCTTATCGAATGCCCTGCCAGGGGTGTCGGTTAAAGTGAGAGGCTGTCTGGTCTTTACCCGGACCAGTTTCTCTGTCTGACAACTTTTACATTTGCCAATATATTCTTGTATTTGTGTTTTCATGTTTGGCCAAAAGTATTGTTGTCTGATGCGAGAATAAGTTTTATTAACCCCTTTGTGACCTCCCACAGGGGAGTCGTGGTTTTCTCTTATTATTTTCAGTCGCTCTTCGACCGAAGGGGTTTTAATGAGGCCCTGGCAGACCGTAATCTGGACAGTTGTTTCATAAAACAGGTCCTGAAGGATTTTCTGGATTCGGGACCAGGATACGGAGTCTAGATAGGTTTGTGCGATACTAAATGTTTGTAATTGTAATTCGTTTACAACGTCGCACAAGGATCTGAATGTTTCTATTACGGTCTGGAAATTGATTGATCTGGTGGAATGTTCGATGATTGGAAGCTGGATTTGGAATTCGTTTCCGATTTTTATGACTTTGGCTTTGGTAAGGACGTGATTTTTGTTTAGGAGGAATTTTTCAGTGTTCGCTAGATCTTTGGCGCCCGTGTCATAGGGGTGCCCAGATTGCGTGACGAAGACAACTACATTGTCTCGTCGCGTTGATAATGCGTCACGGCTGAAATTAAATAGGGGTTCGCGTCGGAAAAATTCATTTGGAGCAGGAGTATAGAAGTCGGTGCTGTCGCTGGCGACTTGCGGAGGAGATGCTGTGTTGGTACGGAAGGATGTGCCTGGAGTCGGTAATTCAGGTTCTGATGTTACCGGAGTAGGAGGAGGCGCTAGTGTGGTATACTTTTTACGGGTTTCCGGAGGCACATCGAAGATGTCGTCCTCCGAGTTTTCTGAATACGAGAGCGGAAAAATTTGAGCGGGATTCCGCGACAATGCGTCCGCATTAAGGTTCGTTTTTCCACTTTTATAGACCATCTCGTAGTCAAATTCCGCTAACTTAAGCCTCCACCGTACGAGTCTACTTGACGGGTCCTTGACCGAATTCATCCACACTAACGGTCGATGGTCGGTAACGAGTTTGAATTGATTACCGTATATGTATGGACGAAAGTAATGGACGGCGTAGACAATCGCCAGACACTCCTTCTCGATCGTGGAGTAGTTTTTCTCCGCGGCGTTTAACAGTCGCGACGTGTACGCGATTGGCAAGTCGCGGCCTATTGGTCCTTGACTCAAGATAGCACCAATAGCTTCGGCGGACGCGTCGGTCGTTATCACGAATGGTTGTTTGAAGTTGGGGTACTGCAAGATAGGCGCTTCGCATAGGCAATCTCGGAGTTTGACGAATGAATTCTCTTGCTCGTTACGCCATACAAAGGGCGCGTTTTTTTTTAACAAATTTGTAAGTGGCTTAGCAATATTAGAAAAATTTGCGATGAACCGCCTGTAGTATCCCGCGAGCCCGAGGAATTGTTTGATCTGTTTCGCGTTGCGCGGGCGCGGAAAATTTTTGACGGCGCTAATTTTCGCAGGGTCAGGTTTTACACCGTGCTCACTGATAATATGACCCAAATAGCTTACTTCTCTCCTCAAGAATTCGCACTTATCCGGCTGCAATACTAAATTAGCTTCTTTGAGCCGTTGAGTTAATTTCTCGAATTTAAGTCGATGTTCTTGAAGAGAGCTAGCGTAGATAACAATGTCGTCCAAATAGACGAAAATTTCGTTCCCCTGGAGACCGGACAGGACATTGTCCATAAGTCGTTGGAACGTCGCTGGCGCATTTTTTAATCCGAATGGCATTCTTTTAAATTCATAATGCCCGTGAGGCGTCGAAAAAGCGGTTTTGGGAGCATCGGCGGGCTCCATTGGGATCTGGTGAAATCCGCTCGCGAGATCGAATGTACTAAAATACTTCGCGCTCCCGAGCTGATCAAGTATCTCGGTAATGCAAGGGAGGGGATAGGCATCGGCGACAGATTTCTCATTGAGTGCGCGGTAGTCGATGACGACGCGCCATTGCTTGTTGCCCAAGGAGTCCGGTTTCTTTGGGACAACCCACAATGGCGAATTATATGGTGATTTTGACGGAGAGATGACACCATTTTGTAAAAATTTGTCGACTTGTCGTCGAATCTCCTCCTTATGAGCTGGTGGGAACCGGTATTGTTTCACATTGACGGGGCGGTCGTCGACGGTTGGAATCTTGTGCGTGGTTGCTGACGTATGCCCTAATTTATCCCCCTCAATGTGAAAAAGCTCCTGCGTGCTTTGAACGAGACGGACGACGTGCTCTCTTTCCTCTGCGTTGAGGTGGTCGAGACGGAGGAGACTAAGAATTCGGTCTAGGCGAGATTTCGAAGGATTGGCGGATTTCGATGTTTGTTTCAACGGCGACTGTTGTACATTATTTTTAACCGCCTGAGCATAGGAGATTTGCTGAACATTCGCGATTTTGCAACGCGAAGGAGGAGTTTCGATTGTCGAGTATGGTGTCTGACTCGAGAAAGAAATAGAAGTTTTCCCTTTTTGGGATGAGCCGATCGGTACGGCGGATACGTTGGATCTAGTAGATTTAGAAAAAGCCGGATACAGCGACGGACTATCCTCCTTATGGAGGGGAGTCATGATTTGCGCGGGCTCAAGTACGATTTCTGGTAACGCGATTTCGACGGCGCGGTCGGATGAATTAATTATTCGAGTTACCGCTTTGCCCCGAATTACTCTGACGAGAGCGTTTCCGAAAAATATACCCGGCGCAAGATCGATACGAGGAATTATACCTTCCGCGAGGTTCGAATTAACTACGCGGACCTTGATACCGATATTTGATCTCGGCGGAATGGAGATACGGTCTCCTGACTTCGGAGAAGCTGCTTTGTCTTGCGTTCGAAGCTTCGATTTCGTTGCTGCATCGCGTTTCAGCGGAGGCGATGATTTACGCGGCGGGCGCGGCGGCGGAGGGGGAATAGATTCCGTGCGCGGCGCTTGTTTACGTTTCGGCGATAGGAGAGGCTTTATTTTCGAGTCCGGTGACGGTTCCTCGAGTGTTTCGATATCGTCTTCGAAAGGAATTCTCTTACCATTCCATTTGATTATTTTATTTGGAAAAGAGATTTCTGCGTCCATACAGAACCCGGAGCCGAGGATCCCGCTTGGTTTAAGGGGAAAATCATCCTCGACCACATTAAAAGGGACGACGCGACCGAAAATGACAAGATTCACCGTCCCTAAGGTTGCGGTTTTGCCATCGGTTACCCCTGTTATTATTACGATCTCGGACTTATCGATTCGCGCGGATGCTTTTAGAGCCGAACGTTTTATAATATTTATTTCCGCCCCAGTGTCCACCATGAAGCGAGTTGGTGAAATTAGAAGATCGGATTTTAGAATTACGTTTGGCGTGCTAGTTTTTCCGGTTATGTTTATCGCGGCGTTTCGTCGATTTCCGCGTTGGAGTTGTTCGCGGCGAGAGGAGGGACTTGGTGCGCGGCCTCGCCACCTGTCTCGCGGCGGGTGCGGAGGCCATTGTCGTTTCCCGAATTTTTATTTACCGCGTTGTTGTACTGCCTTTTGCGGCACTCGCCTATTTCGTGCCCCGGGGTCTTGCAATAGCGACAAAATTTGGGCGCGTCCCTGGCTACGATTTGTCTTGGTTGTTCGTACGCGGGGCCTCGAGTAGGAGGCGGTACGTCCCTGGATCGCAAGTATTCCTGCGGTCGGTACGGCGATGGCGGTCTGAGCCGACACTCGGTCGCGTAATGTCCGATATTATTGCATTTTCGGCAAATAATTTCGGCTGGTTTTTCGCGCGATTCTGGTCGCGCGACACGCGATCTACCTAGCCGGTTGCAATCACGTTCGTGCATTTGATAGAGCTCCCGCGCTCGAGCGAACGTTTCTCGCAATGTACCGAATGAACTTATAGTCATTTGCATTCGAATTTCCGGAATGAGACCGTCTTTAAAACATTGTAGGGTGAGCGCGTCTACGTCATCGAGCGATTCCGGTGTGTCTCGTCGAGCAAGCCTCTCGCAATCAATTATAGCGGTTCTAAGATCTTTTACTCGACCGATGTAATCTAGAATGTGCTCGTTCGCGCGCATAAATATATTAGCAAGTTCACCCCGATAATGATGAGCTGATTTTACGGAGCAAAAAGTGCTGCGAAGAACGTCCGTTAATTCGAGTATTGTGTAACACGGCTCGTCTTCTAGCGCGGCGTAGGCACGACCCTTGAGTTTTCCCTTAAGCAGGCGTGTGAAAGTTCGCTCGCACCCATTAGGGATAAGCTCATAAGCGCGTTTACACGCTCGGGTAAACTGAAGAATTGGAATGTTCTGACCATCGAATGTCGGCACGGCTTCGAGGGCCTGCTTAAGCGATAGCTCGTCGTGTTGCGAACTATTTGTATTAAAATCGGAGCTCGAATTATGTCCGGAAAGCGGATTTCCCCGAGGAATATCCAGAGAAACGGTATCGTCGCGCGTTAAATCAGGCGTTCTGCGGATAGATTCTATTTCACGACGTAGAATTTCTATTTGCTGGAGCAACGCGGCATTACTAGGATCGGTCGTTTTCGTATTTTTCGCGGAAGTATTTTGTTGCGCGGTACTAGGAAGAGGCTCGGAGATAGCGTCTTGGAAGTCGAGCGTTCTGCTAGTGCGTTTTTCGCGTTCGGAATCGGCCATCGCGGCGGCTCGCTGTGTCTGCTGGCGCGTTTTTGTCGGAGTCCGGGTTGCCATATCTAGTTTCGCGGTTCCTTTCGGCGGAATTTCCGGAGGAAACGCGTGGCTATCCCACCGCTGTCACCAAAAATAACTTTCGTGTCACGTCCCGAGGTGCGGTTGCGCTCGCAACGGTGGCACAAAGTCGTAACCGTTCCCGAAAATAACGCGAATTGCGTCCGGACCGGGTTCGTTGGCGTTTCGGACTCGATAAAACGGTAATTAACACTAAACTTACCTTGCGAAGGCTTGATTCCGCTGTCTGATTTCTCTTTCTAGGTACCTGGAGCGCCTTGGATCCGCAACCGGGATGGCGGCGGCGTACGGCTGGAACGGAGGTACGGGTCGTGCGGCGAAGGAAACCTCCTTCACAGGTACCAGGACTCGAACGCAGGATATTGAATATTCTGGTGCATCACCCACGTATTCCCGAGCGAGACGACGAATAAACTCTCTCCTCCCCGCGCGTCGTGTACGCTTTGTCGGAGGTGCAAGGCTCGTCGAGAATACTTGAACTTCGGTCGAGTACGGCGCGGCTAAGCGTTGGTTCGCTCTAGCTTACCGGGATCAACCTGGGCGCAAGATATTCTGTATACGGTAGAAGTGAGGATGGAGCAACTAAGCGCTGGTTCGCTCTAGTCGTCGAGCCTCAAGACTATCGCAGATGAGATATAGAAATAGAATAATCGCGAGCGTACCCGTGGAGTAGAATTAAGGAATTGTATTTGGACTCGAATAAAGATACTTTGAATCTGGTAAAAATAAACTATATTCTATGATTTCACTATACTAAATACACTTGACTAAGTTCTAAGTTACTGACTAGCGATTACAATGAGAATTAGAAATAGTATAAAGTATCGAATGGACTCCGCTATGGGAGTATGGATAGAGACGAATGCATTAGAGCTAATTGCTCGTTGCGAATGAGCCTATTGCTCGGATCGGAAGTGCATCGTTCGGATGCTGGATTAGAACTCCTCGGTTCGGAGATGAGATACCAACTCTCCAGTTCGGAGATGAGATTGGAACTCTCCGGTTCGGAGATGAGACGCGAACTGACTCTCGGATCTCGCGTCCGCGACCTCCTCGGGTCGCGCGGCGCGCGAGTCGCTGGGCCCTCGCGGTGGGGCGGACGGTCGGAGTAGGGCGGCCGCTCGGCCCTCGTGGTGGGGCGGCCGTTCGGAGTGGGGCGCGGCCCGCGTTAAGCGTGAGCCGCGAGCGTCGAGTGTGCGCGCGAGTGCACGGAACATAACCGTGCATGAATAAAATATATACATATATTTACTTAAATCTAGGTGTGTGTTGGTGTGTATGTACATATATGAGTAGTGTGCTTATTCTAATCCCACATGTACGAGAAGTACGTATAGGGCTTCGTGATCGCTGGGGATTCGACCCAGTATGTGTCGGAGAGCTCCTCGCCCTCGTAATACGGGGTGAAGTCCTCCCCCTCGTGTGTGGAGATCGCGCGTGGGCGCGGCATGCTGCATCCCTCTTCCCTCTCGTACCTTTGTCTCCTTCTGTAGGGACGGCGAGTCGGCGGGTGGCCCGTGTGCAGGGGCTCCGGATACGGATGCTGGGGATGATGAGGTGGACGCCGGAGGGTGGCAGGCGGTACGCCTGACGTTACAGTATCGAAGAAATAGAGCTCTAAAGTTTCTTAAATAGCGATATCGTATCTCATTTCTATGTTTCATGATAAGATATAATATTCATTGTGTAGTGTTATGTATACCTCGTATTTACTTCAAAAGAATGTAAAGGCGACACTTCCTTGCCAGGTAATAGAGTTTGCAGTTGTCTACGTATCGTAGCATTACAGTTCTAATGCTTCTCAAAACGCGATATCGCTACTCATTACTATGTTTCATGATAATATGTAATATTCATTGTGGAGTGTTATGTATACCTCGTATTCACTTCAAAGGAATGTAAATGCGACACTTCCTTGCTAGGAAATAGCGTTTGCAGATGTCTGCGCATCGTGGCATTAGTGTTCTAATGCTTCTCAGAACGCGATGTCGCATCTCATTTCTATGTTTCATGATAAGATATAATATTCAGAGTGCAGTGTTACGTATACCTCGTATTCACTTCAAAAGAATGTAAATGCGACACTTCCTTGCTAGGAAATAGCGTTTGCAAATGTCTACGTATCAGAGCAATAGAGTTCTAATGCCCCTCAAAAACGCGATATCGCATCTCAATTCTATGTCCCATGATAAGATATAATAATCATTGCGAAGTGTCGTGCGTACCTCGTATTCACTTCAAAAGAATATAAATGCCGTACTTCCTTGCTAGGATGTAGCGTTTGCAGAAGTCTACGTATTGAAGCACGGGGGTTCTAATGCAACTTAGAACGCGATATCGCATCTCATTTCTATGTCTCATAATAAGATATACTATTCACTCCGAAGTGTCATGGGTACCTCGTATTCACTTCAAAAGAATGTAAATGCGACACTTCTTTGCTAGAATGTAGAGTTTGCAGGTGTCTATGTATGGAAGCAATAGAGTTCTAGTGCTTCTTAAAACGCGATATCGCATTTCATTTCTATGTTTCATGATAAGATATAGTATTCATTGTGCAGTGATATGTATACCTCGTATTCACTTCAAAAGAATATAAACGCGACACTTCCTTGCTAGGAAATATCGTTTGCAGATGTCTACGTATCGAAGCAATAGATTTCTAATGCTTCTTAAATCGCGATATCGCACCTCATTTCTATGTTTCATGATAATATATAATATTCATTGTGGAGTGTTATGTATACCTCGTATTCGTTTCAAAAGAATGTAAATGCGACACTTCCTTGCTAGGAAGTAGCGTTTGCAGATGTCTACGTATCGAAGCAATAGTGTTCTAATGCTTCTCAAATCGCCATATTACATCACATTTCTATGTTTCATGATAAGATATAATATTGTAACGTGTGAATGGGAATCTGGACGCGTACTTCCGGGATAAGCCCGTCCGTGAAACAACGCAATGTTAATTCATCTACATTAGATGTCCCGCGTTCGGAAGCGTAAGGCGTTAATCTTTCGCAATCTATAATCGCTGTTCGTAAATCCTTTACACGGCTGATGTAGTCGAGGATGTGTTCTCCCGACTTCATGTAGATATTAGTAAGCTCCCCACGATAATGGTCCGCGGATCTAATTGCACCAAATGAGCTTCGTAATATATCCGTCAATTCTAATATGGACTGACACGGCTCGTCCTCTAAGGCTAAGTACGCGCGGCCCTTCAACTTACTCTTGATTAATCGCGTGAAAGTGCGCTCACAACCGTTTGGAATCAATTCGTAGGCGCGCTTACATGCACGAGTGAATTGCAATACGGGCATGTTCTGCCCATCGTAATGCGGTACGGCCTCCAGCGCTTGTTTCAATGATAACTCGTCATGCTGCGAGTTTGCGATTTCCGTGTTCGAATTTCGTAGCGGCGATACGTTTCGTTGTGCGAAATCTAACGGAACGGTATCGGATCTAGTAGCGTCTTGTGATCGTCGAAGTGATTCTAATTCGCGGCGCATTTCCTCTATCTGCTGCATTAATTGAACGGTATTGTCGGCCGGTCTACTAGTATCTACGGTTTCAGCGGTTCGCGCAACTGGATCGGCAAGAGCGTCCTGGTAATCGATATTCTTAGCGGCTCTCTTGTCGCGGTCCGCGTCGGTACCTGCGGCGGCGGCTCGGGTCGGTTGATAACGCGTTTTGGTAGGCGTTCGTGTCGCCATGGCTGGTCGCGTTTCTTCGTAGCCGAATTTCTAGAATCAACGCGAATCTATCCCACCGCTGTCACCAAATTTCGTGTCACGTCGCGAGGGTGGAAAATTTCCGTTTTATTCGCGGATGACACGCAGCCAGAAAACGGACTCGGCACGCTTAATTGCGACGGGTTCCGGGTTCCTTTCGTGGGACAACGAACACTTTCAAAACGCGATCGCGGTAAATAGGAAAGATCCTACCCTTGCTGTCTTGAATCGTTGTTAATTTAGTATCCCTTCCTGAGATACTGTTGCTGTCGAGGATCGCTTTCCGGAATCGTCCCTGCGTAAGGGCTGCGAGGCTGGATCGTAAGAGGGATGAGTCTCCAACGTAGCGGGTTTCCTGTGCTGACCGGCTTGCCTTGGCCGGAAGAAGGCGACGGAGCAGGTTGTTGAAGAGCCACTGGAACGGTGGTGTTCGAACGAAGAGACGAAAGGGCTTCGATGCCCAAGTAATCGCGCATAAGTCGGCGTAGGTAATTCTTCCGTCCCGCACGTCGAGCTTTACGTTTCGGATTGAGACACATTCGCGTCTAGTTCCAGCAATCCGGATACGAATCGGATAAGCGGCGGTCCGCTCTAACCTATCGGTCCAGAAGGGTGAAACGTCGACTATATCCGCACGTAGTTTCCGCTGTGGATCGGCGAAGTTAAGCGGCGGTCCGCTCTAACCAGCCGGTTACCAAGGTCAACTAGCGATTGGATTCGAATGATGGATATCCACGCGATAGCTCGTGGAAGAATTCGTAGATAATAATGAAATTAGAGGATAATAATCAAATTTAAACTTGTACATGTAAGGTAAAATAAAATATATTCTAATATAAACCTAAGCTTACACTGACTTCCCTAAGGCTAAGTTAAAGATAGACTTAACGTTTAGAATTGGAATGAATTGACTTGAACTAGAATTGAAGTAGAATTAGAAACACCTCCGATTGAGGCATTGAGAGCGAGATTGGAACTCCTCGGTTCGAAGGACTGATCGGAACTGATCTTCAGCTCGCGTGTCCGCGACCTCCTCGAGTCGCGTGGCGTGCGAGTCGCTGGACCCCGGAGTGGGGTGGCCGCTCGGCCCGCGAAGTGGGGCGGCCGGTCGGAGTGGGGCGCGGCTCGCGTTAAGCGTGAGCCGCGCGCGTCGGACGGTTGCTTAGGCGTATCGAAACTTATGACTATGAGAATTCGCAGATATATTAGGAACTATGTGTGTGTTGTTTGCGTATGTACATTAGTTGTGTCGTGTACTTAATTCTAGGACGTTCTTATGAATATACATTATCAAAATAAGAATAATGGGAGGATGGCGTAGGCGAATCGGTGAGATGCTCGGTGATCTGTTCGTGCGGCTGGAGGCTGCATGTCTCCCAACTCTGGCGATAGCGCGCATCGTCGCGCGGTCGTACGGTCGATCTCCTGGGTGCTCGTGGATATCTGGCTGCCATAGCTCGGCGTTCGGTCTGCTTTCCCGTGTGTGAAGGCGCTCTTTCCACGCACTTGGATGCGGCTGGCGGTAGATGCGTCGCTGCCGGATGCTGTGGGTGGCGCTGGGGGGTGGAAGGCGGCACGCCGGACGTTACAATATTCATTGTGGAGTGTTATGTATACC
The DNA here is from genome assembly GCF_050948175.1 of Xylocopa sonorina. NCBI lineage: Eukaryota > Metazoa > Arthropoda > Insecta > Hymenoptera > Apidae > Xylocopa > Xylocopa sonorina. The sequence continues at coordinate 170,214 of NC_135198.1, forward strand.
TCGTATTCACTTCAAAAGAATGTAAGTGCGACACTTCCTTGCTAGGAAGTAGCGCTGGCAGATGTCTACTTATCTAAGCAATAGACATCTAATGCTTCATAAATCGCCATATCGCATCTCATTTCTATGCTTCATGATAAGATATAATATTCATTGCGAAGTGTTATGTATACCTCGTATTCACTTCAAAAGAATGTAAATGCAACACTTCCTTGCAAGGTAATAGCCGTTGCAGATGTCTACGTATCGAAGCAATAGATTTCTAAATCTTGCTAATTCGCGATATCGAACCTCATATCCATGTTAAATGATAATTTATAATATTCATTGCGAAATGTCAGGTATACCTCGCATACACTTCAACTGAATGTGAATGCGACAGTTCCTTGCAAGGTAATAGTGATTGCTGATGTCTACGTATCGATGTAATAGAGTTCTAATGCTTCTTAAATCGCGATATAGCATCTCATTTCTATGTTTCATGATAAGATATAATATTCAGTGGGCAGTGTTATGCTTACCTCGGATTCACTTCAGAAGAATGTAAATGCGACACTTCGTTGCTAGGAAGTAGCGTTTGCAGATGTCTACGTATCAAAGCAGTAGTGTTCTAATGCTTCTTAAATCGCGATATCGCATCTCATTTCTATGTTTCATGACAATATATAATATTCATTGCGAAGTGTCATGTATACCTCGCGTGCACTTAAAATGAATGTAAATGCGACACTTCCTTGCAAGGAAATAGCGTTTGCAGATGTCTACGTATCGTGGGATTATAGTTCTAATGCTTCTCAAAACGCGAAATCGCTTCACATTTCTATGTTTCATGATAAGATATAATATTCATTGTGGAGCTTATGTATTCCTCGTATTCACGTCAAAAGAATGTAAATGCGACACTTTCTTGCTAGGAAATAGCGTTTGCAGATGTCTGCGCATCGTGGCATTAGAGTTCTAATGCTTCTCAGAACGCGATGTCGCATCTCATTTCTATGTTTCATGATAAGATATAATATTCAGAGTGCAGTGTTACGTATACCTCGTATTCACTTCAAAAGAATGTAAATGCGACACTTCCTTGCTAGGAAATATCGTTTGCAAATGTCTACGTATCAGAGCAATAGAGTTCTAATGCCCCTCAAAAACGCGATATCGCATCTCAACTCTATGTCTCATGATAAGATATAATAATCATTGCGAAGTGTCATGTGTACCTCGTATTCACTTCAAAAGAATATAAATGCCGTACTTCCTTGCTAGGATGTAGCGTTTGCAGAAGTCTACGTATTGAAGCACGGGGGTTCTAATGCAACTTAGAACGCGATATCGCATCTCATTTCTATGTCTCATGATAAGATATACTATTCACTCCGAAGTGTCATGGGTACCTCGTATTCACTTCAAAAGAATGTAAATGCGACACTTCTTTGCTAGAATGTAGAGTTTGCAGGTGTCTACGTATGGAAGCAATAGAGTTCTAGTGCTTCTTAAAACGCGATATCGCATTTCATTTCTATGTTTCATGATAAGATATAGTATTCATTGTGCAGTGATATGTATACCTCGTATTCACTTCAAAAAAATATAAACGCGACACTTCCTTGCTAGGAAATATCGTTTGCAGATGTCTACGTATCGAAGCAATAGAGTTCTAATGCTTCTTAAATCGCGATATCGCACCTCATTTCTATGTTTCACGATAAGATATAATATTCATTGTGTAGTGTTATGTTTATCTCATCTATACTTCAAATGAATGTAAATGCGACACTTCCTTGCTAGGAAGTAGCGTTTGCAGATGTCCACGTATCGTGGCATTAGTGTTCTAATGCTTCTCAAAACGCGATATCGCATCTCATATCTATGTTTCATGATAATATATAATATTCATTGTGGAGTGTTATGTATACCTCGTATTCATTTCAATAGAATGTAAATGCGACACTTCCTTGCTAGGAAATAGCGTTTGCAGATGTATACGTATCGAAGCAATAGATTTCTAAAGCTTGCTAATTCGCGATATCGAATCTCATATCTGCGTTTTATGATAATATATAATATTCATTGCGAAGTTTCATGTGTACCTCGCATACAAATCAAACGAATGTGAATGCGACAGTTCCTTGCTAGGAAATAGTGATTGCTGATGTCTACGTATCGATGTAATAGAGTTCTAATGCTTCTTAAATCGCGATATCGCACCTCATTTCTATGTTTCATGATAAGATATAATATTCAATGTGTAGTGTTATGTTTATCTCATCTATACTTCAAATGAATGTAAATGCGACACTTCCTTGCTAGGAAATAGCGTTTGCAGATGTCTGCGTATCGTGGCATTAGAGTTCTAATGCTTCTCAAAACGCGATATCGCATCTCATTTCTATGTTTCATGATAAGATATAATATTCATTGTGCAGTGTCATGTATATCTCGTCCATACTTCAAATGAATGTAAATGCGACACTTCCTTCCTGGGAAATGTCGTTTGCAGATGTCTACGTATCGTGGCATTAGAGGTCTAGTGCTTCTCAAAACGCGAAATCGCTACTCATTACTATGTTTCATGATAATATATAATATTCATTGCGGAGTGTTATGTATACCTCGCATACACTACAAATGAATGTGAATGCGACAGTTCCTTGCTAGGAAATAGCCTTTGCAGACATCTACGTATTGTTGCATTAGAGTTCTAATGCTTCTCAAGACGCGATATCGCTACTCATTACTTTGTTTCATGATAATATATAATATTCATTGTGGAGTGTTATGTATACCTCGTATTCATTTCCATAGAATGTAAATGCGACACGTCCTTGCTAGGAAGTAGCGTTTGCAGATGTTTACGTATCGAAGCAATAGTGTTCTAATGATTCTTAAATCGCGATATCGCATCTCATGTCTATGTTTCATGACAATATATAATATTCATTGCGAAGTGTCATGTATACCTCGCATACACTTAAAATGAATGTAAATGCGACACTTCCTTCTTAGGAAATAGCGTTCGCAGATGTCTACGTATCGAAGCAATGGATTTCTAATGCTTGCTAATTCGCGATATCGCATCTCATATCTATGTTTCATGATAATATATAATATTCATTGCGAAGTTTCATGTATACCTCGCATACAATTCAAACGAATGTGAGTGGGGCAGTTCCTTGCTGGGAAATAGTGTTTGGAGATGTCTACGTATCGAAGCAATAGAGTTCTAATGCTTCTTAAATCGTCATATCGCATCTCATTCCTATGTTCCATGATAATATAAAATATTCATTGTGGAGTGTTATGTATACCTCGTATTCGTTTCAAAAGAATGTAAATGCGACACTTCCTTGCTAGGAAGTAGCCTTTGCAGATGTCTACGTATCGAAGCAATAGTGTTCTAATGCTTCTCAAATCGCCATATTACATCACATTTCTATGTTTCATGATAAGATATAATATTCATTGTGGAGTGTTATGTATACCTCGTATTCACTTCAAAAGAATGTAAGTGCGACACCTCCTTGCTAGGAAGTAGCGTTGGCAGATGTCTACTTATCGAAGCAATAGACATCTAATGCTTCATAAATCGCCATATCGCATCTCATTTCTATGCTTCATGATAAGATATAATATTCATTGCGAAGTGTTATGTATACCTCGTATTCACTTCAAAAGAATGTAAATGCGACACTTCCTTGCAAGGTAATAGCCTTTGCAGATGTCTACGTATCGAAGCAATAGGTTTCTAAATCTTGCTAATTCGCGATATCGAACCTCATATCTATGTTAAATGATAATTTATAATATTCATTGCGAAATGTCAGGTATACCTCGCATACACTTCAACTGAATGTGAATGCGACAGTTCCTTGCAAGGAAATAGTGATTGCTGATATCTACGTATCGATGTAATAGAGTTCTAATGCTTCTCAAATCGCGATATCGCTACACATTACTACGATTCATGATAATATATAATATTCATTGTGGAGTGTTATGTATACCTCGTATTCACTTCAAAAGAATGTAAATGCGACACTTCCTTGCTAGGAAGTAGCGTTTGCAGATGTCTACGTATCGAAGCAATTGTGTTCTAATGCTTCTTAAATCGCCATATTACATCACTTTTCTATGTTTCATGATAAGATATAATATTCATTGTGCAGTGTTAAGAATACCTCGTATTCACTTCAAAAGAATGTAAATGCGACACATCCTTGCTTGGAAAAAGCGTTTGCAGATGTCTACGTATCGAAGCAATAGTTTTCTAATGCTTCTTAAATCGCCATATCGCATCCCATTTCTATGTTTCATGATAAGATATAATATTCATTGTGCAGTGTTATGTATATCTCGTCTACACTTCAAATGAATGTAAATGCGACACTTCCTAGCAAGGAAATAGCGTTTGCAGATGTCTGCGTATCGAAGCAATAGAGTTCTAATGATTCTTAAATCGTCATATCGCATCCCATTTCTATGTTTCATGATAAGATATAATATTCATTGCGAAGTGTCATGTATACCTCGTATTCCTTTCAAAAGAATGTAGATGCGCCACTTCCTTGCTAGGAAGTAGCGTCTGCAGATGTCTACGTATCGAAGCAATAGAATTCTAATGCCTCTTAATTCGCCATATCGCATCTCATTTCTATGTTTCATGATAAGATATAATATTCATTACGAAGTGCGATGTATACCTCGTATACACTTCAATTGAATGTTCATGCGACAATTCCTTCCTAGGAAATAGCGTTTGCAGATGTCTACGTATCGAAGCAATAGACATCCAATGTTTCATAAATCGTCATATCGCATCACATTTCTATGTTTCATGATAAGATATAATATTCTTTGTGCAGTGTTATGTATACCTCGTATTCACCTCAAAAGAATGTAAATGAGACACTTCCTTCCTAGGAAATAGCGTTTGCAGATGCCTACGTATCGAAGCAATAGAGTTCTAATGCTTCTCAAAACGCGATATCGCTACTCATTACTACGATTCATGATAATATATAATATTCATTGTGGAGTGTTAAGTGTACCTCGTATTCACTTCAAAAGAATGTAAATGCGACACTTCCTTGCTAGGAAGTAGCGTTTGCAGATGTCTACGTATCGAAGCAATACAGTTCTAATGCTTCTTAAATCGTCATATCGCATCACATATCTACGTTTCATGATATGATATAATATTCATTGCGATGTGACATGTATACCTCGTATTCCTTTCAAAAGAATGTAACTGCGACACTTCCTTGCTGGGAAATGGCGCTTGCAGATGTTTACGTATCGAAGCAATAGTGTTTTAATGCTTCTTAAATCGTCATATCGCATCTCATTTCTATGTTTCATGATAAGATATAATATTACTTGCGAAGTGTCATGTATACCTCGTATTCCTTTCGAAAGAATGTAAATGCGACACTTCCTTGCTAGGATATAGCGTTTGCAGATGTCTCTGTATAGAAGCAATAGAGATATAATGCTTCTCAAAACGCGATATCGCTACTCATTACCATGTTTCATGATAATATATAATATTCACTGTGGAGTGTGATGTATACCTCGTATTCACTTCAAAGAAATGTGAATGCGACACTTCCTTGCTAGGAAATAGCGTTTGCAGATGTCTACGTATCGAAGCAATAGATTTCTAAAGCTTGCTAATTCGCGATATCGCATCGCATTTCTATGTTTCATGATTAGATATAATCTTCATTGTGCAGTGTTATGTATATCTCGTCTATACTTCAAATGAATGTAAATGGGACATTTCCTTGCTAGGAAATAGCGTTTGCAGATGTCTACGTATCGAAGCAATAGGGTTCTAAAGCTTGCTAATTCGCGATATCGCATCTCATTTCTATGTTTCATGATAATATATAATATTCATTACGAAGCGTCATGTACACCTCGCATACACTTCTAATGAATGTGAATGCGACACTTCCTTGCCAGGAAATAGCGTTTGCAGTTGTCTACGTATCGTAGCATTAGAGTTCTAATGCTTCTCAAAACGCGATATCGCTACTCATTACTATGTTTCATGATAATATGTATTATTCATTGTGGAGTGTTATGAATACCTCGTATTCACTTCAAAGGAATGTAAATGCGACACTTCCTTGCTTGGAAATAGCGCTTGCAGATGTCTACGTATCGAAGCAATAGAGTTCTAATGCTTCTTAGATCGCCAAATTGCATCTCATTTCTATGTTTCACGATAAGATATAATATTCATTGTGGAGTGTTATGTATACCTCGTATTTACTTCAAAAGAATATAAACGCGACACTTAATTGCCGGGAAATAGTGCTTGGAGATGTCTACGTATCGAAGCAATAGTGTTCTAAAGCTTGCTAATTTGCGATATCGCATCTCATTTCTATGCTTCATGAGTTGATATAATATTCATTGCGAAGTGTCATGTATAGCTAGTATTCATTTCAAAAGAATGTAAATGCGACACTTCCTTGCTAGGAAATCTGGTTTGCAGATGTCTACGTATCCAAGCAATCGTGTTCCAATGCTTCTTAAATCGCGATATCGCATCTCATTTCTACGTTTCATGATAAGATATAATATTCAATGTGCAGTGTTCTGCATACCTCGTATTCATTTCAAAGGAGTGTAAATGCGACACATCTTTGATAGGAAATATCGTTGGCAGATGTCTACCTATCGAAGCAATAGGGTTCTAATGCTTCTCAAAACGCGATATCGCATCACATTCCTATGTTTCATGATAAGATATAATATTCAATGTGCAGTGTTATGTGCTCCTCGTATTCACTTCAAAAGAAATTAAATGCGACAATACCTTGCTAGGAAATAGCGTTTGCAGATGTCTCCGTAACGAAGAAATAGTGTTCTAATGCTTCTTAAATCGCGATATTGGATCTCATTTCTATGTTTCGTGAAAAGATATAATATTCATTGCCAAGTGTCATGCTTACCTCGTACTCACTTCAAAATAATGTAAATGCGTCACTTGCTTGCTAGGAAATAGCGTTTGGAGATGTCTACGTATCGAAGCAATAGTGCTCTAATGCTTCTTAAATCCCGATATCGCATCTCATTTCTATGTTTCATGATAAGATATAATATTCATTGTGCAGTGTTATGTATACCTCGTATTCACCTCAAAAGAATGTAAATGCGACACTTCCTTGCTAGGAAATAGCGTTTGCAGATGTCTACGTATCGAAGCAATAGATTTCTAATGCTTCTCAAATCGCGATATCGCTACACATTACTACGATTCATGATAATATATAATATTCATTGTGGAGTGTTATGTATACCTCGTATTCACTTCAAAAGAATGTAAATGCGACACTTCCTTGCTAGGAAGTAGCGTTTGCAGATGTCTACGTATCGAAGCAATTGTGTTCTAATGCTTCTTAAATCGCCATATTACATCACTTTTCTATGTTTCATGATAAGATATAATATTCATTGTGCAGTGTTAAGAATACCTCGTATTCACTTCAAAAGAATGTAAATGCGACACATCCTTGCTTGGAAAAAGCGTTTGCAGATGCCTACGTATCGAAGCAATAGTTTTCTAATGCTTCTTAAATCGCCATATCGCATCCCATTTCTATGTTTCATGATAAGATATAATATTCATTGTGCAGTGTTATGTATATCTCGTCTACACTTCAAATGAATGTAAATGCGACACTTCCTAGCAAGGAAATAGCGTTTGCAGATGTCTGCGTATCGAAGCAATAGAGTTCTAATGATTCTTAAATCGTCATATCGCATCCCATTTCTATGTTTCATGATAAGATATAATATTCATTGCGAAGTGTCATGTATACCTCGTATTCCTTTCAAAAGAATGTAGATGCGCCACTTCCTTGCTAGGAAGTAGCGTCTGCAGATGTCTACGTATCGAAGCAATAGAATTCTAATGCCTCTTAATTCGCCATATCGCATCTCATTTCTATGTTTCATGATAAGATATAATATTCATTACGAAGTGCGATGTATACCTCGTATACACTTCAATTGAATGTTCATGCGACAATTCCTTCCTAGGAAATAGCGTTTGCAGATGTCTACGTATCGAAGCAATAGACATCCAATGTTTCATAAATCGTCATATCGCATCACATTTCTATGTTTCATGATAAGATATAATATTCTTTGTGCAGTGTTATGTATACCTCGTATTCACCTCAAAAGAATGTAAATGAGACACTTCCTTCCTAGGAAATAGCGTTTGCAGATGCCTACGTATCGAAGCAATAGAGTTCTAATGCTTCTCAAAACGCGATATCGCTACTCATTACTACGATTCATGATAATATATAATATTCATTGTGGAGTGTTAAGTGTACCTCGTATTCACTTCAAAAGAATGTAAATGCGACACTTCCTTGCTAGGAAGTAGCGTTTGCAGATGTCTACGTATCGAAGCAATACAGTTCTAATGCTTCTTAAATCGTCATATCGCATCACATATCTACGTTTCATGATATGATATAATATTCATTGCGATGTGACATGTATACCTCGTATTCCTTTCAAAAGAATGTAACTGCGACACTTCCTTGCTGGGAAATGGCGCTTGCAGATGTTTACGTATCGAAGCAATAGTGTTTTAATGCTTCTTAAATCGTCATATCGCATCTCATTTCTATGTTTCATGATAAGATATAATATTACTTGCGAAGTGTCATGTATACCTCGTATTCCTTTCGAAAGAATGTAAATGCGACACTTCCTTGCTAGGATATAGCGTTTGCAGATGTCTCTGTATAGAAGCAATAGAGATATAATGCTTCTCAAAACGCGATATCGCTACTCATTACCATGTTTCATGATAATATATAATATTCACTGTGGAGTGTGATGTATACCTCGTATTCACTTCAAAGAAATGTGAATGCGACACTTCCTTGCTAGGAAATAGCGTTTGCAGATGTCTACGTATCGAAGCAATAGATTTCTAAAGCTTGCTAATTCGCGATATCGCATCGCATTTCTATGTTTCATGATTAGATATAATCTTCATTGTGCAGTGTTATGTATATCTCGTCTATACTTCAAATGAATGTAAATGGGACATTTCCTTGCTAGGAAATAGCGTTTGCAGATGTCTACGTATCGAAGCAATAGACATCTAAAGCTTCATAAATCGCGATATCGCATCTCATTTCTATGTTTCATGATAAGATATAATATTCATTGTGGAGTGTTATGTATACCTCGTATTCGTTTCAAAAGAATGTAAATGCGACACTTCCTTGCTAGGAAGTAGCGTGTGCAGATGTCTACGTATCGATGCAATAGAGTTCTAATGCTTCTGAAATCGTCATGTCGCATCACATTTCTATGTTTCATGATAAGATATAGTATTCATTGTGCAGTGTTACGAATACCTCGTATTCACTTCAAAAGAATGTAAATGCGACACTTCCTTGCTTGGAAATAGCGTTTGCAGATGTCTACGTATCGTGGCATTAGTGCTCTAATGCTTCTCAAAACGCGATATCGCATCTCATTTCTATGTTTCATGATAATATATAATATTCACTGTGGAGTGTGATGTATACCTCGTATTCACTTCAAAGAAATGTGAATGCGACACTTCCTTGCTAGGAAATAGCGTTTGCAGATGTCTACGTATCGAAGCAATAGATTTCTAAAGCTTGCTAATTCGCGATATCGCATCGCATTTCTATGTTTCATGATTAGATATAATCTTCATTGTGCAGTGTTATGTATATCTCGTCTATACTTCAAATGAATGTAAATGGGACATTTCCTTGCTAGGAAGTTGCGTTTGCAGATGTCTACGTATCGAAGCAATAGTGTTCTAATTTTTCTTAAATCGCGGTATCGCATCCCATTTCTATGTTTCATGATAAGATATAATATTCATTGTGCAGTGCTATGTATACCTCGTATTCACTTCAAAAGTATGTAAATGCGACACTTCCTTGCTAGGAAGTTGCGCTTGCAGATTTCTACGTATCGAAGCAAGAGTGTTCTAATGCTTCTTAAATCGTCATATCGCATCTCATTCATATGTTTCATGATAATATATAATATTCATTGTGGAGTGTTATGTATACCTCGTATTCGTTTCAAAAGAATGTAAATGCGACACTTCCTTGCTAGGAAGTAGCGTTTGCAGACGTCTACGTATCGAAGCAGTAATGTTCTAATGCTTCTTAAATCGCGATATCGCATCTCATTTCTATGTTTCATGACAATATATAATATTCATTGCGAAGTGTCATGTATACCTCGTATTCACTTCAAAAGAATGTAAACGCGACACTTCCTTGCTAGGAAATAGCGTTTGCAGATGTCTACGTATCGAAGCAATAGAGTTCTAAATCTTTCTAATTCGCGATATCGCATCTCATTTCTATGTTTCATGATAAGTTATAATATTCATTGTGGAGTGTTATGTATACCTCGTATTCGTTTCAAAAGAATGTAAATGCGACACTTCCTTGCTAGGAAATAGCGTTTGCAGATGTCTACGTATCGTGGCATTAGAGTTTAATGCTTCTCAAAACGCGATATCACTTCTCATTACTATGTTTCGTGATAATATATAATATTCACTGTGGAGTGTGATGTATACCTCGTATTCACTTCAAAGAAATGTGAATGCGACACTTCCTTGCTAGGAAATAGCGTTTGCAGATGTCTACGTATCGAAGCAATAGATTTCTAAAGCTTGCTAATTCGCGATATCGCATCGCATTTCTATGTTTCATGATTAGATATAATCTTCATTGTGCAGTGTTATGTATATCTCGTCTATACTTCAAATGAATGTAAATGGGACATTTCCTTGCTAGGAAATAGCGTTTGCAGATGTCTACGTATCGAAGCAATAGAGTTCTAATGCTTCTTAAATCGCCATATTGCATCTCATTCCTATGTTTCATGATAAGATATAATATTCATTGCGAAGTGTCATGTATACCTCGTATTCCTTTCAAAAGAATGTAAATGCGACACTTCAATGCTAGGAAGTAGCGTTTGCTGATTTCTACGTATCGAAGCAATTGTGTTCTAATGCTTCTTAAATCGCGATATCGCATCACATTTCTATGTTTCATGATAAGATATAATATTCATTGTTGAGTGTTATGTATACCTCGAATTCACTTCAAGAGAATGTAAATGCGACACTTCCTTGCAAGGAAGTAGCGTTTGCAGATGTCTATGTATCGAAGCAATAGACTTCTAATGCTTCTTAAATCGCCATATTACATCACATTTCTATGTTTCATGATAAGATATAATATTCATTGTGGAGTGTTATGTATACCTCGTATTCACTTCAAAAGAATGTAAATGCGACACTTCCTTACTAGGAAGTAGCGTTTGCAGATATCTACGTATCGTAGCAATTGAATTCTAATGCTTCTTAACTCGCCATATTACATCACATTTCTATGTTTCATGATAAGATATAATATTCATTGTGGAGTGTCATGTATACCTCGTATTCGTTTCAAAGGAATGTAAATGCAACACTTCCTTGCTAGGAAATAGCGTTTGCAGATGTCTACGTATCGAAGCAATAGACATCTAAAGCTTCATAAATCGCGATATCGCATCTCATTTCTATGTTTCATGATAAGATATAATATTCATTGTGGAGTGTTATGTATACCTCGTATTCGTTTCAAAAGAATGTAAATGCGACACTTCCTTGCTAGGAAGTAGCGTGTGCAGATGTCTACGTATCGATGCAATAGAGTTCTAATGCTTCTGAAATCGTCATGTCGCATCACATTTCTATGTTTCATGATAAGATATAGTATTCATTGTGCAGTGTTACGAATACCTCGTATTCACTTCAAAAGAATGTAAATGCGACACTTCCTTGCTTGGAAATAGCGTTTGCAGATGTCTACGTATCGTGGCATTAGTGCTCTAATGCTTCTCAAAACGCGATATCGCATCTCATTTCTATGTTTCATGATAATATATAATATTCACTGTGGAGTGTGATGTATACCTCGTATTCACTTCAAAGAAATGTGAATGCGACACTTCCTTGCTAGGAAATAGCGTTTGCAGATGTCTACGTATCGAAGCAATAGATTTCTAAAGCTTGCTAATTCGCGATATCGCATCGCATTTCTATGTTTCATGATTAGATATAATCTTCATTGTGCAGTGTTATGTATATCTCGTCTATACTTCAAATGAATGTAAATGGGACATTTCCTTGCTAGGAAGTTGCGTTTGCAGATGTCTACGTATCGAAGCAATAGTGTTCTAATTTTTCTTAAATCGCGGTATCGCATCCCATTTCTATGTTTCATGATAAGATATAATATTCATTGTGCAGTGCTATGTATACCTCGTATTCACTTCAAAAGTATGTAAATGCGACACTTCCTTGCTAGGAAGTTGCGCTTGCAGATTTCTACGTATCGAAGCAAGAGTGTTCTAATGCTTCTTAAATCGTCATATCGCATCTCATTCATATGTTTCATGATAATATATAATATTCATTGTGGAGTGTTATGTATACCTCGTATTCGTTTCAAAAGAATGTAAATGCGACACTTCCTTGCTAGGAAGTAGCGTTTGCAGATGTCTACGTATCGAAGCAGTAATGTTCTAATGCTTCTTAAATCGCGATATCGCATCTCATTTCTATGTTTCATGACAATATATAATATTCATTGCGAAGTGTCATGTATACCTCGTATTCACTTCAAAAGAATGTAAACGCGACACTTCCTTGCTAGGAAATAGCGTTTGCAGATGTCTACGTATCGAAGCAATAGAGTTCTAAATCTTTCTAATTCGCGATATCGCATCTCATTTCTATGTTTCATGATAAGTTATAATATTCATTGTGGAGTGTTATGTATACCTCGTATTCGTTTCAAAAGAATGTAAATGCGACACTTCCTTGCTAGGAAATAGCGTTTGCAGATGTCTACGTATCGTGGCATTAGAGTTTAATGCTTCTCAAAACGCGATATCACTTCTCATTACTATGTTTCGTGATAATATATAATATTCATTGTGGAGTGTTATGTATACCTCGTATTCACTTCAAAAGAATATAAATGCCACACTTCCTTGCTAGGAAATAGCGTTTGCAGATGTCTACGTATCGAAGCAATAGTTTTCTAATGCTTCTTAAATCGTCATATCGCATCTCATATCTACATTTCACGATAAGATATAGTATTTACTGCGAAGTGTCATGTATACCTCGTATTCCTTTCAAAAGAATGTAAATTCGACACTTCCTTGCTAGGATGTAGCGATTGCAGATGTATACGTATCGAAGCAATAGGGATCTAATGCTTCTTAAATCGCCATATCGCTTCTCATTTCTACGTTTCATGATAATATATAATATTCACTGCGAAGTGTCATGTACACCACGTACTCCTTTCAAATGAATGTACATGCGACGCTTCCTTGCTAGGAAGTAGCGTTTGCAGATGTCTACGTATCGAAGCAATAGACATCTAAAGCTTCATAAATCGCGATATCGCATCTCATTTCTATGTTTCATGATAAGATATAATATTCATTGTGGAGTGTTATGTATACCTCGTATTCGTTTCAAAAGAATGTAAATGCGACACTTCCTTGCTAGGAAGTAGCGTGTGCAGATGTCTACGTATCGATGCAATAGAGTTCTAATGCTTCTGAAATCGTCATGTCGCATCACATTTCTATGTTTCATGATAAGATATAGTATTCATTGTGCAGTGTTACGAATACCTCGTATTCACTTCAAAAGAATGTAAATGCGACACTTCCTTGCTTGGAAATAGCGTTTGCAGATGTCTACGTATCGTGGCATTAGTGCTCTAATGCTTCTCAAAACGCGATATCGCATCTCATTTCTATGTTTCATGATAATATATAATATTCATTGTGGAGTGTTATGTATACCTCGTATTCATTTCCATAGAATGTAAATGCGACACGTCCTTGCTAGGAAGTAGCCTTTGCAGATGTCTACGTATCGAAGCAATAGACATCTAATGCTTCATAAATCGCGATATCGCATCTCATTTCTATGTTTCATGATAAGATATAATATTCATTGCGAAGTGTCACGTATACCTCGCATTCCTTTCAAAAGAATGTAAATGCGACACTTCCTTGCTAGGAAGTAGCGTTTGCAGATGTCTACTGTGACGTCAGGCGTAGCGCCTGCCACCCATTACATACGTCAGCATCCTCGTAACCTCCAGCATCGACCCCTGGACACAGGCAACCTGCAATACTCGCCTGAAGTATCGGCAACCAGCAGAGTTCGCGCGCGCACGACCGCACGCACTCAGTCGTACCTGCAAGGACCGCTGTCTCGCTCGCACCTACGAGCAACCCTATCGCCCTCTCATCAGGAATTCCGCCCAACAGAGGGAAGAAGCCGCAGTCCGTCGCCGCAATGGGGACTTTTCCAGTTCAGGGAATCTACGTTGCCTGAACCTACGTACTATTTTTAGAATAAGCCTATAATACTCATAGATATAAGTACTCGACACGAATTGTAACACACCACAACACACATGTAATTCTAAGTCCTTATTCTTAAGATTAGACGCTAGATGCGCCCAGGCTATTGGCACGAGCCGCTAGCCCCACCACGAGCCGCGAGTCCCCACTCGCTGGACCGCGCGCTCCCTACCACGAGCGCCTGCGACCGTAGCGCCTCGCGAACCGAGGAGGTCCCAGACGCGCCTCGAGAGACACATTCGGGTCCTCGGGCTTCTAGAGTTAACATCGATCTTCCATCTCAAGCCGCCTCAATGTGGGGTCTAGGCTACGCGTTGCTATTTCCATTTTACTAGTTCTAACTTAGAATAATTTCACTTTTGTACACTTTAACTTAGAATATATTTTACTTTAGTTACTAAATCGAATCTACAAGTTCTTTTACCAGTTCTACTAGTTCCTATTCCAATAATTACTAAATCTAAACATAATATACTAGTTCTTACGTTAAAACATTATTCTTAAACTACGAATTCTACGACGTGTTCCTTCCAACAACTGGGTTGCGTTTGTTCACCTTGAAGGAGTATAGAACTCAGCTTTGCGACGTTGCGATAGAGCGGACCGCCGCTTATCCTTCTGAACATTGCCTGAAAGTACAGAAAAACTGGGTGAATGAAACGTGGATCCGGTTCGCGAAGAACACGACGCGCGGGTCGTAAGAATTTTATACGTTCACTTGTTCGTGAATACCTGGGAGATACACCCCGAGTCCTCGTACCGCAGCAACCTGTCGTCATCGTTCCGGTTCAGTCACAGTTTTTCGAAACGCCGATCAACGCCGATTCGCCTGCCTCTGCAGCCAACGTCTCTGCAATATCCACAGTCTCCGCTGAATCTACTCTGCATCCAGACCGCTGTTTCCCGTTTTGCTGGAAGTTAATCGAAGTCACCGTCAACATCAACCGACCGATCGCTGCATCGATACCTACCAACGACCCCCGACGCACATTCTACCTGCGTATCGAGACTGAAGCCAGCGAAAGGTAAGGCTTTTCCATCATATCGCGAGTGTTTTTACCGCGTCGCGTAAGCCAAAAATATCGAACCCGGTCGTAACGCGTTCCCGCGGACCGAAAACCGTATAAATAGGCTCGTGTCGTGAAGCCTCCGGATAAACGAAAAATTCTTTCGCCGGACGTGACATAAATTTGGTGACAGCGGTGGGATTGTCGCGCTTACCTTGCTTTAATTCGACTGTTAGGGTACGCGAACAGCCATGGCTACGCGCACGCCAGTTAAACGCACGCGTCTCCAATCGCAAAAGGACACCGCCAACGAAACCGAACACCGCCAAGTCCTAGAATTCCATGACGCGCCCGCTACAGACGCCGCCGCCGTTCCTACAAATCCGATAGCTTCGACTTCTGCGAATAAAGACAAAGAACAGACGATTATAAGTTTGACGCATCAGATGGAAATATTACGGCAAGAACTAGATTCACTGCGCGCTAACCAGTCGACCAACGCTGAGGCGATTTCTTTTGGCACACCACGTACTCAGACATTTGTACCCTCCGTATCCGATACTCTAACACCGCATTCAGATAAACTGTCTTTCCGCGAAGCCCTCGAAAGCGTCCCAATATTCGACGGGAAAAATATTCCAGTGCTGCAGTTTATCCGGGCATGTAAACGAGCCAAAGAATTAGTGTCGCCCGACGCAGAACCTTCGCTTACGCGGTTAATAATCAACCGTCTTCGGGGTCGAGCTTACCTGGCGGTCGAGGACGAACCGTGCACCTCGATCAGGCAATTAGCCGACGTTTTACGGTCAGCCTTCGGTTCATTAAAATCTACAGACCATTACCGCGGAGAATTGACGAACACCTTCATGCGTCCCGGTGAACACATTTTGGATTTTATAGGCCGTGTTAAAGATTTACGAAATGCGGCAATTGATTGTGAACGGTACGACCCCGCAGAACTAATTAACTCGCGTTCCGGTATTGATGCTTTCACTTTGAGGTGCTTCTGTGACGGACTTATTCCTGAGATTCGTTTAGCGATGAACAGTCGGTTATATGACAACTTTAATGATGCATTCGCTCACGCGAAAGAATTATATCGTCGGTATGAATTAGATAGAGAACGACTCGTCACATCGCGCCAGCGTAGCGAACCTTCATTTAACGAACGCCGTATCGAAAATATCTGCAGTAAATGCAATAGCCGAAATCATAGTACGCGCGATTGTAGAGTTAATAATAATCCCCGGCCGTACGTTACTTACCCTCGCGACGAACCGCCGAGGGATCCGCGCCGTTTCCAAGACAATAGACCCCAAATAACGGGACCTCCGCGCGGTCAGTACGCGCCGCGCGACCGATTCGAAACTACCTGTCGATATTGCAAATATCCAGGGCACACTATCGATGAGTGCCGAAAACGCATATATAATAATTCAATTACAAATAGAAACGTCGAAAATAATGTCCGCCAGCGTCAGGGAAACGAGAACGGCCTCCAGATCCGCCGCGAGACGGCACGCGGGGCCGCATCGAATCACAACGTTCTCGCAATAACGGAAGAGAGAGAGGAGATATAAATTATAGAGCCGCGGTTAATGTAACCGGAAAAACGAGCGTTCCTACCGTAATAATAGATTCTAAATCGTTAATTCAACCGGTCATAATGATGATTGATACCGGGGCGGAAATCAATGTAATAAAGGAGAACTTTCTTAGGAAAGACATCCCAGTAAACCGCGCCGAGCAGTTAACTATCACCGGGGTTACTCAGGGCACCGTAGGCACGTTAGGAACCGTCACATTATTTATGTTCTCGCGAGAAGTGCCTTTCAACGTAGTCAGCTCAGAATTTCCTATCAAGACAGCCGGAATCCTAGGATCAGGCTTCTGTGCGGACGCCGACATCTCCTTCAGAGATAAATTCATTCTTTGGCACGGTAATCGCATACCGTTCGCGTGTCGAAGGGACACAGTCGAGAAAATAACACTTCCTCCACGAACCAACTCAGGAATTCGCGTTAGGGTAATTAACTCCAACGTTGATGAGGGAATAATCCCCAAAGTTGAGCTCGCCGAGGGAGTATATTTCGGTAACGCGATAGTACGCATCGAAAAGGGACATGCGGTGACGCGCATAATAAATGCGACCGACCGCGAAATGACGATCCCCATTCCGAAAGTCTATGTGGATCCTCTTCCCGCTTCCAACACAATACTAAATCCTTCACTGTATCCATTATTTTCTAATTCTAATGTCCAACAAACATCTCCGAATCAAAAATTACCAAGCACTGCATCCAATAATACCAAGTCCGTCAACGCTGAATCCTCAAAAATCACGAAATTTTTTTCAAACCATGATTCAAAGCATCGCGTAAATATTCAACATCAGCAAATATCGAATAAATCCCTTTCTAAGAACCCTAGAGCTGGGAATGTAAACGAAGCTTCATACGCCGATATCGTTAAGAGACACCCGACACCAAAGATAACGCGCAGCGTCTCAAGTGCGACGCAATCCGAGAATAGACTTAAGAAAATAATCTCAGCCTTACGCCTCGATCACCTCAACAGTGAGGAAAGAAAAGATATACATGATTTAATTTCCAATGCACAAGACCTTTTTCATTTACCCGGCGACAAATTAGGATGTACAAATGTAACTTCACACCGAATTCCAACAGTTAACGACCAACCCGTAAATGTTAAACAATACAGATTTCCTCCGATACACAAACAGGAAATTCAAAAACAAATGGAACAATTGTTAAACGACGACATAATCAGACCTTCGAAATCTCCGTACAATTCCCCGCTCTGGGTAGTTCCAAAAAAGCCAGACTCTGCAGGGAACAAGAGGTGGCGCGTCGTGATCGACTACCGCGCGCTGAACGAACGATCCATAGCCGACGCATACCCTCTCCCCTGCATCACGGAAATACTGGACCAACTGGGCAGTGCAAAGTACTTCAGTACATTTGACCTGGCCAGTGGTTTCCACCAAATACCAATGTCTCCCTCCGACGCTGCGAAAACCGCGTTCTCGACTCCACACGGACATTTCGAATTCCAGCGAATGCCCTTTGGTTTACGTAATGCTCCAGCCACGTTCCAGAGACTCATGGATAGCGTGTTAACGGGTCTCCAAGGGAACGAAATGTTCGTGTACTTAGACGATATTGTTATATACGCTAGTTCGCTACAGGAACACAGAAATAAATTTAATAAACTTGCCGAGCGATTACGGGCTGCAAATTTAGTATTGCAGCCTGATAAATGTGAGTTCTTGCGACGGGAGGTAAATTATCTAGGACACATAATTAGTGAGAGAGGGGTAAAACCCGATCCAAATAAAGTTCGCGCCGTGAAAGATTTTCCGAGACCGCAAAATCCAAAACAGATCAAGCAATTTCTCGGCCTCGCAGGCTACTACCGTCGATTTATTGCCAATTTTTCCGCACTTGCAAAACCATTAACCAATTTGCTAAAAAAGGACGCTAAATTCATTTGGCGTAACGATCATGAAAACGCGTTCGTAACCCTTCGCGACATGCTTTGTGAAGCACCAATTCTGCAATATCCCGATTTCACAAAACCATTTATTATTACATCTGATGCATCCGCAGACGCAATTGGCGCCGTATTAAGTCAGGGTCCTATTGGAAAGGATCTACCAATCGCCTACGCATCTAGATTATTAAATAATGCCGAAAAAAATTATTCGACTATTGAAAAGGAATGCTTGGCGATCATATATGCAGTACATTTCTTCAGACCGTATATTTATGGAAAAACATTCAAACTAGTTACCGATCACAGGCCACTAGTTTGGATGAATTCAGTAAAAGACCCTTCGAGTAGGTTAATCCGCTGGCGACTCAAATTGGCAGAATACGAGTATGAAATAATCTACAAGCCAGGTAAAATCAACATGAATGCTGACGCGTTGTCTCGTAATCCAGTAGCTGTACAACCTATTACTAATCCCACTGATTCCGAGGACGATCTTTTCGACATCCGTCGTCCCGCTACAATTTCAATTCCGATCGCTCCACCGCCAACGCCAGCATCCTCTTCCGAAAGCCTTAATACTCCTTATCCACCGACAGAACAAGAGAACCCTTCATTACCGACACCATCCACCGAATGGCCGACCGCCGATACCGACTTGACCAGACGACAACGACCTCTGTTCGTAACAACTAGAGATTCAATAGCTGCACGTCGCGATAACCAAGTAATTTTTATAACAAAAGGTGGCCGCCCACTCGATAGAGGCGCCCTCGAATTGCAAAAAGCAGGAAAATTTTTCCAACATAAAGAACATATTACATTAGGAAGGGCCAAAGTAAACTCTGACAGTGGTTATTTCCAAATCGCGCTTCCAGTCACCGAACACGAGAGAAAAGCTATCGATAATGAAATCCTTATAGAATCACTAAGATCATTGTATGACGTAGTAACCGAACTACAACTTCAAACATTTAGCATTAGACAAACATACATAGACACCGTAACTTTCGCCCAAATTAAAAGAATTCTGTTAGATCTTTTCTTCGAAACAAACGTACAAATAACCATTTGCCAAGGGCTAATCCAAATTCCACCACCAGAACGTAGAACCGATATAATACGCGAAAACCATGACACACCACTCGGAGGTCACAAAGGCATCAATAAAACGTATTCAAGAATCCGCGAGAGACACTTTTGGCCAAATATGAAATCAGAAATACAAACATATATCGATAACTGTGACCAATGCCAGAAACAAAAGCTAACACGGGTTAAGACGCGTCAACCACTTACACTCACAGACACTCCGGGCACCGCCTTTGAAAAAATTTCTATGGACGTCATGGGTCCTTTACCACCGACACCAGACGGATTCACTAACATCCTAACCATTCAATGCCTATTAACCAAGTATTCCTTAGCCGTTCCCTTAAAACGCACTACAGCAGTAGACATCGCCGACGCCTTCATTACGCATTTCATCTGCCAATTTGGATGTCCCAAAGGTATTCTTACAGATCAAGGATCTAATTTTATCAATTCACTTATGAAAACAATAGCAAAACGTTTCAAAATTCAACAATTCAAAACCACAGCTTTTCATCCACAAACTAATGGTTCCGTAGAAAGGTCGCACCATGTACTCGCGGAATATTTAAAACATTTTATTGGCAATCGTAACAACTGGGAGAAGTGGCTCCCTTTCGCAATGTTCTCATATAATACGAGCACGCACGAGGGTACGCGTTATACACCGTACGAGCTCGTATACGGTAAAGTCGCCAGGCCCCCTTCATCAATTCCATTTCATGACACTTCCGAAAATGAATCTTACGCTAAATATCTGGATGAACTTAGCGACAGAATCCGAACTTCGCAAGAACTCGCGAAACAGAATTTAGATGGAGCGAAAGTCCGTTCTAAACATTATTATGATAGGAAACTCAATGTCCAGAAATTCCAAGTAGGTCAATGGGTGTACCTACTCCGCGAACCATTGCAACACAAATTTCAATCACAATACACCGGACCATATAAAATATTGGAAATTCTGGATAATCATAATGCGAAAATTAATGTTAAGGGTAGGCATAAGGTTGTACATACAAACAAATTAAAATTATGTAAACGATTGCAAGCATCTAATGTAAGAGCGAATGTATGCAAGAATGATAAATCTAGTGCCAGTGTTCAGTGCACCCCCAATTCAAAAACCGAAAACCACGATGAACAAAGTGTAATAGAAAACCCCAAAAACATAGTGGAAAGTGTGACAAGGACCACTAGTGTAGCAACACAAGACATGGCCAGCACAACATCACCGCAGAATCCACAGCATCCGCAGCGTCCGCTGAACACGCAGAGTCAGCAGCATCTACAGCATCCGCAACACAGGCAGAGCCCGCAGAACGCACAGCATCCGCAGCAAACACAACGCCACCAGAATCCATCGCATCCGCAGCATCCGCAGCATATGTTGCACCCACTACATCTACAAAACCGAGAAAAGGATAAGAGCCAGGGAAAAGAAATAATCCACCCGCAATTGACAACCCGCACATCCTCAGCCCAGAGATTTCGGCATCGCCGAAATTCTTTTTCAATGGGGGGAGGTGTGACGTCAGGCGTAGCGCCTGCCACCCATTACATACGTCAGCATCCTCGTAACCTCCAGCATCGACCCCTGGACACAGGCAACCTGCAATACTCGCCTGAAGTATCGGCAACCAGCAGAGTTCGCGCGCGCACGACCGCACGCACTCAGTCGTACCTGCAAGGACCGCTGTCTCGCTCGCACCTACGAGCAACCCTATCGCCCTCTCATCAGGAATTCCGCCCAACAGAGGGAAGAAGCCGCAGTCCGTCGCCGCAATGGGGACTTTTCCAGTTCAGGGAATCTACGTTGCCTGAACCTACGTACTATTTTTAGAATAAGCCTATAATACTCATAGATATAAGTACTCGACACGAATTGTAACACACCACAACACACATGTAATTCTAAGTCCTTATTCTTAAGATTAGACGCTAGATGCGCCCAGGCTATTGGCACGAGCCGCTAGCCCCACCACGAGCCGCGAGTCCCCACTCGCTGGACCGCGCGCTCCCTACCACGAGCGCCTGCGACCGTAGCGCCTCGCGAACCGAGGAGGTCCCAGACGCGCCTCGAGAGACACATTCGGGTCCTCGGGCTTCTAGAGTTAACATCGATCTTCCATCTCAAGCCGCCTCAATGTGGGGTCTAGGCTACGCGTTGCTATTTCCATTTTACTAGTTCTAACTTAGAATAATTTCACTTTTGTACACTTTAACTTAGAATATATTTTACTTTAGTTACTAAATCCAATCTACAAGTTCTTTTACCAGTTCTACTAGTTCCTATTCCAATAATTACTAAATCTAAACATAATATACTAGTTCTTACGTTAAAACATTATTCTTAAACTACGAATTCTACGACGTGTTCCTTCCAACAACTGGGTTGCGTTTGTTCACCTTGAAGGAGTATAGAACTCAGCTTTGCGACGTTGCGATAGAGCGGACCGCCGCTTATCCTTCTGAACATTGCCTGAAAGTACAGAAAAACTGGGTGAATGAAACGTGGATCCGGTTCGCGAAGAACACGACGCGCGGGTCGTAAGAATTTTATACGTTCACTTGTTCGTGAATACCTGGGAGATACACCCCGAGTCCTCGTACCGCAGCAACCTGTCGTCATCGTTCCGGTTCAGTCACAGTTTTTCGAAACGCCGATCAACGCCGATTCGCCTGCCTCTGCAGCCAACGTCTCTGCAATATCCACAGTCTCCGCTGAATCTACTCTGCATCCAGACCGCTGTTTCCCGTTTTGCTGGAAGTTAATCGAAGTCACCGTCAACATCAACCGACCGATCGCTGCATCGATACCTACCAACGACCCCCGACGCACATTCTACCTGCGTATCGAGACTGAAGCCAGCGAAAGGTAAGGCTTTTCCATCATATCGCGAGTGTTTTTACCGCGTCGCGTAAGCCAAAAATATCGAACCCGGTCGTAACGCGTTCCCGCGGACCGAAAACCGTATAAATAGGCTCGTGTCGTGAAGCCTCCGGATAAACGAAAAATTCTTTCGCCGGACGTGACACTACGTATCGAAGCAATAGTGTTCTAATGCTTCTTAAATCGCGATATCGCACCTCATTTCTATGTTTCATGATAAGATATAATAATCATTGTGTAGTGTTATGTTTATCTCATCTATACTTCAAATGAATGTAAATGCGACACTTCCTTGTTAGGAAATAGCGTTTGCAGATGACTGCGTATCGTGGCATTAGAGTTCTAATGCTTCTCAAAACGCGATATCGCATCTCATTTCTATGTTTCATGATAAGATATAATATTCATTGTGCAGAGTTATGTATATCTCGTCTATACTTCAAATGGATGTAAATACGACACTTCCTTGCTAGGAAGTAGCGTTTGCAGATGTCTACGTATCGTGGCATTAGAGTTTAATGCTTCTCAAAACGCGATATCGCTACTCATTACTATGTTTCATGATAATATATAATATTCATTGTGGAGTGTTATGTATACCTCGTATTCACTTCAAAAGAATGCAAATGCGACACTTCCTTGCTAGGAAATAGCGTTTGCAGATGTCTACGTATCGGAGCAATGGAGTTCTAAATCTTTCTAATTCGCGATATCGCATCTCATTTCTATGTTTCATGATAAGATACAATATTCATTGTGGAGTGTTATGTATACCTCGTATTCGTTTCAAAAGAATGTAAATGCGACACTTCCTTGCTAGGAAGTTGCGTTTGCAGATGCCTACGTATCGAAGCAATAGTGTTCTAATTTTTCTTAAATCGCGGTATCGCATCCCATTTCTATGTTTCATGATAAGATATAATATTCATTGTGCAGTGCTATGTATACCTCGTATTCACTTCAAAAGTATGTAAATGCGACACTTCCTTGCTAGGAAGTTGCGCTTGCACATGTCTACGTATCGAAGCAAGAGTGTTCTAATGCTTCTTAAATCGTCATATCGCATCTCATTCATATGTTTCATGATAATATATAATATTCGTTGTGGAGTGTTATGTATACCTCGTATTCGTTTCAAAAGAATGTAAATGCGACACTTCCTTGCTAGGAAGTAGCGTTTGCAGATGTCTACGTATCGAAGCAGTAATGTTCTAATGCTTCTTAAATCGCGATATCGCATCTCATTTCTATGTTTCATGACAATATATAATATTCATTGCGAAGTGTCATGTATACCTCGTATTCACTTCAAAAGAATGTAAACGCGACACTTCCTTGCTAGGAAATAGCGTTTGCAGATGTCTACGTATCGAAGCAATAGAGTTCTAAATCTTTCTAATTCGCGATATCGCATCTCATTTCTATGTTTCATGATAAGTTATAATATTCATTGTGGAGTGTTATGTATACCTCGTATTCGTTTCAAAAGAATGTAAATGCGACACTTCCTTGCTAGGAAATAGCGTTTGCAGATGTCTACGTATCGTGGCATTAGAGTTTAATGCTTCTCAAAACGCGATATCACTTCTCATTACTATGTTTCGTGATAATATATAATATTCATTGTGGAGTGTTATGTATACCTCGTATTCACTTCAAAAGAATATAAATGCCACACTTCCTTGCTAGGAAATAGCGTTTGCAGATGTCTACGTATCGAAGCACTAGATTTCTAAAGCTTGCTAATTCGCGATATCGCATCTCATATCTATGTTTCATGATAATATATAATATTCATTGCGAAGTTTCATGTATACCTCGCATGCTATTCAAACGAATGTGAATGCGACAGTTCCTTGCATGGAAATAGTGTTTGTAGATGTCTACGTATCGAAGCAACAGGGTTCTAATGCTTCTTAAATCGTCATATCGCATCTCATTTGTATGTTTCATGATAAGATATTGTGACGTCCGGCGTACCGCCGTACACCCTCCAGCGCCTCCCGCAGCATCCAGCAGCATCTTACCTGCAACAAGCTGCACCTGAGCGTACGAGACGAGCACATCCGCACACGGGGTTACCGCCCTACAGCCGAGCCAAGGCAGCCAAGCCGCAGCATCAACCCAGGAGTTCGACCATTCGACCGAGCTATCGCGCGTATCCAGCGACATACGAGGCATCTGAGGAACAACGCATCGAATCGCCCGCTATAACTCGTCCATATACATATTATTCGAACGTATATACACGTAGATACTAAAATCCTAGATCTAAGTACACGACACATCCATTGTAACACGAACAACACACATATGTATTTCTAAGACTAAGTTCGTTAATTTGTAAGTTGCGACGCGCTTACGCGCGCACCCGACGCGCGCGGCTCACGCTGAACGCGAGCCGCGCCCCACTCCGGCCGGCCGCCCCACCGCAAGGGCCGTGCGGCCGCCCTACCTCGACCGTCCATCCCCACCGCGGGGCCCAGCGACTCGCGCGCCACGCGATCCGAGGAGGTCGCGTGCACGCGAGACGATAGTCACTTCTTATCCGAACTCGCTCGACTTCACTTCAATCCAATGCCTTAGGGCCGTTCCATCACCTCACTTCGAGGTGTCTTGATTCTAAGTTCATATCCGTTCAAGTTCTAGTTCGTACTAAGTCTACTTTAATCTAGTTTAGGGAAAGTTAAGTGTAAGCGTAGGTTTTATATTAGAATATATCTTTGTTTTATTTTACATATTCCACTTGCAATTATTTCTAATACCCTCATACATTCTACGGTATTCGCGTACTCGAAACACACATTCACTCTTCGAATAAGTCCATTGTTTTGAATTCGACTTAGTTAGAGAGGACCGCCGCTTAACTCTGTTGAATGATAAGCATTGACTGTTCGAAGATATAAATCGATTCTTCGTTCTCCTGGACCGACAAGGCTAGAGCGGACCGCCGCTTACCGACTCGTATCCAGCCAGACGAATTACGTTTTGAATGTGCCGCGCCGCTAAACGAAGAACGCGTCGTGCGGGACGTAAAAACTTCCTTCGACGATTATTTCGTGAGTACATCAGTTCCGAGACGGGTTCACCCCGCTACCCTGCCGCTGCAGTTGCGCCTGCTGTCCTGCTTCCGTCGGTTCAACGGTCCAGCCCGAGCCGTTGGAAGCTCATCCAGCTGACGATACCTCGACGCAGCCCGTACGCAGCGACTATCCCGGAAGGCGATCCGAGACGACAGCGGTACCTGCAACAAAATTATTGAAACAACTGCAGTAACGAGTGGCCGCAAAGGTAAGAATCTTTGATATTTACCGCGTCCGCGAGTGATAACAGTGTTCGCGTCCCATCAACGGAACCCTCATCCGTCGCGATTTAGCGACTATATTCCGTGACTTGGCTGCGTGTCATCCGCGAGTTATATCGGAAATTTTCCTAGACCGCGACGTGACAATATAATATTCATTGTGGAGTGTTATGTATACCTCGTATTCACTTCAAGAGAATGTGTATGCGACACTTCCTTGCTAGGAAATAGCGTTTGCAGATGTCTACGTATCGAAGCAATAGACATCTAATGCTTCATAAATCGCGATATCGCATCTCATTTCTATATTTCATGATAAGATATAATATTCACAGTGCAGTGTTATGTATACCTCGCATACACTTAAAATGAATATAAATGCGACACTTCCTTGCTAGGAAATAGCGTTTGCAGATGTCTACGTATCGAAGAAATAGTGTTCTAATGCTTCTTAAATCGCGATGTCGCATCTCATGTCTACGTTTCATGATAAGATATAATATTCATTGCGAAGTGACATGTATACATTGTATTCCTTACAAAAGAATGTAAATGCGACACTTCCTTGCTTGGAAGTAGCGTTTGAAGATGTCTACGTATCGAAGCAATAGGGATCTATTGCTTCTTAAACCGCCATATCGCTTCCCATTTCTATGTTTCATGATAATATATAATATTCACTGCGAAGTGTCATGTATACCTCGCATACACTTCAAATGAATGTAAAAGCGACACTTCCTTCCTAGGAAATAGCGTTTGCAGATGTCTACGTATCGAACCAATAGTGTTCTAATGCTTCTTAAATCGCGATATCGCATCTCATTTCTATGTTTCATGATAAGATATAATATTCATTGTGCAGTGTTACGTATACCTCGTATTCATTTGAAAAGAATGTAAATGCGACACTTCCTTGCCAGGAAGTAGCGTTTGCAGATGTCTACGTACCGAAGCAATAGTGTTCTAATGCTTCTTAAATCGTCATATCGCATCTCATTTCTGTGTTTCATGATAAGATATAATATTCATTGTGCAGTGTTACGTATATCTCGTCTATACTTCAAATGTATGTAAATGCGACACTTCCTTGCTAGGAAATAACGTTTGCAGATGTCTACGTATCGAAGCAATCGATTTCTAATGCTTTCTAGTTCGCGATATCGCATCTCACATCTGTGTTTCATGATAATATATAATATTCATTGCGAAGTGTTATGTATACCTCACATCCGCTTCAGATGTATGTGAATGCGACAGTTCCTTGCTAGGAAATAGTGTTTGCAGATATCTACGTTTCGAAGCAATAGAGTTCTAAAGCTTCTTAAATCGCGATATTGCATATCATTTCTTTGTTTCATGATAAGATATAATATTCATTGCGAAGTGACATGTATACCTCGTAATCCTTTCAAAAGAATGTAAATGCTACACTTCCTTGCTAGGAAGTAGCGTTTGCAGATGTCTACGTATCGAAGCAATAGAGTTCTAATGCTTCTTAAATCGCGATATCGCATCTCATTTCTATGTTTCATGATACGATATAATATCCATTGTGCAGTGGTATGTATACCTCGCATACACTTCAAATGAATGTGAGTGCGACAGTTCCTTGCTAGGAAATAGTGTTTGCAGATATCGACGTATCGAAGCAATAGAGTTCTAAAACTTCATAAATCGCGATATCGCATCTCATTTTTATGTTTCATGATAAGATATAATATTCATTGTGCAGTGTTATGTATACCTCATATCCACTTCAAAAGATTGTAAATGCGAAACTTCCTTGCTAGGAAATAGTGTTTGCAGATGTCTACGTATCGATGCAATGGAGTTCTAATGCTTCTTATAACGGGACATCGCATCCCTTTTCTGTGTTTCGTGATAAGGTATAATTTTCATTGCGAAATGTCATGTATACCTCGCATACACTTAAAATGAATGTAAATGCGACACTTCCTTGCTAGGAAATAGCGTTTGCAGATGTCTACGTATCGGAGCAATAGACATCTAATGCTTCATAAATCGCGATATCGCATCTCATTTCTATATTTCATGATAAGATATAATATTCACAGTGCAGTGTTATGTATACCTCGCATACACTTAAAATGAATATAAATGCGACACTTCCTTGCTAGGAAATAGCGTTTGCAGATGTCTACATATCGAAGAAATAGTGTTCTAATGCTTCTTAAATCGCGATGTCGCATCTCATGTCTACGTTTCATGATAAGATATAATATTCATTGCGAAGTGACATGTATACATTGTATTCCTTACAAAAGAATGTAAATGCGACACTTCCTTGCTAGGAAGTAGCGTTTGAAGATGTCTACGTATCGAAGCAATAGGGATCTATTGCTTCTTAAACCGCCATATCGCTTCCCATTTCTATGTTTCATGATAATATATAATATTCACTGCGAAGTGTCATGTATACCTCGCATACACTTCAAATGAATGTAAAAGCGACACTTCCTTCCTAGGAAATAGCGTTTGCAGATGTCTACGTATCGAACCAATAGTGTTCTAATGCTTCTTAAATCGCGATATCGCATCTCAATTCTATGTTTCATGATAAGATATAATATTCATTGTGCAGTGTTACGTATACCTCGTATTCATTTGAAAAGAATGTAAATGCGACACTTCCTTGCCAGGAAGTAGCGTTTGCAGATGTCTACGTACCGAAGCAATAGTGTTCTAATGCTTCTTAAATCGTCATATCGCATCTCATTTCTGTGTTTCATGATAAGATATAATATTCATTGTGCAGTGTTACGTATATCTCGTCTATACTTCAAATGTATGTAAATGCGACACTTCCTTGCTAGGAAATAACGTTTGCAGATGTCTACGTATCGAAGCAATCGATTTCTAATGCTTTCTAGTTCGCGATATCGCATCTCACATCTGTGTTTCATGATAATATATAATATTCATTGCGAAGTGTTATGTATACCTCACATCCGCTTCAGATGTATGTGAATGCGACAGTTCCTTGCTAGGAAATAGTGTTTGCAGATATCTACGTTTCGAAGCAATAGAGTTCTAAAGCTTCTTAAATCGCGATATTGCATATCATTTCTTTGTTTCATGATAAGATATAATATTCATTGCGAAGTGACATGTATACCTCGTAATCCTTTCAAAAGAATGTAAATGCTACACTTCCTTGCTAGGAAGTAGCGTTTGCAGATGTCTACGTATCGAAGCAATAGAGTTCTAATGCTTCTTAAATCGCGATATCGCATCTCATTTCTATGTTTCATGATACGATATAATATCCATTGTGCAGTGGTATGTATACCTCGCATACACTTCAAATGAATGTGAGTGCGACAGTTCCTTGCTAGGAAATAGTGTTTGCAGATATCGACGTATCGAAGCAATAGAGTTCTAAAACTTCATAAATCGCGATATCGCATCTCATTTTTATGTTTCATGATAAGATATAATATTCATTGTGCAGTGTTATGTATACCTCATATCCACTTCAAAAGATTGTAAATGCGAAACTTCCTTGCTAGGAAATAGTGTTTGCAGATGTCTACGTATCGATGCAATGGAGTTCTAATGCTTCTTATAACGGGACATCGCATCCCTTTTCTGTGTTTCGTGATAAGGTATAATATTCATTTCGAAGTGTCATGTATACCTCGTATTCACTTCAAAAGAAAGTAAATCCGACACTTCCTTCCTGGGAAATAGCGTTTGCAGATGTCTACGTATCTTAGCCGTAGTGTTCAAATGCTTCTTAAAACGCGATATCGCATCTCATTTCTATGTTTCATAATATGGTATAATATTCATTGCGAAGTGTCATGTATACCTCGCAATCACTTCGAAAGAATGTAAATGCGACACTTCCTTGCTAGGAAAGAGCATTTGCAGATGTCTACGTACCGTAGCAATAGGCTTGTAATGCTTCTCAAAGCGCGATATCGCACCTCATTTCTATGTTTCATAATAAGATATAATATTCAATGCGAAGTGTCATGTATAAATCGTACCCACTTCAAAAGAATGTAAATGCGACACTTCCTTGCTAGGAAATAGCGTTTGCAGATGTCTAGGTATCGTAGCAATAGATTTCTAATGCTTCTTGAAACGCGATATCGCATCTCACTTCTATGTTTCATGATGAGAAATAATATTCATTGCGAAATGTCACTTATACCTCGCATACACATCAAAAGAATGTAAATGCGACACTTCTTTCCTAGGAAATAGCGTTTGCAGATGTCTACGTATCGAAGCAATAGAGTTCTAACGCTTCTTCTAATACGATATTGCATCTCTTTTCTATGTTTCATGATAAGATATAGTATTCATTGCGAAATTTCATGTATACCTCGTAATCACTTCGAAAGAATGTAAACGCGACACTTCCTTGCTAGGAAATGTCGTTTGCAGATGTCTACGTATCGTAGCAATAGAATTCTAAAGCTTCTTAAATCGCGATATCCCTCCTAATTTTTATGTTTCATGATAAGTTGTAATATTCATTGCGAAGTGTCATGTATACCTCGCAATCACTTCAAAAGAATGTAAATGCGAAACTTCCTTGTTAGGAAATATCGCTTGCAGATGTCCACGTATCGTAGCAATAGAGTTCTAATGCTTCTTAAATCGCGATATCCCTCCTAATTACTATGTTTCATGACAAGATATAATATTCATTGCGAAGTGTCATGTATACCTCGTATTCACTTAAAAAGAATTAAATGCGACACTTCCTTGCTTGGAAATAGCGTTTGCAGATGTTTACGTATCGTAGCAATAGAGTTCTAATGCTTCTTAAAACTCAATACCGCATCTCATTTCCATGTTTCATAATAAGATATAATATTCAATGCGAAGTGTCATGTATACCTCGTATTCATTTCAAAAGAATGTAAATGCGACTCTTCCATGCTAGGAAATGTCGTTTGCAGGTGCCTACGTATCGTAGCAATAGAGTTCTAATGCTCCCTAAAACGCGATATCTCATCTCATTTCTATGTTTCACGATAAGATATAATATTCATTGCGAAATGTCACTTATACCTCGCATACACTTCAAACGAATGTAATTGCGACACTTCCTTGCTAGGAAATAGTGTTTGCAGATGTCTACGTATCGAAGCAATGGAGTTCTAATGCTTCTTATAACGGGATATCGCATCCCTTTTCTGTGTTTCGTGATAAGGTATAATATTCATTTCGAAGTGTCATGTATACCTCGTATTCACTTCAAAAGAAAGTAAATCCGACACTTCCTTCCTAGGAAATAGCGTTTGCAGATGTCTACGTATCTTAGCAGTAGTGTTCAAATGCTTCTTAAAACGCGATATCGCATCTCATTTCTATGTTTCATAATATGGTATAATATTCATTGCGAAGTGTCATGTATACCTCGCAATCACTTCGAAAGAATGTAAATGCGACACTTCCTTTCTAGGAAAGAGCACTTGCGGATGTCTACGTACCGTAGCAATAGGCTTGTAATGCTGCTCAAAACGCGATATCGCACCTTATTTCTATGTTTCATAATAAGATATAATATTCAATGCGAAGTGTCATGTATACCTAGTACTCACTTCAAAAGAATGTAAATGCGACACTTCCTTGCTAGGAAATAGCGTATGCAGATGTCTAGGTATCGTAGCAATAGATTTCTAATGCTTCTTGAAACGCGATATCGCATCTCACTTCTATGTTTCATGATGAGAAATAATATTCATTGCGAAATGTCACTTATACCTCGCATACAAATCAAAAGAATGTAAATGCGACACTTCTTTCCTAGGAAATAGCGTTTGCAGATGTCTACGTATCGAAGCAATAGGGTTCTAACGCTTCTTCTAATACGATATCGCATCGCTTTTCTATGTTTCATGATAAGATATAGTATTCATTGCGAAATTTCATGTATACCTCGTAATCACTTCGAAAGAATGTAAACGCGTCACTTCCTTGCTAGGAAATGTCGGTTGCAGATGTCTACGTATCGTAGCAATAGAATTCTAGAGCTTCTTAAATCGCGATATCCCTCCTAATTTTTATGTTTCATGATAAGTTGTAATATTCATTGCGAAGTGTCATGTATACCTCGCAATCACTTCAAAAGAATGTAAATGCGAAACTTCCTTGTTAGGAAATATCGCTTGCAGATGTCCACGTATCGTAGCAATAGAGTTCTAATGCTTCTTAAATCGCGATATCCCTCCTAATTACTATGTTTCATGACAAGACATAATATTCATTGCGAAGTGTCATGTATACCTCGTATTCACTTAAAAAGAATTAAATGCGACACTTCCTTGCTTGGAAATAGCGTTTGCAGATGTTTAGGTATCGTAGCAATAGATTTCTAATTTTTATGTTTCATGATAAGTTGTAATATTCATTGCGAAGTGTCATGTGTACCTCGCAATCACTTCAAAAGAATGTAAATGCGAAACTTCCTTGTTAGGAAATATCGCTTGCAGATGTCCACGTATCGTAGCAATAGAGTTCTAATGCTTCTTAAATCGCGATATCCCTCCTAATTACTATGTTTCATGACAAGCTATCATATTCATTGCGAAGTGTGATGTATACCTCGTATTCACTTAAAAAGTATTAAGTGCGACACTTCCTTGCTTGGAAATAGCGTTTGCAGATGTCTACGTATCTTAGCAGTAGTGTTCAAATGCTTCTTAAAACGCGATATCGCATCTCATTTCTATGTTTCATAATATGGTATAATATTCATTGCGAAGTGTCATGTATACCTCGCAATCACTTCGAAAGAATGTAAATGCGACACTTCCTTGCTAGGAAAGAGCATTTGCAGATGTCTACGTACCGTAGCAATAGGCTTGTAATGCTTCTCAAAACGCGATATCGCACCTCATTTCTATGCTTCATAATAAGATATAATATTCAATGCGAAGTGTCATGTATACCTTGTCCTCACTTCAAAAGAAAGTAAATGCGACACTTCCTTGCTAGGAAATAGCGTTTGCAGATGTCTAGGTATCGTAGCAATAGATTTCTAATGCTTCTTGAAACGCGATATCGCATCTCACTTCTATGTTTCATGATGAGAAATAATATTCATTGCGAAATGTAACTTATACCTCGCATACACATCAAAAGAATGTAAATGCGACACTTCTTTCCTAGGAAATAGCGTTTGCAGATGCTTACGTATCGAAGCAATAGAGTTCTAACGCTTCTTCTAACACGATATCGCATCTCTTTTCTATGTTTCATGATAAGATATAGTATTCATTGCGAAATTTCATGTATACCTCGTAATCACTTCGAAAGAATGTAAACGCGACACTTCCTTGCTAGGAAATGTCGTTTGCAGATGTCTACGTATCGTAGCAATAGAATTCTAAAGCTTCTTAAATCGCGATATCGCATCTCATTTCTATGTTTCATGATAAGATATAATATTCATTGTGCAGTGTTATGTATATCTCGTCTATACTTCAAATGAATGTAAATGCGACACTTCCTTGCTAGGAAATAGTGTTTGCAGAAATCTACGTATCGAACCAATAGATTTCTAATGCTTCTTAAATCGCCATATCGCATCTAATATCTATGTTTCATGATAGGGTATAACATTCATTACGAAGTTTCATGTATACCTCGCATACAATTCGAACGAATGTGAATGCGACAGTTCCTTGCTGGGAAGTAGCGTTTGCAGATGTCTACGTATCGAAGCAATAGACATCTAATGCTTCATAAATCGCGGTATCGCATCTTATTTCTGTGTTTCATGATAAGATATAATATTCATTGTGCAGTGTTATGAATACCTCGTATTCACTTCAAAAGAATGTAAATGCGACACTTCCTTGCTTGGAAATAGCGTTTGCAGATGTCTACGTATCGAACCAATAGGTTTCTAATGCTTCTTAAATCGCCATATCGCATCACATTTCTATGTTTCATGATAATATATAATATTCACTGCGAAGTGTCATGTATACCTCGCATACACTTCAAATGAACGTGAATGCGACACTTCCTTGCTAGGAAATAGCGTTTGCAGATGTCTACGTATCGCAGCAATAGTGTTCTAATGCTTCTTAAATCGCGATATCGCACCCCATTTCTATGTTTTATGATAAGATATAATTTTCATTGTGCAGTGTTATGTATACCTCGTATTCAATTCAAAAGAATGTAAATGCGACACTTCCTTGCTTGGAAATAGCGTTTGCGGATGTCTACGTATCGCAGCAATTGTGTTCTAATGCTTCTTAAATCGCGATATCGCATCCCATTTCTATGTTTTATGATAAGATATAATATTCATTGTGCAGTGTTATGTATACCGCAAATTCAATTCAAAAGAATGTAAATGCGACACTTCCTTGCTAGGACGTAGCGTTTGCAGATGTCTACGTATGGAAGCAATAGGTTTCTAATGCTTCTTAAATCGTCATATCGCATCTCATTTCTGCGTTACATGATAAGATATCATATTCACTGCGAAGTGTCATGTATACCTCGTATTCACTTCAAAAGAAAGTAAATCCGACACTTCCTTCCTAGGAAATAGCGTTTGCAGATGTCTACGTATCTTAGCAGTAGTGTTCAAATGCTTCTTAAAACGCGATATCGCATCTCATTTCTATGTTTCATAATATGGTATAATATTCATTGCGAAGTGTCATGTATACCTCGCAATCACTTCGAAAGAATGTAAATGCGACACTTCCTTTCTAGGAAAGAGCACTTGCGGATGTCTACGTACCGTAGCAATAGGCTTGTAATGCTGCTCAAAACGCGATATCGCACCTTATTTCTATGTTTCATAATAAGATATAATATTCAATGCGAAGTGTCATGTATACCTAGTACTCACTTCAAAAGAATGTAAATGCGACACTTCCTTGCTAGGAAATAGCGTATGCAGATGTCTAGGTATCGTAGCAATAGATTTCTAATGCTTCTTGAAACGCGATATCGCATCTCACTTCTATGTTTCATGATGAGAAATAATATTCATTGCGAAATGTCACTTATACCTCGCATACAAATCAAAAGAATGTAAATGCGACACTTCTTTCCTAGGAAATAGCGTTTGCAGATGTCTACGTATCGAAGCAATAGGGTTCTAACGCTTCTTCTAATACGATATCGCATCGCTTTTCTATGTTTCATGATAAGATATAGTATTCATTGCGAAATTTCATGTATACCTCGTAATCACTTCGAAAGAATGTAAACGCGTCACTTCCTTGCTAGGAAATGTCGGTTGCAGATGTCTACGTATCGTAGCAATAGAATTCTAGAGCTTCTTAAATCGCGATATCCCTCCTAATTTTTATGTTTCATGATAAGTTGTAATATTCATTGCGAAGTGTCATGTATACCTCGCAATCACTTCAAAAGAATGTAAATGCGAAACTTCCTTGTTAGGAAATATCGCTTGCAGATGTCCACGTATCGTAGCAATAGAGTTCTAATGCTTCTTAAATCGCGATATCCCTCCTAATTACTATGTTTCATGACAAGACATAATATTCATTGCGAAGTGTCATGTATACCTCGTATTCACTTAAAAAGAATTAAATGCGACACTTCCTTGCTTGGAAATAGCGTTTGCAGATGTTTAGGTATCGTAGCAATAGATTTCTAATTTTTATGTTTCATGATAAGTTGTAATATTCATTGCGAAGTGTCATGTGTACCTCGCAATCACTTCAAAAGAATGTAAATGCGAAACTTCCTTGTTAGGAAATATCGCTTGCAGATGTCCACGTATCGTAGCAATAGAGTTCTAATGCTTCTTAAATCGCGATATCCCTCCTAATTACTATGTTTCATGACAAGCTATCATATTCATTGCGAAGTGTGATGTATACCTCGTATTCACTTAAAAAGTATTAAGTGCGACACTTCCTTGCTTGGAAATAGCGTTTGCAGATGTCTACGTATCTTAGCAGTAGTGTTCAAATGCTTCTTAAAACGCGATATCGCATCTCATTTCTATGTTTCATAATATGGTATAATATTCATTGCGAAGTGTCATGTATACCTCGCAATCACTTCGAAAGAATGTAAATGCGACACTTCCTTGCTAGGAAAGAGCATTTGCAGATGTCTACGTACCGTAGCAATAGGCTTGTAATGCTTCTCAAAACGCGATATCGCACCTCATTTCTATGCTTCATAATAAGATATAATATTCAATGCGAAGTGTCATGTATACCTTGTCCTCACTTCAAAAGAAAGTAAATGCGACACTTCCTTGCTAGGAAATAGCGTTTGCAGATGTCTAGGTATCGTAGCAATAGATTTCTAATGCTTCTTGAAACGCGATATCGCATCTCACTTCTATGTTTCATGATGAGAAATAATATTCATTGCGAAATGTAACTTATACCTCGCATACACATCAAAAGAATGTAAATGCGACACTTCTTTCCTAGGAAATAGCGTTTGCAGATGCTTACGTATCGAAGCAATAGAGTTCTAACGCTTCTTCTAACACGATATCGCATCTCTTTTCTATGTTTCATGATAAGATATAGTATTCATTGCGAAATTTCATGTATACCTCGTAATCACTTCGAAAGAATGTAAACGCGACACTTCCTTGCTAGGAAATGTCGTTTGCAGATGTCTACGTATCGTAGCAATAGAATTCTAAAGCTTCTTAAATCGCGATATCGCATCTCATTTCTATGTTTCATGATAAGATATAATATTCATTGTGCAGTGTTATGTATATCTCGTCTATACTTCAAATGAATGTAAATGCGACACTTCCTTGCTAGGAAATAGTGTTTGCAGAAATCTACGTATCGAACCAATAGATTTCTAATGCTTCTTAAATCGCCATATCGCATCTAATATCTATGTTTCATGATAGGGTATAACATTCATTACGAAGTTTCATGTATACCTCGCATACAATTCGAACGAATGTGAATGCGACAGTTCCTTGCTGGGAAGTAGCGTTTGCAGATGTCTACGTATCGAAGCAATAGACATCTAATGCTTCATAAATCGCGGTATCGCATCTTATTTCTGTGTTTCATGATAAGATATAATATTCATTGTGCAGTGTTATGAATACCTCGTATTCACTTCAAAAGAATGTAAATGCGACACTTCCTTGCTTGGAAATAGCGTTTGCAGATGTCTACGTATCGAACCAATAGGTTTCTAATGCTTCTTAAATCGCCATATCGCATCACATTTCTATGTTTCATGATAATATATAATATTCACTGCGAAGTGTCATGTATACCTCGCATACACTTCAAATGAACGTGAATGCGACACTTCCTTGCTAGGAAATAGCGTTTGCAGATGTCTACGTATCGCAGCAATAGTGTTCTAATGCTTCTTAAATCGCGATATCGCACCCCATTTCTATGTTTTATGATAAGATATAATTTTCATTGTGCAGTGTTATGTATACCTCGTATTCAATTCAAAAGAATGTAAATGCGACACTTCCTTGCTTGGAAATAGCGTTTGCGGATGTCTACGTATCGCAGCAATTGTGTTCTAATGCTTCTTAAATCGCGATATCGCATCCCATTTCTATGTTTTATGATAAGATATAATATTCATTGTGCAGTGTTATGTATACCGCAAATTCAATTCAAAAGAATGTAAATGCGACACTTCCTTGCTAGGACGTAGCGTTTGCAGATGTCTACGTATGGAAGCAATAGGTTTCTAATGCTTCTTAAATCGTCATATCGCATCTCATTTCTGCGTTACATGATAAGATATCATATTCACTGCGAAGTGTCATGTATACCTCGTATTCCTTTCAAAAGAATGTAAATGCGACACTTCCTTGTTAGGAAGTAGCGTTTGCAGATGTCTACGTATCGAAGCAATTGGGATCTAATGCTTCTTAAATCGCCATATCGCTTCTCATTTCTATGTTTCATGATAATATGTAATATTCATTGCGAAGTGTCATGTATACCTCGCATTCACTTCAAATGGATGTGATTGCGACAGTTCTTTGCTAGGAAATAGTGTTTGCAGATATCTACGTATCGAAGCAATCGAGTTCTAATGCTTCTTAAATCGCCATATCGCATATAATTTCTATGTTTCATGGTAAGATATAATATTCATTGTGCAGTGTTATGTATATCTCGTCTATACTTCAAATGAACGTAGATGCGACACTTCCTTGCTAGGAAATAGCGTTTGCAGATATCTACGTATCGAAGCAATAGACATCTAATGCTTCATAAATCGCCATATTGCATCTCATTTCTATGTTTCATGATAAGATATAATATTCATTGTGCAGTGTTACGAATACCTCGTATTCACTTCAAAAGAATGTAAATGCGACACTTCCTTGCTAGGAAATAGCGTTTGCAGATGTCTACGTATCGAACCAATAGATTTCTAATGCTTCTTAAATCGCCATATCGCATCACATTTCTATGTTTCATGATAAGATATAATATACATTGTGCAGTGTTATGTATATCTCGTCTATAATTCAAATGAATATAAATGCGACACTTCCTTGCTAGGAAATGGCGTTTGCAGATGTCTACGTATCGAACCAATATCTTTCTAATGCTTCTTAAATCGCCATATCGCATCTAATTTCTATGTTCCTTGATAAGATATAATATTCATTGCGAAGTGTCATGTATACCTCGCATACACTTCAAGTGAATGTAAATGCGACACTTCCTTCCTAGGAAATAGCGTTTGCAGATGTCTACGTATCGAAGCAATAGACATCTAGTGCTTCATAAATCGCCATATCGCATTTCATTTCTATGTTTCATGATAAGATATAATATTCATTGTGCAGTGTTATGTATACCTCGTATTCACCTTAAAAGAATGTAAATGCGACACTTCCTTGCTAAGAAATTGCGTTTGCGTATGTCTACGTATCGAAGAAATAGAGTTCTAGTGCTTCTTAAATCGCCATATCGCATATAATTTCTATGTTTCATGGTAAGATATAATATTCATTGTGCAGTGTTATGTATATCTCGTCTATACTTCTAATGAACGTAAATGCGACACTTCCTTGCTAGGAAATAGCGTTTGCAGATATCTAAGTATCGAAGCAATAGACATCTAATGCTTCATAAATCGCCATATTGCATCTCATTTCTATGTTTCACGATAAGATATAATGTTCATTGTGCAGTGCTACGTATACCTCGTATTCACCTCAAAAGAATGTAAATGCGACACTTCCTTGCTGGGAAATAACATTTGCAGATATCTACGTATCGAAGCAATACTGTCCTAAAGCCTCTTAAATCGCGATATCGCATCTCATTTCTATGTTTCATGATAAGATATAATATTCATTGCGAAGTGTTATGTATACCTCGCATACACTTCAAATAAATGTAAATGCGACACTTCCTTGCTGGGAAATAGCGTTTGCAGATGTCTACGAATCGAAGCAATAGTTTTGTAATGCTTGTTAAATCGTCATAACGCATCTCATATCTACGTTTCTTGATAAGATACAATATTCATTGCGAAGTGTCATGTATACCTCGAATACACTTAAAATGAATGCAAATGCGACACTTCGTTGCTAGGAAATAGCGTTTGCAAATGTCTACGTATCGAAGCAATAGATTTCTAACGCTTGCTCATTCGCGATATTGCATCTCATATCTATGTTTCATGATATTATATAATATTCAATGCGAAGTTTCATGTATACCTCGCATACAATTCAAACGAATGTGAATGCAAGAGTTCCTTGTTAGGAAATAGTGTTTGCAGATATCTAGTATCGAAGCAATAGTGTCCTAATGCTTCTTGTCACGTCCGGCGAAAGAATTTTTCGTTTATCCGGAGGCTTCACGACACGAGCCTATTTATACGGTTTTCGGTCCGCGGGAACGCGTTACGACCGGGTTCGATATTTTTGGCTTACGCGACGCGGTAAAAACACTCGCGATATCATGGAAAAGCCTTACCTTTCGCTGGCTTCAGTCTCGATACGCAGGTAGAATGTGCGTCGGGGGTCGTTGGTAGGTATCGATGCAGCGATCGGTCGGTTGATGTTGACGGTGACTTCGATTAACTTCCAGCAAAACGGGAAACAGCGGTCTGGATGCAGAGTAGATTCAGCGGAGACTGTGGATATTGCAGAGACGTTGGCTGCAGAGGCAGGCGAATCGGCGTTGATCGGCGTTTCGAAAAACTGTGACTGAACCGGAACGATGACGACAGGTTGCTGCGGTACGAGGACTCGGGGTGTATCTCCCAGGTATTCACGAACAAGTGAACGTATAAAATTCTTACGACCCGCGCGTCGTGTTCTTCGCGAACCGGATCCACGTTTCATTCACCCAGTTTTTCTGTACTTTCAGGCAATGTTCAGAAGGATAAGCGGCGGTCCGCTCTATCGCAACGTCGCAAAGCTGAGTTCTATACTCCTTCAAGGTGAACAAACGCAACCCAGTTGTTGGAAGGAACACGTCGTAGAATTCGTAGTTTAAGAATAATGTTTTAACGTAAGAACTAGTATATTATGTTTAGATTTAGTAATTATTGGAATAGGAACTAGTAGAACTGGTAAAAGAACTTGTAGATTGGATTTAGT
The DNA here is from genome assembly GCF_050948175.1 of Xylocopa sonorina. NCBI lineage: Eukaryota > Metazoa > Arthropoda > Insecta > Hymenoptera > Apidae > Xylocopa > Xylocopa sonorina. The sequence goes on from NC_135198.1 coordinate 211,085, forward strand.
AACTAAAGTAAAATATATTCTAAGTTAAAGTGTACAAAAGTGAAATTATTCTAAGTTAGAACTAGTAAAATGGAAATAGCAACGCGTAGCCTAGACCCCACATTGAGGCGGCTTGAGATGGAAGATCGATGTTAACTCTAGAAGCCCGAGGACCCGAATGTGTCTCTCGAGGCGCGTCTGGGACCTCCTCGGTTCGCGAGGCGCTACGGTCGCAGGCGCTCGTGGTAGGGAGCGCGCGGTCCAGCGAGTGGGGACTCGCGGCTCGTGGTGGGGCTAGCGGCTCGTGCCAATAGCCTGGGCGCATCTAGCGTCTAATCTTAAGAATAAGGACTTAGAATTACATGTGTGTTGTGGTGTGTTACAATTCGTGTCGAGTACTTATATCTATGAGTATTATAGGCTTATTCTAAAAATAGTACGTAGGTTCAGGCAACGTAGATTCCCTGAACTGGAAAAGTCCCCATTGCGGCGACGGACTGCGGCTTCTTCCCTCTGTTGGGCGGAATTCCTGATGAGAGGGCGATAGGGTTGCTCGTAGGTGCGAGCGAGACAGCGGTCCTTGCAGGTACGACTGAGTGCGTGCGGTCGTGCGCGCGCGAACTCTGCTGGTTGCCGATACTTCAGGCGAGTATTGCAGGTTGCCTGTGTCCAGGGGTCGATGCTGGAGGTTACGAGGATGCTGACGTATGTAATGGGTGGCAGGCGCTACGCCTGACGTCACACCTCCCCCCATTGAAAAAGAATTTCGGCGATGCCGAAATCTCTGGGCTGAGGATGTGCGGGTTGTCAATTGCGGGTGGATTATTTCTTTTCCCTGGCTCTTATCCTTTTCTCGGTTTTGTAGATGTAGTGGGTGCAACATATGCTGCGGATGCTGCGGATGCGATGGATTCTGGTGGCGTTGTGTTTGCTGCGGATGCTGTGCGTTCTGCGGGCTCTGCCTGTGTTGCGGATGCTGTAGATGCTGCTGACTCTGCGTGTTCAGCGGACGCTGCGGATGCTGTGGATTCTGCGGTGATGTTGTGCTGGCCATGTCTTGTGTTGCTACACTAGTGGTCCTTGTCACACTTTCCACTATGTTTTTGGGGTTTTCTATTACACTTTGTTCATCGTGGTTTTCAGTTTTTGAATTGGGGGTGCACTGAACACTGGCACTAGATTTATCATTCTTGCATACATTCGCTCTTACATTAGATGCTTGCAATCGTTTACATAATTTTAATTTGTTTGTATGTACAACCTTATGCCTACCCTTAACATTAATTTTCGCATTATGATTATCCAGAATTTCCAATATTTTATATGGTCCGGTGTATTGTGATTGAAATTTGTGTTGCAATGGTTCGCGGAGTAGGTACACCCATTGACCTACTTGGAATTTCTGGACATTGAGTTTCCTATCATAATAATGTTTAGAACGGACTTTCGCTCCATCTAAATTCTGTTTCGCGAGTTCTTGCGAAGTTCGGATTCTGTCGCTAAGTTCATCCAGATATTTAGCGTAAGATTCATTTTCGGAAGTGTCATGAAATGGAATTGATGAAGGGGGCCTGGCGACTTTACCGTATACGAGCTCGTACGGTGTATAACGCGTACCCTCGTGCGTGCTCGTATTATATGAGAACATTGCGAAAGGGAGCCACTTCTCCCAGTTGTTACGATTGCCAATAAAATGTTTTAAATATTCCGCGAGTACATGGTGCGACCTTTCTACGGAACCATTAGTTTGTGGATGAAAAGCTGTGGTTTTGAATTGTTGAATTTTGAAACGTTTTGCTATTGTTTTCATAAGTGAATTGATAAAATTAGATCCTTGATCTGTAAGAATACCTTTGGGACATCCAAATTGGCAGATGAAATGCGTAATGAAGGCGTCGGCGATGTCTACTGCTGTAGTGCGTTTTAAGGGAACGGCTAAGGAATACTTGGTTAATAGGCATTGAATGGTTAGGATGTTAGTGAATCCGTCTGGTGTCGGTGGTAAAGGACCCATGACGTCCATAGAAATTTTTTCAAAGGCGGTGCCCGGAGTGTCTGTGAGTGTAAGTGGTTGACGCGTCTTAACCCGTGTTAGCTTTTGTTTCTGGCATTGGTCACAGTTATCGATATATGTTTGTATTTCTGATTTCATATTTGGCCAAAAGTGTCTCTCGCGGATTCTTGAATACGTTTTATTGATGCCTTTGTGACCTCCGAGTGGTGTGTCATGGTTTTCGCGTATTATATCGGTTCTACGTTCTGGTGGTGGAATTTGGATTAGCCCTTGGCAAATGGTTATTTGTACGTTTGTTTCGAAGAAAAGATCTAACAGAATTCTTTTAATTTGGGCGAAAGTTACGGTGTCTATGTATGTTTGTCTAATGCTAAATGTTTGAAGTTGTAGTTCGGTTACTACGTCATACAATGATCTTAGTGATTCTATAAGGATTTCATTATCGATAGCTTTTCTCTCGTGTTCGGTGACTGGAAGCGCGATTTGGAAATAACCACTGTCAGAGTTTACTTTGGCCCTTCCTAATGTAATATGTTCTTTATGTTGGAAAAATTTTCCTGCTTTTTGCAATTCGAGGGCGCCTCTATCGAGTGGGCGGCCACCTTTTGTTATAAAAATTACTTGGTTATCGCGACGTGCAGCTATTGAATCTCTAGTTGTTACGAACAGAGGTCGTTGTCGTCTGGTCAAGTCGGTATCGGCGGTCGGCCATTCGGTGGATGGTGTCGGTAATGAAGGGTTCTCTTGTTCTGTCGGTGGATAAGGAGTATTAAGGCTTTCGGAAGAGGATGCTGGCGTTGGCGGTGGAGCGATCGGAATTGAAATTGTAGCGGGACGACGGATGTCGAAAAGATCGTCCTCGGAATCAGTGGGATTAGTAATAGGTTGTACAGCTACTGGATTACGAGACAACGCGTCAGCATTCATGTTGATTTTACCTGGCTTGTAGATTATTTCATACTCGTATTCTGCCAATTTGAGTCGCCAGCGGATTAACCTACTCGAAGGGTCTTTTACTGAATTCATCCAAACTAGTGGCCTGTGATCGGTAACTAGTTTGAATGTTTTTCCATAAATATACGGTCTGAAGAAATGTACTGCATATATGATCGCCAAGCATTCCTTTTCAATAGTCGAATAATTTTTTTCGGCATTATTTAATAATCTAGATGCGTAGGCGATTGGTAGATCCTTTCCAATAGGACCCTGACTTAATACGGCGCCAATTGCGTCTGCGGATGCATCAGATGTAATAATAAATGGTTTTGTGAAATCGGGATATTGCAGAATTGGTGCTTCACAAAGCATGTCGCGAAGGGTTACGAACGCGTTTTCATGATCGTTACGCCAAATGAATTTAGCGTCCTTTTTTAGCAAATTGGTTAATGGTTTTGCAAGTGCGGAAAAATTGGCAATAAATCGACGGTAGTAGCCTGCGAGGCCGAGAAATTGCTTGATCTGTTTTGGATTTTGCGGTCTCGGAAAATCTTTCACGGCGCGAACTTTATTTGGATCGGGTTTTACCCCTCTCTCACTAATTATGTGTCCTAGATAATTTACCTCCCGTCGCAAGAACTCACATTTATCAGGCTGCAATACTAAATTTGCAGCCCGTAATCGCTCGGCAAGTTTATTAAATTTATTTCTGTGTTCCTGTAGCGAACTAGCGTATATAACAATATCGTCTAAGTACACGAACATTTCGTTCCCTTGGAGACCCGTTAACACGCTATCCATGAGTCTCTGGAACGTGGCTGGAGCATTACGTAAACCAAAGGGCATTCGCTGGAATTCGAAATGTCCGTGTGGAGTCGAGAACGCGGTTTTCGCAGCGTCGGAGGGAGACATTGGTATTTGGTGGAAACCACTGGCCAGGTCAAATGTACTGAAGTACTTTGCACTGCCCAGTTGGTCCAGTATTTCCGTGATGCAGGGGAGAGGGTATGCGTCGGCTATGGATCGTTCGTTCAGCGCGCGGTAGTCGATCACGACGCGCCACCTCTTGTTCCCTGCAGAGTCTGGCTTTTTTGGAACTACCCAGAGCGGGGAATTGTACGGAGATTTCGAAGGTCTGATTATGTCGTCGTTTAACAATTGTTCCATTTGTTTTTGAATTTCCTGTTTGTGTATCGGAGGAAATCTGTATTGTTTAACATTTACGGGTTGGTCGTTAACTGTTGGAATTCGGTGTGAAGTTACATTTGTACATCCTAATTTGTCGCCGGGTAAATGAAAAAGGTCTTGTGCATTGGAAATTAAATCATGTATATCTTTTCTTTCCTCACTGTTGAGGTGATCGAGGCGTAAGGCTGAGATTATTTTCTTAAGTCTATTCTCGGATTGCGTCGCACTTGAGACGCTGCGCGTTATCTTTGGTGTCGGGTGTCTCTTAACGATATCGGCGTATGAAGCTTCGTTTACATTCCCAGCTCTAGGGTTCTTAGAAAGGGATTTATTCGATATTTGCTGATGTTGAATATTTACGCGATGCTTTGAATCATGGTTTGAAAAAAATTTCGTGATTTTTGAGGATTCAGCGTTGACGGACTTGGTATTATTGGATGCAGTGCTTGGTAATTTTTGATTCGGAGATGTTTGTTGGACATTAGAATTAGAAAATAATGGATACAGTGAAGGATTTAGTATTGTGTTGGAAGCGGGAAGAGGATCCACATAGACTTTCGGAATGGGGATCGTCATTCCGCGGTCGGTCGCATTTATTATGCGCGTCACCGCATGTCCCTTTTCGATGCGTACTATCGCGTTACCGAAATATACTCCCTCGGCGAGCTCAACTTTGGGGATTATTCCCTCATCAACGTTGGAGTTAATTACCCTAACGCGAATTCCTGAGTTGGTTCGTGGAGGAAGTGTTATTTTCTCGACTGTGTCCCTTCGACACGCGAACGGTATGCGATTACCGTGCCAAAGAATGAATTTATCTCTGAAGGAGAAGTCGGCGTCCGCACAGAAGCCTGATCCTAGGATTCCGGCTGTCTTGATAGGAAATTCTGAGCTGACTACGTTGAAAGGCACTTCTCGCGAGAACATAAATAATGTGACGGTTCCTAACGTGCCTACGGTGCCCTGAGTAACCCCGGTGATAGTTAACTGCTCGGCGCGGTTTACTGGGATGTCTTTCCTAAGAAAGTTCTCCTTTATTACATTGATTTCCGCCCCGGTATCAATCATCATTATGACCGGTTGAATTAACGATTTAGAATCTATTATTACGGTAGGAACGCTCGTTTTTCCGGTTACATTAACCGCGGCTCTATAATTTATATCTCCTCTCTCTCTTCCGTTATTGCGAGAACGTTGTGATTCGATGCGGCCCCGCGTGCCGTCTCGCGGCGGATCTGGAGGCCGTTCTCGTTTCCCTGACGCTGGCGGACATTATTTTCGACGTTTCTATTTGTAATTGAATTATTATATATGCGTTTTCGGCACTCATCGATAGTGTGCCCTGGATATTTGCAATATCGACAGGTAGTTTCGAATCGGTCGCGCGGCGCGTACTGACCGCGCGGAGGTCCCGTTATTTGGGGTCTATTGTCTTGGAAACGGCGCGGATCCCTCGGCGGTTCGTCGCGAGGGTAAGTAACGTACGGCCGGGGATTATTATTAACTCTACAATCGCGCGTACTATGATTTCGGCTATTGCATTTACTGCAGATATTTTCGATACGGCGTTCGTTAAATGAAGGTTCGCTACGCTGGCGCGATGTGACGAGTCGTTCTCTATCTAATTCATACCGACGATATAATTCTTTCGCGTGAGCGAATGCATCATTAAAGTTGTCATATAACCGACTGTTCATCGCTAAACGAATCTCAGGAATAAGTCCGTCACAGAAGCACCTCAAAGTGAGAGCATCAATACCGGAACGCGAGTTAATTAGTTCTGCGGGGTCGTACCGTTCACAATCAATTGCCGCATTTCGTAAATCTTTAACACGGCCTATAAAATCCAAAATGTGTTCACCGGGACGCATGAAGGTGTTCGTCAATTCTCCGCGGTAATGGTCTGTAGATTTTAATGAACCGAAGGCTGACCGTAAAACGTCGGCTAATTGCCTGATCGAGGTGCACGGTTCGTCCTCGACCGCCAGGTAAGCTCGACCCCGAAGACGGTTGATTATTAACCGCGTAAGCGAAGGTTCTGCGTCGGGCGACACTAATTCTTTGGCTCGTTTACATGCCCGGATAAACTGCAGCACTGGAATATTTTTCCCGTCGAATATTGGGACGCTTTCGAGGGCTTCGCGGAAAGACAGTTTATCTGAATGCGGTGTTAGAGTATCGGATACGGAGGGTACAAATGTCTGAGTACGTGGTGTGCCAAAAGAAATCGCCTCAGCGTTGGTCGACTGGTTAGCGCGCAGTGAATCTAGTTCTTGCCGTAATATTTCCATCTGATGCGTCAAACTTATAATCGTCTGTTCTTTGTCTTTATTCGCAGAAGTCGAAGCTATCGGATTTGTAGGAACGGCGGCGGCGTCTGTAGCGGGCGCGTCATGGAATTCTAGGACTTGGCGGTGTTCGGTTTCGTTGGCGGTGTCCTTTTGCGATTGGAGACGCGTGCGTTTAACTGGCGTGCGCGTAGCCATGGCTGTTCGCGTACCCTTTCAGTCGAATTAAAGCAAGGTAAGCGCGACAATCCCACCGCTGTCACCAAATTTATGTCACGTCCGGCGAAAGAATTTTTCGTTTATCCGGAGGCTTCACGACACGAGCCTATTTATACGGTTTTCGGTCCGCGGGAACGCGTTACGACCGGGTTCGATATTTTTGGCTTACGCGACGCGGTAAAAACACTCGCGATATCATGGAAAAGCCTTACCTTTCGCTGGCTTCAGTCTCGATACGCAGGTAGAATGTGCGTCGGGGGTCGTTGGTAGGTATCGATGCAGCGATCGGTCGGTTGATGTTGACGGTGACTTCGATTAACTTCCAGCAAAACGGGAAACAGCGGTCTGGATGCAGAGTAGATTCAGCGGAGACTGTGGATATTGCAGAGACGTTGGCTGCAGAGGCAGGCGAATCGGCGTTGATCGGCGTTTCGAAAAACTGTGACTGAACCGGAACGATGACGACAGGTTGCTGCGGTACGAGGACTCGGGGTGTATCTCCCAGGTATTCACGAACAAGTGAACGTATAAAATTCTTACGACCCGCGCGTCGTGTTCTTCGCGAACCGGATCCACGTTTCATTCACCCAGTTTTTCTGTACTTTCAGGCAATGTTCAGAAGGATAAGCGGCGGTCCGCTCTATCGCAACGTCGCAAAGCTGAGTTCTATACTCCTTCAAGGTGAACAAACGCAACCCAGTTGTTGGAAGGAACACGTCGTAGAATTCGTAGTTTAAGAATAATGTTTTAACGTAAGAACTAGTATATTATGTTTAGATTTAGTAATTATTGGAATAGGAACTAGTAGAACTGGTAAAAGAACTTGTAGATTGGATTTAGTAACTAAAGTAAAATATATTCTAAGTTAAAGTGTACAAAAGTGAAATTATTCTAAGTTAGAACTAGTAAAATGGAAATAGCAACGCGTAGCCTAGACCCCACATTGAGGCGGCTTGAGATGGAAGATCGATGTTAACTCTAGAAGCCCGAGGACCCGAATGTGTCTCTCGAGGCGCGTCTGGGACCTCCTCGGTTCGCGAGGCGCTACGGTCGCAGGCGCTCGTGGTAGGGAGCGCGCGGTCCAGCGAGTGGGGACTCGCGGCTCGTGGTGGGGCTAGCGGCTCGTGCCAATAGCCTGGGCGCATCTAGCGTCTAATCTTAAGAATAAGGACTTAGAATTACATGTGTGTTGTGGTGTGTTACAATTCGTGTCGAGTACTTATATCTATGAGTATTATAGGCTTATTCTAAAAATAGTACGTAGGTTCAGGCAACGTAGATTCCCTGAACTGGAAAAGTCCCCATTGCGGCGACGGACTGCGGCTTCTTCCCTCTGTTGGGCGGAATTCCTGATGAGAGGGCGATAGGGTTGCTCGTAGGTGCCAGCGAGACAGCGGTCCTTGCAGGTACGACTGAGTGCGTGCGGTCGTGCGCGCGCGAACTCTGCTGGTTGCCGATACTTCAGGCGAGTATTGCAGGTTGCCTGTGTCCAGGGGTCGATGCTGGAGGTTACGAGGATGCTGACGTATGTAATGGGTGGCAGGCGCTACGCCTGACGTCACATTCTTAAATCGCGATATCGCATCTCATTTCTATGTTTCATGATAAGATATAATATTCATTGCGAAGTGTCATGTATACCTCGCATACACTTCAAACGAATGTGAATGCGACAGTTCCTTCTTAGGAAATAGTGTTTGCAGATATCTAGTATCGAAGCAATAGAGTTCTAAAGCTTCTTAAATCGCGATATCACATCCCATTTCTATGTTTCATGATAAGATATAATATTCATTGTGCAGTGTTATGAATACCTCGTATTCACTTCATAAGAATGTAAATGCGACACTTCCTTGCTTGGAAATAGCGTTTGCAAATGTCTACGTATCGAAGCAATAGTTTTCCATTGCTTCTTAAATCGCGATATCGCATCTCATTTCTAAGTTTCATGATAAGATATAATATTCATTGTGCAGTGTTATGTATACCTCGTATTCACTTCAAAAGAATGTAAATGCGACACTTCCTTGATAGGAAGTAGTTTTGCAGATGTCTACGTATTCGAAGCAATAGAGTTCTAATCGTCATACAGCATCTCATTTCTATGTTTCATGATAAGATATAATATTCATTGTGCCGTGTTATGAATACCTCGTATTCACTTCATAAGAATGTAAATGCGACACTTCCTTGCTAGGAAATAGCGTTTGCAGATGTCTACGTATCGAAGCAATAGTGTCCTAATGCTTCTTAAATCGCGATATCGCATCTCATTTCTATGTTTCATGATAAGATATAATATTCATTGTGCAGTGTTAAGTATACGTCGTATTCACTTCAAAGGAATGTAAACGCGACACTTCGTTGCCAGGAAATAGCGATTGCAGATGTCTACGTATCGTACCATTAGAATTCTAATGCTTCTCAAAACGCGATATCGCTACTCATTACCATGTTTCATTATAATATATAATATTCATTGTGCAGTGTTATGAATACCTCGTATTCACTTCAAAAGAATGTAAATGCGACACTTCCTTGCTTGGAAATAGCGTATGCAGATGTCTACTTATCGAAGCAATAGTGTTCTAATGCTTCTTAAATCGCGATATCGCATCTCATATCTACGTTTCATGATAATATATAATATTCATTGCGAAGTGTCATGTATACCTCGTATTCACTTCAAAGGTATGTAAATGCGACACTTCCTTGCTTGGAAATAGCGTTTGCAGATGTCTACGTATCGAAGAAATAGAGTTCTAAATCTTCGTAAAACATGATATCGCATGTCATTTCTATGTTTCACGATAAGATATAATACTCATTGGGAAGTGTTATGCTTACCTGGTATTCATTTCAAAAGAATGTAAATGCGACACTTCCTTGCTAGCTAATAGCGTTTACAGATATCTACGTATCGTAGCAATAGAGTTCTAATGCTTCACAAAACGCGAGGTCGCATCTCATTTCTGTGTTCCATGATAATATATAATATTCATTGCGAAGTGTTATGTATACCTCGCATACACTTTAAATGAATGTAAATGCGACACTTCCTTGATCGGCAATAGCGTTTGCAGGTGTTTACGTTTCGTAGCAATAGAGTTCTAACGCTTCTTAAAACGCGATACCGCATCTCATTTCTATGTTTCATGATGAGATATAATATTCATTGTGCAGTGTTATGTATACCTCGTATTCACTTCAAAATAATGAAAGTGCGACACTTCCTTGCTAGGAAGCAGCGTTTGCAGATGTCTACGTATCGAACCAATAGATTTCTAATACTTCTTAAATCGCCATATCGCTTCTCATTTCTATGTTTCATAATAATATATAATATTCACTGCGAAGTGTCATGTATCCCTCGCATACACTTCAAATGAACGAAAATGCGACACTTCCTTGCTTGGAAATAGCGTTTGCAGATGTCTACGTATCGAAGCAATAGGGTCCTAATGCTTCTTAAATCGCGATATCGCATCTCATTTCTATGTTTTATGATAAGATATAATATTCATTGTGCAGTGTTATGTATACCTCGTATTCACTTCAAAAGAATGTAAACGCGACACTTCGTTGCCAGGAAATAGCATTTGCAGATGTCTACGTATCGTACCATTAGTATTCTAATGCTTCTCAAAACGCGATATCGCTACTCATTAACATGTTTCGTTATAATATATAATATTCGTTGTGGAGTGTTATGTATACCTCGTATTCACTTCAAAAGAATGTAAATGCGACACTACCCTGCTAGGAAATAGCGTTTGCAGATGTCTACGTATCGAAGCAATAGGTATCTAATACTTCCTAAATCGCCATATCACTTCTCATTTCTATGTTTCATGAAAATTTATAATATTCACTGGGAAGTGTCATGTATACCTCGCATACACTTCAAATGAATGTAAATACGACACTTCCTTGCTAGGAAATAGCGTTTGCAGATGTCTACGTATCGAAGCAATAGTGTCCTAATGCTTCTTAAATCGCGATATCGCATCTCATTTCTATGTTTCATGATAAGATATAATATTCATTGTGCAGTGTTAAGTATACGTCGTATTCACTTCAAAAGAATGTAAACGCGACACTTCGTTGCCAGGAAATAGCGTTTGCAGATGTCTACGTATCGTACCATTAGAATTCTAATGCTTCTCAAAACGCGATATCGCTACTCATTACCATGTTTCATTATAAAATATAATATTCATTATGCAGTGTTATGAATACCTCGTATTCACATCAAAAGAATGTAAGTGCGACACTTCCTTGCTTGGAAATAGCGTTTGCAGGTGTCTACGTATCGAAGCAAAAGATTTCCATTGCGTCTTAAATCGCCATATCGCATCTCATTTCTATGTTTCATGATAAGATATATCATTCATTGTGCAGTGTTATGTATATCTCGTCTATACTTCAAATGAATGTAAATGCGACACTTCCTTGCTAGGAAATAGCGTTTGCAGATGTCTACGTATCGTAGCATTAGAGTTCTAATGGTTCTCAAAACGCGATATCGCTACCCAATGCTATGTTTCATGATAATTAATAATATTCATTGTGGAGTGTTATGTATACCTCGTATTCACTTCAAAAGAATGTAAATGCGACAGTTCCTTGCTTGGAAAGAGCGTTTGCAGATGTCTACGTATCGAAGCGATAGAGTTCTAAATCTTCATAAAACATGATATCGCATCCCATTTCTATGTTTCATGATAAGATATAATATTCATTGGGAAGTGTTATGCTTACCTGGTATTCATTTCAAAAGAATGTAAATGCGACACTTCCTTGTTAGGAAGTAGCGTTTGCAGATATCTACGTATCGAAGCAATAGATTTCTAATGCTTCATAAACTGAAATATTACATCTCATTTCTATGTATCATAATAAGATATAATGTTCATTGTGGAGTGTTATGTATACCTCGTATTCACTTCAAAAGAATGTAAATGCGACACTACCTTGCTAGGAAATAGTGTTTGCAGATGTCTACGTATCGAGGCAATAGAGTTCTAATGCTTCATCAATCGCTATATTGCATCTCATTCCTATGTTCCATGATGAGATATAATAATCACTGTGCAGTGTTATGTATACCTCGTATTCACTTCAAAAGAATGTAAACGCGACACTTCCTTGCTTGGAAATAGCGTTTGCAGATGTCTACGTATCTAAGAAATAGAGTTCTAAAGCTTGATAATTCAAGATATCGCATCTCATTTCTATGTTTCATGATAATATATAATATTCATTGCGAAGTGTCATGTATACCTCTCATACACTTCAAATGAATGTGAATGCGACAGTTCCCTGCTAGGAAATAGCGTTTGCAGATATCTACGTATCGAAGCAATAGAATTCTAATGCTTCTTAAATCGTCATATGGCATCTCATTTCTATGCTTCATGATAAGATATAATATACATTGCGATGTGTCATGTATACCTCGTATTCCTTTCAAAAGAATGTAAATGCGACACTTCCTTGCTAGGAAGTAGCGTTTGCAGGTGTCTACGTATCGAACCAATAGATTTCTAATGCTTCTTAAATCGCCATATCGCATCTCATTTCTATGTTTCAAGATAAGATATAATATTCATTGTGCTGTGTTATGTATACCTCGTCTATACTTCAAATGGATGTAATTGCGACATTTCCTCGCTAGGAAGTAGCGCTTGCAGGTGTCTACGTATTGTAGCAATAGAGTTCTAAAGCTTCTTAAATCGCGATATCGCATCTCATTTCTATGTTTCATGATAAGATATAATGTTCATTGTGCAGTGTTAAGAATACCTCGTATTCACTTCAAAAGAATGTAAATGCGACACTTCCCTGCTTGGAAATAGCGATTGCAGATGTCTACGTATCGTAGCAGTAGGGTTCTAATGCTCCTTCTAACGGGATATCGCATCTCTTTTCTATGTTTCACGATAAGATATAATATTCATTGTGGATTGTTATGTATACCCCGTATTCACTTCGAAAGAATGTAAATGCGACACTTCCTTGCTAGGAAATAGCGTTTGCAGATATCTACGTATCGAAGCAATAGAGTTCTAAAGCTTCTTAAATCGCCATATCGCATCTCATTTCTATGTTTCATGATAAGATATAATATTCATTGCGGAAGTGTCATGAATACCTCGTATTCACTTCAAGAGAATGTAAACGCGACACTTCCTTGCCAGGAAGTAGCGTTTGCAGATGTCTACATATCGTAGCATGAGTGTTCTAATGCTTCTCAAAACGCGATATCGCTACTCATTACTATGTTTCATGATAATATATAATATTCATTGCGTAGTGTCACGTATGCCTCGTATTCACTTCAAAAGAATGTAAATGCGACACTTCCTTGCTAGGAAATAGCGATTGCAGATGTCTACGTATCGTAGCAGTAGGGTTCTAATTCTCCTTCTAACGGGATATCGCATCTCTTTTCTATGGTTCACGATAAGATATAATATTCATTGTGGATTGTTATATATACCCCGTATTCACTTCGAAAGAATGTAAATGCGACACTTCCTTGCTAGGAAATAGTGTTTGCAGATGTCTACGTATCGAGGCAATAGAGTTCTAATGCTTCTTCAATCGCTATATTGCATCTCATTCCTATGTTTCATGATGAGATATAATAATCACTGTGCAGTGTTATGTATACCTCGTATTCACTTCAAAAGAATGTAAACGCGACACTTCCTTGCTTGGAAATAGCGTTTGCAGATGTCTACGTATCGAAGCAATAGATTTCTAAAACTTGCTAATTCGCGATATCGCATCTCATATCTATGTTTCATGATAATTTATAATATTCATTGCGATGTGTCATATATACCTCGCATACACTTCAAATGAATGCGAATGCGACAGCTCCTTGCTAGGAAGTAGAGTTTGCAGATGTCTACGTATCGTAGCATTAGAGTTCTAATGCTTCTCAAAACGCGATATCGCTACTCATTACCATGTTTCATGATAATATATAATGTTCACTGTTGAGTGTTATATATACCTCGTATTCACTTCAAAAGAATGTCAATGTGACACTTCCTTGCTAGGAAACAGCGTTTGCAGATGTCTACGTATCTAAGAAATAGAGTTCTAAAGCTTGATAATTCAAGATATCGCATCTCATTTCTATGTTTCATGATAATATATAATATTCATTGCGAAGTGTCATGTATACCTCTCATACACTTCAAATGAATGTGAATGCGACAGTTCCCTGCTAGGAAATAGCGTTTGCAGATATCTACGTATCGAAGCAATAGAATTCTAATGCTTCTTAAATCGTCATATGGCATCTCATTTCTATGCTTCATGATAAGATATAATATACATTGCGATGTGTCATGTATACCTCGTATTCCTTTCAAAAGAATGTAAATGCGACACTTCCTTGCTAGGAAGTAGCGTTTGCAGGTGTCTGCGTATCGAACCAATAGATTTCTAATGCTTCTTAAATCGCCATATCGCATCTCATTTCTATGTTTCAAGATAAGATATAATATTCATTGTGCTGTGTTATGTATACCTCGTCTATACTTCAAATGGATGTAATTGCGACATTTCCTCGCTAGGAAGTAGCGCTTGCAGATGTCTACGTATTGTAGCAATAGAGTTCTAAAGCTTCTTAAATCGCGATATCGCATCTCATTTCTATGTTTCATGATAAGATATAATGTTCATTGTGCAGTGTTAAGAATACCTCGTATTCACTTCAAAAGAATGTAAATGCGACACTTCCCTGCTTGGAAATAGCATTTGCAGATATATACGTATCGAAGCAATAGAGTTCTAAAGCTTCTTAAATCGCCATATCGCATCTCATTTCTATGTTTCATGATAAGATATAATATTCATTGCGAAGTGTCATGTATACCTCGTATTCACTTCAAGAGAATGTAAACGCGACACTTCCTTGCCAGGAAGTAGCGTTTGCAGATGTCTACATATTGTAGCATGATTGTTCTAATGCTTCTCAAAACGCGATATCGCTACTCATTACTATGTTTCACGATAATATATAATATTCATTGCGAAGTGTCATGTATACCTCGCATACACTTCAAATGAATGTGAGTGCGACATTTCCTTGCTAGGAAATAGTGTTTGCAGATGTCTACGTATCGAGGCAATAGAGTTCTAATGCTTCTTACAACGCGATATCGCATCCCATTTCTATGATTCATGATAAGGTATAATATTCATTGTGAAGTGCCACGTATACCTCGTACCCACTTCCAAAGAATGTAAATGCGACACTTCCTGGCTAGGAAGTAGCGTTTGCAGATGTCTGCGTATCGTGGCATTACGGTTCTAATGCTTCTCAAAACGCGATATCGCTTCTCATTTCTGTGTTTCATGATAATATATAATATTCATTGCGAAGTGCCATGTATACCTCGCATACACTTCAATTGAATGTAAATGCGACACTTCCTTGCTAGGAAGTAGCGTTTGCAGATGTCTACGTATCGAAGCAATAGACTTCTAGTGCTTCTTAAATCGCCATATCGCATCTCATTTCTATGTTTCATGATAAGATATAATATTCATTGTGCAGTGTTATGAATACCTCGTATTAACTTCAAGAGAATGTAAATGCGACGCTTCCTTGTTTGGAAATAGCGTTTGCAGATATCTACGTTTCGTGGCATTAGAGTTCTAATGCTTCTCAAAACGCGATATCGTTTCTCATTTCTATGTTTCATGATAATATATAATTTTTATTGCGAAGTGTTATGTATACCTCGTATTCACTTCAAAAGAATGTAAACGCGACACTTCTTTGCCAGGATATAGCATTTGCAGATGTCTACGTATCGAAGAAATAGACATCTAATGCTTCTCAAAACGCGATATCGCTTCTCATTTCTATGTTTCATGATAATATATAATATTCATTGCGAAGTGTTATGTATTCCTCGCATACACTTAAAATGAATGTAATTGCGACACTTCCTTGCTACGAAATAGCGCTTGCAGATGTCTACGTACCGAAGCAATAGAGTTCTAATGCTTCTTAAATCGTCATATCGCATCTCATTTCTATGTTTCATGATAAGATATAATATTCATTGCGAACTATCATGTATACCACGCATTCCTTTCAAAAGAATGTAAATGCGACACTTCCTTGCTAGGGAATAGCGTTGGCAGATGTCTACGTATCGAAGCAATAGAGTTCTAATGCTTCTCAAAAAGCGATATCGCATCTCATTCCTATGTTTCATGATAATATATAATATTCATTGCGATGTGTCATGTATACTTCGCAAACACTCCAAATGAATATGAATGCGACAGTTCCTTGCTAGGAATTAGTGTTTGCAGATATCTACGTATCGAAGCAATAGTATTCTAATGCTTCTTAAATAGTCATACCGCATCTCATATCTACGTTTCATGATAAGATATAATATTCATAGCGAAGTGTCATTTATACCTCGTTTTCCTTTCAAAAGAATGTAAATGCGACACTTCCTTGCTAGGAAGTTGCGTTTGCAGATGTCTACGTATCGAAGTAATAGGGATCTAATGCTTCGTAAATCGCCATACGTCTTCTCATTTCTATGTTTCATGATAATATATAATATTCACTGCGAAGTGTCATGTTTACCTCGCATACACTTCAAATCAATGTAATTGAGACACTTCCTTGCTAGGAAATAGCGTTTGCAGATTGCTTCGTATCGAAGCTATAGATTTCTAATGCCTCTTAAATCGCGATATCGCATCTCATTTCTATGTTTGGTGACAAGATATAATATTCATTGTGCAGTATTATGTATATCTCGTCTATACTTCAAATGAATGTAAATGCGACACTTCCTTGCTAGGAAGTAGCGTTTGCAGATGTCTACGTATGGAAGCAATAGAGTTCTAATGCTTCTGAAATCGTCATATCGCATCTCATTTTTAAGTTTCATGATAAGATATAATATTCATTGTGCAGTGTCATGAATATTTCGTATTCACTTCAAAAGAATGTAAATGCGACACTTCCTTGCTAGGCAATAGCGTTTGCAGATGTCTACGTATCGAAGAAATAGATTTCTAAAGCTTGCTAATTCGCGATAACGCATCTCATATCTACGTTTCATGACAAGATATAATATTCACTGCGAAGTGTCATGTATACCTCGTACTCCTTTCAAAAGAATGTAAATGCGACACATCCTTGCTAGGAAATAGCGTTTGCAGATGTCTACGTATCGAAGCAATAGATTTCTAATGCTTCTTAAATCGCTATATCGCATCTCATTTCTATATTTCATGATAAGATACAATATTCATTGTGCAGTGTTATGTATACCTCGTATTCCTTTCAAAAGAATGTAAACGCGACACTTCCTTGCTAGGAAGTGGCGTTTGCAGATGTCTACGTATCGAAGCAATAGAGTTCTAATGCTTCTTAAATCGTCATATCGCATCTCCTATCTACGTTTCATGATAAGATATAATATTCATTGCGAAGTGTCATGTATACCTCGTATTCCTTACAAAAGAATGTAAATGCGACACTTCCTTGCTAGGAAGTAGCTTTTGCAGATGTCTACGTATCGAAGCAATAGAGTTCTAATGCTTCATAAATCGTCATATTGCTTCTCATTTCTATGTTTCATGATAATATATAATATTCACTGCGAAGTGTCATGTATACCTCGCATACACTTCAAATGAACATAAATGCGACACTTCCTTGCTAGGAAGTAGCGTTTGCAGATGTCTACGTATCGAGGCAATAGTGTTCTAATGCTTCTTAAATCGCGATATCGCATCTCATTTCTATGTTTCACGATAAGATATAATATTCATTGTGCAGTCTTATGTATTCCTCGTATTCACTTGAAAAGACTGTAAATGCGACACTTCCTTGCTAGGAAGTAGCGTTAGCAGATGTCTACGTACCGAAGCAATAGAGTTCTAATGCTTCTTAAATCGTCATATCGCATCTCATTTCTATGTTTCATGATAAGATATAATATTCATTGCGAACTATCATGTATACCACGCATTCCTTTCAAAAGAATGTAAATGCGACACTTCCTTGCTAGGGAATAGCGTTGGCAGATGTCTACGTTTCGAAGCAATAGAGTTCTAATGCTTCTCAAAAAGCGATATCGCATCTCATTCCTATGTTTCATGATAATATATAATATTCATTGCGATGTGTCATGTATACTTCGCAAACACTCCAAATGAATGTGAATGCGACAGTTCCTTGCTAGGAATTAGTGTTTGCAGATATCTACGTATCGAAGCAATAGAGTTCTAAAGCTTCTTAAATCGCGATATCGCATCTCATTTCTATGTTTCATGATAAGATATAATGTACATTGTGCAGTGTTATGAATACCTCGTATTCACTTCAAAAGAATGTAAATGCGACACTTCCTTGCGTGGAAATAGCGTTTGCAGATGTCTACGTATCGAAGCAATAGTATTCTAATGCTTCTTAAATAGTCATACCGCATCTCATATCTACGTTTCATGATAAGATATAATATTCATTGCGAAGTGTCATTTATACCTCGTTTTCCTTTCAAAAGAATGTAAATGCGACACTTCCTTGCTAGGAAAGAGCGCTGGCAGATGCCTACGTATCGAAGCGATAGAGTTCTAATGCTTCTTAAATCGCGATATCGCATCTCATTTCTATGTTTCATGATAAGATATAATATTCATTGTGCAGTGTTATGTGTATCTCGTCTATACTTCAAATGGATGTAAATGCGACACTTCCTTGCTAGGAAATAGCATGTGCAGATGTCTACGTATCGTGGCATTAGAGTTCTAATGCTTCTCAAAACGCGATATCGCATCTCATTTCTATGTTTCATGATAAGATATAATATTCACAGTGCAGTGTTATGTATACCTCGTATTTGTTTCAAAAGAATGTAAATGCGACACTTGCTTGCTAGGAAGTAGCGTTTGCAGATATCTACGTATCGAAGCAATAGTGTTCTAATGCTTCTTAAATCGCGATATCGCATCTCGTTTCTATGTTTCATGATAAGATATAATATTCATTGCGAAGTGTCATGCTTACCTCGTATTCATTTCAAAAGTATGTAAATGCGACACTTCCTTGCTAGGAAATATCGTTTACAGATATCTACGTATCGTAGCAATAGAGTTCCAATGCATCTCAAAACGCGATGTCGCATCTCATTTCTATGCTTCATGTTAAGATATAATATTCACTGCGAAGTGTCATGTTTACCTCGCATACACTTCAAATCAATGTAATTGAGACACTTCCTTGCTAGGAAATAGCGTTTGCAGATTGCTTCGTATCGAAGCTATAGATTTCTAATGCCTCTTAAATCGCGATATCGCATCTCATTTCTATGTTTGGTGACAAGATATAATATTCATTGTGCAGTATTATGTATATCTCGTCTATACTTCAAATGAATGTAAATGCGACACTTCCTTGCTAGGAAGTAGCGTTTGCAGATGTCTACGTATGGAAGCAATAGAGTTCTAATGCTTCTGAAATCGTCATATCGCATCTCATTTTTAAGTTTCATGATAAGATATAATATTCATTGTGCAGTGTCATGAATATTTCGTATTCACTTCAAAAGAATGTAAATGCGACACTTCCTTGCTAGGCAATAGCGTTTGCAGATGTCTACGTATCGAAGAAATAGATTTCTAAAGCTTGCTAATTCGCGATAACGCATCTCATATCTACGTTTCATGACAAGATATAATATTCACTGCGAAGTGTCATGTATACCTCGTACTCCTTTCAAAAGAATGTAAATGCGACACATCCTTGCTAGGAAATAGCGTTTGCAGATGTCTACGTATCGAAGCAATAGATTTCTAATGCTTCTTAAATCGCTATATCGCATCTCATTTCTATATTTCATGATAAGATACAATATTCATTGTGCAGTGTTATGTATACCTCGTATTCCTTTCAAAAGAATGTAAACGCGACACTTCCTTGCTAGGAAGTGGCGTTTGCAGATGTCTACGTATCGAAGCAATAGAGTTCTAATGCTTCTTAAATCGTCATATCGCATCTCCTATCTACGTTTCATGATAAGATATAATATTCATTGCGAAGTGTCATGTATACCTCGTATTCCTTACAAAAGAATGTAAATGCGACACTTCCTTGCTAGGAAGTAGCTTTTGCAGATGTCTACGTATCGAAGCAATAGAGTTCTAATGCTTCATAAATCGTCATATTGCTTCTCATTTCTATGTTTCATGATAATATATAATATTCACTGCGAAGTGTCATGTATACCTCGCATACACTTCAAATGAACATAAATGCGACACTTCCTTGCTAGGAAGTAGCGTTTGCAGATGTCTACGTATCGAGGCAATAGTGTTCTAATGCTTCTTAAATCGCGATATCGCATCTCATTTCTATGTTTCACTATAAGATATAATATTCATTGTGCAGTCTTATGTATTCCTCGTATTCACTTGAAAAGACTGTAAATGCGACACTTCCTTGCTAGGAAGTAGCGTTAGCAGATGTCTACGTACCGAAGCAATAGAGTTCTAATGCTTCTTAAATCGTCATATCGCATCCCATTTCTATGTTTCATGATAAGATATAATATTCATTGCGAACTATCATGTATACCACGCATTCCTTTCAAAAGAATGTAAATGCGACACTTCCTTGCTAGGGAATAGCGTTGGCAGATGTCTACTTTTCGAAGCAATAGAGTTCTAATGCTTCTCAAAAAGCGATATCGCATCTCATTCCTATGTTTCATGATAATATATAATATTCATTGCGATGTGTCATGTATACTTCGCAAACACTCCAAATGAATGTGAATGCGACAGTTCCTTGCTAGGAATTAGTGTTTGCAGATATCTACGTATCGAAGCAATAGAGTTCTAAAGCTTCTTAAATCGCGATATCGCATCTCATTTCTATGTTTCATGATAAGATATAATGTACATTGTGCAGTGTTATGAATACCTCGTATTCACTTCAAAAGAATGTAAATGCGACACTTCCTTGCGTGGAAATAGCGTTTGCAGATGTCTACGTATCGAAGCAATAGTATTCTAATGCTTCTTAAATAGTCATACCGCATCTCATATCTACGTTTCATGATAAGATATAATATTCATTGCGAAGTGTCATTTATACCTCGTTTTCCTTTCAAAAGAATGTAAATGCGACACTTCCTTGCTAGGAAAGAGCGCTGGCAGATGCCTACGTATCGAAGCAATAGAGTTCTAATGCTTCTTAAATCGCGATATCGCATCTCATTTCTATGTTTCATGATAAGATATAATATTCATTGTGCAGTGTTATGTGTATCTCGTCTATACTTCAAATGGATGTAAATGCGACACTTCCTTGCTAGGAAATAGCATGTGCAGATGTCTACGTATCGTGGCATTAGAGTTCTAATGCTTCTCAAAACGCGATATCGCTTCTCATTTACATGTTTCATGATGATATATAATATTCATTGCGAAGTGTCATGTAAACCTCGCATACACTTCAATTGAATGTACATGCGACACTTCCTTGCTAGGAAATAGCGTTTGCAGATGTCTACGTATCGAAGCTATAGATTTCTAAAGCTTGCTAATTCGCGATATTGCATCTCATTTCTATGTTTCATGATAAGATATAATATTCATTGTGCAGTGTTATGTATACCTCGTATACACCTCAAAAGAATGTAAATGCACAACTTCCTTGCTAGGAAGTAGCGTTTGCAGATGTCTACGTATCGAAGCAATAGAGTTCTTATGCTTCTTAAATCGCCTTATTGCATCTCATTTCTATGTTTCATGATAAGATTTAATATTCATTGTGGAGTGTTATGTATACCTCGTATTCACTTCAAGAAAATGTAAACGCGACACATCCTCGCTAGGAAGTAGCGTTTGCAGATGTCTACGTATCGAAGCAATAGACATCTAATGCTTCATAAATCGCCATATTGCATCTCATATCTATGTTTCATGATAATTTATAATATTCATTGCGATGTGTCATGTATACCTCGCATACACTTCAAATGAATGCGAATGCGACTGCTCCTTGCTAGGAAGTAGAGTTTGCAGATGTCTACGTATAGTAGCATTAGAATTATAATTCTTCTCAAAACGCGATATTGCTACACATTACCATGTTTCATGATAATATATAATGTTCATTGTTGAGTGTTATATATACCACGTATTCACTTCAAAATAATGTAAATGTGACACTTAGTTGCTAGGAAATAGCGTTTGTAGATGTCTACGTATCGAAGCAATAGATTTCTAGAGCTTGCTAATACGCGATATCGCATCTCATATCTATGTTTCATGATAATATATAATATTCATTGCGAAGCGTCATGTATACCTTCGCATACACTTCAAATGAATGTGAATGCGTCAGTTCCTTCCTAGGAAATAGTGTTTGCAGATGTCACCGTATCGAAGAAAAAGTGTTCTAATACTTCTTAAATCGCCACATCGCATCTCATATCTACGTTTCATGATAAGATGTAATATTCATTGCGAAGTGTCATGTATACCTCGTATTCCTTTCTAAAGAATGTAAATGCGACACTTCCTTGCTAGGAAGTAGCGTTTGCAGATGTCTACGTATCAAAGCAATAGGGATCTAATGCTTTCTAAATCGGCATATCGCTTCTCATTTCTATGTTTCATGATAAGATATAATATTCATTGCTTAGTGTCATGTATACCTCGCATACACTTCAAATGAATGTAATTGCGACACTTCCTTGCTAGGAAATAGCGTTTGGAGATGTCTACGTATCGTAGCATTAGAGTTCTTATGCTTCTCAGAACGCGATATCGCTACTCACTACTATGTTTCATGATAATATATAATATTCATTGTGGAGTGTTATGTATGCCTCGTATTCACCTCAAAAGAATGTAGATGCGGCACTTCCCTGCTAGGAAATAGCGTTTGCAGATGTCTAGGTATCGAAGCAATAGACATCTAATGCTTCATAAATCGCCATATTGCATCTCATTTCTATGTTTCACGATAAGATATAATGTTCATTGTGCAGTGCTACGTATACCTCGTATTCAGCTCAAAAGAATGTAAATGCGACACTTCCTTGCTGGGAAATAGCATTTGCAGATATCTACGTATCGAAGCAATACTGTCCTAAAGCCTCTTAAATCGCGATATCGCATCTCATTTCTATGTTTCATGATAAGATATAATATTCATTGCGAAGTGTTATGTATACCTCGCATACACTTCAAATAAATGTAAATGCGACTCTTCCTTGCTGGGAAATAGCGTTTTCAGATGTCTACGAATCGAAGCAATAGTTTTCTAATGCTTGTTAAATCGTCATATCGCATCTCATATCTACGTTTCTTGATAAGATACAATATTCATTGCGAAGTGTCATGTATACCTCGCATACACTTCAAATGAATGTAAATGGGACACGTCCTTGCTAGGAAATGGCGTTTGCACATGTCTACGTATCGAAGCAATAGACATCTAATGCTTCATAAATCGCCATATTTCATCTCATTTCTATGTTTCATGATAAGATATAATATTCATTGTGTTGTGTTATGTATACCTCGTATACACCTCAAAAGAATGTAAATGCGACACTTCCTTGCTAGGAAATAGCGTTTGCAGCTATCTACGTATCGAAGCAATAGTGTCCTAAAGCTTCTTAAATCGCGATATCGCATCTTGTTTCTATGTTTCATGATAAGGTATAATATTCATTGTGCAGTGTCATGAATACCTCGTATTCACTTCAAAAGAATGTAAATGCGACACTTCCTTGCTTGGAAATGGCATTTGCAGATGTCTACGTATCGAACCAATAGAGTTCTAATGCTTCTTAAACCGTCATATCACATCCCATTTCTATGTTTCATGACAAAATATAATATTCATTGCGAAGTGTCATGTATTCCTCGTAATCCTTTCAAAAGAATGTAAATGCGACACCGCCATGATTGGAAATAGCGTTTGCAGATGTCTACGTATCGAGGGAATAGTTTTCTAATGCTTCTTAAATCGTCATATCGCATCACATTTCTATGTTCCATGATAATATATAATACTCATTGTGAAGTGTTATGTGTACCTCGTATTCACTTCAAAAGAATGTAAATACGACACTTCCTTGCTTGGACATAGAGTTTGCAGATGCTTACGTATCGAAGCCATAGTTTTCTAATGGTTCTTAAATCTTCATATCGCATCTCATATCTACGTTTCATGATAAGATATAATATCCATTGCGAAGTGTCATGTATACCTCGTATTCCTTTCAAAGGAATGTAAATGCGACACTTCCTTGCTGGGAAGTAGCGTTTGCAGATGTCTACGTATCGAAGCAATAGGGATCTAATGCTTCTTAAATCGCCATATCATTTCTCGTTTCTATGTTTCATGACAGTATATAATATTCACTGCGAAGTGTCATGTATACCTCGCATACACTTCAAATGAATGTAAATGGGACACTTCCTTGCTAGGAAATAGCGTTTGCAGATATCTACGTATCGAAGCAATAGTGTCCTAAAGCTTCTGAAATCGCGATATCGCATCTCATTTCTATGTTTCATGATAAGATATAATATTCATTGTGCAGTGTTATGAATACCTAGTATTCACTTCAAAAGAATGTAAATGTAACACTTCCTTGCTAGGAAATAGCGTTTGCAGATGTCTACGTATCGAACCAATAGATTTCTAATACTTCTTAAATCGCCATATCGCAACACATTTCTATGTTTCATGATAAGATATAATATTCATTGTGCAGTGTTATGTATATCTCGTCTATACTTCAAATGAATGTAAATGCGACACTTCCTTGCTAGGAAATAGTGTTTGCAGATATCTACGTATCGAACCAATAGATTTCTAATGCTTCTTAAATCGCCATATCGCATCTAATTTCTATGTTTCATGATAAGGTATAATATTCATTACGAAGTTTTATGTATACCTCGCATACAATTCGAACGAATGTGAATGCGACAGTTCCTTGCTGGGAAGTAGCGTTTGCAGATGTCTACGTATCGAAGCAATAGACATCTAATGCTTCATAAATCGCGATATCGCATCTCATTTCTATGTTTCATGATAAGGTATAATATTCAGAGTGCAGTGTTATGTATACCTCGTATTCACTTCAAATGGATGTAAATGCGACACTTCCTTGCTAGGAAATAGCGTTTGCAGATGTCAACGTATCGTGGGATTAGAGTTCTAATGCTTCTTATATCGCGGTATCGCATCTTATTTCTGTGTTTCATGATAAGATATAATATTCATTGTGCAGTGTTATGAATACCTCGTATTCACTTCAAAAGAATGTAAATGCGACACTTCCTTGCTTGGAAATAGCGTTTGCAGATGTCTACGTATCGAACCAATAGGTTTCTAATGCTTCTTAAATCGCCATATCGCATCACATTTCTATGTTTCATGATAATATATAATATTCACTGCGAAGTGTCATGTATACCTCGCATACACTTCAAATGAACGTGAATGCGACACTTCCTTGCTAGGAAATAGCGTTTGCAGATGTCTACGTATCGCAGCAATAGTGTTCTAATGCTTCTTAAATCGCGATATCGCACCCCATTTCTATGTTTTATGATAAGATACAATTTTCATTGTGCAGTGTTATGTATACCTCGTATTCAATTCAAAAGAATGTAAATGCGACACTTCCTTGCTTGGAAATAGCGTTTGCGGATGTCTACGTATCGCAGCAATAGTGTTCTAATGCTTCTTAAATCGCGATATCGCATCCCATTTCTATGTTTTATGATAAGATATAATATTCATTGTGCAGTGTTATGTATACCGCAAATTCAATTCAAAAGAATGTAAATGCGACACTTCCTTGCTAGGACGTAGCGTTTGCAGATGTCTACGTATGGAAGCAATAGGTTTCTAATGCTTCTTAAATCGTCATATCGCATCTCATTTCTGCGTTACATGATAAGATATCATATTCACTGCGAAGTGTCATGTATACCTCGTATTCCTTTCAAAAGAATGTAAATGCGACACTTCCTTGTTAGGAAGTAGCGTTTGCAGATGTCTACGTATCGAAGCAATTGGGATCTAATGCTTCTTAAATCGCCATATCGCTTCTCATTTCTATGTTTCATGATAATATGTAATATTCATTGCGAAGTGTCATGTATACCTCGCATTCACTTCAAATGGATGTGATTGCGACAGTTCTTTGCTAGGAAATAGTGTTTGCAGATATCTACGTATCGAAGCAATCGAGTTCTAATGCTTCTTAAATCGCCATATCGCATATAATTTCTATGTTTCATGGTAAGATATAATATTCATTGTGCAGTGTTATGTATATCTCGTCTATACTTCAAATGAACGTAGATGCGACACTTCCTTGCTAGGAAATAGCGTTTGCAGATATCTACGTATCGAAGCAATAGACATCTAATGCTTCATAAATCGCCATATTGCATCTCATTTCTATGTTTCATGATAAGATATAATATTCATTGTGCAGTGTTACGAATACCTCGTATTCACTTCAAAAGAATGTAAATGCGACACTTCCTTGCTAGGAAATAGCGTTTGCAGATGTCTACGTATCGAACCAATAGATTTCTAATGCTTCTTAAATCGCCATATCGCATCACATTTCTATGTTTCATGATAAGATATAATATTCATTGTGCAGTGTTATGTATATCTCGTCTATAATTCAAATGAATGTAAATGCGACACTTCCTTGCTAGGAAATGGCGTTTGCAGATGTCTACGTATCGAACCAATAGATTTCTAATGCTTCTTAAATCGCCATATCGCATATAATTTCTATGTTTCATGGTAAGATATAATATTCATTGTGCAGTGTTATGTATATCTCGTCTATACTTCTAATGAACGTAAATGCGACACTTCCTTGCTAGGAAATAGCGTTTGCAGATATCTAAGTATCGAAGCAATAGACATCTAATGCTTCATAAATCGCCATATTGCATCTCATTTCTATTTTTCACGATAAGATATAATGTTCATTGTGCAGTGCTACGTATATCTCGTATTCACCTCAAAAGAATGTAAATGCGACACTTCCTTGCTGGGAAATAGCATTTGCAGATATCTACGTATCGAAGCAATACTGTCCTAAAGCCTCTTAAATCGCGATATCGCATCTCATTTCTATGTTTCATGATAAGATATAATATTCATTGCGAAGTGTTATGTATACCTCGCATACACTTCAAATAAATGTAAATGCGACACTTCCTTGCTGGGAAATAGCGTTTGCAGATGTCTACGAATCGAAGCAATAGTTTTGTAATGCTTGTTAAATCGTCATATCGCATCTCATATCTACGTTTCTTGATAAGATACAATATTCATTGCGAAGTGTCATGTATACCTCGAATACACTTAAAATGAATGCAAATGCGACACTTCGTTGCTAGGAAATAGCGTTTGCAAATGTCTACGTATCGAAGCAATAGATTTCTAACGCTTGCTCATTCGCGATATTGCATCTCATATCTATGTTTCATGATATTATATAATATTCAATGCGAAGTTTCATGTATACCTCGCATACAATTCAAGCGAATGTGAATGCAAGAGTTCCTTGTTAGGAAATAGTGTTTGCAGATATCTAGTATCGAAGCAATAGTGTCCTAATGCTCCTTAAATCGCGATATCGCATCTCATTTCTATGTTTCATGATAAGATATAATATTCATTGCGAAGTGTCATGTATACCTCGCATACACTTCAAACGAATGTGAATGCGACAGTTCCTTGTTAGGAAATAGTGTTTGCAGATATCTAGTATCGAAGCAATAGAGTTCTAAAGCTTCTTAAATCGCGATATCACATCCCATTTCTATGTTTCATGATAAGATATAATATTCATTGTGCAGTGTTATGAATACCTCGTATTCACTTCATAAGAATGTAAATGCGACACTTCCTTGCTTGGAAATAGCGTTTGCAAATGTCTACGTATCGAAGCAATAGTTTTCCATTGCTTCTTAAATCGCGATATCGCATCTCATTTCTAAGTTTCATGATAAGATATAATATTCATTGTGCAGTGTTATGTATACCTCGTATTCACTTCGAAAGAATGTAAATGCGACACTTCCTTGATAGGAAGTAGTTTTGCAGATGTCTACGTATTCGAAGCAATAGAGTTCTAATCGTCATACAGCATCTCATTTCTATGTTTCATGATAAGATATAATATTCATTGTGCAGTGTTATGAATACCTCGTATTCACTTCATAAGAATGTAAATGCGACACTTCCTTGCTAGGAAATAGCGTTTGCAGGTGTCTACGTATCGAAGCAATAGTGTCCTAATGCTTCTTAAATCGCGATATCGCATCTCATTTCTATGTTTCATGATAAGATATAATATTCATTGTGCAGTGTTAAGTATACGTCGTATTCACTTCAAAAGAATGTAAACGCGACACTTCGTTGCCAGGAAATAGCGTTTGCAGATGTCTACGTATCGTACCATTAGAATTCTAATGCCTCTCAAAACGCGATATCGCTACTCATTACCATGTTTCATTATAATATATAACATTCATTGTGCAGTGTTATGAATACCTCGTATTCACTTCAAAAGAATGTAAATGCGACACTTCCTTGCTTGGAAATAGCGTATGCAGATGTCTACTTATCGAAGCAATAGTGTTCTAATGCTTCTTAAATCGCGATATCGCATCTCATATCTACGTTTCATGATAATATATAATATTCATTGCGAAGTGTCATGTATACCTCGTATTCACTTCAAATGTATGTAAATGCGACACTTCCTTGTGTAACGTCCGGCGTGCCGCCTTCCACCCCCCAGCGCCACCCACAGCATCCGGCAGCGACGCATCTACCGCCAGCCGCATCCAAGTGCGTGGAAAGAGCGCCTTCACACACGGGAAAGCAGACCGAACGCCGAGCTAAGGCAGCCAGATATCCACGAGCACCCAGGAGATCGACCGTACGACCGCGCGACGATGCGCGCTATCGCCAGAGTTGGGAGACATGCAGCCTCCAGCCGCACGAACAGATCACCGAGCATCTCACCGATTCGCCTACGCCATCCTCCCATTATTCTTATTTTGATAATGTATATTCATAAGAACGTCCTAGAATTAAGTACACGACACAACTAATGTACATACGCAAACAACACACACATAGTTCCTAATATATCTGCGAATTCTCATAGTCATAAGTTTCGATACGCCTAAGCAACCGTCCGACGCGCGCGACTCACGCTTAACGCGAGCCGCGCCCCACTCCGACCGGCCGCCCCACTTCGCGGGCCGAGCGGCCACCCCACTCCGGGGTCCAGCGACTCGCACGCCACGCGACTCGAGGAGGTCGCGGACACGCGAGCTGAAGATCAGTTCCGATCAGTCCTTCGAACCGAGGAGTTCCAATCTCGCTCTCAATGCCTCAATCGGAGGTGTTTCTAATTCTACTTCAATTCTAGTTCAAGTCAATTCATTCCAATTCTAAACGTTAAGTCTATCTTTAACTTAGCCTTAGGGAAGTCAGTGTAAGCTTAGGTTTATATTAGAATATATTTTATTTTACCTTACATGTACAAGTTTAAATTTGATTATTATCCTCTAATTTCATTATTATCTACGAATTCTTCCACGAGCTATCGCGTGGATATCCATCATTCGAATCCAATCGCTAGTTGACCTTGGTAACCGGCTGGTTAGAGCGGACCGCCGCTTAACTTCGCCGATCCACAGCGGAAACTACGTGCGGATATAGTCGACGTTTCACCCTTCTGGACCGATAGGTTAGAGCGGACCGCCGCTTATCCGATTCGTATCCGGATTGCTGGAACTAGACGCGAATGTGTCTCAATCCGAAACGTAAAGCTCGACGTGCGGGACGGAAGAATTACCTACGCCGACTTATGCGCGATTACTTGGGCATCGAAGCCCTTTCGTCTCTTCGTTCGAACACCACCGTTCCAGTGGCTCTTCAACAACCTGCTCCGTCGCCTTCTTCCGGCCAAGGCAAGCCGGTCAGCACAGGAAACCCGCTACGTTGGAGACTCATCCCTCTTACGATCCAGCCTCGCAGCCCTTACGCAGGGACGATTCCGGAAAGCGATCCTCGACAGCAACAGTATCTCAGGAAGGGACACTAAATTAACAACGATTCAAGACAGCAAGGGTAGGATCTTTCCTATTTACCGCGATCGCGTTTTGAAAGTGTTCGTTGTCCCACGAAAGGAACCCGGAACCCGTCGCAATTAAGCGTGCCGAGTCCGTTTTCTGGCTGCGTGTCATCCGCGAATAAAACGGAAATTTTCCACCCTCGCGACGTGACACGAAATTTGGTGACAGCGGTGGGATAGATTCGCGTTGATTCTAGAAATTCGGCTACGAAGAAACGCGACCAGCCATGGCGACACGAACGCCTACCAAAACGCGTTATCAACCGACCCGAGCCGCCGCCGCAGGTACCGACGCGGACCGCGACAAGAGAGCCGCTAAGAATATCGATTACCAGGACGCTCTTGCCGATCCAGTTGCGCGAACCGCTGAAACCGTAGATACTAGTAGACCGGCCGACAATACCGTTCAATTAATGCAGCAGATAGAGGAAATGCGCCGCGAATTAGAATCACTTCGACGATCACAAGACGCTACTAGATCCGATACCGTTCCGTTAGATTTCGCACAACGAAACGTATCGCCGCTACGAAATTCGAACACGGAAATCGCAAACTCGCAGCATGACGAGTTATCATTGAAACAAGCGCTGGAGGCCGTACCGCATTACGATGGGCAGAACATGCCCGTATTGCAATTCACTCGTGCATGTAAGCGCGCCTACGAATTGATTCCAAACGGTTGTGAGCGCACTTTCACGCGATTAATCAAGAGTAAGTTGAAGGGCCGCGCGTACTTAGCCTTAGAGGACGAGCCGTGTCAGTCCATATTAGAATTGACGGATATATTACGAAGCTCATTTGGTGCAATTAGATCCGCGGACCATTATCGTGGGGAGCTTACTAATATCTACATGAAGTCGGGAGAACACATCCTCGACTACATCAGCCGTGTAAAGGATTTACGAACAGCGATTATAGATTGCGAAAGATTAACGCCTTACGCTTCCGAACGCGGGACATCTAATGTAGATGAATTAACATTGCGTTGTTTCACGGACGGGCTTATCCCGGAAGTACGCGTCCAGATTCCCATTCACACGGTACACTCCCATCAGGAAGCATTCGCACGCGCTAGGGATTTATATAAAAGATATGAATTAGATCGCGAACGGTTGGTAAATTCACGACCGGTAACTGAAAATCGTACAAGGCGAAACGACATAGTATGTTCAAACTGCAATAATCCAGGCCATTACGCGAGGGATTGCCGCAGGTCAATTCCGCCACGACAAGCGCCTAATTCGCACCGTCCCGTTATTTCACGCGACACCCCGGCCCCCAGGGCCGCATACGATCAACCGCGCCCGACCACACCCCGTGAAAAATATTGCCGGTATTGCAAAACGCCGGGTCATGAAATCGAGGAATGCCGAAAACGGCAATACTACAATAATATTCGGGCATCGGGAAACGGGAGTGGCCTCCTTCCGCGCCGCGAGACAGGACGCGAGGCCAACCACCAAATTCGATCTCTCGCACTGAACGACCAAACCGCGGAAATCGACGATACGATGCCGCAGTAAACTTAACCGGCAAAACCAACACGCCTAGTGTCGTATTAGAATCGGTCGCGTTAATTCAACCTACCGAGTTTATGATAGACACGGGCGCCGAAATAAATATAATTAAACGATCGGCGTTATCTTCCGTCGCACGAATCGACACCGCCGAAACAGTCGTTATAACGGGCGTAACCAACGGGAAAACTTCGACCATCGGTACCGTGAATATAGTTTTGTTCGATCGCGTGGTACCATTCAACGTGGTAAACGATGATTTTCCCCTCGGCCCGGATGGGATTCTAGGATCCGGATTTTGTGCGGATGCCGAAATATCTTTCCCGAAATGCCAGATCAAGTGGCACGGGAAAACGATTCCATTTCGTCGCGAAATTTCTAACGTCGAAACTGAAAGGGTCATTCCGCCAAACGACAAACTTTCTATCACCTTCGACAAGGTCAATCCGCCGACGAGCAAGCCGCAGAAACAAAAGCCGAAGACCTCGGGAAAGGACGATATACCTGCGAACGATTTTCTAAAGACCGACGAAAGGGTCTCTATTCCGCCGCGCATGAACATCGGGGTTAAAGTCAGAATAATTAATTCTGGAATTTCCGAGGGAATAATTCCCAGATTAGACATCGCGCCCGGAATATTTTTCGGTAATGCACTTGTTAGAGTTAACGATGGGACAGCGATTACTCGAGTAATTAACTCGACCGACAAAACGGTCGAAATCGCTCTGCCTCAAGTGAAGCTCGAACCAGTAGCGAAAAATTCATTCAAATCCATAGAAGACAGCCCCGCGCTCTTCACAATTTTTACTAAGTCCGACGAATCCAGCTTAAATCCAAAATCAAGGTCAGAATCCGTAAACTTTTCCGCCGCTTCGATCGGCATATCCCAAAAAGGGAAACCAGTTAATTCAGTTTCGCGTTCAAATGCAAATTCTATGTACGAAACTCCTCTTAGTGTCAGGACGAAACCGACATACGCTCAGGTAGCCAGTTCAGTTGTAAAACCCAGGTCAACACAACCCTCCGTAAATGCGCCGAAATCTCGCCTCGAAAAAGTAATAGAAATGTTACGATTAGATCACCTCAACCAAGAAGAAAAGCAGCACGTTTTAAAATTGGTAGATAAAACTCAAGATTTATTTTATGTAGAAGGCGATACTCTAGGTCATACAAGCGCGGCTACACACAAGATCCCTACGGTCGACGACAGACCTATTAATGTAAAACAATATAGATTCCCTCCCATACACAAAGAGGAGATTCGGGACCAAATCGAAAAACTTTTACAAAACGGCATTATCCGCGATTCTAAATCGCCCTACAACTCACCGTTATGGGTTGTTCCGAAGAAAGCTGATTCGCAAGGGAACAAGCGTTGGCGAGTGGTTATTGATTATAGAGCCTTGAACGAGAAATCAATCGCCGACGCTTATCCTTTGCCATGCATCACGGAAATCCTGGATCAGTTAGGCAGCGCTAAATATTTTAGCACGTTTGACTTAGCCAGCGGTTTCCATCAGATTCCGATGGAACCCGCTGATGCACATAAAACAGCTTTTTCCACGCCGAATGGACATTATGAATTTACCCGAATGCCTTTTGGTTTAAAAAACGCGCCCGCAACGTTTCAGCGACTGATGGATAGTGTGCTCGCGGGGCTTCAAGGTAACGAGCTCTTCGTATATCTTGATGATATAGTTTTATACGCTAGCTCTCTTCAAGAGCACGCCATAAAATACGAGAAGTTAACGCGCAGACTGAGAGAGGCTAATTTGGTACTCCAGCCTGACAAATGTGAATTTTTAAGACGCGAAGTAAGCTACCTCGGGCACATTATCAGCGAAAGCGGGGTGAAACCCGATCCGTCGAAAGTCAGAGCCGTTCGAGAATTTCCTCGCCCGACAAATTGTAAACAGATCAAGCAGTTCCTGGGACTCGCAGGTTATTACAGACGGTTTATCTCAAATTTCTCCAACGTCGCTAAGCCGTTAACAAACCTCTTGAAAAAGGACACTCCGTTCGTGTGGCGTAATGAGCAACAGAACGCCTTTGTGAAGCTACGAGACGCCTTATGTGAAGCACCGATACTCCAGTATCCTAACTTTAAGCTGCCTTTTATAATAACTACAGACGCATCAGCGGACGCCATAGGTGCGGTGCTCAGTCAGGGCCCGATAGGCCGCGACTTACCAATTGCTTACACATCAAGACTCTTGAATTCTGCAGAACGAAACTATTCGACTATCGAGAAAGAATGTCTAGCTATCGTGTACGCGGTGCATCACTTTAGGCCTTATATATATGGTAATCAGTTCAAATTAGTCACAGACCATCGTCCACTGGTGTGGATGAATTCCGTTAAAGATCCATCCAGCCGGCTTGTGCGGTGGAGGCTGAAGCTCGCGGAATACAATTACGAAATGATTTATAAAACGGGAAAAACCAATCTTAATGCAGATGCCCTATCACGGAATCCAGTCAAAGTTCTTCCAATCACACAGTCGTCCTCATCCGATGAAAATATTTTTGAACCGTATCCTAAATCCCGTCAACAAAAGAAATCCGTTGTTCCACCTCCACCTCCGCCTTCACCTAGCTCAGATGACCATGGCGCACCAGAAACGTTACCACGCGAAACATTAAAATTACCGACATTACCGACGTTACCGACACCACGTACAGCGACCGATAAAGAAGAAATTTATACACCATTACCAAACGAACATGTCAGGTTAGAGCCATTATTTAAGTTCACAAGGGACACGATAGCAACCAGACGAGATAACAACGTTATTTTCATTACAAAATCAGGTCATTCCTATGACGCAGGCGCGAAGGAAATGGAAAAAGCCGGAAAATTTTTCTTCAGTAAAAATAACGTAGTTCTCACTAAAGCCAGAGTCATTAAAATCGACGATTTCTATCAAGTTCAACTTCCAATAATTGAACATGAAAGCCGCGCTATTGACTATCAAATCGTAATAGAATCTTTACGATCATTATTCGACGTAGTCAGTGAACTGCAGTTGCAAACAATTAGTATCGCACAGACAGCCTTAGATTCAATTCCATGGTCACAAATACAAAAAGCTTTACAAGATTTATTTTATGAAATGCCAATTCAAATTACTGTCTGTCAAGGACTTATTCACATTCCACCGGTAGAACATAGAACAAAAATAATTCAAGAAAATCACGATACACCAATAGGAGGCCACAAGGGAGTAAACAAGACATACTCTCGCATTCGGGAAAAATACTTCTGGCCTAACATGAAAACCGAAATCCAAAATTATATAAGCAAATGTAGGAGTTGCCAACGCGAAAAATTAGTTAGAGTAAAAACACGACAACCATTGACTTTAACAGACACACCAGGATGCGCTTTTGACAAGATCTCAATGGACGTCATGGGCCCTCTTCCAATAACCCCGGATGAATATACACATATCCTCACTATTCAGGACCTTCTAACTAAATATTCCGTCGCTATTCCTCTCAAACAAACTACAGCCGTCGATATAGCAGATGCACTCATCACAGAATTCATTTGTAAATTTGGATGTCCGAAAGGCATCTTGACCGACCAGGGGTCGAATTTCATCAATAGTCTTATTAAAGCCATAGCCGTTAAATTCAGAATAAAACAATACAAATCTACAGCCTTCCACCCACAAACGAATGGTTCGGTGGAGAGATCACACCATGTTCTTGCTGAGTATTTAAAACATTACATCGACACCAGTGGCGATTGGAAAAGATGGCTTCCTTATGCCATGTTTTCTTACAACACCAGCGTACACGAAGGCACCCTTTATACACCGCATGAACTCGTCTTCGGTCGAATAGCTAGAACACCATCCGAAACACCGTTCCAAGACAGTACCGAAAACGAAACATATTCCGACTACTTAATCATGTTAAACGAGAAAATCACCAGATCCCAGCGAATTGCGCGAGAAAACCTCGACAATGCGAAACGTCGAGCAAAATATTATTACGATAAAAAGACCAATACTCAAAAATTCGAAGCAGGGCAATGGGTCTTCCTACTTAGGGAACCCAACAGACATAAGTTTGAATCCCAATACGTAGGCCCATACAGGATCGTCGAAATTTTGAGTAATAATAATGTTAAGATAGCAATTAAGGGTCGTTACAAAATAGTTCATAGTAATAAGTTAAAGTTATGTAAAAGGAT
The DNA here is from genome assembly GCF_050948175.1 of Xylocopa sonorina. Taxonomy (NCBI): domain Eukaryota; kingdom Metazoa; phylum Arthropoda; class Insecta; order Hymenoptera; family Apidae; genus Xylocopa; species Xylocopa sonorina. Next base: position 246,652 of record NC_135198.1, read on the forward strand.
GAGTGGATTGAGAAAAACAAAGACTGAATGCAAAATAGTGCAAAGTGAGACAACTTCCACAAACTCAAGTGAAAACAGTGAAAGTTTAAGTGCCGGTGAATCTAGTGGCATCAAACATCATTTGGAAGGTCACTCCGCAGAGGTGAAGCGAGCCCGCCGTAGTTTATCCGGCCGGGACTCCTATGTACATCGGCAGCCAACCGGCAGGACGATGAATCTGCAGCCCTCAAACAATCCGCACGTACCAGACAGGAGATCTTGGCATTGCCAAGATTCCTTTTGTATGGGGGGAGGTGTAACGTCCGGCGTGCCGCCTTCCACCCCCCAGCGCCACCCACAGCATCCGGCAGCGACGCATCTACCGCCAGCCGCATCCAAGTGCGTGGAAAGAGCGCCTTCACACACGGGAAAGCAGACCGAACGCCGAGCTAAGGCAGCCAGATATCCACGAGCACCCAGGAGATCGACCGTACGACCGCGCGACGATGCGCGCTATCGCCAGAGTTGGGAGACATGCAGCCTCCAGCCGCACGAACAGATCACCGAGCATCTCACCGATTCGCCTACGCCATCCTCCCATTATTCTTATTTTGATAATGTATATTCATAAGAACGTCCTAGAATTAAGTACACGACACAACTAATGTACATACGCAAACAACACACACATAGTTCCTAATATATCTGCGAATTCTCATAGTCATAAGTTTCGATACGCCTAAGCAACCGTCCGACGCGCGCGGCTCACGCTTAACGCGAGCCGCGCCCCACTCCGACCGGCCGCCCCACTTCGCGGGCCGAGCGGCCACCCCACTCCGGGGTCCAGCGACTCGCACGCCACGCGACTCGAGGAGGTCGCGGACACGCGAGCTGAAGATCAGTTCCGATCAGTCCTTCGAACCGAGGAGTTCCAATCTCGCTCTCAATGCCTCAATCGGAGGTGTTTCTAATTCTACTTCAATTCTAGTTCAAGTCAATTCATTCCAATTCTAAACGTTAAGTCTATCTTTAACTTAGCCTTAGGGAAGTCAGTGTAAGCTTAGGTTTATATTAGAATATATTTTATTTTACCTTACATGTACAAGTTTAAATTTGATTATTATCCTCTAATTTCATTATTATCTACGAATTCTTCCACGAGCTATCGCGTGGATATCCATCATTCGAATCCAATCGCTAGTTGACCTTGGTAACCGGCTGGTTAGAGCGGACCGCCGCTTAACTTCGCCGATCCACAGCGGAAACTACGTGCGGATATAGTCGACGTTTCACCCTTCTGGACCGATAGGTTAGAGCGGACCGCCGCTTATCCGATTCGTATCCGGATTGCTGGAACTAGACGCGAATGTGTCTCAATCCGAAACGTAAAGCTCGACGTGCGGGACGGAAGAATTACCTACGCCGACTTATGCGCGATTACTTGGGCATCGAAGCCCTTTCGTCTCTTCGTTCGAACACCACCGTTCCAGTGGCTCTTCAACAACCTGCTCCGTCGCCTTCTTCCGGCCAAGGCAAGCCGGTCAGCACAGGAAACCCGCTACGTTGGAGACTCATCCCTCTTACGATCCAGCCTCGCAGCCCTTACGCAGGGACGATTCCGGAAAGCGATCCTCGACAGCAACAGTATCTCAGGAAGGGACACTAAATTAACAACGATTCAAGACAGCAAGGGTAGGATCTTTCCTATTTACCGCGATCGCGTTTTGAAAGTGTTCGTTGTCCCACGAAAGGAACCCGGAACCCGTCGCAATTAAGCGTGCCGAGTCCGTTTTCTGGCTGCGTGTCATCCGCGAATAAAACGGAAATTTTCCACCCTCGCGACGTGACACCAGGCAATAGCGTTTGCAGATGTCTACGTATCGTACCATAAGAGTTCTAATGCTTCTCAAAACGTGATGTCGCTACTCATTACCATCTTTCATTATAATATATAATATCCATTGTGGAGTGTTATGTATACCTCGTATTCACTTAAAAAGAATGTAAATGCGACACATCCTTGCTTGGAAATAGCGTTTGCAGATGTCTACGTATCGAAGCAATAGAGTTCTGATGCTTCTTAAATCGTCATATAGCATCTTATATCTACGTTTCCTGATAAGATAGAATATTCATTGCGAAGTGTCTTGTATACCTCGTATTCCTTTCAAAAGAATGTAAATGCGACACTTCCTTGCTAGGAAGTAGCGTTTGCAGATGTCTACGTATCGAAGCAATAGTGTTCTAATGCTTCTTAAATCGCCATATCGCTACTCATTACTATGTTTCATGATAACATATAATATTCATTGTGGAGTGTTATGTATACCTCGTATTCACTTCAAAAGAATGTAAATGCGACACTTCCTTGCTAGGAAATAGCGTTTGCAGATGTCTAGGTATCGATGCAATGGATTTCTAAAGCTTGCTAGTTCGCGATATCGCATCTCATATCTATGTTTCATGATAATATATAATATTCATTGTGGAGTGTTATGTATACCTCGTATTCACTTCAAAAGAATGTGAATGCGACAGTTCCTTACTAGGAAATAGTGTTTGCAGATGTCTACGTATCGAAGCAATAGTGTTCTAATGCTTCTTAAATCGCGATATCGCATCTCTTATCTATGTTTCATGATAATATATAATATCCACTGCGAAGTGTCATGTATACCTCGCATACACTTCAAATGAATGTGAATGCGACAGTTCCTTGCTAGGAAATAGTGTTTGCACATATCTAGTATCGAAGCAATATAGTCCTAAAACTTCTTAAATCGCGATATCGCATCTCATTTCTATGTTTCATGATAAGATATAATATTCATTCTGCAGTGTTATGAATACCTCGTATTCACTTCAAAAGAAAGTAAATGCGACACTTCCTTGCTTGGAAATAGCGTTTGCAGGTGTCTACGTATCGAAGCAATAGAGTTCTAATGCTTCTTAAATCGTCGTACCGGATCTCATTTCTATGTTTCATGATAAGATATAATATTCATTGCGAACTGTCATGTATTCCTCATATTCCTTTCAAAAGAATGTAAATGCGACACTTCCTTGCTAGAAAGTAGCGTTTGCACATGTCTTCGTATCGAACCAATATACTTCTAATGCTTCTTAAATCGCCATATCGCATCTCGTTTCTATGATTCATGATAGGATATAATATCCGTTGTGCAGTGTTATGTATATCTCGTCTATACTTCAAATGAATGTAAATGCGACACTTCCTTGCTAGGAAGTAGCGTTTGCAGATGTCTACGTATCGAAGCAATAGTGTTCTAACGCTTCTTAAATCGTCATATCGCATCTTATATCTACGTTTCCTGATAATATATAATATTCACTGCGAAGTGTCTTGTATACCTCCTATTCCTTTCAAAAGAATGTAAATGCGACACTTCATTGCTAGGAAGTAGCGTTTGCAGATGTCTACGTATCGAAGCAATTGGGATCAAATGCTTCTTAAATCGCCATATCGCTTCTCATTTCTATGTTTCATGATAATATATAATTTTCACTGCGGAGTGTCATGTATACATCGCATATACTTCAAATGAATGTAAATGCGACACTTCCTTGCTTGGAAATACCGTTTGCAGATTTCTACGTATCGAAGCAATAGGTATCTAATGCTTCTTAATTCGCCATATCGTTTCTCATACCTATATTTCATGACAATATATAATATTCACTGCGAAGTGTCATGTATACCTCGCATACACTTCAAATGAATGTAAATGCGACACTTCCTTGCTAGGAAGTAGCGTTTGCAGATGTCTACATATCGTAGCATGAGAGTTCTAGTGCTTCTCAAATCGCGACATCGCTACTCCTTACTATGTTTCATGATAATATATAATATTCATTGCGAAGTGTCATGTATACCTCGCATACACATCAAATGAATGTGAGTGCGACAGTTCCTTGCTAGGAAATAGAGTTTGCAGGTATCTACGTATCGAAGGAATAGAGTTGTAATGCTTCTTAAATTGCCATATTACATCTCAATCCTATGTTTCATGATAAGATATAATATTCATTGTGGAGTGTCATGTATACCTCCTACTCACTTCAAAAAAATGTAAACGCGACACTTCGTTGCCAGGCAATAGCGTTTGCAGATGTCTACGTATCGTACCATAAGAGTTCTAATGCTTCTCAAAACGTGATGTCGCTACTCATTACCATCTTTCATTATAATATATAATATCCATTGTGGAGTGTTATGTATACCTCGTATTCACTTAAAAAGTATGTAAATGCGACACTTCCTTGCATGGAAATAGCGTTTGCAGATGTCTACGTATCGAAGCAATAGAGTTCTAATGTTTCTTATATCGTCATAGCGCATCTCATTTCTATGTTTCATGATAAGATATAATATTCATAGCGAAGTGCCATGTATACCTCGCATACACTTCAATTGAATCTACATGCGACACTTCCTTCCTAGGAAATAGCGCATGCAGATGTCTGCGTATCGAAGCAATAGAGTTCTAATGCTTCTTAAATCGCCATATAACATCTCATTTTTATGTTTCATGATAAGATATAATTTTCATTGTGGAGTGTTATGTATACCTCGTATTCACTTCAAAAGAATGTAAACGTGACACTTCCTTGCCAAGAAATAGCGTTTGCAGATGTCTACGTATCGTAGCATCAGAGTTCTAATGCTTCTCAGAACGCGATATCGCTACTCATTACCATGTTTCATGATGATATATAATATTCATTGTGGAGTGTCATGTATACCTCGCATACAATTAAAATGAATGTAAATGCGACACTTCCTTCCTAGGAAATAGCGTTTGCAGATGTCTACGTATCGAAGCAATAGATTTCTAATGCTTCTCAAAACGCGATATCGCTACGCATTACCATGTTTAATGATAATATATAATATTCATTGTGGAGTGTTATGTATACCTCGTATTCACTTCAAAAGAATGTAAATGCGACAGTTCCTTGCTAGGAAATAGCGTTTGCAGATGTCTAAGTATCGAAGCAATAGAATTCTAAACCTTGCTAATACGCGATATCGCATCTCATATCTATGTTTCATGATATTATATAATATACATTGCGAAGTGTCATGTGTACCTCGCATACACTTCAAATGAATGTGAATGCGACAGTTCCTTGCTAGGAAATAGTGTTTGCAGATATCTACGTATCGACGCAATAGTGTTCATATGCTTCTTTAAACCGTCATATCGCAACCCCAAATCTACGTTTCCTGATAAGATATAATATTCATTGGGAAGTGTCATGTATACCTCGTATTCTTTTCAAAAGAATGTAAATGCGACACTTCCTTGCTAGGAAAGAGCGTTTGCAGATGTCTACGTATCGAAGCCATAGGGTTCTAATGCTTCTTAAATCGCCATATTACATCTCATTTCTATGTTTCATGATAAGATATAATATTTATTGTGGAGTGTTATGTATACCTCGTATTCACTTCAAAATAATGCAAACGCGACACTTCCTTGCAAGGAAATAGCGTTTGCGAATGTCTACGTATCGAAGCATTAGACATCTAGTGCTTCATAAATCGCCATATTGCATCTCGTTTCTATGTTTCATGATCAGATATAATATTCATTGTGCAGTGTTATGTATACCTCGTATTCACCTTAAAGGAATGTAAATGCGACACTTCCTTGCTAGGAAGTAGCGTTTGCAGATATCTACGTAACGAAGCAATAGAGTTCATATGCTTCTTAAATCGCCATATTACATCTCATTTCTACGTTTCATGATAAGATATAATATTCATTGCGAAGTGTCATGTATACCTCGTATTCCTTTCAAAAGAATGTAAATGCGACACTTCCTTGCCAGGAAATAGCGTTTGCAGATGTCTACGTATCGAAGCAATAGAGTTCTAATGCTTCTCAAAACGCGATATCGCTACTCATTACTATGTTTCAAGATAATATATAATATTCATTGTGGAGTGTTATGTATACTTCGTATTCACTTCAAAAGAATGTAAATGCGACACTTCCTGTCTTGGAAATAGCGTTTGCAGATGTCTACGTATCGAAGCAATAGAGTTCTAATGCTCCTTAAAACGCAATATCGCATTTCATTTCTACGTTTCATAATAAGATATAATATTCAATGTGCAGTTTTATGTACTCCTCGTATTCACATCAAAAGAAAGCAAATGCGACAATACCTTGCTAGGAAATAGCGTTTGCAGATGTCTCCGTATCGAAGAAATAGAGCTCTAATGCTTCTTAAATCGCGATATCGCATCTCATTCCTATGTTTCGTGATATGATATAATATTCATTGTGCAGTGTTATGTATACCTCGTATCCACTTGAGAAGAATGATAACGCGACACTTCCTTGCTAGGATATAGCGTTTGCAGATGTCCACGTATCGAAGCAATAGTGTTCTAATGACTCATAATCGCGATATCGCATCTCATTTCTATGTTTCATGATAAGATATAATATTCATTGTGCAGTGTTATGTATTCCTCGTATTCACTTGAAAAGACTGTAAATGTGACACTTCCTTGCTAGGAAGTAGCGTTAGCAGATGTCTACGTACCGAAGCAATAGAGTTCTAATGCTTTTTAAATCGTCATATCGCATTTCATTTCTATGTTTCATGATAAGGTATAATATTAATTCCGAACTATCATGTATACGACGCATTCCTTTCAAAAGAATGTAAATGCGACACTTCCTTGCTACGAAATAGCGTTGGCCGATGTCTACGTATCGAAGCAATAGAGTTCTAATGCTTCTCAAAAAGTGATATCGCATCTCATTCCTGCGTTTCATGATAAGATATAATATTCATTGTGCAGTGTTATGTATTCCTCGTATTCACTTGAAAAGACTGTAAATGTGACACTTCCTTGCCAGGAGAAATCGTTTGCAGATGTCTACGTATCGTAGCATTAGAGCTCTAATGCTTCTCAAAACCCGATATCGCTACTCATTACTATGTTTCATGATAATATACGATACTCATTGTGCAGTGTTATGAATATTTCGTATTCACTTCAAAAGAATGTAAATGCGACACTTCCTTGCTAGGCAATAGCGTTTGCAGATGTCTACGTATCGAAGAAATAGATTTCTAAAGCTTGCTAATTCGCGATATCGCATCTCATATCTACGTTTCATGATAAGATATAATATTCATTGCGAAGTGTCATGTATACCTCGTATTCCTTACAAAAGAATGTAAATGCGACACTTCCTTGCTAGGAAGTAGCGTTTGCAGATGTCTACGTATCGAAGCAATAGAGTTCTAATGCTTCATAAATCGTCATGTCGCTTCTCATTTCTATGTTTCATGATAATATATAATATTCACTGCGAAGTGTCATGTATACCTCGCATACACTTCAAATGAACATAAATGCGACACTTCCTTGCTAGGAAGTAGCGTTTGCAGATGTCTACGTATCGAGGCAATAGTGTTCTAATGCTTCTTAAATCGCGATATCGCATCTCATTTCTATGTTTCATGATAAGATATAATATTCATTGTGCAGTGTTATGTATTCCTCGTATTCACTTGAAAAGACTGTAAATGCGACACTTCCTTGCTAGGAAGTAGCGTTAACAGATGTCTACGTACCGAAGCAATAGAGTTCTAATGCTTCTTAAATCGTCATATCGCATCTCATTTCTATGTTTCATGATAAGATATAATATTCATTGCGAACTATCATGTATACCACGCATTCCTTTCAAAAGAATGTAAATGCGACACTTCCTTGCTAGGGAATAGCGTTGGCAGATGTCTACGTATCGAAGCAATAGAGTTCTAATGCTTCTCAAAAAGCGATATCGCATCTCATTCCTGCGTTTCACGATAAGATATAATATTCATTGTGCAGTGTTACGAATACCTCGTATTCACTTCAAAAGAATGTAAATGCGACACTTCCATGCTTGGAAATAGCGTTTGCCGATGTCTACGTATCGAAGCAATGGTATTCTAATGCTTCTTAAATAGTCATACCGCATCTCATATCTTCGTTTCATGATAAGATATAATATTCATTGCGAAGTGTCATTTATACCTCGTTTTCCTTTCAAAAGAATGTAAATGCGACACTACCTTGCATGGAAATAGCGTTGGCAGATGTCTACGTACCGAAGAAATAGTGTTCTAATGCTTTTTAAATCGCGATATCGCATCTCATTTCTATGTTTCGTGATAAGATATAATATTCATTGCGAAGTGTAACGTATACCTCGTATTCCTTTCAAAAGAATGTAAATGCGACACTTCCTTGCTAGGAAAGAGCGTTGGCAGATGTCTACGTATCGAAGCAATAAAGTTCTAATGCTTCTTAAATCGCGATATCGCATCTCATTTCTATGTTTCATGATAAGATATAATATTCATTGTGCAGTGTTATGTATTCCTCGTATTCACTTGAAAAGACTGTAAATGCGACACCTCCTTGCTAGGAAGTAGCGTTAGCAGATGTCAACGTACCGAAGCAATAGAGTTCTAATGCTTCTTAAATCGTCATATCGCATCTCATTTCTATGTTTCATGATAAGATATAATATTCACTGTGCAGTGTTATGTATACCTCCTATTCACTTCAAAAGAATGTAAATGCGACACTTCCTTGCTAGGAAATAGCGTTTGTAGATGTCTACGTATCGAAGCATTAGACATCTAGTGCTTCATAAATCGCCATATTGCATCTCGTTTCTATGTTTCATGATCAGATATAATATTCATTGTGCAGTGTTATGTATACCTCGTATTCACCTTAAAGGAATGTAAATGCGACACTTCCTTGCTAGGAAGTAGCGTTTGCAGATATCTACGTAACGAAGCAATAGAGTTCATATGCTTCTTAAATCGCCATATTACATCTCATTTCTACGTTTCATGATAAGATATAATATTCATTGCGAAGTGTCATGTATACCTCGTATTCCTTTCAAAAGAATGTAAATGCGACACTTCCTTGCCAGGAAATAGCGTTTGCAGATGTCTACGTATCGAAGCAATAGAGTTCTAATGCTTCTCAAAACGCGATATCGCTACTCATTACTATGTTTCAAGATAATATATAATATTCATTGTGGAGTGTTATGTATACTTCGTATTCACTTCAAAAGAATGTAAATGCGACACTTCCTGTCTTGGAAATAGCGTTTGCAGATGTCTACGTATCGAAGCAATAGAGTTCTAATGCTCCTTAAAACGCAATATCGCATTTCATTTCTACGTTTCATAATAAGATATAATATTCAATGTGCAGTTTTATGTACTCCTCGTATTCACATCAAAAGAAAGCAAATGCGACAATACCTTGCTAGGAAATAGCGTTTGCAGATGTCTCCGTATCGAAGAAATAGAGCTCTAATGCTTCTTAAATCGCGATATCGCATCTCATTCCTATGTTTCGTGATATGATATAATATTCATTGTGCAGTGTTATGTATACCTCGTATCCACTTGAGAAGAATGATAACGCGACACTTCCTTGCTAGGATATAGCGTTTGCAGATGTCCACGTATCGAAGCAATAGTGTTCTAATGACTCATAATCGCGATATCGCATCTCATTTCTATGTTTCATGATAAGATATAATATTCATTGTGCAGTGTTATGTATTCCTCGTATTCACTTGAAAAGACTGTAAATGTGACACTTCCTTGCTAGGAAGTAGCGTTAGCAGATGTCTACGTACCGAAGCAATAGAGTTCTAATGCTTTTTAAATCGTCATATCGCATTTCATTTCTATGTTTCATGATAAGGTATAATATTAATTCCGAACTATCATGTATACGACGCATTCCTTTCAAAAGAATGTAAATGCGACACTTCCTTGCTACGAAATAGCGTTGGCCGATGTCTACGTATCGAAGCAATAGAGTTCTAATGCTTCTCAAAAAGTGATATCGCATCTCATTCCTGCGTTTCATGATAAGATATAATATTCATTGTGCAGTGTTATGTATTCCTCGTATTCACTTGAAAAGACTGTAAATGTGACACTTCCTTGCCAGGAGAAATCGTTTGCAGATGTCTACGTATCGTAGCATTAGAGCTCTAATGCTTCTCAAAACCCGATATCGCTACTCATTACTATGTTTCATGATAATATACGATACTCATTGTGCAGTGTTATGAATATTTCGTATTCACTTCAAAAGAATGTAAATGCGACACTTCCTTGCTAGGCAATAGCGTTTGCAGATGTCTACGTATCGAAGAAATAGATTTCTAAAGCTTGCTAATTCGCGATATCGCATCTCATATCTACGTTTCATGATAAGATATAATATTCATTGCGAAGTGTCATGTATACCTCGTATTCCTTACAAAAGAATGTAAATGCGACACTTCCTTGCTAGGAAGTAGCGTTTGCAGATGTCTACGTATCGAAGCAATAGAGTTCTAATGCTTCATAAATCGTCATGTCGCTTCTCATTTCTATGTTTCATGATAATATATAATATTCACTGCGAAGTGTCATGTATACCTCGCATACACTTCAAATGAACATAAATGCGACACTTCCTTGCTAGGAAGTAGCGTTTGCAGATGTCTACGTATCGAGGCAATAGTGTTCTAATGCTTCTTAAATCGCGATATCGCATCTCATTTCTATGTTTCATGATAAGATATAATATTCATTGTGCAGTGTTATGTATTCCTCGTATTCACTTGAAAAGACTGTAAATGCGACACTTCCTTGCTAGGAAGTAGCGTTAACAGATGTCTACGTACCGAAGCAATAGAGTTCTAATGCTTCTTAAATCGTCATATCGCATCTCATTTCTATGTTTCATGATAAGATATAATATTCATTGCGAACTATCATGTATACCACGCATTCCTTTCAAAAGAATGTAAATGCGACACTTCCTTGCTAGGGAATAGCGTTGGCAGATGTCTACGTATCGAAGCAATAGAGTTCTAATGCTTCTCAAAAAGCGATATCGCATCTCATTCCTGCGTTTCACGATAAGATATAATATTCATTGTGCAGTGTTACGAATACCTCGTATTCACTTCAAAAGAATGTAAATGCGACACTTCCATGCTTGGAAATAGCGTTTGCCGATGTCTACGTATCGAAGCAATGGTATTCTAATGCTTCTTAAATAGTCATACCGCATCTCATATCTTCGTTTCATGATAAGATATAATATTCATTGCGAAGTGTCATTTATACCTCGTTTTCCTTTCAAAAGAATGTAAATGCGACACTACCTTGCATGGAAATAGCGTTGGCAGATGTCTACGTACCGAAGAAATAGTGTTCTAATGCTTTTTAAATCGCGATATCGCATCTCATTTCTATGTTTCGTGATAAGATATAATATTCATTGCGAAGTGTAACGTATACCTCGTATTCCTTTCAAAAGAATGTAAATGCGACACTTCCTTGCTAGGAAAGAGCGTTGGCAGATGTCTACGTATCGAAGCAATAAAGTTCTAATGCTTCTTAAATCGCGATATCGCATCTCATTTCTATGTTTCATGATAAGATATAATATTCATTGTGCAGTGTTATGTATTCCTCGTATTCACTTGAAAAGACTGTAAATGCGACACCTCCTTGCTAGGAAGTAGCGTTAGCAGATGTCAACGTACCGAAGCAATAGAGTTCTAATGCTTCTTAAATCGTCATATCGCATCTCATTTCTATGTTTCATGATAAGATATAATATTCATTGCGAACTATCATGTATACCACGCATTCCTTTCAAAAGAATGTAAATGCGACACTTCCTTGCCAGGAAATATCGTTGGCAGATGTCTACGTATCGAAGCAATAGGGTTCTAATGCTTCTTAAATCGCGATATCGCATCTGATTCCTATGTTTCATGATAAGATATAATATTCATTGTGGAGTGTTATGTATACCTCGTATTCACTTCAAAAGAATGTAAACGTGACACTTCCTTGCCAGGAAATAGCGTTTGCAGATGTCTACGTATCATAGCATTAGAGTTCTAATGCTTCTCAAAACCCGATATCGCTACTCATTACTATGTTTCATGATAATATACGATACTCATTGTGGAGTGTTATGTTTACCTCGTATTCACTTCAAAAGAATGTAAATGCGACACTTCCTTGCTAGGAAATAGCGTTTGCAGATGTCTACGTATGGAAGCAATAGAGTTCTAATGCTTCTTAAATCGTCATATCGCATCTCATTCCTATGTTTCATGATAAGATTTAATATTCATTGCGAAGTGTCACGTATACCTCGTATTCCTTTCAGAAGAATGTCAATGCGACACTTCCTTGCTAGGAAGTAGCGTTTGCAGATGTCTACGTATCGAAGCAATAGTGTACTAATTCTTCTTAAATCGCGATATCGCATCTCATTTCTATGTTTCATGATATGATATAATATTCATTGCGAAGTGTCATGTATACCTCGTATTCCTCTCAAAAGAATGTAAATGCGACACTTCCTTGCTAGGAAATAGCGTTTCCAGATGTCTACGTATCGAAGCAGTAGAGTTCTAATGCTTCTTAAATCGCCATATCGCATCTCATTTCTATGTTTCATGATAAGATATAATATTCATTGTGGAGTGTTATGTTTATCTCATCTATACTTCAAATGAATGTAAATGCGACACTTCCTTGCTAGGAAATAGCGTTTGCAGATGTCTGCGTATCGTGGCGGTAGAGTTCTAATGCTTCTCAAAACGCGATATCGCATCTCATTTCTATGTTTCATGACAATATATTGTCACGTCGCGGTCTAGGAAAATTTCCGATATAACTCGCGGATGACACGCAGCCAAGTCACGGAATATAGTCGCTAAATCGCGACGGATGAGGGTTCCGTTGATGGGACGCGAACACTGTTATCACTCGCGGACGCGGTAAATATCAAAGATTCTTACCTTTGCGGCCACTCGTTACTGCAGTTGTTTCAATAATTTTGTTGCAGGTACCGCTGTCGTCTCGGATCGCCTTCCGGGATAGTCGCTGCGTACGGGCTGCGTCGAGGTATCGTCAGCTGGATGAGCTTCCAACGGCTCGGGCTGGACCGTTGAACCGACGGAAGCAGGACAGCAGGCGCAACTGCAGCGGCAGGGTAGCGGGGTGAACCCGTCTCGGAACTGATGTACTCACGAAATAATCGTCGAAGGAAGTTTTTACGTCCCGCACGACGCGTTCTTCGTTTAGCGGCGCGGCACATTCAAAACGTAATTCGTCTGGCTGGATACGAGTCGGTAAGCGGCGGTCCGCTCTAGCCTTGTCGGTCCAGGAGAACGAAGAATCGATTTATATCTTCGAACAGTCAATGCTTATCATTCAACAGAGTTAAGCGGCGGTCCTCTCTAACTAAGTCGAATTCAAAACAATGGACTTATTCGAAGAGTGAATGTGTGTTTCGAGTACGCGAATACCGTAGAATGTATGAGGGTATTAGAAATAATTGCAAGTGGAATATGTAAAATAAAACAAAGATATATTCTAATATAAAACCTACGCTTACACTTAACTTTCCCTAAACTAGATTAAAGTAGACTTAGTACGAACTAGAACTTGAACGGATATGAACTTAGAATCAAGACACCTCGAAGTGAGGTGATGGAACGGCCCTAAGGCATTGGATTGAAGTGAAGTCGAGCGAGTTCGGATAAGAAGTGACTATCGTCTCGCGTGCACGCGACCTCCTCGGATCGCGTGGCGCGCGAGTCGCTGGGCCCCGCGGTGGGGATGGACGGTCGAGGTAGGGCGGCCGCACGGCCCTTGCGGTGGGGCGGCCGGCCGGAGTGGGGCGCGGCTCGCGTTCAGCGTGAGCCGCGCGCGTCGGGTGCGCGCGTAAGCGCGTCGCAACTTACAAATTAACGAACTTAGTCTTAGAAATACATATGTGTGTTGTTCGTGTTACAATGGATGTGTCGTGTACTTAGATCTAGGATTTTAGTATCTACGTGTATATACGTTCGAATAATATGTATATGGACGAGTTATAGCGGGCGATTCGATGCGTTGTTCCTCAGATGCCTCGTATGTCGCTGGATACGCGCGATAGCTCGGTCGAATGGTCGAACTCCTGGGTTGATGCTGCGGCTTGGCTGCCTTGGCTCGGCTGTAGGGCGGTAACCCCGTGTGCGGATGTGCTCGTCTCGTACGCTCAGGTGCAGCTTGTTGCAGGTAAGATGCTGCTGGATGCTGCGGGAGGCGCTGGAGGGTGTACGGCGGTACGCCGGACGTCACACCTCCCCCCTCAAAAAAGGAATCTTGGCGGTGCCAAGATCTCCTGACTGGCGGATGTGAGCTTGGATGTGGCTCCATAGTTTTTGCACTGCCGGTTGGCTGCCTTGTTTCTGCCGATTCCCTGCTGTCGAATCCATAGCTGGCTCGTTTCACCTCTGCGGAGTGACCTTCGTCGCTGGTGACGGAAGTTTCGGTGCTGGATACCCTTGCTTCGGCACTATCGTCACTAACACTATTACCACTGGCACTGATACTAAGGTTTCTCGCGTTCGAGTCGCTCTGAGTTTGTTCATTCTCAGTCTTTTGCTGTTTGACACTACTCATACGTTTACATGGTTTTAATTTATTCGCATGGACAATCTTATATTTACTCTTAATAGCTAGTTTTACGTTATTATTGCTCAGAATTTCAAGTATTCTATATGGGCCTACATATTGGGATTGAAATTTATGCTTGTGAGGCTCTCTAAGTAAAAATACCCACTGACCGACTTTGAAATTCTGAACATTTTGCTTCTTATCATAGTAATATTTCGCGCGACGCTTCGCTTTGTCTAGATTCTCTCTCGCTATTTTCTGGGAAGTCGTAATTTTATCGTTTAAGTTTATTAAATAGTCCGAGTAAGTTTCGTTCTCTGTGCTATCCTGGAATGGTGTGTCTGATGGGGTTCTCGCAATACGACCGAAAACGAGTTCGTGGGGTGTATAGAGGGTACCTTCGTGTACGCTTGTATTGTAGGAGAACATGGCATACGGGAGCCATCTCTCCCAATCGCCACTGGTGTCGATGTAATGTTTTAAGTATTCCGCCAGGACGTGGTGTGATCTTTCCACCGATCCGTTCGTTTGTGGGTGGAAAGCTGTGGATTTGTATTGCTTTATTCGAAATTTTATCGCGATGGCTTTAATTAGACTATTTATAAAGTTGGAGCCCTGGTCGGTAAGAATTCCTTTTGGACATCCAAATCTGCAGATAAAGCCGGTAATGAGGGCATCTGCTATGTCGACGGCGGTAGTTTGTTTTAACGGGATAGCAATGGAGTATTTTGTTAGAAGGTCCTGGATCGTGAGAATGTTAGTGTATCCCTCGGGCGTTACTGGAAGTGGCCCCATGACATCCATAGATATCTTATCGAACGCGCAACCCGGTGTATCCGTTAAAGTTAAGGGCTGTCTCGTTTTTACGCGAACTAACTTCTCTAGTTGACAACTCCGACATTTGTTAATATAATTCTGAATTTCGTCCTTCATATTGGGCCAGTAATATCTTTCTCTGATACGGGAGTATGTCTTATTAACTCCTTTGTGACCACCTACCGGTGAGTCGTGATTTTCGCGAATAATTTTCTCTCTACTTTGTTCCGCGGGGATATGAATGAGGCCTTGACAGATTGTGATTTGAAGTGTGGTCTCGTAAAATAGGTCTTGCAATGCTGTTCGGAGTTGAAACCACGTAACTGAGTCTAACGCGGTCTGCGCGATGCTAAAAGTTGTTAATTGCAGTTCCAAGATTACATCGTACAACGAACGGAGAGATTCTATTACTACTTGGTAGTCTATTGGACGTTTCTCGTGCTCTATTACGGGTAATTGAATTTGATAGAAGTTGTCTATTTTGGTTACTTTGGCCTTTGTCAGATTAATGTTTGATTCGTGTGTAAAAAATTTTCCAGATTTTTCTATTTGATTAGCGCCGGCGTCGTAGGGGCGTCCGGAAGTTGTTATGAATATAACGTGATTGTCGCGCCTAGTGGCGATGGTATCTCTCGTGTACTTAAAAAGCGGTTCGTACCGAACGTGCTCGGTCGGTAAAGGGGCTGATGCGGTATGGTTATTATCTGAAATCGGTGAGGGTGGAGGAGGAGGAGGTATTGCGGATTTCTTTGAATGATGAGGTTTTGGATACGGATCGAATATATTTTCGTCCGATGAGGATGATTGCATGAGAGGACAGACTTTGACGGGATTACGGGATAAGGCGTCTGCGTTCAAATTCGTCTTACCGGTCTTATAAACCATCTCGTAATCATACTCCGCGAGCTTCAGCCTCCACCTCACAAGACGGCTGGATGGATCCTTGACGGAGTTCATCCACACCAGTGGACGATGGTCGGTTACCAATTTAAATTGATTTCCGTAAACATACGGTCTGAACTGGTGTACCGCATAAACGATCGCGAGGCACTCTTTTTCTATTGTCGAGTAGTTTTTCTCGGCGGAGTTTAGGAGTCGCGATGTATACGCGATCGGAAGGTCGCGGCCTATCGGGCCTTGGCTCAAAACTGCGCCGATTGCATCCGCTGATGCATCGGTAGTGATTACAAAAGGTAATTTAAAATTTGGAAATTGTAGAATTGGCGCTTCGCATAATGCATCTCGTAAATAAACGAACGCGTTTTGTTGCTCGTTTCGCCATACGAACGGGATATCCTTTTTTAATAAATTTGTTAGCGGCTTTGCGATATTGGAAAAATTTTCTATAAAGCGTCTGTAGTAACCCGCGAGTCCCAGAAATTGTTTTACTTGTTTGGGGTTCGTAGGACGCGGAAAGTTTCGGACGGCGCTTATTTTCGAAGGGTCGGGTTTCACGCCACTTTCGCTAATGACGTGCCCGAGATAACTAACCTCGCGGCGGAGGAACTCGCACTTATCGGGTTGAAGTGCCAAGTTCGCTTCTCGGAGTCTGTTTGTTAGTTTTATATACTTGGCCGCATGCTCTTGGAGCGAGCTCGCGTAAACGACTATGTCGTCTAGGTATACGAATAGTTCGTTTCCCTGTAATCCCGCAAGCACGCTGTCCATTAAGCGTTGAAATGTGGCGGGCGCGTTTTTGAGCCCGAATGGCATCCTCGTAAATTCGAAATGCCCATGTGGCGTTGAAAACGCGGTTTTATGGGCGTCAGCGGGTTCCATCGGTATCTGGTGAAACCCGCTGGCTAAATCGAAGGTACTGAAATACTTGGCACTGCCAAGCTGGTCAAGTATTTCAGTTATACAAGGCAAAGGATATGCGTCGGCGATCGACTTCTCGTTTAACGCGCGATAATCGATGACGACTCGCCAGCGCTTTTTCCCTTGCGAATCCGCTTTCTTTGGGACGACCCAAAGAGGGGAGTTATACGGTGATTTGGAATCGCGAATGATGCCGTTACGTAACAGGGTCTCGACTTGCGTTCGAATTTCCTCTTTGTGTGCGGGCGGAAAGCGATACTGCTTAACATTGATTGGTCTGTCGTCGACCGTGGGAATTTTATGAGTCGTCGCAGTGGTGTGGCCCAAAACATCGCCCTCGATGTAGAATAAATCCTGGCTTTTGGTTATTAAATCGATTACATGGCGCTTTTCTTCGTCGTTCAGATGCTCGAGTCGCAAGAGGTTGATTACCTGCTCTAGGCGGGATTTCGATGCGGTTGCGGAGGGTCGAGTCGGTGCGACTTTTGCGGTCGATTTGGTTACCTGCGCGTAGGTTAATTGTCTCTGGGCGCAAAGAGGAGATTCGAGCTCGAAACACGGCGTAGTACGCGGAGCTGTATTATTTGACTTTCCCTTTTGGGATTTGCCGGACGAATCGGCGACACTTGATTTCGACCTATCGTTCGATTCGGAAATTTGTGAAAAAATTGGAAAGAGCGCGAGGCTGTCTTCCTTTGCATTTGATGACATAATTTCAACTGGCTCTAGTTTGATTGGAGGTAGGGCGAATTCGACCGTTTTATCGGTAGAGTTAATTACCCTGGCTATCGCCGTATCTCCCGCAACTTTCACCAGTGCGTTGCCGAAATAGATTCCCGGCGCTATGTCGATGCGGGGAATTATCCCCTCGGGAAGATGCGAATTAATTATTCGGACTCTTATCCCTACGTTCATACGCGGCGGTATTGATATTTGCTCGCTTTTAAAAAAATTTTTAGCGGATTTTCGAGGCTCTTTGGAGGGTTTCGCGGCGCGTTTTGCTTCCTCTAGAGCTTTCGGCGGTTTTTCAATCGGATTATTTACTTTTTCGGAGGTTTCCGAAAGCTTTCTTCCTGAATTAGGGATAAGCTTGTCCTCCGTGGAAGAAATATCGCGACAGAAACGAATCGTTTTCCCGTGCCATTTAATCTCTTTTTTCGGAAAAGAGATTTCCGCGTCAGCGCAGAAACCTGAGCCTAATATCCCGTCTGGGCCGAGAGGGAAATCGTCGTTAACTACATTAAATGGCACGACGCGACCGAATAAAACGATATTAACAGTCCCGATGGTTTTGGTTTGACCATTCGTGACTCCCGTGATAATCAACGTCTCTGGAGGATCGATTCGGGCAGATAAAGATAACGCGGACCGTTTCACGACGTTAATTTCGGCGCCGGTATCAATCATGAACTCGGTACTTTTCAATAGGGTGTCCGAATTCAGGATAACACTCGGCGTGTTGGTTTTTCCGGTGAGGTTTATTGCTGCACCGTATCGTCGTCCTCGGTTGTCGGGTTGTTCGTTGCGAGAGATCGTATATTTCGGTTGACCTCGCGGCCCGTCTCGCGGCGCGGCTGGAGGCCGTTCCCGTTTCCCGAAGCCCTGACATTATTATAATACTGCCTTTTCCTGCACTCTTCTAACTCGTGGCCCGGTGTCTTGCAGTATCTACAAAATTTTTCGCGCGGCGTAACCGGTCGCGGATTTTCATAGGCGGTTCTTCGTGCAGGAATTTCGCGTGAAGTGGCGGAAGGATAAGTATACGATGGTTGTCGTGGGGGTGGTAATCTAACCCGGCAGTCTCTGGCGTAGTGCCCGATATTATTGCACCTCGAACAGGTAACGTCGTTTCGTTTAGCTCGAGACTCTAGTCGCGGGGGAGAATTTATTAATCGCTCGCAGTCCAGCTCGTAGCGCTTGAACAGTTCGCGAGCGCGTCTGAAAGCCTCTTGCGGCGAGTGAAGCTGTTGCATGGGGATCTGTGTACGGATTTCCGGAATTAATCCGTCGACGAAACACCGAAGTGTTAATTCGTCTACATCGGACGAGTTTTCCGACGCATAAGGCGATAGGCGTTCGCAGTCAATAATTGCAGAGCGTAAATCTTTGACGCGGCTAATAAAATCGAGTATATGCTCGTCCTGTTTCATATAGATATTTGTTAACTCTCCGCGATAATGATGCGCGGATCGAGATGTGCCGAACGAATTTCGTAGAAGGTCCGTGAGCTCTAATACCGTATTACAGGATTCGTCTTCGAGTGCTAAATATGCGCGGCCCTTTAGCTTACATTTAACTAAGCGTGTAAACGTACGTTCGCACCCGTTTGGAATCAACTCAAATGCGCGTTTACAAGCCCTAGTGAATTGTAGGACAGGTATATTCTGTCCGTCAAAATTGGGGACGGCTTCGAGAGCCTGCTTTAATGATAGTTCATCGTGGCGATACACTATGTCCGCGTTCGCGCTTTGCGTAGGGGTCGAATTTAAACGTGGGATCTCTAACGAAGCTGTGTCGGTACAAGTTAAATTCTGAGAACGCCGAAGTGTCTCGAGTTCGCGGCGCAGTTCGTCGATCTGTTGCATTAACGCGATAGTATTATCGGCGGTTCGATTACTCTCGGCGGTCTCGGAGGTTCGCGGAAGCGGATCAGCATGTGCGTCATGGAATTCGATCCTGCGAGCAACTTGATGCTCTTTGTCTGTGTCGGCGCCTGCGGCGGTGCCTCGGGGCGGCTGGTGGCGAGTTTTAACCGGCGTACGCGTCGCCATGGCTGGTCACGTCTCTTCGTAGCGGAATTTCTAGATTCGACGCGAAGCAATCCCACCGCTGTCACCAAATTTTGTGTCACGTCGCGGTCTAGGAAAATTTCCGATATAACTCGCGGATGACACGCAGCCAAGTCACGGAATATAGTCGCTAAATCGCGACGGATGAGGGTTCCGTTGATGGGACGCGAACACTGTTATCACTCGCGGACGCGGTAAATATCAAAGATTCTTACCTTTGCGGCCACTCGTTACTGCAGTTGTTTCAATAATTTTGTTGCAGGTACCGCTGTCGTCTCGGATCGCCTTCCGGGATAGTCGCTGCGTGCGGGCTGCGTCGAGGTATCGTCAGCTGGATGAGCTTCCAACGGCTCGGGCTGGACCGTTGAACCGACGGAAGCAGGACAGCAGGCGCAACTGCAGCGGCAGGGTAGCGGGGTGAACCCGTCTCGGAACTGATGTACTCACGAAATAATCGTCGAAGGAAGTTTTTACGTCCCGCACGACGCGTTCTTCGTTTAGCGGCGCGGCACATTCAAAACGTAATTCGTCTGGCTGGATACGAGTCGGTAAGCGGCGGTCCGCTCTAGCCTTGTCGGTCCAGGAGAACGAAGAATCGATTTATATCTTCGAACAGTCAATGCTTATCATTCAACAGAGTTAAGCGGCGGTCCTCTCTAACTAAGTCGAATTCAAAACAATGGACTTATTCGAAGAGTGAATGTGTGTTTCGAGTACGCGAATACCGTAGAATGTATGAGGGTATTAGAAATAATTGCAAGTGGAATATGTAAAATAAAACAAAGATATATTCTAATATAAAACCTACGCTTACACTTAACTTTCCCTAAACTAGATTAAAGTAGACTTAGTACGAACTAGAACTTGAACGGATATGAACTTAGAATCAAGACACCTCGAAGTGAGGTGATGGAACGGCCCTAAGGCATTGGATTGAAGTGAAGTCGAGCGAGTTCGGATAAGAAGTGACTATCGTCTCGCGTGCACGCGACCTCCTCGGATCGCGTGGCGCGCGAGTCGCTGGGCCCCGCGGTGGGGATGGACGGTCGAGGTAGGGCGGCCGCACGGCCCTTGCGGTGGGGCGGCCGGCCGGAGTGGGGCGCGGCTCGCGTTCAGCGTGAGCCGCGCGCGTCGGGTGCGCGCGTAAGCGCGTCGCAACTTACAAATTAACGAACTTAGTCTTAGAAATACATATGTGTGTTGTTCGTGTTACAATGGATGTGTCGTGTACTTAGATCTAGGATTTTAGTATCTACGTGTATATACGTTCGAATAATATGTATATGGACGAGTTATAGCGGGCGATTCGATGCGTTGTTCCTCAGATGCCTCGTATGTCGCTGGATACGCGCGATAGCTCGGTCGAATGGTCGAACTCCTGGGTTGATGCTGCGGCTTGGCTGCCTTGGCTCGGCTGTAGGGCGGTAACCCCGTGTGCGGATGTGCTCGTCTCGTACGCTCAGGTGCAGCTTGTTGCAGGTAAGATGCTGCTGGATGCTGCGGGAGGCGCTGGAGGGTGTACGGCGGTACGCCGGACGTCACAGTATCTCATTTCTATGTTTCATGGTAAGATATAATATGATTTGCAAAGTGTTATATATTCCTCGTCTACACTTCAAATGAATGTAAATGCGACACTTCCTTGCTAGGAAATAGCGTCCGCAGATGTCTACGTATCGTAGCAATAGAGTTCGTATGATTCTTAAAACCCGATATCGCACCTCATTTCTATGTTTCATGGTAAGATATAATATGATTTGCGAAGTGTTATGTATTCCTCGTCTACACTTCAAAGGAATGTTAATGCGACACTTCCTCGCTAGGAAATAGCGATTGCAGATGTCTACGTATCGTAGCAATAGATTTTTAATGCTCCTTCAAACGCGATATCGCATCTCATTTCTATGTTTCATGGTAAGATATAATATGATTTGCGAAGTGTTATGTATTCCTCGTCTACACTTCAAATGAATGTAAATGCGACACTTCGTTGCTAGGAAATAGCGTCTGCAGATGTCTAGGTATCGTAGCAATAGATTTTTAATGCTCCTTCAAACGCGATATCGCATCTCATTTCTATGTTTCATGGTAAGATATAATATGATTTGCGAAGTGTTATGTATTCCTCGCCTACACTTCAAATGAATGTAAATGCGACACTTCCTAGCAAGGAAATAGCGTTTGCAGATGTCTACGTATAGTAGCAGTAGATTTCTACTGCCCCTTAAAACGCGATATCGCATCTCATTTCTATGTTTCATGGTAAGATATAATATGATTTGCGAAGTGTCATGTATTCCTCGTCTACACTTCAAATGAATGTAAATGCGACACTTCCTTGCTAGAAAATAGCGTCTGCAGATGTCTACATATCGTAGCAATAGAGTTCTTATGATTCTTAAAACGCGATATCGCACCTCATTTCTATGTTTCATGGTAAGATATAATATGATTTGCGAAGTGTTATGTATTCCTCGTCTACACTTCAAAGGAATGTGAATGCGACACTTCCTCGCTAGAAAATAGCGATTGCAGGTGTCTACGTATCGTAGCAATAGATTTTTAATGCTCCTTCAAACGCGATATCGCATCTCATTTCTATGTTTCATGGCAAGATATAATATGATTTGCGAAGTGTTATGTATTCCTCGCCTACACTTCAAATGAATGTAAATGCGACACTTCCTTGCAAGGAAATAGCGTTTGCAGTTGTCTACGTATCGTAGCAATAGAGTTCTTATGATTCTTAAAACGCGATATCGCATCTCATTTCTATGTTTCATGGTAAGATATAATATGATTTGCGAAGTGTTATGTATTCCTCGTCTACACTTCAAAGGAATGTGAATGCGACACTTCCTCGCTAGGAAATAGCGATTGCAGATGTCTACGTATCGTAGCAATAGATTTTTAATGCTCCTTCAAACGCGATATCGCATCTCATTTTTATGTTTCATGGTAAGATATAATATGATTTGCGAAGTGTCATGTATTCCTTGTCTACACTTCAAATGAATGTAAATGCGACACTTCCTTGCTAGGAAATAGGGTCTGCAGATGTCTAGGTATCGTAGCAATAGAGTTCAAATGCTTCTTAAAACGAGATATTGCATCTCATATATATGTTTCATGATAAGATATAATATTCATTGCGAAGTGTTATGCATTCCTCAAATACGATTCAAATGAATGTAAATGCGACACTTCCTTGCAAGGAAATAGAGTTTGCAGTTGTCTACGTATCGTAGCAATAGAGTTCTTATGATTCTTAAAACGCGATATCACATCTCATTTCTATGTTTCATGGTAAGATATAATATGATTTGCGAAGTGTTATGTATTCCTCGTCTACACTTCAAATGAATGTGAATGCGACACTTCCTCGCTAGGAAATAGCGTTTTCAGATGTCTACGTATCGTAGCAATAGTGTTCCTATGATTCTTAAAACCCGATATCGTATCTCATTTCTATGTTTCATGGTAAGACATAATATGATTTGCGAAGTGTTATGTATTCCTCGTCTACACTTCAAATGAATGTGAATGCGACACTACCTCGCTAGGAAATAGCGTTTGCAGATGTCTAGGTATCGTAGCAATATTGTTCCTACGATTCTTAAAACGCGATATCGTATCTCACTTCTACGTTTCATGGTAAGATATAATATGAATTGCAAAGTGTTATATATTCCTCGTCTACACTTCAAATGAATGTAAATGCGACACTTCCTTGCTAGGAAATAGCGTCCGCAGATGTCTATGTATCGTAGCAATAGAGTTCGCATGATTCTTAAAACGCGATATCGCACCTCATTTCTATGTTTCATGGTAAGATATAATATGATTTGCGAAGTGTTATGTATTCCTCGTCTACACTTCAAATGAATGTGAATGCGACACTTCCTCGCTAGGAAATAGCGTTTTCAGATGTCTACGTATCGTAGCAATAGTGTTCCTATGATTCTTAAAACCCGATATCGTATCTCATTTCTATGTTTCATGGTAAGACATAATATGATTTGCGAAGTGTTATGTATTCCTCGTCTACACTTCAAATGAATGTAAATGCGACACTTCCTTGCTAGGAAATAGCGTCCGCAGATGTCTATGTATCGTAGCAATAGAGTTCGTATGATTCTTAAAACGCGATATTGCACCTCATTTCTATGTTTCATGGTAAGATATAATATGATTTGCGAAGTGTTATGTATTCCTCGTCTACACTTCAAAGGAATGTTAATGCGACACTTCCTCGCTAGGAAATAGCGATTGCAGATGTCTACGTATCGTAGCAATAGATTTTTAATGCTCCTTCAAACGCGATATCGCATCTCATTTCTATGTTTCATGGTAAGATATAATATGATTTGCGAAGTGTTATGTATTCCTCGCCTACACTTCAAATGAATGTAAATGCGACACTTCCTAGCAAGGAAATAGCGTTTGCAGATGTCTACGTATAGTAGCAGTAGATTTCTAATGCCCCTTAAAACGCGATATCGCATCTCATTTCTATGTTTCATGGTAAGATATAATATGATTTGCGAAGTGTCATGTATTCCTCGTCTACACTTCAAATGAATGTAAATGCGACACTTCCTTGCTAGGAAGTAGCGTCTGCAGATGTCTACATATCGTAGCAATAGAGTTCGTATGATTCTTAAAACGCGATATCGCACCTCATTTCTATGTTTCATGGTAAGATATAATATGATTTGCGAAGTGTTATGTATTCCTCGTCTACACTTCAAAGGAATGTGAATGCGACACTTCCTCGCTAGGAAATAGCGATTGCAGATGTCTACGTATCGTAGCGATAGGGTTCTAATGCTTCTTAGAACGCGATATCGCATCTCATTTCTATGTTTCATGGTAAGTTATAATATGAATTGCAAAGTGTTATATATTCCTCGCCTAAACTTCAAATGAATGTAAATGTGACACTTCCGTGCAAAGAAATAGCGTTTGCAGATGTCTACGAATAGTAGCAATAGATTTCTAATGCTTCTTAAAACGCGATATCGCATCTCATTTCTATGTTTCATGGTAAGATATAATATGATTTGCGTAGTGTCATGTATTCCTCGTCTACACTTCAAATGAATGTAAATGCGACACTTCCTTGCAAGGAAATAGCGTTTGCAGATGTCTACGTATAGTAGCAGTAGATTTCTAATGCCCCTTAAAACGCGATATCGCATCTCATTTCTATGTTTCATGGTAAGATATAATATGATTTGCGAAGTGTCATGTATTCCTCGTCTACACTTCAAATGAATGTAAATGCGACACTTCCTTGCTAGGAAGTAGCGTCTGCAGATGTCTACATATCGTAGCAATAGAGTTCGTATGATTCTTAAAACGCGATATCGCACCTCATTTCTATGTTTCATGGTAAGATATAATATGATTTGCGAAGTGTTATGTATTCCTCGTCTACACTTCAAAGGAATGTGAATGCGACACTTCTTCGCTAGGAAATAGCGATTGCAGATGTCTACGTATCGTAGCAATAGATATTTAATGCTCCTTCAAACGCGATATCGCATCTCATTTCTATGTTTCATGGTAAGATATAATATGATTTGCGAAGTGTTATGTATTCCTCGTCTACACTTCAAAGGAATGTGAATGCGACACTTCCTCGCTAGGAAATAGCGATTGCAGATGTTTACATATCGTAGCGATAGGGTTCTAATGCTTCTTAGAACGCGATATCGCATCTCATTTCTATGTTTCATGGTAAGTTATAATATGATTTGCGAAGTGTTATGTATTCCTCGCCTAAACTTCAAATGAATGTAAATGCGACACTTCCGTGCAAAGAAATAGCGTTTGCAGATGTCTACGTATAGTAGCAATAGATTTCTAATGCTTCTTAAAACGCGATATCGCATCTCATTTCTATGTTTCATGGTAAGATATAATATGATTTGCGTAGTGTCATGTATTCCTCGTCTACACTTCAAATGAATGTAAATGCGACACTTCCTTGCTAGGAAATAGCGTCTGCAGATGTCTACGTATCGTAGCAATAGAGTTCTTATGATTCTTAAAACACAATATCGCATCTCATTTCTATGTTTCATGGTACGATATAATATGATTTGCGAAGTGTCATGTATTCCTCGTCTACACTTCAAAAGAATGTAAATGCGACACTGCCTTGCTAGGAAATAGCGTCTGCAAATGTCTAGGTATCGTAGCAATAGAGTTCAAATGCTTCTTAAAACGAGATATTGCATCTCACATCTATGTTTCATGATGAGATATAATATTCATTGCGAAGTGTTATGCATTCCTCGTCTACGATTCAAATGAATGTAAATGCGACACTTCCTTGCAAGGAAATAGCGTTTGCAGATGTCTACGTATAGTAGCAGTGGAGTTCTTATGATACTTGAAACGCGATATCGCATCTCATTTCTATGTTTCATGGTAAGATATAATGTGATTTGCGGAGTGTTATGTGTCACGTCCCGAGGTGCGGTTGCGCTCGCAACGGTGGCACAAAGTCGTAACCGTTCCCGAAAATAACGCGAAGTGCGTCCGGACCGGGTTCGTTGGCGTTTCGGACTCGATAAAACGATAATTAACACTAAACTTACCTTGCGAAGGCTTGATTCCGCTGACTGATTTCTCTTTCCAGGTACCTGGAGCGCCTTGGATCCGCAACCGGGATGGCGGCGGCGTACGGCTGGAACGGAGGTACGGGTCGTGCGGCGAAGGAAACCTCCTTCACAGGAACCAGGACTCGAACGCAGGAAATTGAATATTCTGGTGCATCACCCACGTATTCCCGAGCGAGACGACGAATAACTCTCTCCTCCCCGCGCGTCGTGTACGCTTTGTCGGAGGTGCAAGGCTCATCGAGAATACTTGAACTTCGGTTGAGTACGGCGCGGCTAAGCGTTGGTTCGCTCTAGCTTACCGGGATCGACCTGGGCGCAAGATATTCTGCACACGGTAGAAGTGAGGATGGAGCAACTAAGCGCTGGTTCGCTCTAGTCGTCGAGCCTCAAGACTATCGCAGATGAAATACAGAATTAGAATAATCGCGAGCGTACCCGTGGATTAGAATTAAGGAATTGTATTTGATCTCGAATAAAGATACTTTGAATCTGGTAAAAATAAACTATATTCTAGGATTTCACTATACTAGATACACTTGACTAAGTTCTAAGTTACTGACTAACGATTACAATGAGAATTAGAAATAGTATAAAGTATCGAATGGACTCCGCTATGGGAGTATGGATGCAGACGAATGCATTAGAGCTAATTGCTCGTTGCGAATGAGCCTATTGCTCGGATCGAAAGTGCATCGTTCGGATGCTGGATTAGAACTCCTCGGTTCGGAGGCTAGTTCGGAACTCTCCGGTTCGGAGATGAGATAGGAACTCTCTGGTTCGGAGGTGAGATAGGAACTGACTCTCGGATCTCGCGTCCGCGACCGCCTCGGGTCGCGCGGCGCGCGAGTCGCTGGGCCCTCGCGGTGGGGCGGACGGTCGGAGTAGGGCGGCCGCTCGGCCCTCGCGGTGGGGCGGCCGTTCGGAGTGGGGCGCGGCCCGCGTTAAGCGTGAGCCGCGAGCGTCGAGTGTGCGCGCGAGTGCAACGGAACATAACCGTGCATGCATGAAATATATACATATATTCACTTAAATCTAGGTGTGTGTTGGTGTGTATGTACATAGGTGAGTAGTGTGCTTATTCTAATCCCACATGTACGAGAAGTACGTATAGGGCTTCGTGATCGCTGGGGATTCGACCCAGTATGTGTCGGAGAGCTCCTCGCCCTCGTAATACGGGGTGAAGTCCTCCCCCTCGTGTGTGGAGATCGCGCGTGGGCGCGGCATGCTGCATCCTTCTTCCCTCTCGTACCTTTGTCTCCTTCTGTAGGGACGGCGATTCGGCGGGTGGCCTGTGTGCAGGGGCTCCGGATACGGATGCTGGGGATGATGAGGTGGACGCCGGAGGGTGGCAGGCAGTACGCCTGACGTTACATATGCATTCCTCGTCTACACTTCAAATGAATGGAAATGCGACACTTCCTTGCTAGGAAATAGCGTCTGGAGATGTGTAGGTATCATAGCGATAGAGTTCTAATGCTTCTTAAAACGCGATATCGCATCTCATTTCCATGTATCATGGTAAGATATAATATGATTTGCGAAGTGTTATGTATTCCTCGTCTACACTTCAAATGAGTGTAAATGCGACACTTCCTTGCAAGGAAATAGCGTTTGCAGATTTCTACGTATCGTAGCAATAGAGTTCTTATGATTCTTAAAACGCGATATCGCATCTCATTTCTATGTTTCATGGTAAGATATAATATGATTTGCGAAGTGTTATGTATTCCTCGTCTACACTTCAAAGGAATGTGAATGCGACACTTCCTCGCTAGGAAATAGCGTTTGCAGATATCTACGTATCGCAGCAATAGATTTTTAATGCTTCTTAAAACGCGATATCGCATCTCATTTCTATGTTTCATGGTAAGATATAATATGATTTGCGAAGTGTCATGTAGTCCTCGTCTTCACTTCTAATGAATGTAAATGCGACACTTCCTTGCAAGGTTATAGCGATTGCAGATGTCTACGTATCGTAGCGATAGAGTTCATATGGTTCTTAAAACGCGATATCGCATCTCATTTCTATCTATCATGGTAAGATATAATATGATTTGCGAAGTGTTATGTATTCCTCGTGTACAGTTCAAATGAATGTAAATGCGACACTTCCTTGCAAAGAAGTGGCGTTTGCAGTTGTCTACGTATCGTAGCAATAGATTTCTAATGCTTCTTAAAACGCGATATCGCATCTCATTTCTATGTTTCATGGTAAGATATAATATGATTTGCGAAGTGTTATGTATTCCTCGTCTACACTTCAAATGAATGTAAATGCGACGCTTCCTTGCTAGGAAATAGCGTCTGCAGGTGTCTAGGTATCGTAACGATAGAGTTCTAGTGCTTCTTAAATCGCGATATCGCATCTCATTTCTATGTATCATGGTAAGATATAATATGATTTGCGAACTGTTTTGTATTCCTCCTCTACACTTCAAATGAATGTAAATGCGACACTTCCTTGCAAGGAAATAGCGTTTGCAAATGTCTACCTATCGTAGCACTAGTGTTCTAATGCTTCTTAAAACGCGATATCGCATCTCATTTCCATGTATCATGGTAAGATATAATATGATTTGCGAAGTGTTATGTATTCCTCGTCTACACTTCAAATGAGTGTAAATGCGACACTTCCTTGCAAGGAAATAGCGTTTGCAGATTTCTACGTATCGTAGCAATAGAGTTCTTATGATTCTTAAAACGCGATATCGCATCTCATTTCTATGTTTCATGGTAAGATATAATATGATTTGCGAAGTGTTATGTATTCCTCGTCTACACTTCAAAGGAATGTGAATGCGACACTTCCTCGCTAGGAAATAGCGTTTGCAGATATCTACGTATCGCAGCAATAGATTTTTAATGCTTCATAAAACGCGATATCGCATCTCATTTCTATGTTTCATGGTAAGATATAATATGATTTGCGAAGTGTCATGTAGTCCTCGTCTTCACTTCTAATGAATGTAAATGCGACACTTCCTTGCAAGGTTATAGCGATTGCAGATGTCTACGTATCGTAGCGATAGAGTTCATATGGTTCTTAAAACGCGATATCGCATCTCATTTCTATCTATCATGGTAAGATATAATATGATTTGCGAAGTGTTATGTATTCCTCGTCTACACTTCAAATGAATGTAAATGCGACACTTCCTTGCAAGGAAATAGCGTTTGCAGATTTCTACGTATCGTAGCAATAGAGTTCTTATGATTCTTAAAACGCGATATCGCATCTCATTTCTATGTTTCATGGTAAGATATAATATGATTTGCGAAGTGTTGTGTATTCCTCGTCTACACTTCAAATGAATGTAAATGCGACACTTCCTTGCTAGGAAATAGCGTCTGCAGATGTCTAGGTATCGTAGCGATAGAGTTCTAATGCTTCTTAAAACGCGATATCGCATCCCATTTCTATGTGTCATGGTAAGATATAATATGATTTGCGAAGTGTTATGTATTCCTCGTGTACAGTTCAAATGAATGTAAATGCGACACTTCCTTGCAAAGAAGTGGCGTTTGCAGTTGTCTACGTATCGTAGCAATAGATTTCTAATGCTTCTTAAAACGCGATATCGCATCTCATTTCTATGTTTCATGGTAAGATATAATATGATTTGCGAAGTGTTATGTATTCCTCGTCTACACTTCAAATGAATGTAAATGCGACGCTTCCTTGCTAGGAAATAGCGTCTGCAGGTGTCTAGGTATCGTAACGATAGAGTTCTAGTGCTTCTTAAATCGCGATATCGCATCTCATTTCTATGTATCATGGTAAGATATAATATGATTTGCGAACTGTTTTGTATTCCTCCTCTACACTTCAAATGAATGTAAATGCGACACTTCCTTGCAAGGAAATAGCGTTTGCAAATGTCTACCTATCGTAGCACTAGTGTTCTAATGCTTCTTAAAACGCGATATCGCATCTCATTTCTATGTATCATGGTAAGATATAATATGATTTGCGAAGTGTTATGTATTCCTCGTCTGCACTTCAAATGAATGTAAATGAGACACTTCCTTGCAAGGAAATAGCCTTTGCAGATGTCTACCTATCGTAGCAATAGAGTTCTAGTGCTTCTTAAAACGCGATATCGCATCTCATTTCTATGATTCATGGTAAGATATAATATGATTTGCGAAGTGTTATGTATTCCTCGTCTACACTTCATATGAATGTAAATGCGGCACTTCCTTGCAAGGAAATAGCGTTTGCAGATGTCTACCTATCGTAGCAATAGAGTTCTAATGCTTCTTAAAACGCGATATCGCATCTCATTTCTATGTTTCATGGTAAGATATAATATGATTTGCGAAGTGCTATGTATTCCTCGTCTACACTTCAAATGAATGTAAATGCGACACTTCCTTGCAAAGAAATAGCGTTTGCAGCAATAGAGAGCAATAGAGCTCTAGCAATAGAGAGTTCTAATGCTGCTTAAAACGCGATATCGCATCTCATTTCTATGTTTCATGGTAAGATGTAATATGATTTGCGAAGTGTTATGTATTCCTCCTCTACACTTCAAATGAATGTAAATGCGACACTTCCTTGCAAGGAAATAGCGTTTGCAAATGTCTACCTATCGTAGCACTAGTGTACTAATGCTTCTTAAAACGCGATATCGCATCTCATTTCCATGTATCATGGTAAGATATAATATGATTTGCGAAGTGTTATGTATTCCTCGTCTACACTTCAAATGAGTGTAAATGCGACACTTCCTTGCAAGGAAATAGCGTTTGCAGATTTCTACGTATCGTAGCAATAGAGTTCTTATGATTCTTAAAACGCGATATCGCATCTCATTTCTATGTTTCATGGTAAGATATAATATGATTTGCGAAGTGTTATGTATTCCTCGTCTACACTTCAAAGGAATGTGAATGCGACACTTCCTCGCTAGGAAATAGCGTTTGCAGATATCTACGTATCGCAGCAATAGATTTTTAATGCTTCATAAAACGCGATATCGCATCTCATTTCTATGTTTCATGGTAAGATATAATATGATTTGCGAAGTGTCATGTAGTCCTCGTCTTCACTTCTAATGAATGTAAATGCGACACTTCCTTGCAAGGTTATAGCAATTGCAGATGTCTACGTATCGTAGCGATAGAGTTCATATGGTTCTTAAAACGCGATATCGCATCTCATTTCTATCTATCATGGTAAGATATAATATGATTTGCGAAGTGTTATGTATTCCTCGTCTACACTTCAAATGAATGTAAATGCGACACTTCCTTGCAAGGAAATAGCGTTTGCAGATTTCTACGTATCGTAGCAATAGAGTTCTTATGATTCTTAAAACGCGATATCGCATCTCATTTCTATGTTTCATGGTAAGATATAATATGATTTGCGAAGTGTTGTGTATTCCTCGTCTACACTTCAAATGAATGTAAATGCGACACTTCCTTGCTAGGAAATAGCGTCTGCAGATGTCTAGGTATCGTAGCGATAGAGTTCTAATGCTTCTTAAAACGCGATATCGCATCCCATTTCTATGTGTCATGGTAAGATATAATATGATTTGCGAAGTGTTATGTATTCCTCGTGTACAGTTCAAATGAATGTAAATGCGACACTTCCTTGCAAAGAAGTGGCGTTTGCAGTTGTCTACGTATCGTAGCAATAGATTTCTAATGCTTCTTAAAACGCGATATCGCATCTCATTTCTATGTTTCATGGTAAGATATAATATGATTTGCGAAGTGTTATGTATTCCTCGTCTACACTTCAAATGAATGTAAATGCGACGCTTCCTTGCTAGGAAATAGCGTCTGCAGGTGTCTAGGTATCGTAACGATAGAGTTCTAGTGCTTCTTAAATCGCGATATCGCATCTCATTTCTATGTATCATGGTAAGATATAATATGATTTGCGAACTGTTTTGTATTCCTCCTCTACACTTCAAATGAATGTAAATGCGACACTTCCTTGCAAGGAAATAGCGTTTGCAAATGTCTACCTATCGTAGCACTAGTGTTCTAACGCTTCTTAAAACGCGATATCGCATCTCATTTCTATGTATCATGGTAAGATATAATATGATTTGCGAAGTGTTATGTATTCCTCGTCTGCACTTCAAATGAATGTAAATGAGACACTTCCTTGCAAGGAAATAGCGTTTGCAGATGTCTACCTATCGTAGCAATAGAGTTCTAGTGCTTCTTAAAACGCGATATCGCATCTCATTTCTATGATTCATGGTAAGATATAATATGATTTGCGAAGTGTTATGTATTCCTCGTCTACACTTCATATGAATGTAAATGCGGCACTTCCTTGCAAGGAAATAGCGTTTGCAGATGTCTACCTATCGTAGCAATAGAGTTCTAATGCTTCTTAAAACGCGATATCGCATCTCATTTCTATGTTTCATGGTAAGATATAATATGATTTGCGAAGTGCTATGTATTCCTCGTCTACACTTCAAATGAATGTAAATGCGACACTTCCTTGCAAAGAAATAGCGTTTGCAGCAATAGAGAGCAATAGAGCTCTAGCAATAGAGAGTTCTAATGCTTCTTAAAACGCGATATCGCATCTCATTTCTATGTTTCATGGTAAGATGTAATATGATTTGCGAAGTGTTATGTATTCCTCCTCTACACTTCAAATGAATGTAAATGCGACACTTCCTTGCAAGGAAATAGCGTTTGCAAATATCTACCTATCGTAGCAATAGTGTTGTAATGCTTCCTAAAACGCGATATCGCATCTCATTTCTATGTTTCATGGTAAGATATAATATGATTTGCGAAGTGTCATGTATTCCTCGTCTACTCTTCAAAGGAATGTGAATGCGACACTTCCCCGCTAGGAAATAGCGTTTGCAGAGGTCTACGTATCGCAGCAATAGATTTCTAATGCTTCTTAAAACGCGATATCGCATCTCATTTCTATGTTTCATGGTAAGATATAATATGATTTGCGAAGTGTCATGTATTCCTCGTCTACACTTCAAATGAATGTAAATGCGACACTTCCTTGCTAGGAAATAGCGTCTGCAGATGTCTAGGTTTCATAGCAATAGAGTTCTAGTGCTTCTTAAAACGCGATATCGCATCCCTTTTCTATGTTTCATGGTAAGATGTAATATGATTTGCGAAGTGTTATGTATTCCTCGTCTACACTTCAAATGAATGTAAATGCGACACTTCCTTGCAAGGAAATAGCGTTTGCAGATTTCTACGTATCGTAGCAATAGAGTTCTTATGATTCTTAAAACGCGATATCGCATCTCATTTCTATGTTTCATGGTAAGATATAATATGATTTGCGAAGTGTTGTGTATTCCTCGTCTACACTTCAAATGAATGTAAATGCGACACTTCCTTGCAAGGAAATAGCGTCTGCAGATGTCTAGGTATCGTAGCGATAGAGTTCTAATGCTACTTAGAACGCGATATCGCATCTCATTTCTATGTATCATGGTAAGATATAATATGATTTGCGAAGTGTTATGTATTCCTCGTCTACACTTCAAATGAATGTAAATGCGACACATCCTTGCAAGGAAATAGCGTTTGCAGATGTCTACCTATCGTAGCAATAGAGTTCTAGTGCTTCTTAAAACGCGATATCGCATCTCATTTCTATGATTCATGGTAAGATATAATATGATTTGCGAAGTGTTATGTCTTCCTCGTCTACACTTCAAATGAATGTAAATGCGACACTTCCATGCTAGGAAATAGCGTCTGCAGATGTCTAGGTATCGTAGCGATAGAGTTCTAATGCTTCTTAAAACGCGATATCGCATCTCATTTCTATGTATCATGGTAAGATATAATATGATTTGCGAAGTGTTATGTATTCCTCGTCTACACTTCAAATGAATGTAAATGCGACACTTCCTTGCAAGGAAGTAGCGTTTGCAGATTTCTACGTATCGTAGCAATAGAGTTCTTATGATTCTTAAAACGCGATATCGCATCTCATTTCTATGTTTCATGGTAAGATATAATATGATTTGCGAAGTGTTACCTACTCCTCGTCTACACTTCAAATGAATGTAAATGCGACACTTCCTTGAAAGGAAATAGCGTCTGCAGATGTCTAGGTATCGTAGCAATAGAGTTCTAGTGCTTCTTAAAATGCGATATCGCATCTCATTTCTATGATTCATGGTAAGATATAATATGATTTGCGAAGTGTTATGCATTCCTCGTATACGATTCAAATGAATGTAAATGCGACACTTCCTTGCAAGGAAATAGCGTTTGCAGTTGTCTACGTATCGTAGCAATAGAGTTCTTATGATTCCTAAAACGCGATATCGCATCCCTTTTCTATGTTTCATGGTAAGATGTAATATGATTTGCGAAGTGTTATGTATTCCTCGTCTACACTTCAAATGAATGTAAATGCGACACTTCCTTGCTAGAAAATAGCGTCTGCAGATGTCTACATATCGTAGCAATAGAGTTCTTATGATTCTTAAAACGCGATATCGCACCTCATTTCTATGTTTCATGGTAAGATATAATATGATTTGCGAAGTGTTATGGATTCCTCGTCTACACTTCAAAGGAATGTGAATGCGACACTTCCTCGCTAGGAAATAGCGATTGCAGATGTCTACGTATCGTAGCAATAGATTTTTAATGCTCCTTCAAACGCGATATCGCATCTCATTTCTATGTTTCATGGCAAGATATAATATGATTTGCGAAGTGTTATGTATTCCTCGCCTACACTTCAAATGAATGTAAATGCGACACTTCCTTGCAAGGAAATAGCGTTTGCAGTTGTCTACGTATCGTAGCAATAGAGTTCTTATGATTCTTAAAACGCGATATCGCATCTCATTTCTATGTTTCATGGTAAGATATAATATGATTTGCGAAGTGTCATGTATTCCTCGTCTACACTTCAAAGGAATGTGAATGCGACACTTCCCCGCTAGGAAATAGCGTTTGCAGAGGTCTACGTATCGCAGCAATAGATTTCTAATGCTTCTTAAAACGCGATATCGCATCTCATTTCTATGTTTCATGGTAAGATATAATATGATTTGCGAAGTGTCATGTATTCCTCGTCTACACTTCAAATGAATGTAAATGCGACACTTCCTTGCTAGGAAATAGCGTCTGCAGATGTCTAGGTTTCATAGCAATAGAGTTCTAGTGCTTCTTAAAACGCGATATCGCATCCCTTTTCTATGTTTCATGGTAAGATGTAATATGATTTGCGAAGTGTTATGTATTCCTCGTCTACACTTCAAATGAATGTAAATGCGACACTTCCTTGCAAGGAAATAGCGTTTGCAGATTTCTACGTATCGTAGCAATAGAGTTCTTATGATTCTTAAAACGCGATATCGCATCTCATTTCTATGTTTCATGGTAAGATATAATATGATTTGCGAAGTGTTGTGTATTCCTCGTCTACACTTCAAATGAATGTAAATGCGACACTTCCTTGCAAGGAAATAGCGTCTGCAGATGTCTAGGTATCGTAGCGATAGAGTTCTAATGCTACTTAGAACGCGATATCGCATCTCATTTCTATGTATCATGGTAAGATATAATATGATTTGCGAAGTGTTATGTATTCCTCGTCTACACTTCAAATGAATGTAAATGCGACACATCCTTGCAAGGAAATAGCGTTTGCAGATGTCTACCTATCGTAGCAATAGAGTTCTAGTGCTTCTTAAAACGCGATATCGCATCTCATTTCTATGATTCATGGTAAGATATAATATGATTTGCGAAGTGTTATGTCTTCCTCGTCTACACTTCAAATGAATGTAAATGCGACACTTCCATGCTAGGAAATAGCGTCTGCAGATGTCTAGGTATCGTAGCGATAGAGTTCTAATGCTTCTTAAAACGCGATATCGCATCTCATTTCTATGTATCATGGTAAGATATAATATGATTTGCGAAGTGTTATGTATTCCTCGTCTACACTTCAAATGAATGTAAATGCGACACTTCCTTGCAAGGAAGTAGCGTTTGCAGATTTCTACGTATCGTAGCAATAGAGTTCTTATGATTCTTAAAACGCGATATCGCATCTCATTTCTATGTTTCATGGTAAGATATAATATGATTTGCGAAGTGTTACCTACTCCTCGTCTACACTTCAAATGAATGTAAATGCGACACTTCCTTGAAAGGAAATAGCGTCTGCAGATGTCTAGGTATCGTAGCAATAGAGTTCTAGTGCTTCTTAAAATGCGATATCGCATCTCATTTCTATGATTCATGGTAAGATATAATATGATTTGCGAAGTGTTATGCATTCCTCGTATACGATTCAAATGAATGTAAATGCGACACTTCCTTGCAAGGAAATAGCGTTTGCAGTTGTCTACGTATCGTAGCAATAGAGTTCTTATGATTCCTAAAACGCGATATCGCATCCCTTTTCTATGTTTCATGGTAAGATGTAATATGATTTGCGAAGTGTTATGTATTCCTCGTCTACACTTCAAATGAATGTAAATGCGACACTTCCTTGCTAGAAAATAGCGTCTGCAGATGTCTACATATCGTAGCAATAGAGTTCTTATGATTCTTAAAACGCGATATCGCACCTCATTTCTATGTTTCATGGTAAGATATAATATGATTTGCGAAGTGTTATGTATTCCTCGTCTACACTTCAAAGGAATGTGAATGCGACACTTCCTCGCTAGGAAATAGCGATTGCAGATGTCTACGTATCGTAGCAATAGATTTTTAATGCTCCTTCAAACGCGATATCGCATCTCATTTCTATGTTTCATGGTAAGATATAATATGATTTGCGAAGTGTCATGTATTCCTCGTCTACACTTCAAATGAATGTGAATGCGACACTTCCTCGCTAGGAAATAGCGATTGCAGATGTCTACGTATCGTAGCAATAGATTTTTAATGCTCCTTCAAACGCGACATCGCATCTCATTTCTATGTTTCATGGTAAGATATAATATGATTTGCGAAGTGTCATGTATTCCTCGTCTACACTTCAAATGAATGTAAATGCGACACTTCCTTGCTAGGAAATAGGGTCTGCAGATGTCTAGGTATCGTAGCAATAGAGTTCAAATGCTTCTTAAAACGAGATATTGCATCTCATATCTATGTTTCATGATAAGATATAATATTCATTGCGAAGTGTTATGCATTCCTCAAATACGATTCAAATGAATGTAAATGCGACACTTCCTTGCAAGGATATAGCGTTTGCAGTTGTCTACGTATCGTAGCAATAGAGTTCTTATGATTCTTAAAACGCGATATCACATCTCATTTCTATGTTTCATGGTAAGATATAATATGATTTGCGAAGTGTTATGTATTCCTCGTCTACACTTCAAATGAATGTGAATGCGACACTTCCTCGCTAGGAAATAGCGTTTTCAGATGTCTACGTATCGTAGCAATAGTGTTCCTATGATTCTTAAAACCCGATATCGTATCTCATTTCTATGTTTCATGGTAAGACATAATATGATTTGCGAAGTGTTATGTATTCCTCGTCTACACTTCAAATGAATGTAAATGCGACACTTCCTTGCTAGGAAATAGCGTCCGCAGATGTCTATGTATCGTAGCAATAGAGTTCGTATGATTCTTAAAACGCGATATTGCACCTCATTTCTATGTTTCATGGTAAGATATAATATGATTTGCGAAGTGTTATGTATTCCTCGTCTACACTTCAAAGGAATGTT
Source organism: Xylocopa sonorina (assembly GCF_050948175.1). Classification (NCBI taxonomy): domain Eukaryota; kingdom Metazoa; phylum Arthropoda; class Insecta; order Hymenoptera; family Apidae; genus Xylocopa; species Xylocopa sonorina. The sequence goes on from NC_135198.1 coordinate 284,920, forward strand.
AATGCGACACTTCCTCGCTAGGAAATAGCGATTGCAGATGTCTACGTATCGTAGCAATAGATTTTTAATGCTCCTTCAAACGCGATATCGCATCTCATTTCTATGTTTCATGGTAAGATATAATATGATTTGCGAAGTGTTATGTATTCCTCGCCTACACTTCAAATGAATGTAAATGCGACACTTCCTAGCAAGGAAATAGCGTTTGCAGATGTCTACGTATAGTAGCAGTAGATTTCTAATGCCCCTTAAAACGCGATATCGCATCTCATTTCTATGTTTCATGGTAAGATATAATATGATTTGCGAAGTGTCATGTATTCCTCGTCTACACTTCAAATGAATGTAAATGCGACACTTCCTTGCTAGGAAATAGCGTCTGCAGATGTCTACATATCGTAGCAATAGAGTTCGTATGATTCTTAAAACGCGATATCGCACCTCATTTCTATGTTTCATGGTAAGATATAATATGATTTGCGAAGTGTTATGTATTCCTCGTCTACACTTCAAAGGAATGTGAATGCGACACTTCTTCGCTAGGAAATAGCGATTGCAGATGTCTACGTATCGTAGCAATAGATATTTAATGCTCCTTCAAACGCGATATCGCATCTCATTTCCATGTTTCATGGTAAGATATAATATGATTTGCGAAGTGTTATGTATTCCTCGTCTACACATCAAATGAATGTAAATGCGACGCTTCCTTGCTAGGAAATAGCGTCTGCAGGTGTCTAGGTATCGTAGCGATAGAGTTCTAGTGCTTCTTAAATCGCGATATCGCATCTCATTTCTATGTATCATGGTAAGATATAATATGATTTGCGAAGTGTTTTGTATTCCTCCTCTACACTTCAAATGAATGTAAATGCGACACTTCCTTGCAAGGAAATAGCGTTTGCAAATGTCTACCTATCGTAGCACTAGTGTTCTAATGCTTCTTAAAACGCGATATCGCATCTCATTTCTATGTTTCATGGTAAGATATAATATGATTTGCGAAGTGTCATGTAGTCCTCGTCTTCACTTCTAATGAATGTAAATGCGACACTTCCTTGCAAGGTTATAGCGATTGCAGATGTCTACGTATCGTAGCGATAGATTTCATATGGTTCTTAAAACGCGATATCGCATCTCATTTCTATCTATCATGGTAAGATATAATATGATTTGCGAAGTGTTATGTATTCCTCGTCTACACTTCAAATGAATGTAAATGCGACACTTCCTTGCAAGGAAATAGCGTCTGCAGATGTCTACATATCGTAGCAATAGAGTTCTTATGATTCTTAAAACGCGATATCGCACCTCATTTCTATGTTTCATGGTAAGATATAATATGATTTGCGAAGTGTTATGTATTCCTCGTCTACACTTCAAAGGAATGTGAATGCGACACTTCCTCGCTAGGAAATAGCGATTGCAGATGTCTACGTATCGTAGCAATAGATTTTTAATGCTCCTTCAAACGCGATATCGCATCTCATTTCTATGTTTCATGGTAAGATATAATATGATTTGCGAAGTGTCATGTATTCCTCGTCTACACTTCAAATGAATGTGAATGCGACACTTCCTCGCTAGGAAATAGCGATTGCAGATGTCTACGTATCGTAGCAATAGATTTTTAATGCTCCTTCAACGCGACATCGCATCTCATTTCTATGTTTCATGGTAAGATATAATATGATTTGCGAAGTGTCATGTATTCCTCGTCTACACTTCAAATGAATGTAAATGCGACACTTCCTTGCTAGGAAATAGGGTCTGCAGATGTCTAGGTATCGTAGCAATAGAGTTCAAATGCTTCTTAAAACGAGATATTGCATCTCATATCTATGTTTCATGATAAGATATAATATTCATTGCGAAGTGTTATGCATTCCTCAAATACGATTCAAATGAATGTAAATGCGACACTTCCTTGCAAGGATATAGCGTTTGCAGTTGTCTACGTATCGTAGCAATAGAGTTCTTATGATTCTTAAAACGCGATATCACATCTCATTTCTATGTTTCATGGTAAGATATAATATGATTTGCGAAGTGTTATGTATTCCTCGTCTACACTTCAAATGAATGTGAATGCGACACTTCCTCGCTAGGAAATAGCGTTTTCAGATGTCTACGTATCGTAGCAATAGTGTTCCTATGATTCTTAAAACCCGATATTGTATCTCATTTCTATGTTTCATGGTAAGACATAATATGATTTGCGAAGTGTTATGTATTCCTCGTCTACACTTCAAATGAATGTAAATGCGACACTTCCTTGCTAGGAAATAGCGTCCGCAGATGTCTATGTATCGTAGCAATAGAGTTCGTATGATTCTTAAAACGCGATATTGCACCTCATTTCTATGTTTCATGGTAAGATATAATATGATTTGCGAAGTGTTATGTATTCCTCGTCTACACTTCAAAGGAATGTTAATGCGACACTTCCTCGCTAGGAAATAGCGATTGCAGATGTCTACGTATAGTAGCAGTAGATTTCTAATGCCCCTTAAAACGCGATATCGCATCTCATTTCTATGTTTCATGGTAAGATATAATGTCACGTCCCGGAGTGCCGATGCACTCGATACGTTAAACGAGTCTAAGCCGGTTCCCGAAATCAACGCGAATTGCGCGGAGCTGGGTTCGTTGGCGGTTAGGACGCGATTTACCGAATAAAACATGCAGCACTTACCTTTTCGATGCATAGAATTTCTATTTGCTTTCCCGTTCCAGGTATCGTGGACGTCGTGGGTCGGAGACCGGGATCGCAGCGGCGTACGGCTGGAACGGCGGAACGGGTATTGGAACAAGGCGCCACGCAGGTTGATCCTGGCTGGTGCGTATCGTCGCTGAAATTGGACGGTCCTGGGCTCGTACGGGACGTACGGCGGCGAAAACCTCCTTGACGGGAACGGAAGCTGCTCGATGGTGATCCGGATACGGGTACTCGGGTGTACCTCCCACGTATTCGCGAATAAGATGTCGAATATATTCTTTTCGTCCCGCGCGTCGTGTACGCTTTCTCGGAGGCTCGGAGTTCATCGAGAGTATTTGCGCTTTGACAGGGTACTGCTCGGCTAAGCGTTGGTTCGCTCTAGCTTGCAGGGATCCGCGTGGGCGCAAGATACTCGGTTACGGTAGCAGTGAAGTAAGAGCAGCTAAGCGTTGGTTCGCTCTAACCGTCCAGCTTCAAGACTATCGCAGACGAATTCGGAACTAGTAAGATATTCGCGAGCGTACCAGCGAATTAGAATTAGGAATTATGATTGAATATTGAATAAAGAGGCGTTGGATCTGGTAAAAGCTAATGTATATTCTATAATTTCACTACCCTAATACACTTCGACTAATTCTAAGATATTGAATAAGGTTACAATAAGAGATTGAAATAGAACTAAGTTTACGTTAAGGACTCCGCTAAGGGAGATGCGATAAAAAGAGAAGCATTAGAGCTGAGAGCTCGTTGCTTGGGAGCCAAGTGCTCGATTCGGAGGCGAGATAGGAACTGACTTCGGATCAGCGCGTCCGCGACCTCCTCGGGTCGCGAGGCGCGCGAGTCGCTGGGCCCCGGAGTGGGGACGGCGCGTGGCGGAAGAGCGGGGAGGCCGCTCGTGGTGGGGACGACCGCGTTACGCGGTGAGCCGCGCGCGTCGGCCGCGCGCTCGAGCGTGAACGTGTCTTAATTCTAGCGCACTTATATTATGTACATTTCCTTAATTCTATGTGTTTGTGGTGTGTGTATGTACATGAACGTGTCGTGTGCTTATACCTAAGACCGCATGTACGCGAACAGGGAATATGGGTGCGTAATTGCGGGTGAGTCCAGGAAGTAGTTGTCGTATTGCTCCTCTGGAGATGACGTGGGTGGAGACGGCCTCCTGGGGGTGGAAGGTGGTACGCCTGACGTTACAATAATATGATTTGCGAAGTGTCATGTATTCCTCGTCTACACTTCAAATGAATGTAAATGCGACACTTCCTTGCTAGGAAATAGCGTCTGCAGATGTCTACATATCGTAGCAATAGAGTTCGTATGATTCTTAAAACGCGATATCGCACCTCATTTCTATGTTTCATGGTAAGATATAATATGATTTGCGAAGTGTTATGTATTCCTCGTCTACACTTCAAAGGAATGTGAATGCGACACTTCTTCGCTAGGAAATAGCGATTGCAGATGTCTACGTATCGTAGCAATAGATATTTAATGCTCCTTCAAACGCGATATCGCATCTCATTTCCATGTTTCATGGTAAGATATAATATGATTTGCGAAGTGTTATGTATTCCTCGTCTACACATCAAATGAATGTAAATGCGACGCTTCCTTGCTAGGAAATAGCGTCTGCAGGTGTCTAGGTATCGTAGCGATAGAGTTCTAGTGCTTCTTAAATCGCGATATCGCATCTCATTTCTATGTATCATGGTAAGATATAATATGATTTGCGAAGTGTTTTGTATTCCTCCTCTACACTTCAAATGAATGTAAATGCGACACTTCCTTGCAAGGAAATAGCGTTTGCAAATGTCTACCTATCGTAGCACTAGTGTTCTAATGCTTCTTAAAACGCGATATCGCATCTCATTTCTATGTTTCATGGTAAGATATAATATGATTTGCGAAGTGTCATGTAGTCCTCGTCTTCACTTCTAATGAATGTAAATGCGACACTTCCTTGCAAGGTTATAGCGATTGCAGATGTCTACGTATCGTAGCGATAGATTTCATATGGTTCTTAAAACGCGATATCGCATCTCATTTCTATCTATCATGGTAAGATATAATATGATTTGCGAAGTGTTATGTATTCCTCGTCTACACTTCAAATGAATGTAAATGCGACACTTCCTTGCAAGGAAATAGCGTTTGCAGATTTCTACGTATCGTAGCAATAGAGTTCTTATGATTCTTAAACGCGATATCGCTTCTCATTTCTATGTTTCATGGTAAGATATAATATGATTCGCGAAGTGTTGTGTATTCCTCGTCTACACTTCAAATGAATGTAAATGCGACACTTCCTTGCTAGGAAATAGCGTCTGCAGATGTCTAGGTATCGTAGCGATAGGGTTCTAATGCTTCTTAAAACGCGATATCGCATCTCATTTCTATGTTTCATGGTAAGATATAATATGATTAGCGAAGTGTTATGTATTCCGCGTCTACACTTCAAATGAATGTAAATTCGACACTTCCTTGCAAGGAAATAGCGTTTGCAGATTTCTACGTATCGTAGCAATAGATTTCTAATGCTTCTTAAAACGCGATATCGCATCTCATTTCTATGTTTCATGGTAAGATGTAATATGATTTGCGAAGTGTTATGTATTCCTCGTCTACACTTCATATGAATGTAAATGCGGCACTTCCTTGCAAGGAAATAGCGTTTGCAGATGTCTACCTATCGTAGCAATAGAGTTCTAATGCTTCTTAAAACGCGATATCGCATCTCATTTCTATGTTTCATGGTAAGATATAATATGATTTGCGAAGTGCTATGTATTCCTCGTCTACACTTCAAATGAATGTAAATGCGACACTTCCTTGCAAAGAAATAGCGTTTGCAGCAATAGAGAGCAATAGAGCTCTAGCAATAGAGAGTTCTAATGCTTCTTAAAACGCGATATCGCATCTCATTTCTATGTTTCATGGTAAGATGTAATATGATTTGCGAAGTGTTATGTATTCCTCCTCTACACTTCAAATGAATGTAAATGCGACACTTCCTTGCAAGGAAATAGCGTTTGCAAATATCTACCTATCGTAGTAATAGTGTTGTAATGCTTCCTAAAACGCGATATCGCATCTCATTTCTATGTTTCATGGTAAGATATAATATGATTTGCGAAGTGTTATGTATTCCTCGTCTACACTTCAAATGAATGTAAGTGCGACACTTCCTTCCAAAGAAATAGCGTTTGCAGGTGTCTACGTATCGTAGCAATAGATATCTGATGCTTCTTAAAACGCGATATCGCATCTCATTTCTATGTTTCATGGTAAGATGTAATATGATTTGCGAAGTGTTATGTATTCCTCCTCTACACTTCAAATGAATGTAAATGCGACACTTCCTTGCAAGGAAATAGCGTTTGCAAATATCTACCTATCGTAGTAATAGTGTTGTAATGCTTCCTAAAACGCGATATCGCATCTCATTTCTATGTTTCATGGTAAGATATAATATGATTTGCGAAGTGTCATGTATTCCTCGTCTACACTTCAAAGGAATGTGAATGCGACACTTCCCCGCTAGGAAATAGCGTTTGCAGAGGTCTACGTATCGCAGCAATAGATTTCTAATGCTTCTTAAAACGCGATATCGCATCTCATTTCTATGTTTCATGGTAAGATATAATATGATTTGCGAAGTGTCATGTATTCCTCGTCTACACTTCAAATGAATGTAAATGCGACACTTCCTTGCTAGGAAATAGCGTCTGCAGATGTCTAGGTATCATAGCAATAGAGTTCTAGTGCTTCTTAAAACGCGATATCGCATCCCTTTTCTATGTTTCATGATAAGATGTAATATGATTTGCGAAGTGTTATGTATTCCTCGTCTACACTTCAAATGAATGTAAATGCGACACTTCCTTGCAAGGAAATAGCGTTTGCAGATTTCTACGTATCGTAGCAATAGAGTTCTTATGATTCTTAAAACGCGATATCGCATCTCATTTCTATGTTTCATGGTAAGATATAATATGATTTGCGAAGTGTCATGTATTCCTCGTCTACACTTTAAATGAATGTAAATGCGACACTTCCTAGCAAGGAAATAGCGTTTGCAGATGTCTACGTATCGTAGCAATAGATTTCTAATGCTTCTTAAAACGCGATATCGCATCTCATTTCTATGTTTCATGGTAAGATGTAATATGATTATCGAAGTGTTATGTATTCCTCGTCTACACTTCATATGAATGTAAATGCGGCACTTCCTTGCAAGGAAATAGCGTTTGCAAATGTCTACCTATCGTAGCAATAGTGTTCTAATGCTTCTTAAAACGCGATATCGCATCTCATTTCTATGTTTCATGGTAAGATGTAATATGATTTTCGAAGTGTTATGTATTCCTCGTCTACAGTTCAAATGAATGTAAATGCGACACTTCCTTGCAAAGAAGTGGCGTTTGCAGTTGTCTACGTATCGTAGCAATAGATTTCTAATGCTTCTTAAAACGCGATATCGCATCTCATTTCTATGTTTCATGGTAAGATATAATATGATTTGCGAAGTGTTATGTATTCCTCGTCTACACATCAAATGAATGTAAATGCGACGCTTCCTTGCTAGGAAATAGCGTCTGCAGATGTCTAGGTATCGTAGCGATAGAGTTCTAATGCTTCTTAAAACGCGATATCGCATCTCATTTCTATGTATCATGGTAAGATATAATATGATTTGCGAAGTGTTTTGTATTCCTCCTCTACACTTCAAATGAATGTAAATGCGAAACTTCCTTGCTAGGAAATAGCGTCTGCAGATGTCTACGTATCGTAGCAATAGAGTTCTAATGCTTCTTAAAACGCGATATCGCATCTCATTTCTATGTTTCATGGTAAGATATAATATGATTTGCGAAGTGTCATGTAGTCCTCGTCTTCACTTCTAATGAATGTAAATGCGACACTTCCTTGCAAGGTTATAGCGATTGCAGATGTCTACGTATCGTAGCGATAGATTTCATATGGTTCTTAAAACGCGATATCGCATCTCATTTCTATCTATCATGGTAAGATATAATATGATTTGCGAAGTGTTATGTATTCCTCGTCTACACTTCAAATGAATGTAAATGCGACACTTCCTTGCAAGGAAATAGCGTTTGCAGATTTCTACGTATCGTAGCAATAGAGTTCTTATGATTCTTAAAACGCGATATCGCATCTCATTTCTATGTTTCATGGTAAGATATAATATGATTCGCGAAGTGTTGTGTATTCCTCGTCTACACTTCAAATGAATGTAAATGCGACACTTCCTTGCTAGGAAATAGCGTCTGCAGATGTCTAGGTATCGTAGCGATAGGGTTCTAATGCTTCTTAAAACGCGATATCGCATCTCATTTCTATGTTTCATGGTAAGATATAATATGATTTGCGAAGTGTTATGTATTCCGCGTCTACACTTCAAATGAATGTAAATTCGACACTTCCTTGCAAGGAAATAGCGTTTGCAGATTTCTACGTATCGTAGCAATAGATTTCTAATGCTTCTTAAAACGCGATATCGCATCTCATTTCTATGTTTCATGGTAAGATGTAATATGATTTGCGAAGTGTTATGTATTCCTCGTCTACACTTCATATGAATGTAAATGCGGCACTTCCTTGCAAGGAAATAGCGTTTGCAGATGTCTACCTATCGTAGCAATAGAGTTCTAATGCTTCTTAAAACGCGATATCGCATCTCATTTCTATGTTTCATGGTAAGATATAATATGATTTGCGAAGTGCTATGTATTCCTCGTCTACACTTCAAATGAATGTAAATGCGACACTTCCTTGCAAAGAAATAGCGTTTGCAGCAATAGAGAGCAATAGAGCTCTAGCAATAGAGAGTTCTAATGCTTCTTAAAACGCGATATCGCATCTCATTTCTATGTTTCATGGTAAGATGTAATATGATTTGCGAAGTGTTAGGTATTCCTCCTCTACACTTCAAATGAATGTAAATGCGACACTTCCTTGCAAGGAAATAGCGTTTGCAAATATCTACCTATCGTAGTAATAGTGTTGTAATGCTTCCTAAAACGCGATATCGCATCTCATTTCTATGTTTCATGGTAAGATATAATATGATTTGCGAAGTGTTATGTATTCCTCGTCTACACTTCAAATGAATGTAAATGCGACACTTCCTTCCAAAGAAATAGCGTTAGCAGGTGTCTACGTATCGTAGCAATAGATATCTGATGCTTCTTAAAACGCGATATCGCATCTCATTTCTATGTTTCATGGTAAGATGTAATATGATTTGCGAAGTGTTATGTATTCCTCCTCTACACTTCAAATGAATGTAAATGCGACACTTCCTTGCAAGGAAATAGCGTTTGCAAATATCTACCTATCGTAGTAATAGTGTTGTAATGCTTCCTAAAACGCGATATCGCATCTCATTTCTATGTTTCATGGTAAGATATAATATGATTTGCGAAGTGTCATGTATTCCTCGTCTACACTTCAAAGGAATGTGAATGCGACACTTCCCCGCTAGGAAATAGCGTTTGCAGAGGTCTACGTATCGCAGCAATAGATTTCTAATGCTTCTTAAAACGCGATATCGCATCTCATTTCTATGTTTCATGGTAAGATATAATATGATTTGCGGAGTGTCATGTATTCCTCGTCTACACTTCAAATGAATGTAAATGCGACACTTCCTTGCTAGGAAATAGCGTCTGCAGATGTCTAGGTATCATAGCAATAGAGTTCTAGTGCTTCTTAAAACGCGATATCGCATCCCTTTTCTATGTTTCATGGTAAGATGTAATATGATTTGCGAAGTGTTATGTATTCCTCGGCTACACTTCAAATGAATGTAAATGCGACACTTCCTTGCAAGGAAATAGCGTTTGCAGATTTCTACGTATCGTAGCAATAGAGTTCTTATGATTCTTAAAACGCGATATCGCATCTCATTTCTATGTTTCATGGTAAGATATAATATGATTTGCGAAGTGTTGTGTACTCCTCGTCTACACTTCAAATGAATGTAAATGCGACACTTCCTTGCAAGGAAATAGCGTCTGCAGATGTCTAGGTATCGTAGCGATAGAGTTCTAATGCTACTTAGAACGCGATATCGCATCACATTTCTATGTATCATGGTAAGATATAATATGATTTGCGAAGTGTTATGTATTCCTCGTCTACACTTCAAATGAATGTAAATGCGACACTTCCTTGTTAGGAAATAGCGTCTGCAGATGTCTAGGTATCGTAGCGATAGAGTTCTAATGCTTCTTAAAACGCGATATCGCATCTCATTTCTATGTATCATGGTAAGATATAATATGATTTGCGAAGTGTTTTGTATTCCTCCTCTACACTTCAAATGAATGTAAATGCGAAACTTCCTTGCTAGGAAATAGCGTCTGCAGATGTCTAGGTATCGTAGCAATAGAGTTCTAATGCTTCTTAAAACGCGATATCGCATCTCATTTCTATGTTTCATGGTAAGATGTAATATGATTTGCGAAGTGTTATGTATTCCTCCTCTACACTTCAAATGAATGTAAATGCGACACTTCCTTGCAAGGAAATAGCGTTTGCAAATGTCTACCTATCGTAGCAATAGTGTTCCAATGGCTTCTTAAAACGCGATATCGCATCTCATTTCTATGTTTCATGGTAAGATATAATATGATTTCCGAAGTGTCATGTATTCCTCGTCTACACTTTAAATGAATGTAAATGCGACACTTCCTAGCAAGGAAATAGCGTTTGCAGATGTCTACGTATCGTAGCAATAGATTTCTAATGCTTCTTAAAACGCGATATCGCATCTCATTTCTATGTTTCATGGTAAGATGTAATATGATTATCGAAGTGTTATGTATTCCTCGTCTACACTTCAAATGAATGTAAATGCGACACTTCCTTGCTAGGAAATAGCGTCTGCAGATGTCTAGGTATCGTAGCGATAGGGTTCTAATGCTTCTTAAAACGCGATATCGCATCTCATTTCTATGTTTCATGGTAAGATATAATATGATTTGCGAAGTGTTATGTATTCCGCGTCTACACTTCAAATGAATGTAAATTCGACACTTCCTTGCAAGGAAATAGCGTTTGCAGATTTCTACGTATCGTAGCAATAGATTTCTAATGCTTCTTAAAACGCGATATCGCATCTCATTTCTATGTTTCATGGTAAGATGTAATATGATTTGCGAAGTGTTATGTATTCCTCGTCTACACTTCATATGAATGTAAATGCGGCACTTCCTTGCAAGGAAATAGCGTTTGCAGATGTCTACCTATCGTAGCAATAGAGTTCTAATGCTTCTTAAAACGCGATATCGCATCTCATTTCTATGTTTCATGGTAAGATATAATATGATTTGCGAAGTGCTATGTATTCCTCGTCTACACTTCAAATGAATGTAAATGCGACACTTCCTTGCAAAGAAATAGCGTTTGCAGCAATAGAGAGCAATAGAGCTCTAGCAATAGAGAGTTCTAATGCTTCTTAAAACGCGATATCGCATCTCATTTCTATGTTTCATGGTAAGATGTAATATGATTTGCGAAGTGTTAGGTATTCCTCCTCTACACTTCAAATGAATGTAAATGCGACACTTCCTTGCAAGGAAATAGCGTTTGCAAATATCTACCTATCGTAGTAATAGTGTTGTAATGCTTCCTAAAACGCGATATCGCATCTCATTTCTATGTTTCATGGTAAGATATAATATGATTTGCGAAGTGTTATGTATTCCTCGTCTACACTTCAAATGAATGTAAATGCGACACTTCCTTCCAAAGAAATAGCGTTAGCAGGTGTCTACGTATCGTAGCAATAGATATCTGATGCTTCTTAAAACGCGATATCGCATCTCATTTCTATGTTTCATGGTAAGATGTAATATGATTTGCGAAGTGTTATGTATTCCTCCTCTACACTTCAAATGAATGTAAATGCGACACTTCCTTGCAAGGAAATAGCGTTTGCAAATATCTACCTATCGTAGTAATAGTGTTGTAATGCTTCCTAAAACGCGATATCGCATCTCATTTCTATGTTTCATGGTAAGATATAATATGATTTGCGAAGTGTCATGTATTCCTCGTCTACACTTCAAAGGAATGTGAATGCGACACTTCCCCGCTAGGAAATAGCGTTTGCAGAGGTCTACGTATCGCAGCAATAGATTTCTAATGCTTCTTAAAACGCGATATCGCATCTCATTTCTATGTTTCATGGTAAGATATAATATGATTTGCGGAGTGTCATGTATTCCTCGTCTACACTTCAAATGAATGTAAATGCGACACTTCCTTGCTAGGAAATAGCGTCTGCAGATGTCTAGGTATCATAGCAATAGAGTTCTAGTGCTTCTTAAAACGCGATATCGCATCCCTTTTCTATGTTTCATGGTAAGATGTAATATGATTTGCGAAGTGTTATGTATTCCTCGGCTACACTTCAAATGAATGTAAATGCGACACTTCCTTGCAAGGAAATAGCGTTTGCAGATTTCTACGTATCGTAGCAATAGAGTTCTTATGATTCTTAAAACGCGATATCGCATCTCATTTCTATGTTTCATGGTAAGATATAATATGATTTGCGAAGTGTTGTGTACTCCTCGTCTACACTTCAAATGAATGTAAATGCGACACTTCCTTGCAAGGAAATAGCGTCTGCAGATGTCTAGGTATCGTAGCGATAGAGTTCTAATGCTACTTAGAACGCGATATCGCATCACATTTCTATGTATCATGGTAAGATATAATATGATTTGCGAAGTGTTATGTATTCCTCGTCTACACTTCAAATGAATGTAAATGCGACACTTCCTTGTTAGGAAATAGCGTCTGCAGATGTCTAGGTATCGTAGCGATAGAGTTCTAATGCTTCTTAAAACGCGATATCGCATCTCATTTCTATGTATCATGGTAAGATATAATATGATTTGCGAAGTGTTTTGTATTCCTCCTCTACACTTCAAATGAATGTAAATGCGAAACTTCCTTGCTAGGAAATAGCGTCTGCAGATGTCTAGGTATCGTAGCAATAGAGTTCTAATGCTTCTTAAAACGCGATATCGCATCTCATTTCTATGTTTCATGGTAAGATGTAATATGATTTGCGAAGTGTTATGTATTCCTCCTCTACACTTCAAATGAATGTAAATGCGACACTTCCTTGCAAGGAAATAGCGTTTGCAAATGTCTACCTATCGTAGCAATAGTGTTCCAATGCTTCTTAAAACGCGATATCGCATCTCATTTCTATGTTTCATGGTAAGATATAATATGATTTCCGAAGTGTCATGTATTCCTCGTCTACACTTTAAATGAATGTAAATGCGACACTTCCTAGCAAGGAAATAGCGTTTGCAGATGTCTACGTATCGTAGCAATAGATTTCTAATGCTTCTTAAAACGCGATATCGCATCTCATTTCTATGTTTCATGGTAAGATGTAATATGATTTTCGAAGTGTTATGTATTCCTCGTCTACACTTCATATGAATGTAAATGCGGCACTTCCTTGCAAGGAAATAGCGTTTGCAAATGTCTACCTATCGTAGCAATAGTGTTCTAATGCTTCTTAAAACGCGATATCGCATCTCATTTCTATGTTTCATGGTAAGATGTAATATGATTTTCGAAGTGTTATGTATTCCTCGTCTACAGTTCAAATGAATGTAAATGCGACACTTCCTTGCAAAGAAGTGGCGTTTGCAGTTGTCTACGTATCGTAGCAATAGATTTCTAATGCTTCTTAAAACGCGATATCGCATCTCATTTCTATGTTTCATGGTAAGATATAATATGATTTGCGAAGTGTTATGTATTCCTCGTCTACACATCAAATGAATGTAAATGCGACGCTTCCTTGCTAGGAAATAGCGTCTGCAGGTGTCTAGGTATCGTAGCGATAGAGTTCTAGTGCTTCTTAAATCGCGATATCGCATCTCATTTCTATGTATCATGGTAAGATATAATATGATTTGCGAAGTGTTTTGTATTCCTCCTCTACACTTCAAATGAATGTAAATGCGACACTTCCTTGCAAGGAAATAGCGTTTGCAAATGTCTACCTATCGTAGCACTAGTGTTCTAATGCTTCTTAAAACGCGATATCGCATCTCATTTCTATGTTTCATGGTAAGATATAATATGATTTGCGAAGTGTCATGTAGTCCTCGTCTTCACTTCTAATGAATGTAAATGCGACACTTCCTTGCAAGGTTATAGCGATTGCAGATGTCTACGTATCGTAGCGATAGATTTCATATGGTTCTTAAAACGCGATATCGCATCTCATTTCTATCTATCATGGTAAGATATAATATGATTTGCGAAGTGTTATGTATTCCTCGTCTACACTTCAAATGAATGTAAATGCGACACTTCCTTGCAAGGAAATAGCGTTTGCAGATTTCTACGTATCGTAGCAATAGAGTTCTTATGATTCTTAAAACGCGATATCGCATCTCATTTCTATGTTTCATGGTAAGATATAATATGATTCGCGAAGTGTTGTGTATTCCTCGTCTACACTTCAAATGAATGTAAATGCGACACTTCCTTGCTAGGAAATAGCGTCTGCAGATGTCTAGGTATCGTAGCGATAGGGTTCTAATGCTTCTTAAAACGCGATATCGCATCTCATTTCTATGTTTCATGGTAAGATATAATATGATTTGCGAAGTGTTATGTATTCCGCGTCTACACTTCAAATGAATGTAAATTCGACACTTCCTTGCAAGGAAATAGCGTTTGCAGATTTCTACGTATCGTAGCAATAGATTTCTAATGCTTCTTAAAACGCGATATCGCATCTCATTTCTATGTTTCATGGTAAGATGTAATATGATTTGCGAAGTGTTATGTATTCCTCGTCTACACTTCATATGAATGTAAATGCGGCACTTCCTTGCAAGGAAATAGCGTTTGCAGATGTCTACCTATCGTAGCAATAGAGTTCTAATGCTTCTTAAAACGCGATATCGCATCTCATTTCTATGTTTCATGGTAAGATATAATATGATTTGCGAAGTGCTATGTATTCCTCGTCTACACTTCAAATGAATGTAAATGCGACACTTCCTTGCAAAGAAATAGCGTTTGCAGCAATAGAGAGCAATAGAGCTCTAGCAATAGAGAGTTCTAATGCTTCTTAAAACGCGATATCGCATCTCATTTCTATGTTTCATGGTAAGATGTAATATGATTTGCGAAGTGTTATGTATTCCTCCTCTACACTTCAAATGAATGTAAATGCGACACTTCCTTGCAAGGAAATAGCGTTTGCAAATATCTACCTATCGTAGTAATAGTGTTGTAATGCTTCCTAAAACGCGATATCGCATCTCATTTCTATGTTTCATGGTAAGATATAATATGATTTGCGAAGTGTTATGTATTCCTCGTCTACACTTCAAATGAATGTAAATGCGACACTTCCTTCCAAAGAAATAGCGTTTGCAGGTGTCTACGTATCGTAGCAATAGATATCTGATGCTTCTTAAAACGCGATATCGCATCTCATTTCTATGTTTCATGGTAAGATGTAATATGATTTGCGAAGTGTTATGTATTCCTCCTCTACACTTCAAATGAATGTAAATGCGACACTTCCTTGCAAGGAAATAGCGTTTGCAAATATCTACCTATCGTAGAAATAGTGTTGTAATGCTTCCTAAAACGCGATATCGCATCTCATTTCTATGTTTCATGGTAAGATATAATATGATTTGCGAAGTGTCATGTATTCCTCGTCTACACTTCAAAGGAATGTGAATGCGACACTTCCCCGCTAGGAAATAGCGTTTGCAGAGGTCTACGTATCGCAGCAATAGATTTCTAATGCTTCTTAAAACGCGATATCGCATCTCATTTCTATGTTTCATGGTAAGATATAATATGATTTGCGAAGTGTCATGTATTCCTCGTCTACACTTCAAATGAATGTAAATGCGACACTTCCTTGCTAGGAAATAGCGTCTGCAGATGTCTAGGTATCATAGCAATAGAGTTCTAGTGCTTCTTAAAACGCGATATCGCATCCCTTTTCTATGTTTCATGGTAAGATGTAATATGATTTGCGAAGTGTTATGTATTCCTCGTCTACACTTCAAATGAATGTAAATGCGACACTTCCTTGCAAGGAAATAGCGTTTGCAGATTTCTACGTATCGTAGCAATAGAGTTCTTATGATTCTTAAAACGCGATATCGCATCTCATTTCTATGTTTCATGGTAAGATATAATATGATTTGCGAAGTGTTGTGTATTCCTCGTCTACACTTCAAATGAATGTAAATGCGACACTTCCTTGCAAGGAAATAGCGTCTGCAGATGTCTAGGTATCGTAGCGATAGAGTTCTAATGCTACTTAGAACGCGATATCGCATCACATTTCTATGTATCATGGTAAGATATAATATGATTTGCGAAGTGTTATGTATTCCTCGTCTACACTTCAAATGAATGTAAATGCGACACTTCCTTGCAAGGAAATAGCGTTTGCAGATGTCTACCTATCGTAGCAATAGAGTTCTAGTGCTTCTTAAAACGCGATATCGCATCTCATTTCTATGATTCATGGTAAGATATAATATGATTTGCGAAGTGCTATGTATTCCTCGTCTACACTTCAAATGAATGTAAATGCGACACTTCCTTGCAAAGAAATAGCGTTTGCAGCAATAGAGAGCAATAGAGCTCTAGCAATAGAGAGTTCTAATGCTTCTTAAAACGCGATATCGCATCTCATTTCTATGTTTCATGGTAAGATGTAATATGATTTGCGAAGTGTTATGTATTCCTCCTCTACACTTCAAATGAATGTAAATGCGACACTTCCTTGCAAGGAAATAGCGTTTGCAAATATCTACCTATCGTAGCAATAGTGTTGTAATGCTTCCTAAAACGCGATATCGCATCTCATTTCTATGTTTCATGGTAAGATATAATATGATTTGCGAAGTGTCATGTATTCCTCGTCTACACTTCAAAGGAATGTGAATGCGACACTTCCCCGCTAGGAAATAGCGTTTGCAGAGGTCTACGTATCGCAGCAATAGATTTCTAATGCTTCTTAAAACGCGATATCGCATCTCATTTCTATGTTTCATGGTAAGATATAATATGATTTGCGAAGTGTCATGTATTCCTCGTCTACACTTCAAATGAATGTAAATGCGACACTTCCTTGCTAGGAAATAGCGTCTGCAGATGTCTAGGTTTCATAGCAATAGAGTTCTAGTGCTTCTTAAAACGCGATATCGCATCCCTTTTCTATGTTTCATGGTAAGATGTAATATGATTTGCGAAGTGTTGTGAATTCCTCGTCTACACTTCAAATGAATGTAAATGCGACACTTCCTTGCAAGGAAATAGCGTCTGCAGATGTCTAGGTATCGTAGCGATAGAGTTCTAATGCTACTTAGAACGCGATATCGCATCTCATTTCTATGTATCATGGTAAGATATAATATGATTTGCGAAGTGTTATGTATTCCTCGTCTACACTTCAAATGAATGTAAATGCGACACTTCCTTGCAAGGAAATAGCGTTTGCAGATGTCTACCTATCGTAGCAATAGTGTTCCAATGCTTCTTAAAACGCGATATCGCATCTCATTTCTATGTTTCATGGTAAGATATAATATGATTTCCGAAGTGTCATGTATTCCTCGTCTACACTTTAAATGAATGTAAATGCGACACTTCCTAGCAAGGAAATAGCGTTTGCAGATGTCTACGTATCGTAGCAATAGATTTCTAATGCTTCTTAAAACGCGATATCGCATCTCATTTCTATGTTTCATGGTAAGATGTAATATGATTTTCGAAGTGTTATGTATTCCTCGTCTACACTTCATATGAATGTAAATGCGGCACTTCCTTGCAAGGAAATAGCGTTTGCAAATGTCTACCTATCGTAGCAATAGTGTTCTAATGCTTCTTAAAACGCGATATCGCATCTCATTTCTATGTTTCATGGTAAGATGTAATATGATTTTCGAAGTGTTATGTATTCCTCGTCTACAGTTCAAATGAATGTAAATGCGACACTTCCCTGCAAGGAAATAGCGTTTGCAGTTGTCTACGTATCGTAGCAATAGAGTTCTTATGATTCTTAAAACGCGATATCGCATCTCATTTCTATGTTTCATGGTAAGATATAATATGATTTGCGAAGTGTTACCTATTCCTCGTCTACACTTCAAATGAATGTAAATGCGGCACTTCCTTGCAAGGAAATAGCGTTTGCAGATGTCTACCTATCGTAGCAATAGAGTTCTAATGCTTCTTAAAACGCGATATCGCATCTCATTTCTATGTTTCATGGTAAGATATAATATGATTTGCGAAGTGTTATGTATTCCTCGTCTACACTTCAAATGAATGTAAATGCGACACTTCCTTGCAAAGAAATAGCGTTTGCAGATGTCTAGGTATCGTAGCGATAGAGCTCTAGTGCTTCTTAAAACGCGATATCGCATCTCATTTCTATGATTCATGGTAAGATATAATATGATTTGCGAAGTGTTATGCATTCCTCGTATACGATTCAAATGAATGTAAATGCGACACTTCCTTGCAAGGAAATAGCGTTTGCAGTTGTCTACGTATCGTAGCAATAGAGTTCTTATGATTCTTAAAACGCGATATCGCATCTCATTTCTATCTATCATGGTAAGATATAATATGATTTGCGAAGTGTTATGTATTCCTCGTCTACACTTCAAATGAATGTAAATGCGACACTTCCTTGCAAGGAAATAGCGTTTGCAGATTTCTACGTATCGTAGCAATAGAGTTCTTATGATTCTTAAAACGCGATATCGCATCTCATTTCTATGTTTCATGGTAAGATATAATATGATTCGCGAAGTGTTGTGTATTCCTCGTCTACACTTCAAATGAATGTAAATGCGACACTTCCTTGCTAGGAAATAGCGTCTGCAGATGTCTAGGTATCGTAGCGATAGGGTTCTAATGCTTCTTAAAACGCGATATCGCATCTCATTTCTATGTTTCATGGTAAGATATAATATGATTTGCGAAGTGTTATGTATTCCGCGTCTACACTTCAAATGAATGTAAATTCGACACTTCCTTGCAAGGAAATAGCGTTTGCAGATTTCTACGTATCGTAGCAATAGATTTCTAATGCTTCTTAAAACGCGATATCGCATCTCATTTCTATGTTTCATGGTAAGATGTAATATGATTTGCGAAGTGTTATGTATTCCTCCTCTACACTTCAAATGAATGTAAATGCGACACTTCCTTGCAAGGAAATAGCGTTTGCAAATATCTACCTATCGTAGTAATAGTGTTGTAATGCTTCCTAAAACGCGATATCGCATCTCATTTCTATGTTTCATGGTAAGATATAATATGATTTGCGAAGTGTCATGTATTCCTCGTCTACACTTCAAAGGAATGTGAATGCGACACTTCCCCGCTAGGAAATAGCGTTTGCAGAGGTCTACGTATCGCAGCAATAGATTTCTAATGCTTCTTAAAACGCGATATCGCATCTCATTTCTATGTTTCATGGTAAGATATAATATGATTTGCGAAGTGTCATGTATTCCTCGTCTACACTTCAAATGAATGTAAATGCGACACTTCCTTGCTAGGAAATAGCGTCTGCAGATGTCTAGGTATCATAGCAATAGAGTTCTAGTGCTTCTTAAAACGCGATATCGCATCCCTTTTCTATGTTTCATGGTAAGATGTAATATGATTTGCGAAGTGTTATGTATTCCTCGTCTACACTTCAAATGAATGTAAATGCGACACTTCCTTGCAAGGAAATAGCGTTTGCAGATTTCTACGTATCGTAGCAATAGAGTTCTTATGATTCTTAAAACGCGATATCGCATCTCATTTCTATGTTTCATGGTAAGATATAATATGATTTGCGAAGTGTTGTGTATTCCTCGTCTACACTTCAAATGAATGTAAATGCGACACTTCCTTGCAAGGAAATAGCGTCTGCAGATGTCTAGGTATCGTAGCGATAGAGTTCTAATGCTACTTAGAACGCGATATCGCATCACATTTCTATGTATCATGGTAAGATATAATATGATTTGCGAAGTGTTATGTATTCCTCGTCTACACTTCAAATGAATGTAAATGCGACACTTCCTTGCAAGGAAATAGCGTTTGCAGATGTCTACCTATCGTAGCAATAGAGTTCTAGTGCTTCTTAAAACGCGATATCGCATCTCATTTCTATGATTCATGGTAAGATATAATATGATTTGCGAAGTGTTATGTATTCCTCGTCTACACTTCATATGAATGTAAATGCGGCACTTCCTTGCAAGGAAATAGCGTTTGCAGATGTCTACCTATCGTAGCAATAGAGTTCTAATGCTTCTTAAAACGCGATATCGCATCTCATTTCTATGTTTCATGGTAAGATATAATATGATTTGCGAAGTGCTATGTATTCCTCGTCTACACTTCAAATGAATGTAAATGCGACACTTCCTTGCAAAGAAATAGCGTTTGCAGCAATAGAGAGCAATAGAGCTCTAGCAATAGAGAGTTCTAATGCTTCTTAAAACGCGATATCGCATCTCATTTCTATGTTTCATGGTAAGATGTAATATGATTTGCGAAGTGTTATGTATTCCTCCTCTACACTTCAAATGAATGTAAATGCGACACTTCCTTGCAAGGAAATAGCGTTTGCAAATATCTACCTATCGTAGCAATAGTGTTGTAATGCTTCCTAAAACGCGATATCGCATCTCATTTCTATGTTTCATGGTAAGATATAATATGATTTGCGAAGTGTCATGTATTCCTCGTCTACACTTCAAAGGAATGTGAATGCGACACTTCCCCGCTAGGAAATAGCGTTTGCAGAGGTCTACGTATCGCAGCAATAGATTTCTAATGCTTCTTAAAACGCGATATCGCATCTCATTTCTATGTTTCATGGTAAGATATAATATGATTTGCGAAGTGTCATGTATTCCTCGTCTACACTTCAAATGAATGTAAATGCGACACTTCCTTGCTAGGAAATAGCGTCTGCAGATGTCTAGGTTTCATAGCAATAGAGTTCTAGTGCTTCTTAAAACGCGATATCGCATCCCTTTTCTATGTTTCATGGTAAGATGTAATATGATTTGCGAAGTGTTGTGAATTCCTCGTCTACACTTCAAATGAATGTAAATGCGACACTTCCTTGCAAGGAAATAGCGTCTGCAGATGTCTAGGTATCGTAGCGATAGAGTTCTAATGCTACTTAGAACGCGATATCGCATCTCATTTCTATGTATCATGGTAAGATATAATATGATTTGCGAAGTGTTATGTATTCCTCGTCTACACTTCAAATGAATGTAAATGCGACACTTCCTTGCAAGGAAATAGCGTTTGCAGATGTCTACCTATCGTAGCAATAGTGTTCCAATGCTTCTTAAAACGCGATATCGCATCTCATTTCTATGTTTCATGGTAAGATATAATATGATTTCCGAAGTGTCATGTATTCCTCGTCTACACTTTAAATGAATGTAAATGCGACACTTCCTAGCAAGGAAATAGCGTTTGCAGATGTCTACGTATCGTAGCAATAGATTTCTAATGCTTCTTAAAACGCGATATCGCATCTCATTTCTATGTTTCATGGTAAGATGTAATATGATTTTCGAAGTGTTATGTATTCCTCGTCTACACTTCATATGAATGTAATTGCGGCACTTCCTTGCAAGGAAATAGCGTTTGCAAATGTCTACCTATCGTAGCAATAGTGTTCTAATGCTTCTTAAAACGCGATATCGCATCTCATTTCTATGTTTCATGGTAAGATGTAATATGATTTTCGAAGTGTTATGTATTCCTCGTCTACAGTTCAAATGAATGTAAATGCGACACTTCCTTGCAAAGAAGTGGCGTTTGCAGTTGTCTACGTATCGTAGCAATAGATTTCTAATGCTTCTTAAAACGCGATATCGCATCTCATTTCTATGTTTCATGGTAAGATATAATATGATTTGCGAAGTGTTATGTATTCCTCGTCTACACATCAAATGAATGTAAATGCGACGCTTCCTTGCTAGGAAATAGCGTCTGCAGGTGTCTAGGTATCGTAGCGATAGAGTTCTAGTGCTTCTTAAATCGCGATATCGCATCTCATTTCTATGTATCATGGTAAGATATAATATGATTTGCGAAGTGTTTTGTATTCCTCCTCTACACTTCAAATGAATGTAAATGCGACACTTCCTTGCAAGGAAATAGCGTTTGCAAATGTCTACCTATCGTAGCACTAGTGTTCTAATGCTTCTTAAAACGCGATATCGCATCTCATTTCTATGTTTCATGGTAAGATATAATATGATTTGCGAAGTGTCATGTAGTCCTCGTCTTCACTTCTAATGAATGTAAATGCGACACTTCCTTGCAAGGTTATAGCGATTGCAGATGTCTACGTATCGTAGCGATAGATTTCATATGGTTCTTAAAACGCGATATCGCATCTCATTTCTATCTATCATGGTAAGATATAATATGATTTGCGAAGTGTTATGTATTCCTCGTCTACACTTCAAATGAATGTAAATGCGACACTTCCTTGCAAGGAAATAGCGTTTGCAGATTTCTACGTATCGTAGCAATAGAGTTCTTATGATTCTTAAAACGCGATATCGCATCTCATTTCTATGTTTCATGGTAAGATATAATATGATTCGCGAAGTGTTGTGTATTCCTCGTCTACACTTCAAATGAATGTAAATGCGACACTTCCTTGCTAGGAAATAGCGTCTGCAGATGTCTAGGTATCGTAGCGATAGGGTTCTAATGCTTCTTAAAACGCGATATCGCATCTCATTTCTATGTTTCATGGTAAGATATAATATGATTTGCGAAGTGTTATGTATTCCGCGTCTACACTTCAAATGAATGTAAATTCGACACTTCCTTGCAAGGAAATAGCGTTTGCAGATTTCTACGTATCGTAGCAATAGATTTCTAATGCTTCTTAAAACGCGATATCGCATCTCATTTCTATGTTTCATGGTAAGATGTAATATGATTTGCGAAGTGTTATGTATTCCTCGTCTACACTTCATATGAATGTAAATGCGGCACTTCCTTGCAAGGAAATAGCGTTTGCAGATGTCTACCTATCGTAGCAATAGAGTTCTAATGCTTCTTAAAACGCGATATCGCATCTCATTTCTATGTTTCATGGTAAGATATAATATGATTTGCGAAGTGCTATGTATTCCTCGTCTACACTTCAAATGAATGTAAATGCGACACTTCCTTGCAAAGAAATAGCGTTTGCAGCAATAGAGAGCAATAGAGCTCTAGCAATAGAGAGTTCTAATGCTTCTTAAAACGCGATATCGCATCTCATTTCTATGTTTCATGGTAAGATGTAATATGATTTGCGAAGTGTTAGGTATTCCTCCTCTACACTTCAAATGAATGTAAATGCGACACTTCCTTGCAAGGAAATAGCGTTTGCAAATATCTACCTATCGTAGTAATAGTGTTGTAATGCTTCCTAAAACGCGATATCGCATCTCATTTCTATGTTTCATGGTAAGATATAATATGATTTGCGAAGTGTTATGTATTCCTCGTCTACACTTCAAATGAATGTAAATGCGACACTTCCTTCCAAAGAAATAGCGTTTGCAGGTGTCTACGTATCGTAGCAATAGATATCTGATGCTTCTTAAAACGCGATATCGCATCTCATTTCTATGTTTCATGGTAAGATGTAATATGATTTGCGAAGTGTTATGTATTCCTCCTCTACACTTCAAATGAATGTAAATGCGACACTTCCTTGCAAGGAAATAGCGTTTGCAAATATCTACCTATCGTAGTAATAGTGTTGTAATGCTTCCTAAAACGCGATATCGCATCTCATTTCTATGTTTCATGGTAAGATATAATATGATTTGCGAAGTGTCATGTATTCCTCGTCTACACTTCAAAGGAATGTGAATGCGACACTTCCCCGCTAGGAAATAGCGTTTGCAGAGGTCTACGTATCGCAGCAATAGATTTCTAATGCTTCTTAAAACGCGATATCGCATCTCATTTCTATGTTTCATGGTAAGATGTAATATGATTTGCGAAGTGTTATGTATTCCTCCTCTACACTTCAAATGAATGTAAATGCGACACTTCCTTGCAAGGAAATAGCGTTTGCAAATGTCTACCTATCGTAGCAATAGAGTTCTAATGCTTCTTAAAACGCGATATCGCATCTCATTTCTATGTTTCATGGTAAGATATAATATGATTTGCGAAGTGCTATGTATTCCTCGTCTACACTTCAAATGAATGTAAATGCGACACTTCCTTGCAAAGAAATAGCGTTTGCAGCAATAGAGAGCAATAGAGCTCTAGCAATAGAGAGTTCTAATGCTTCTTAAAACGCGATATCGCATCTCATTTCTATGTTTCATGGTAAGATGTAATATGATTTGCGAAGTGTTAGGTATTCCTCCTCTACACTTCAAATGAATGTAAATGCGACACTTCCTTGCAAGGAAATAGCGTTTGCAAATATCTACCTATCGTAGTAATAGTGTTGTAATGCTTCCTAAAACGCGATATCGCATCTCATTTCTATGTTTCATGGTAAGATATAATATGATTTGCGAAGTGTCATGTATTCCTCGTCTACACTTCAAATGAATGTAAATGCGACACTTCCTTGCTAGGAAATAGCGTCTGCAGATGTCTAGGTATCATAGCAATAAAGTTCTAGTGCTTCTTAAAACGCGATTTCGCATCCCTTTTCTATGTTTCATGGTAAGATGTAATATGATTTGCGAAGTGTTATGTATTCCTCGTCTACACTTCAAATGAATGTAAATGCGACACTTCCTTGCAAGGAAATAGCGTTTGCAGATTTCTACGTATCGTAGCAATAGAGTTCTTATGATTCTTAAAACGCGATATCGCATCTCATTTCTATGTTTCATGGTAAGATATAATATGATTTGCGAAGTGTTGTGTATTCCTCGTCTACACTTCAAATGAATGTAAATGCGACACTTCCTTGCAAGGAAATAGCGTCTGCAGATGTCTAGGTATCGTAGCGATAGAGTTCTAATGCTACTTAGAACGCGATATCGCATCACATTTCTATGTATCATGGTAAGATATAATATGATTTGCGAAGTGTTATGTATTCCTCGTCTACACTTCAAATGAATGTAAATGCGACACTTCCTTGTTAGGAAATAGCGTCTGCAGATGTCTAGGTATCGTAGCGATAGAGTTCTAATGCTTCTTAAAACGCGATATCGCATCTCATTTCTATGTATCATGGTAAGATATAATATGATTTGCGAAGTGTTTTGTATTCCTCCTCTACACTTCAAATGAATGTAAATGCGAAACTTCCTTGCTAGGAAATAGCGTCTGCAGATGTCTAGGTATCGTAGCAATAGAGTTCTAATGCTTCTTAAAACGCGATATCGCATCTCATTTCTATGTTTCATGGTAAGATGTAATATGATTTGCGAAGTGTTATGTATTCCTCCTCTACACTTCAAATGAATGTAAATGCGACACTTCCTTGCAAGGAAATAGCGTTTGCAAATGTCTACCTATCGTAGCAATAGTGTTCCAATGCTTCTTAAAACGCGATATCGCATCTCATTTCTATGTTTCATGGTAAGATATAATATGATTTCCGAAGTGTCATGTATTCCTCGTCTACACTTTAATGAATGTAAATGCGACACTTCCTAGCAAGGAAATAGCGTTTGCAGATGTCTACGTATCGTAGCAATAGATTTCTAATGCTTCTTAAAACGCGATATCGCATCTCATTTCTATGTTTCATGGTAAGATGTAATATGATTTTCGAAGTGTTATGTATTCCTCGTCTACACTTCATATGAATGTAAATGCGGCACTTCCTTGCAAGGAAATAGCGTTTGCAAATGTCTACCTATCGTAGCAATAGTGTTCTAATGCTTCTTAAAACGCGATATCGCATCTCATTTCTATGTTTCATGGTAAGATGTAATATGATTTTCGAAGTGTTATGTATTCCTCGTCTACAGTTCAAATGAATGTAAATGCGACACTTCCTTGCAAAGAAGTGGCGTTTGCAGTTGTCTACGTATCGTAGCAATAGATTTCTAATGCTTCTTAAAACGCGATATCGCATCTCATTTCTATGTTTCATGGTAAGATATAATATGATTTGCGAAGTGTTATGTATTCCTCGTCTACACATCAAATGAATGTAAATGCGACGCTTCCTTGCTAGGAAATAGCGTCTGCAGGTGTCTAGGTATCGTAGCGATAGAGTTCTAGTGCTTCTTAAATCGCGATATCGCATCTCATTTCTATGTATCATGGTAAGATATAATATGATTTGCGAAGTGTTTTGTATTCCTCCTCTACACTTCAAATGAATGTAAATGCGACACTTCCTTGCAAGGAAATAGCGTTTGCAAATGTCTACCTATCGTAGCACTAGTGTTCTAATGCTTCTTAAAACGCGATATCGCATCTCATTTCTATGTTTCATGGTAAGATATAATATGATTTGCGAAGTGTCATGTAGTCCTCGTCTTCACTTCTAATGAATGTAAATGCGACACTTCCTTGCAAGGTTATAGCGATTGCAGATGTCTACGTATCGTAGCGATAGATTTCATATGGTTCTTAAAACGCGATATCGCATCTCATTTCTATCTATCATGGTAAGATATAATATGATTTGCGAAGTGTTATGTATTCCTCGTCTACACTTCAAATGAATGTAAATGCGACACTTCCTTGCAAGGAAATAGCGTTTGCAGATTTCTACGTATCGTAGCAATAGAGTTCTTATGATTCTTAAAACGCGATATCGCATCTCATTTCTATGTTTCATGGTAAGATATAATATGATTCGCGAAGTGTTGTGTATTCCTCGTCTACACTTCAAATGAATGTAAATGCGACACTTCCTTGCTAGGAAATAGCGTCTGCAGATGTCTAGGTATCGTAGCGATAGGGTTCTAATGCTTCTTAAAACGCGATATCGCATCTCATTTCTATGTTTCATGGTAAGATATAATATGATTTGCGAAGTGTTATGTATTCCGCGTCTACACTTCAAATGAATGTAAATTCGACACTTCCTTGCAAGGAAATAGCGTTTGCAGATTTCTACGTATCGTAGCAATAGATTTCTAATGCTTCTTAAAACGCGATATCGCATCTCATTTCTATGTTTCATGGTAAGATATAATATGATTTGCGAAGTGCTATGTATTCCTCGTCTACACTTCAAATGAATGTAAATGCGACACTTCCTTGCAAAGAAATAGCGTTTGCAGCAATAGAGAGCAATAGAGCTCTAGCAATAGAGAGTTCTAATGCTTCTTAAAACGCGATATCGCATCTCATTTCTATGTTTCATGGTAAGATGTAATATGATTTGCGAAGTGTTATGTATTCCTCCTCTACACTTCAAATGAATGTAAATGCGACACTTCCTTGCAAGGAAATAGCGTTTGCAAATATCTACCTATCGTAGTAATAGTGTTGTAATGCTTCCTAAAACGCGATATCGCATCTCATTTCTATGTTTCATGGTAAGATATAATATGATTTGCGAAGTGTCATGTATTCCTCGTCTACACTTCAAAGGAATGTGAATGCGACACTTCCCCGCTAGGAAATAGCGTTTGCAGAGGTCTACGTATCGCAGCAATAGATTTCTAATGCTTCTTAAAACGCGATATCGCATCTCATTTCTATGTTTCATGGTAAGATATAATATGATTTGCGAAGTGTCATGTGTGACGTCCGGCGTACCGCCGTACACCCTCCAGCGCCTCCCGCAGCATCCAGCAGCATCTTACCTGCAACAAGCTGCACCTGAGCGTACGAGACGAGCACATCCGCACACGGGGTTACCGCCCTACAGCCGAGCCAAGGCAGCCAAGCCGCAGCATCAACCCAGGAGTTCGACCATTCGACCGAGCTATCGCGCGTATCCAGCGACATACGAGGCATCTGAGGAACAACGCATCGAATCGCCCGCTATAACTCGTCCATATACATATTATTCGAACGTATATACACGTAGATACTAAAATCCTAGATCTAAGTACACGACACATCCATTGTAACACGAACAACACACATATGTATTTCTAAGACTAAGTTCGTTAATTTGTAAGTTGCGACGCGCTTACGCGCGCACCCGACGCGCGCGGCTCACGCTGAACGCGAGCCGCGCCCCACTCCGGCCGGCCGCCCCACCGCAAGGGCCGTGCGGCCGCCCTACCTCGACCGTCCATCCCCACCGCGGGGCCCAGCGACTCGCGCGCCACGCGATCCGAGGAGGTCGCGTGCACGCGAGACGATAGTCACTTCTTATCCGAACTCGCTCGACTTCACTTCAATCCAATGCCTTAGGGCCGTTCCATCACCTCACTTCGAGGTGTCTTGATTCTAAGTTCATATCCGTTCAAGTTCTAGTTCGTACTAAGTCTACTTTAATCTAGTTTAGGGAAAGTTAAGTGTAAGCGTAGGTTTTATATTAGAATATATCTTTGTTTTATTTTACATATTCCACTTGCAATTATTTCTAATACCCTCATACATTCTACGGTATTCGCGTACTCGAAACACACATTCACTCTTCGAATAAGTCCATTGTTTTGAATTCGACTTAGTTAGAGAGGACCGCCGCTTAACTCTGTTGAATGATAAGCATTGACTGTTCGAAGATATAAATCGATTCTTCGTTCTCCTGGACCGACAAGGCTAGAGCGGACCGCCGCTTACCGACTCGTATCCAGCCAGACGAATTACGTTTTGAATGTGCCGCGCCGCTAAACGAAGAACGCGTCGTGCGGGACGTAAAAACTTCCTTCGACGATTATTTCGTGAGTACATCAGTTCCGAGACGGGTTCACCCCGCTACCCTGCCGCTGCAGTTGCGCCTGCTGTCCTGCTTCCGTCGGTTCAACGGTCCAGCCCGAGCCGTTGGAAGCTCATCCAGCTGACGATACCTCGACGCAGCCCGTACGCAGCGACTATCCCGGAAGGCGATCCGAGACGACAGCGGTACCTGCAACAAAATTATTGAAACAACTGCAGTAACGAGTGGCCGCAAAGGTAAGAATCTTTGATATTTACCGCGTCCGCGAGTGATAACAGTGTTCGCGTCCCATCAACGGAACCCTCATCCGTCGCGATTTAGCGACTATATTCCGTGACTTGGCTGCGTGTCATCCGCGAGTTATATCGGAAATTTTCCTAGACCGCGACGTGACACAAAATTTGGTGACAGCGGTGGGATTGCTTCGCGTCGAATCTAGAAATTCCGCTACGAAGAGACGTGACCAGCCATGGCGACGCGTACGCCGGTTAAAACTCGCCACCAGCCGCCCCGAGGCACCGCCGCAGGCGCCGACACAGACAAAGAGCATCAAGTTGCTCGCAGGATCGAATTCCATGACGCACATGCTGATCCGCTTCCGCGAACCTCCGAGACCGCCGAGAGTAATCGAACCGCCGATAATACTATCGCGTTAATGCAACAGATCGACGAACTGCGCCGCGAACTCGAGACACTTCGGCGTTCTCAGAATTTAACTTGTACCGACACAGCTTCGTTAGAGATCCCACGTTTAAATTCGACCCCTACGCAAAGCGCGAACGCGGACATAGTGTATCGCCACGATGAACTATCATTAAAGCAGGCTCTCGAAGCCGTCCCCAATTTTGACGGACAGAATATACCTGTCCTACAATTCACTAGGGCTTGTAAACGCGCATTTGAGTTGATTCCAAACGGGTGCGAACGTACGTTTACACGCTTAGTTAAATGTAAGCTAAAGGGCCGCGCATATTTAGCACTCGAAGACGAATCCTGTAATACGGTATTAGAGCTCACGGACCTTCTACGAAATTCGTTCGGCACATCTCGATCCGCGCATCATTATCGCGGAGAGTTAACAAATATCTATATGAAACAGGACGAGCATATACTCGATTTTATTAGCCGCGTCAAAGATTTACGCTCTGCAATTATTGACTGCGAACGCCTATCGCCTTATGCGTCGGAAAACTCGTCCGATGTAGACGAATTAACACTTCGGTGTTTCGTCGACGGATTAATTCCGGAAATCCGTACACAGATCCCCATGCAACAGCTTCACTCGCCGCAAGAGGCTTTCAGACGCGCTCGCGAACTGTTCAAGCGCTACGAGCTGGACTGCGAGCGATTAATAAATTCTCCCCCGCGACTAGAGTCTCGAGCTAAACGAAACGACGTTACCTGTTCGAGGTGCAATAATATCGGGCACTACGCCAGAGACTGCCGGGTTAGATTACCACCCCCACGACAACCATCGTATACTTATCCTTCCGCCACTTCACGCGAAATTCCTGCACGAAGAACCGCCTATGAAAATCCGCGACCGGTTACGCCGCGCGAAAAATTTTGTAGATACTGCAAGACACCGGGCCACGAGTTAGAAGAGTGCAGGAAAAGGCAGTATTATAATAATGTCAGGGCTTCGGGAAACGGGAACGGCCTCCAGCCGCGCCGCGAGACGGGCCGCGAGGTCAACCGAAATATACGATCTCTCGCAACGAACAACCCGACAACCGAGGACGACGATACGGTGCAGCAATAAACCTCACCGGAAAAACCAACACGCCGAGTGTTATCCTGAATTCGGACACCCTATTGAAAAGTACCGAGTTCATGATTGATACCGGCGCCGAAATTAACGTCGTGAAACGGTCCGCGTTATCTTTATCTGCCCGAATCGATCCT
The DNA here is from genome assembly GCF_050948175.1 of Xylocopa sonorina. NCBI lineage: Eukaryota > Metazoa > Arthropoda > Insecta > Hymenoptera > Apidae > Xylocopa > Xylocopa sonorina. Next base: position 315,426 of record NC_135198.1, read on the forward strand.
TCAGAGACGTTGATTATCACGGGAGTCACGAATGGTCAAACCAAAACCATCGGGACTGTTAATATCGTTTTATTCGGTCGCGTCGTGCCATTTAATGTAGTTAACGACGATTTCCCTCTCGGCCCAGACGGGATATTAGGCTCAGGTTTCTGCGCTGACGCGGAAATCTCTTTTCCGAAAAAAGAGATTAAATGGCACGGGAAAACGATTCGTTTCTGTCGCGATATTTCTTCCACGGAGGACAAGCTTATCCCTAATTCAGGAAGAAAGCTTTCGGAAACCTCCGAAAAAGTAAATAATCCGATTGAAAAACCGCCGAAAGCTCTAGAGGAAGCAAAACGCGCCGCGAAACCCTCCAAAGAGCCTCGAAAATCCGCTAAAAATTTTTTTAAAAGCGAGCAAATATCAATACCGCCGCGTATGAACGTAGGGATAAGAGTCCGAATAATTAATTCGCATCTTCCCGAGGGGATAATTCCCCGCATCGACATAGCGCCGGGAATCTATTTCGGCAACGCACTGGTGAAAGTTGCGGGAGATACGGCGATAGCCAGGGTAATTAACTCTACCGATAAAACGGTCGAATTCGCCCTACCTCCAATCAAACTAGAGCCAGTTGAAATTATGTCATCAAATGCAAAGGAAGACAGCCTCGCGCTCTTTCCAATTTTTTCACAAATTTCCGAATCGAACGATAGGTCGAAATCAAGTGTCGCCGATTCGTCCGGCAAATCCCAAAAGGGAAAGTCAAATAATACAGCTCCGCGTACTACGCCGTGTTTCGAGCTCGAATCTCCTCTTTGCGCCCAGAGACAATTAACCTACGCGCAGGTAACCAAATCGACCGCAAAAGTCGCACCGACTCGACCCTCCGCAACCGCATCGAAATCCCGCCTAGAGCAGGTAATCAACCTCTTGCGACTCGAGCATCTGAACGACGAAGAAAAGCGCCATGTAATCGATTTAATAACCAAAAGCCAGGATTTATTCTACATCGAGGGCGATGTTTTGGGCCACACCACTGCGACGACTCATAAAATTCCCACGGTCGACGACAGACCAATCAATGTTAAGCAGTATCGCTTTCCGCCCGCACACAAAGAGGAAATTCGAACGCAAGTCGAGACCCTGTTACGTAACGGCATCATTCGCGATTCCAAATCACCGTATAACTCCCCTCTTTGGGTCGTCCCAAAGAAAGCGGATTCGCAAGGGAAAAAGCGCTGGCGAGTCGTCATCGATTATCGCGCGTTAAACGAGAAGTCGATCGCCGACGCATATCCTTTGCCTTGTATAACTGAAATACTTGACCAGCTTGGCAGTGCCAAGTATTTCAGTACCTTCGATTTAGCCAGCGGGTTTCACCAGATACCGATGGAACCCGCTGACGCCCATAAAACCGCGTTTTCAACGCCACATGGGCATTTCGAATTTACGAGGATGCCATTCGGGCTCAAAAACGCGCCCGCCACATTTCAACGCTTAATGGACAGCGTGCTTGCGGGATTACAGGGAAACGAACTATTCGTATACCTAGACGACATAGTCGTTTACGCGAGCTCGCTCCAAGAGCATGCGGCCAAGTATATAAAACTAACAAACAGACTCCGAGAAGCGAACTTGGCACTTCAACCCGATAAGTGCGAGTTCCTCCGCCGCGAGGTTAGTTATCTCGGGCACGTCATTAGCGAAAGTGGCGTGAAACCCGACCCTTCGAAAATAAGCGCCGTCCGAAACTTTCCGCGTCCTACGAACCCCAAACAAGTAAAACAATTTCTGGGACTCGCGGGTTACTACAGACGCTTTATAGAAAATTTTTCCAATATCGCAAAGCCGCTAACAAATTTATTAAAAAAGGATATCCCGTTCGTATGGCGAAACGAGCAACAAAACGCGTTCGTTTATTTACGAGATGCATTATGCGAAGCGCCAATTCTACAATTTCCAAATTTTAAATTACCTTTTGTAATCACTACCGATGCATCAGCGGATGCAATCGGCGCAGTTTTGAGCCAAGGCCCGATAGGCCGCGACCTTCCGATCGCGTATACATCGCGACTCCTAAACTCCGCCGAGAAAAACTACTCGACAATAGAAAAAGAGTGCCTCGCGATCGTTTATGCGGTACACCAGTTCAGACCGTATGTTTACGGAAATCAATTTAAATTGGTAACCGACCATCGTCCACTGGTGTGGATGAACTCCGTCAAGGATCCATCCAGCCGTCTTGTGAGGTGGAGGCTGAAGCTCGCGGAGTATGATTACGAGATGGTTTATAAGACCGGTAAGACGAATTTGAACGCAGACGCCTTATCCCGTAATCCCGTCAAAGTCTGTCCTCTCATGCAATCATCCTCATCGGACGAAAATATATTCGATCCGTATCCAAAACCTCATCATTCAAAGAAATCCGCAATACCTCCTCCTCCTCCACCCTCACCGATTTCAGATAATAACCATACCGCATCAGCCCCTTTACCGACCGAGCACGTTCGGTACGAACCGCTTTTTAAGTACACGAGAGATACCATCGCCACTAGGCGCGACAATCACGTTATATTCATAACAACTTCCGGACGCCCCTACGACGCCGGCGCTAATCAAATAGAAAAATCTGGAAAATTTTTTACACACGAATCAAACATTAATCTGACAAAGGCCAAAGTAACCAAAATAGACAACTTCTATCAAATTCAATTACCCGTAATAGAGCACGAGAAACGTCCAATAGACTACCAAGTAGTAATAGAATCTCTCCGTTCGTTGTACGATGTAATCTTGGAACTGCAATTAACAACTTTTAGCATCGCGCAGACCGCGTTAGACTCAGTTACGTGGTTTCAACTCCGAACAGCATTGCAAGACCTATTTTACGAGACCACACTTCAAATCACAATCTGTCAAGGCCTCATTCATATCCCCGCGGAACAAAGTAGAGAGAAAATTATTCGCGAAAATCACGACTCACCGGTAGGTGGTCACAAAGGAGTTAATAAGACATACTCCCGTATCAGAGAAAGATATTACTGGCCCAATATGAAGGACGAAATTCAGAATTATATTAACAAATGTCGGAGTTGTCAACTAGAGAAGTTAGTTCGCGTAAAAACGAGACAGCCCTTAACTTTAACGGATACACCGGGTTGCGCGTTCGATAAGATATCTATGGATGTCATGGGGCCACTTCCAGTAACGCCCGAGGGATACACTAACATTCTCACGATCCAGGACCTTCTAACAAAATACTCCATTGCTATCCCGTTAAAACAAACTACCGCCGTCGACATAGCAGATGCCCTCATTACCGGCTTTATCTGCAGATTTGGATGTCCAAAAGGAATTCTTACCGACCAGGGCTCCAACTTTATAAATAGTCTAATTAAAGCCATCGCGATAAAATTTCGAATAAAGCAATACAAATCCACAGCTTTCCACCCACAAACGAACGGATCGGTGGAAAGATCACACCACGTCCTGGCGGAATACTTAAAACATTACATCGACACCAGTGGCGATTGGGAGAGATGGCTCCCGTATGCCATGTTCTCCTACAATACAAGCGTACACGAAGGTACCCTCTATACACCCCACGAACTCGTTTTCGGTCGTATTGCGAGAACCCCATCAGACACACCATTCCAGGATAGCACAGAGAACGAAACTTACTCGGACTATTTAATAAACTTAAACGATAAAATTACGACTTCCCAGAAAATAGCGAGAGAGAATCTAGACAAAGCGAAGCGTCGCGCGAAATATTACTATGATAAGAAGCAAAATGTTCAGAATTTCAAAGTCGGTCAGTGGGTATTTTTACTTAGAGAGCCTCACAAGCATAAATTTCAATCCCAATATGTAGGCCCATATAGAATACTTGAAATTCTGAGCAATAATAACGTAAAACTAGCTATTAAGAGTAAATATAAGATTGTCCATGCGAATAAATTAAAACCATGTAAACGTATGAGTAGTGTCAAACAGCAAAAGACTGAGAATGAACAAACTCAGAGCGACTCGAACGCGAGAAACCTTAGTATCAGTGCCAGTGGTAATAGTGTTAGTGACGATAGTGCCGAAGCAAGGGTATCCAGCACCGAAACTTCCGTCACCAGCGACGAAGGTCACTCCGCAGAGGTGAAACGAGCCAGCTATGGATTCGACAGCAGGGAATCGGCAGAAACAAGGCAGCCAACCGGCAGTGCAAAAACTATGGAGCCACATCCAAGCTCACATCCGCCAGTCAGGAGATCTTGGCACCGCCAAGATTCCTTTTTTGAGGGGGGAGGTGTGACGTCCGGCGTACCGCCGTACACCCTCCAGCGCCTCCCGCAGCATCCAGCAGCATCTTACCTGCAACAAGCTGCACCTGAGCGTACGAGACGAGCACATCCGCACACGGGGTTACCGCCCTACAGCCGAGCCAAGGCAGCCAAGCCGCAGCATCAACCCAGGAGTTCGACCATTCGACCGAGCTATCGCGCGTATCCAGCGACATACGAGGCATCTGAGGAACAACGCATCGAATCGCCCGCTATAACTCGTCCATATACATATTATTCGAACGTATATACACGTAGATACTAAAATCCTAGATCTAAGTACACGACACATCCATTGTAACACGAACAACACACATATGTATTTCTAAGACTAAGTTCGTTAATTTGTAAGTTGCGACGCGCTTACGCGCGCACCCGACGCGCGCGGCTCACGCTGAACGCGAGCCGCGCCCCACTCCGGCCGGCCGCCCCACCGCAAGGGCCGTGCGGCCGCCCTACCTCGACCGTCCATCCCCACCGCGGGGCCCAGCGACTCGCGCGCCACGCGATCCGAGGAGGTCGCGTGCACGCGAGACGATAGTCACTTCTTATCCGAACTCGCTCGACTTCACTTCAATCCAATGCCTTAGGGCCGTTCCATCACCTCACTTCGAGGTGTCTTGATTCTAAGTTCATATCCGTTCAAGTTCTAGTTCGTACTAAGTCTACTTTAATCTAGTTTAGGGAAAGTTAAGTGTAAGCGTAGGTTTTATATTAGAATATATCTTTGTTTTATTTTACATATTCCACTTGCAATTATTTCTAATACCCTCATACATTCTACGGTATTCGCGTACTCGAAACACACATTCACTCTTCGAATAAGTCCATTGTTTTGAATTCGACTTAGTTAGAGAGGACCGCCGCTTAACTCTGTTGAATGATAAGCATTGACTGTTCGAAGATATAAATCGATTCTTCGTTCTCCTGGACCGACAAGGCTAGAGCGGACCGCCGCTTACCGACTCGTATCCAGCCAGACGAATTACGTTTTGAATGTGCCGCGCCGCTAAACGAAGAACGCGTCGTGCGGGACGTAAAAACTTCCTTCGACGATTATTTCGTGAGTACATCAGTTCCGAGACGGGTTCACCCCGCTACCCTGCCGCTGCAGTTGCGCCTGCTGTCCTGCTTCCGTCGGTTCAACGGTCCAGCCCGAGCCGTTGGAAGCTCATCCAGCTGACGATACCTCGACGCAGCCCGTACGCAGCGACTATCCCGGAAGGCGATCCGAGACGACAGCGGTACCTGCAACAAAATTATTGAAACAACTGCAGTAACGAGTGGCCGCAAAGGTAAGAATCTTTGATATTTACCGCGTCCGCGAGTGATAACAGTGTTCGCGTCCCATCAACGGAACCCTCATCCGTCGCGATTTAGCGACTATATTCCGTGACTTGGCTGCGTGTCATCCGCGAGTTATATCGGAAATTTTCCTAGACCGCGACGTGACACAGTAGAGTTCTTATGATTCTTAAAACGCGACATCGCATCTCATTTCTATGTTTCATGGTAAGATATAATATGATTTGCGAAGTGTTATGTATTCCTCGTCTACACTTCATATGAATGCAAATGCGGCACTTCCTTGCAAGGAAATAGCGTTTGCAGATGTCTACCTATCGTAGCAATAGAGTTCTAATGCTTCTTAAAACGCGATATCGCATCTCATTTCTATGTTTCATGGTAAGATATAATACGATTTGCGAAGTGTTATGTATTCCTCGTCTACACTTCAAATGAATGCAAATGCGACACTTCCTTGCAAAGATATAGCGTTTGCAGATGTCTACGTATCGTAGCAATAGATTTCTAATGCTTCTTAAAACGCGATATCGCATCTCATTTCTATGTTTCATAGTAAGATATAATATGATTTGCGAAGGGTCATGTATTCCTCGTCTGCACTTCAAATGAATGTAAATGCGACACTTCCTTGCTAGGAAATAGCGTCTGCAGATGTCTAGGTATCGTAGCGATAGGGTTCTAATGCTTCTTACAACGCGATATCGCATCTCATTTCTATGTTTCATGGTAAGATATAACATGATTTGCGAAGTGTTATGTATTCCTCGCCTACACTTCAAATGAATGTAAATGCGACACTTCCGTGCAAGGAAATAGCGTTTGCAGATGTCTACCTATCGTAGCAATAGAGTTCTTATGATTCTTAAAACGCGACATCGCATCTCATTTCTATGTTTCATGGTAAGATATAATATGATTTGCGAAGTGTCATGTATTCCTCGTCTGCACTTCAAATGAATGTAAATGCGACACTTCCTTGCTAGGAAATAGCGTCTGCAAATGTCTAGGTATCGTAGCGATAGGGTTCTAATGCTTCTTAGAACGCGATATCGCATCTCATTTCCATGTATCATGGTAAGATATAATATGATTTGCGAAGTGTTATGTATTCCTCGTCTACACTTCAAATGAATGTAAATGCGACACTTCCTTGCAAGGAAATAGCGTTTGCAGATTTCTACGTATCGTAGCAATAGAGTTCTTATGATTCTTAAAACGCGATATCGCATCTCATTTCTATGTTTCATGGTAAGATATAATATGATTTGCGAAGTGTTATGTATTCCTCGTCTACACTTCATATGAATGCAAATGCGGCACTTCCTTGCAAGAAAATAGCGTTTGCAGTTGTCTACGTATCGTAGCAATAGATATCTAATGCTTCTTAAAACGCGATATCGCATCTCATTTCTATGTTTCATGGTAAGATATAATAAGATTTGCGAAGTGTCATGTATTCCTCATCTACACTTCAAATGAATGTAAATGCGTCACCTCCTAGCAAGGAAATAGCGTTTGCAGATGTCTACGTATAGTAGCCATAGATTTCTAATGCTTCTTAAAACGCGATATCGCATCTCATTTCTATGTTTCATGGTAAGATATAATATGATTTGCGAAGTGTTATGCATTCCTCGTATACGATTCAAATGAACGTAAATGCGCCACTTCCTTGCAAGGAAATAGCGTTTGCAGTTGTCTACGTATCGTAGCAATAGAGTTCTTATGATTCTTAAAACGCGATATCGCATCTCATTTCTATGTTTCATGGCAAGATATAATATGATTTGCGAAGTGTTATGTATTCCTCGTCTACACTTCAAATGAATGTGAATGCGACACTTCCTCGCTAGGAAATAGCGTTTTCAGATATCTACGTCTCGTAGCAATAGTGTTCCTATGATACTTAAAACGCGATATCGTATCTCATTTCTATGTTTCATGGTAAGATATAATATGATTTGCGAAGTGTTATGTATTCCCCGTATACACTTCATATGAATGTAAATGCGGCACTTCCTTGCAAGGAAATAGCGTTTGCAGATGTCTACCTATCGTAGCAATAGAGTTCTAATGCTTCTTAAAACGCGATATCGCATCTCATTTCTATGTTTCATGGTAAGATATAATATGATTTGAGAAGTGTCCTGTATTCCTCGTCTACACTTCAAATGAATGTAAATGCGACACTTCCTCGCTAGGAAAGAGCGTTTGCAGATGTCTACGTATCGTAGCAATAGAGTTCTTATGATTCTTAAAACGCGATATCGCATCTCATTTTTATGTTTCGTGGTAAGATATAATATGATTTGCGAAGTGTTACCTACTCCTCGTCTACACTTCATATGAATGTAAATGCGACACTTCCTTGCTAGGAAATAGCGTCTGCAGATATCTAGGTATCGTAGCGATAGGGTTCCAATGCTTCTTAGAACGCGATATCGCATCTCATTTCTATGTTTCATGGTAAGATATAATATGATTTGCGAAGTGTTATGTATTCCTCGCCTACACTTCAAATGAATGTAAATGCGACACTTCCGTGCAAGGAAATAGCGTTTGCAGATGTCTACCTATCGTAGCAATAGAGTTCTAATGCTTCTTAAAACGCGATATCGCATCTCATTTCTATGTTTCATGGTAAGATATAATATGATTTGAGAAGTGTCCTGTATTCCTCGTCTACACTTCAAATGAATGTAAATGCGACACTTCCTCGCTAGGAAAGAGCGTTTGCAGATGTCTACGTATCGTAGCAATAGATTTCTAATGCTTCTTAAAACGCGATATCGCATCTCATATCCATGTTTCATGATAAGATATAATATACATTGCGAAGTTTTATGCATTCCTCGTATACGATTCAAATGAATGTAAATGCGACACTTCCCTGCAAGGAAATAGCGTTTGCAGTTGTCTACGTATCGTAGCAATAGAGTTCTTATGATTCTTAAAACGCGATATCGCATCTCATTTCTATGTTTCATGGTAAGATATAATATGATTTGCGAAGTGTTATGTATTCCTCGTATACACTTCAAATGAATGTGAATGCGACACTTCCTCGCTAGGAAATAGCGTTTTCAGATGTCTACGTATCGTAACAATAGTGTTCCTATGATTCTTAAAACGCGATATCGTATCTCATTTCTATGTTTCATGGTAAGATATAATATGATTTGCGAAGTGTCATGTATTCCTCGTCTACACTTCAAATGAATGTAAATGCGACACTTCCTTGCTAGGAAATAGCGTCTGCAGATGTCTAGGTATCGTAGCGATAGAGTTCTAATGCTTCTTAAAACGCGATATCGCATCCCATTTCTATGTGTCATGGTAAGATATAATATGATTTGCGAAGTGTTATGTATTCCTCGTCTACGCTTCAAGTGAATGTAAATGCGACACTTCCTTGCAAGGAAATAGCGTTTGCAAATGTCTACCTATCGTAGCAATAGTGTTCTAATGCTTCTTAAAACGCGATATCGCATCTCATTTCTATGTTTCATGGTAAGATATAATATGATTTCCGAAGTGTCATGTATTCCTCTTCTACACTTTAAATGAATGTAAATGCGGCACTTCCTTGCAAGGAAATAGCGTTTGCAGATGTCTACCTATCGTAGCAATAGAGTTCTAATGCTTCTTAAAACGCGATATCGCATCTCATTTCTATGTTTCATGGTAAGATATAATATGATTTGCGAAGTGTTATGTATTCCTCGTCTACACTTCAAATGAATGTAAATGCGACACTTCCCTGCAAAGAAATAGCGTTTGCAGATGTCTACCTATCGTAGCAATAGAGTTCTAATGCTTCTTAAAACGCGATATTGCATCTCATTTCTATGTTTCATGGTAAGATATAATATGATTTGCGAAGTGTTATGTATTCCTCGTCTACACTTCAAATGAATGTAAATGCGACACTTCCCTGCAAGGAAATAGCGTTTGCAGTTGTCTACGTATCGTAGCAATAGAGTTCTTATGATTCTTAAAACGCGATATCGCATCTCATTTCTATGTTTCATGGTAAGATATAATATGATTTGCGAAGTGTTATGTATTCCTCGTATACACTTCAAATGAATGTGAATGCGACACTTCCTCGCTAGGAAATAGCGTTTTCAGATGTCTACGTATCGTAACAATAGTGTTCCTGTGATTCTTAAAACGCGATATCGTATCTCATTTCTATGTTTCATGGTAAGATATAATATGATTTGCGAAGTGTTATGTATTCCTCGTCTACACTTCATATGAATGCAAATGCGGCACTTCCTTGCAAGGAAATAGCGTTTGCAGTTGTCTACGTATCGTAGCAATAGATATCTAATGCTTCTTAAAACGCGATATCGCATCTCATTTCTATGTTTCATGGTAAGATATAATATGATTTGCGAAGTGTCATGTATTCCTCATCTGCACTTCAAATGAATGTAAATGCGTCACCTCCTAGCAAGGAAATAGCGTTTGCAGATGTCTACGTATAGTAGCCATAGATTTCTAATGCTTCTTAAAACGCGATATCGCATCCCATTTCTATGTGTCATGGTAAGATATAATATGATTTGCGAAGTGTTATGTATTCCTCGTCTACGCTTCAAGTGAATGTAAATGCGACACTTCCTTGCAAGGAAATAGCGTTTGCAAATGTCTACCTATCGTAGCAATAGTGTTCTAATGCTTCTTAAAACGCGATATCGCATCTCATTTCTATGTTTCATGGTAAGATATAATATGATTTCCGAAGTGTCATGTATTCCTCTTCTACACTTTAAATGAATGTAAATGCGACACTTCCTAGCAAGGATATAGCGTTTGCAGATGTCTACGTATCGTAGCAATAGATTTCTAATGCTTCTTAAAACGCGATATCGCATCTCATTTCTATGTTTCATGGTAAGATGTAATATGATTTTCGAAGAGTTATGTATTCCTCGTCTACACTTCATATGAATGTAAATGCGGCACTTCCCTGCAAGGAAATAGCGTTTGCAGATGTCTACCTATCGTAGCAATAGAGTTCTAATGCTTCTTAAAACGCGATATCGCATCTCATTTCTATGTTTCATGGTAAGATATAATATGATTTGCGAAGTGTTATGTATTCCTCGTCTACACTTCAAATGAATGTAAATGCGACACTTCCCTGCAAAGAAATAGCGTTTGCAGATGTCTACCTATCGTAGCAATAGAGTTCTAATGCTTCTTAAAACGCGATATCGCATCTCATTTCTATGTTTCATGGTAAGATATAATATGATTTGCGAAGTGTTATGTATTCCTCGTCTACACTTCAAATGAATGTAAATGCGACACTTCCCTGCAAGGAAATAGCGTTTGCAGTTGTCTACGTATCGTAGCAATAGAGTTCTTATGATTCTTAAAACGCGATACCGCATCTCATTTCTATGTTTCATGGTAAGATATAATATGATTTGCGAAGTGTTATGTATTCCTCGTATACACTTCAAATGAATGTGAATGCGACACTTCCTCGCTAGGAAATAGCGTTTTCAGATGTCTACGTATCGTAACAATAGTGTTCCTATGATTCTTAAAACGCGATATCGTATCTCATTTCTATGTTTCATGGTAAGATATAATATGATTTGCGAAGTGTCATGTATTCCTCGTCTACACTTCAAATGAATGTAAATGCGACACTTCCTTGCTAGGAAATAGCGTCTGCAGATGTCTAGGTATCGTAGCGATAGAGTTCTAATGCTTCTTAAAACGCGATATCGCATCCCATTTCTATGTGTCATGGTAAGATATAATATGATTTGCGAAGTGTTATGTATTCCTCGTCTACGCTTCAAGTGATTGTAAATGCGACACTTCCTTGCAAGGAAATAGCGTTTGCAAATGTCTACCTATCGTAGCAATAGTGTTCTAATGCTTCTTAAAACGCGATATCGCATCTCATTTCTATGTTTCATGGTAAGATATAATATGATTTCCGAAGTGTCATGTATTCCTCTTCTACACTTTAAATGAATGTAAATGCGGCACTTCCTTGCAAGGAAATAGCGTTTGCAGATGTCTACCTATCGTAGCAATAGAGTTCTAATGCTTCTTAAAACGCGATATCGCATCTCATTTCTATGTTTCATGGTAAGATATAATATGATTTGCGAAGTGTTATGTATTCCTCGTCTACACTTCAAATGAATGTAAATGCGACACTTCCCTGCAAAGAAATAGCGTTTGCAGATGTCTACCTATCGTAGCAATAGAGTTCTAATGCTTCTTAAAACGCGATATTGCATCTCATTTCTATGTTTCATGGTAAGATATAATATGATTTGCGAAGTGTTATGTATTCCTCGTCTACACTTCAAATGAATGTAAATGCGACACTTCCCTGCAAAGAAATAGCGTTTGCAGATGTCTACCTATCGTAGCAATAGAGTTCTAATGCTTCTTAAAACGCGATATCGCATCTCATTTCTATGTTTCATGGTAATATATAATATGATTTGCGAAGTGTTATGTATTCCTCGTCTACACTTCAAATGAATGTAAATGCGACATTTCCCTGCAAGGAAATAGCGTTTGCAGTTGTCTACGTATCGTAGCAATAGAGTTCTTATGATTCTTAAAACGCGATACCGCATCTCATTTCTATGTTTCATGGTAAGATATAATATGATTTGCGAAGTGTTATGTATTCCTCGTATACACTTCAAATGAATGTGAATGCGACACTTCCTCGCTAGGAAATAGCGTTTTCAGATGTCTACGTATCGTAACAATAGTGTTCCTATGATTCTTAAAACGCGATATCGTATTTCATTTCTATGTTTCATGGTAAGATATAATATGATTTGCGAAGTGTCATGTATTCCTCGTCTACACTTCAAATGAATGTAAATGCGACACTTCCTTGCTAGGAAATAGCGTCTGCAGATGTCTAGGTATCGTAGCGATAGAGTTCTAATGCTTCTTAAAACGCGATATCGCATCCCATTTCTATGTGTCATGGTAAGATATAATATGATTTGCGAAGTGTTATGTATTCCTCGTCTACGCTTCAAGTGAATGTAAATGCGACACTTCCTTGCAAGGAAATAGCGTTTGCAAATGTCTACCTATCGTAGCAATAGTGTTCTAATGCTTCTTAAAACGCGATATCGCATCTCATTTCTATGTTTCATGGTAAGATATAATATGATTTCCGAAGTGTCATGTATTCCTCTTCTACACTTTAAATGAATGTAAATGCGGCACTTCCTTGCAAGGAAATAGCGTTTGCAGATGTCTACCTATCGTAGCAATAGAGTTCTAATGCTTCTTAAAACGCGATATCGCATCTCATTTCTATGTTTCATGGTAAGATATAATATGATTTGCGAAGTGTTATGTATTCCTCGTCTACACTTCAAATGAATGTAAATGCGACACTTCCCTGCAAAGAAATAGCGTTTGCAGATGTCTACCTATCGTAGCAATAGAGTTCTAATGCTTCTTAAAACGCGATATTGCATCTCATTTCTATGTTTCATGGTAAGATATAATATGATTTGCGAAGTGTTATGTATTCCTCGTCTACACTTCAAATGAATGTAAATGCGACACTTCCCTGCAAGGAAATAGCGTTTGCAGTTGTCTACGTATCGTAGCAATAGAGTTCTTATGATTCTTAAAACGCGATATCGCATCTCATTTCTATGTTTCATGGTAAGATATAATATGATTTGCGAAGTGTTATGTATTCCTCGTATACACTTCAAATGAATGTGAATGCGACACTTCCTCGCTAGGAAATAGCGTTTTCAGATGTCTACGTATCGTAACAATAGTGTTCCTGTGATTCTTAAAACGCGATATCGTATCTCATTTCTATGTTTCATGGTAAGATATAATATGATTTGCGAAGTGTTATGTATTCCTCGTCTACACTTCATATGAATGCAAATGCGGCACTTCCTTGCAAGGAAATAGCGTTTGCAGTTGTCTACGTATCGTAGCAATAGATATCTAATGCTTCTTAAAACGCGATATCGCATCTCATTTCTATGTTTCATGGTAAGATATAATATGATTTGCGAAGTGTCATGTATTCCTCATCTGCACTTCAAATGAATGTAAATGCGTCACCTCCTAGCAAGGAAATAGCGTTTGCAGATGTCTACGTATAGTAGCCATAGATTTCTAATGCTTCTTAAAACGCGATATCGCATCTCATTTCTATGTTTCATGGTAAGATATAATATGATTTGCGAAGTGTTATGTATTCCCCGTATACACTTCATATGAATGTAAATGCGGCACTTCCTTGCAAGGAAATAGCGTTTGCAGATGTCTACCTATCGTAGCAATAGAGTTCTAATGCTTCTTAAAACGCGATATCGCATCTCATTTCTATGTTTCATGGTAAGATATAATATGATTTGAGAAGTGTCCTGTATTCCTCGTCTACACTTCAAATGAATGTAAATGCGACACTTCCTCGCTAGGAAAGAGCGTTTGCAGATGTCTACGTATCGTAGCAATAGAGTTCTTATGATTCTTAAAACGCGATATCGCATCTCATTTTTATGTTTCGTGGTAAGATATAATATGATTTGCGAAGTGTTACCTACTCCTCGTCTACACTTCATATGAATGTAAATGCGACACTTCCTTGCTAGGAAATAGCGTCTGCAGATATCTAGGTATCGTAGCGATAGGGTTCCAATGCTTCTTAGAACGCGATATCGCATCTCATTTCTATGTTTCATTGTAAGATATAATATGATTTGCGAAGTGTTATGTATTCCTCGCCTACACTTCAAATGAATGTAAATGCGACACTTCCGTGCAAGGAAATAGCGTTTGCAGATGTCTACCTATCGTAGCAATAGAGTTCTAATGCTTCTTAAAACGCGATATCGCATCTCATTTCTATGTTTCATGGTAAGATATAATATGATTTGAGAAGTGTCCTGTATTCCTCGTCTACACTTCAAATGAATGTAAATGCGACACTTCCTCGCTAGGAAAGAGCGTTTGCAGATGTCTACGTATCGTAGCAATAGATTTCTAATGCTTCTTAAAACGCGATATCGCATCTCATATCCATGTTTCATGATAAGATATAATATACATTGCGAGGTTTTATGCATTCCTCGTATACGATTCAAATGAATGTAAATGCGACACTTCCCTGCAAGGAAATAGCGTTTGCAGTTGTCTACGTATCGTAGCAATAGAGTTCTTATGATTCTTAAAACGCGATATCGCATCTCATTTCTATGTTTCATGGTAAGATATAATATGATTTGCGAAGTGTTATGTATTCCTCGTATACACTTCAAATGAATGTGAATGCGACACTTCCTCGCTAGGAAATAGCGTTTTCAGATGTCTACGTATCGTAACAATAGTGTTCCTATGATTCTTAAAACGCGATATCGTATCTCATTTCTATGTTTCATGGTAAGATATAATATGATTTGCGAAGTGTCATGTATTCCTCGTCTACACTTCAAATGAATGTAAATGCGACACTTCCTTGCTAGGAAATAGCGTCTGCAGATGTCTAGGTATCGTAGCGATAGAGTTCTAATGCTTCTTAAAACGCGATATCGCATCCCATTTCTATGTGTCATGGTAAGATATAATATGATTTGCGAAGTGTTATGTATTCCTCGTCTACGCTTCAAGTGAATGTAAATGCGACACTTCCTTGCAAGGAAATAGCGTTTGCAAATGTCTACCTATCGTAGCAATAGTGTTCTAATGCTTCTTAAAACGCGATATCGCATCTCATTTCTATGTTTCATGGTAAGATATAATATGATTTGCGAAGTGTTATGTATTCCTCGTCTACACTTCAAATGAATGTAAATGCGACACTTCCCTGCAAAGAAATAGCGTTTGCAGATGTCTACCTATCGTAGCAATAGAGTTCTAATGCTTCTTAAAACGCGATATCGCATCTCATTTCTATGTTTCATGGTAAGATATAATATGATTAGCGAAGTGTTATGTATTCCTCGTCTACACTTCAAATGAATGTAAATGCGACACTTCCCTGCAAGGAAATAGCGTTTGCAGTTGTCTACGTATCGTAGCAATAGAGTTCTTATGATTCTTAAAACGCGATACCGCATCTCATTTCTATGTTTCATGGTAAGATATAATATGATTTGCGAAGTGTTATGTATTCCTCGTATACACTTCAAATGAATGTGAATGCGACACTTCCTCGCTAGGAAATAGCGTTTTCAGATGTCTACGTATCGTAACAATAGTGTTCCTATGATTCTTAAAACGCGATATCGTATCTCATTTCTATGTTTCATGGTAAGATATAATATGATTTGCGAAGTGTCATGTATTCCTCGTCTACACTTCAAATGAATGTAAATGCGACACTTCCTTGCTAGGAAATAGCGTCTGCAGATGTCTAGGTATCGTAGCGATAGAGTTCTAATGCTTCTTAAAACGCGATATCGCATCCCATTTCTATGTGTCATGGTAAGATATAATATGATTTGCGAAGTGTTATGTATTCCTCGTCTACGCTTCAAGTGATTGTAAATGCGACACTTCCTTGCAAGGAAATAGCGTTTGCAAATGTCTACCTATCGTAGCAATAGTGTTCTAATGCTTCTTAAAACGCGATATCGCATCTCATTTCTATGTTTCATGGTAAGATATAATATGATTTCCGAAGTGTCATGTATTCCTCTTCTACACTTTAAATGAATGTAAATGCGGCACTTCCTTGCAAGGAAATAGCGTTTGCAGATGTCTACCTATCGTAGCAATAGAGTTCTAATGCTTCTTAAAACGCGATATCGCATCTCATTTCTATGTTTCATGGTAAGATATAATATGATTTGCGAAGTGTTATGTATTCCTCGTCTACACTTCAAATGAATGTAAATGCGACACTTCCCTGCAAAGAAATAGCGTTTGCAGATGTCTACCTATCGTAGCAATAGAGTTCTAATGCTTCTTAAAACGCGATATTGCATCTCATTTCTATGTTTCATGGTAAGATATAATATGATTTGCGAAGTGTTATGTATTCCTCGTCTACACTTCAAATGAATGTAAATGCGACACTTCCCTGCAAGGAAATAGCGTTTGCAGTTGTCTACGTATCGTAGCAATAGAGTTCTTATGATTCTTAAAACGCGATATCGCATCTCATTTCTATGTTTCATGGTAAGATATAATATGATTTGCGAAGTGTTATGTATTCCTCGTATACACTTCAAATGAATGTGAATGCGACAATTCCTCGCTAGGAAATAGCGTTTTCAGATGTCTACGTATCGTAACAATAGTGTTCCTATGATTCTTAAAACGCGATATCGTATCTCATTTCTATGTTTCATGGTAAGATATAATATGATTTGCGAAGTGTCATGTATTCCTCGTCTACACTTCAAATGAATGTAAATGCGACACTTCCTTGATAGGAAATAGCGTCTGCAGATGTCTAGGTATCGTAGCGATAGAGTTCTAATGCTTCTTAAAACGCGATATCGCATCCCATTTCTATGTGTCATGGTAAGATATAATATGATTTGCGAAGTGTTATGTATTCCTCGTCTACGCTTCAAATGAATGTAAATGCGACACTTCCTTGCTAGGAAATAGCGTCTGCAGATGTCTAGGTATCGTAGCGATAGAGTTCTAATGCTTCTTAAAACGCGATATCGCATCCCATTTCTATGTGTCATGGTAAGATATAATATGATTTGCGAAGTGTTATGTATTCCTCGTCTACGCTTCAAATGAATGTAAATGCGACACTTCCTTGCAAGGAAATAGCGTTTGCAAATGTCTACCTATCGTAGCAATAGTGTTCTAATGCTTCTTAAAACGCGATATCGCATCTCATTTCTATGTTTCATGGTAAGATATAATATGATTTGCGAAGTGTTATGTATTCCTCGTCTACACTTCAAATGAATGTAAATGCGACATTTCCCTGCAAAGAAATAGCGTTTGCAGATGTCTACCTATCGTAGCAATAGAGTTCTAATGCTTCTTAAAACGCGATATCGCATCTCATTTCTATGTTTCATGGTAAGATATAATATGATTTGCGAAGTGTTATGTATTCCTCGTCTACACTTCAAATGAATGTAAATGCGACACTTCCTTGCAAAGAAATAGCGTTTGCAGATGTCTACGTATCGTAGCAATAGATTTCTAATGCTTCTTAAAACGCGATATCGCATCTCATTTCTATGTTTCATGTTAAGATATAATATGATTTGCGGAGTGTCATGTATTCCTCGTCTACACTTCATATGAATGTAAATGCGGCACTTCCTTGCAAGGAAATAGCGTCTGCAGATGTCTAGGTATCGTAGCAATAGAGTTCAAATGCTTCTTAAAACGAGATATTGCATCTCATATCTATGTTTCATGATGAGATATAATATTCATTGCGAAGTGTTATGCATTTCTCGTCTACGATTCAAATGAATGTAAGTGCGACACTTCCTTGCAAGGAAATAGCGTTTGCAGATGTCTACGTATAGTAGCAGTCGAGTTCTTATGATACTTAAAACGCGATATCGCATCTCATTTCTATGTTTCATGGTAAGATATAATATGATTTGCGAAGTGTTATGTATTCCTCGTCTACACTTCAAATGAATGTAAATGCGACACTTCCTTGCAAAGAAATAGCGTTTGCAGATGTCTACGTATCGTAGCAATAGATTTCTAATGCTTCTTAAAACGCGATATCGCATCTCATTTCTATGTTTCATGTTAAGATATAATATGATTTGCGGAGTGTCATGTATTCCTCGTCTACACTTCATATGAATGTAAATGCGGCACTTCCTTGCAAGGAAATAGCGTCTGCAGATGTCTAGGTATCGTAGCAATAGAGTTCAAATGCTTCTTAAAACGAGATATTGCATCTCATATCTATGTTTCATGATGAGATATAATATTCATTGCGAAGTGTTATGCATTTCTCGTCTACGATTCAAATGAATGTAAGTGCGACACTTCCTTGCAAGGAAATAGCGTTTGCAGATGTCTACGTATAGTAGCAGTCGAGTTCTTATGATACTTAAAACGCGATATCGCATCTCATTTCTATGTTTCATGGTAAGATATAATATGATTTGCGAAGTGTCATGTATTCCTTGTCTACACTTCAAATGAATGTAAATGCGATACTTCCTTGCTAGGAAATAGCGTCTGCAGATGTCTAGGTATCGTAGCAATAGAGTTCAAATGCTTCTTAAAACGCGATATCGCATCTCATTTCTATGTTTCATGTTAAGATATAATATGATTTGCGGAGTGTCATGTATTCCTCGTCTACACTTCATATGAATGTAAATGCGGCACTTCCTTGCAAGGAAATAGCGTCTGCAGATGTCTAGGTATCGTAGCAATAGAGTTCAAATGCTTCTTAAAACGAGATATTGCATCTCATATCTATGTTTCATGATGAGATATAATATTCATTGCGAAGTGTTATGCATTTCTCGTCTACGATTCAAATGAATGTAAGTGCGACACTTCCTTGCAAGGAAATAGCGTTTGCAGATGTCTACGTATAGTAGCAGTCGAGTTCTTATGATACTTAAAACGCGATATCGCATCTCATTTCTATGTTTCATGGTAAGATATAATATGATTTGCGAAGTGTCATGTATTCCTCGTCTACACTTCAAATGAATGTAAATGCGACACTTCCTTGCTAGGAAATAGCGTCTGCAGATGTCTAGGTATCGTAGCGATAGAGTTCTAATGCTTCTTAAAACGCGATATCGCATCCCATTTCTATGTGTCATGGTAAGATATAATATGATTAGCGAAGTGTTATGTATTCCTCGTCTACACTTCAAATGAATGTAAATGCGACACTTCCCTGCAAGGAAATAGCGTTTGCAGTTGTCTACGTATCGTAGCAATAGAGTTCTTATGATTCTTAAAACGCGATATCGCATCTCATTTCTATGTTTCATGGTAAGATATAATATGATTTGCGAAGTGTTATGTATTCCTCGTCTACGCTTCAAATGAATGTAAATGCGACACTTCCTTGCAAGGAAATAGCGTTTGCAAATGTCTACCTATCGTAGCAATAGTGTTCTAATGCTTCTTAAAACGCGATATCGCATCTCATTTCTATGTTTCATGGTAAGATATAATATGATTTCCGAAGTGTCATGTATTCCTCGTCTACACTTTAAATGAATGTAAATGCGACACTTCCTAGCAAGGAAATAGCGTTTGCAGATGTCTACGTATCGTAGCAATAGAGTTCTAATGCTTCTTAAAACGCGATATCGCATCTCATTTCTATGTTTCATGGTAAGATATAATATGATTTGCGGAGTGTCATGTATTCCTCGTCTACACTTCAAATGAATGTAAATGCGACACTTCCTTGCTAGGAAATAGCGTCTGCAGGTGTCTAGGTATCGTAGCAATAGAGTTCAAATGCTTCTAAAAACGAGATATTGCACCTCATATCTATGTTTCATGATAAGATATAATATTCATTGCGAAGTGTTATGTATTCCTCGTCTACACTTCAAATGAATGTAAATGCGACACTTCCTTGCTAGGAAATAGCGTCTGCAGATGTCTAGGTATCGTAGCGATAGAGTTCTAATGCTTCTCAACACACAATATCGCATCTCATTTCTATGTTTCATGGTAAGATATAATATGATTTGCGAAGTGTTATGTATTCCTCGTCTACACTGCATATGAATGTAAATACGACACTTCCTTGCAAGGAAATAGCGTTTGCAGATTTCTACCTATCGTAGCAATAGAGTTCTAGTGCTTCTTAAAATGCGATATCGCATCTCATTTCTATGATTCATGGTAAGATATAATATGATTTGCGAAGTGTTATGCATTCCTCGTATACGTTTCAAATGAATGTAAATGCGACACTTCTTTGCAAGGAAATAGCGTTTGCAGTTGTCTACGTATCGTAGCAATAGAGTTCTTATGATTCTTAAAACGCGATATCGCATCTCATTTCTATGTTTCATGGTAAGATATAATATGATTTGCGAAGTGTTATGTATTCCTCGTCTACACTTCAAATGAATGTGAAAGCGACCCTTCCTCGCTAGGAAATAGCGTTTTCAGATGTCTACGTATCGTCGCAATGGTGTTCCTATGATTCTTAAAACGCGATATCGTATCTCATTTCTATGTTTCATGGTAAGATATAATATGATTTGCGAAGTGTTATGTATTCCTCGCCTACACTTCAAATGAATGTACATGCGACACTTCCTTGCTAGGAAATAGCGTCTGCAGATGTCTCTAGATATCGTAGCGATAGGGTTCTAATGCTTCTTAGAACGCGATATCGCATCTCATTTCTATGTTTCATGGTAAGATATAATATGATTTGCGAAGTGTTATGTATTCCTCGCCTACACTTCAAATGAATGTAAATGCGACACTTCCTTGCAAGGAAATAGCGTTTGCAAATGTCTACCTATCGTAGCAATAGTGTTCTAATGCTTCTTAAAACGCGATATCGCATCTCATTTCTATGTTTCATGGTAAGATATAATATGATTTCCGAAGTGTCATGTACTGCTCGTCTACACTTTAAATGAATGTAAATGCGACACTTCCTAGCAAGGAAATAGCGTTTGCAGATGTCTACGTATCGTAGCAATAGATTTCTAATGCTTCTTAAAACGCGATATCGCATCTCATTTCTATGTTTCATGGTAAGATATAATATGATTTGCAAAGTGTTATGTATTCCTCGTCTACACTTCAAATGAATGTAAATGCGACACTTCCTTGCAAAGAAATAGCGTCTGCAGATGTCTAGGTATCGTAGCGATAGAGTTCTAATGCTTCTTAAAACGCGATATCGCATCTCATCTCTATGTTTCATGGTAAGATATAATATGATTTGCGAAGTGTTATGCATTCCTCGTATACGATTCAAATGAATGTAAATGCGACACTTCCTTGCAAGGAAGTAGCGTTTGCAGTTGTCTACGTATCGTAGCAATAGAGTTCTTATGATTCTTAAAACCCGATATCGCATCTCATTTCTATGTTTCATGGGAAGATATAATATGATTTGCGAAGTGTTATGTATTCCTCGTCTACACTTCAAATGAATGTAAATGCGACAATTCCTTGCTACGAAATAGCGTCTGCAGATGTCCACGTATCGTAGCAATAGATTTCTAATGCTTCTTAAAACGCGATATCGCATCTCATATCTATGTTTCATGATAAGATATAATATACATTGCGAAGTTTTATGCATTCCTCGTATACGATTCAAATGAATGTAAATGCGACACTTCCCTGCAAGGAAATAGCGTTTGCAGTTGTCTACGTATCGTAGCAATAGAGTTCTTATGATTCTTAAAACGCGATATCGCATCTCATTTCTATGTTTCATGGTAAGATATAATATGATTTGCGAAGTGTTACCTATTCCTCGTCTACACTTCAAATGAATGTAAATGCGGCACTTCCTTGCAAGGAAATAGCGTTTGCAGATGTCTACCTATCGTAGCAATAGAGTTCTAATGCTTCTTAAAACGCGATATCGCATCTCATTTCTATGTTTCATGGTAAGATATAATATGATTTGCGAAGTGTTATGTATTCCTCGTCTACACTTCAAATGAATGTAAATGCGACACTTCCTTGCAAAGAAATAGCGTTTGCAGATGTCTAGGTATCGTAGCGATAGAGCTCTAGTGCTTCATAAAATGCGATATCGCATCTCATTTCTATGATTCATGGTAAGATATAATATGATTTGCGAAGTGTTATGCATTCCTCGTATACGATTCAAATGAATGTAAATGCGACACTTCCTTGCAAGGAAATAGCGTTTGCAGTTGTCTACGTATCGTAGCAATAGAGTTCTTATGATTCTTAAAACGCGATATCGCATCTCATTTCTATGTTTCATGGCAAGATATAATATGATTTGCGAAGTGTTATGTATTCCTCGTCAACACTTCAAATGAATGTGAATGCGACACTTCCTCGCTAGGAAATAGCGTTTTCAGATGTCTACGTATCGTAGCAATAGTGTTCCTATGATTCTTAAAACGCGATATCGTATCTCATTTCTATGTTTCATGGTAAGATATAATATGATTAGCGAAGTGTTATGTATTCCTCGTCTACACTTCAAATGAATGTAAATGCGATACTTCCTTGCTAGGAAATAGCGTCTGGAGATGTGTAGGTATCGTTGCGATAGAGTTCTAATGCTTCTTAAAACGCGATATCGCATCTCATTTCCATGTATCATGGTAAGATATAATATGATTTGCGAAGTGTTATGTATTCCTCGTCTACACTTCAAATGAATGTAAATGCGACACTTCCTCGCTAGGAAAGAGCGTTTGCAGATGTCTACGTATCGTAGCAATAGAGTTCTTATGATTCTTAAAACGCGATATCGCATCTCATTTTTATGTTTCGTGGTAAGATATAATATGATTTGCGAAGTGTCATGTATTCCTCGTCTACACTTCAAATGAATGTAAATGCGACACTTCCTCGCTAGGAAAGAGCGTTTGCAGATGTCTACGTATCGTAGCAATAGAGTTCTTATGATTCTTAAAACGCGATATCGCATCTCATTTTTATGTTTCGTGGTAAGATATAATATGATTTGCGAAGTGTTACCTACTCCTCGTCTACACTTCAAATGAATGTAAATGCGACACTTCCTTGAAAGGAAATAGCGTCTGCAGATGTCTAGGTATCGTAGCGATAGAGTTCTAATGCTTCTCAACACACAATATCGCATCTCATTTCTATGTTTCATGGTAAGATATAATATGATTTGCGAAGCGTTACGTATTCCTCGTCTACACTTCATATGAATGTAAATGCGACACTTCCCTGCAAGGAAATAGCGTTTGCAGTTGTCTACGTATCGTAGCAATAGAGTTCTTATGATTCTTAAAACGCGATATCGCATCTCATTTCTATGTTTCATGGTAAGATATAATATGATTTGCGGAGTGTCATGTATTCCTCGTCTACACTTCAAATGAATGTAAATGCGACACTTCCTTGCTAGGAAATAGCGTCTGCAGGTGTCTAGGTATCGTAGCAATAGAGTTCAAATGCTTCTAAAAACGAGATATTGCACCTCATATCTATGTTTCATGATAAGATATAATATTCATTGCGAAGTGTTATGTATTCCTCGTCTACACTTCAAATGAATGTAAATGCGACACTTCCTTGCTAGGAAATAGCGTCTGCAGATGTCTAGGTATCGTAGCGATAGAGTTCTAATGCTTCTTAAAACGCGATATCGCATCCCATTTCTATGTGTCATGGTAAGATATAATGTGATTTGCGAAGTGTTATGTATTCCTCGTCTACGCTTCAAATGAATGTAAATGCGACACTTCCTTGCAAGGAAATAGCGTTTGCAAATGTCTACCTATCGTAGCAATAGTGTTCTAATGCTTCTTAAAACGCGATATCGCATCTCATTTCTATGTTTCATGGTAAGATATAATATGATTTCCGAAGTGTCATGTACTGCTCGTCTACACTTTAAATGAATGTAAATGCGACACTTCCTAGCAAGGAAATAGCGTTTGCAGATGTCTACGTATCGTAGCAATAGATTTCTAATGCTTCTTAAAACGCGATATCGCATCTCATTTCTATGTTTCATGGTAAGATATAATATGATTTGCGAAGTGTTATGTATTCCTCGTCTACACTTCAAATGAATGTAAATGCGACACTTCCTTGCAAAGAAATAGCGTCTGCAGATGTCTAGGTATCGTAGCGATAGAGTTCTAATGCTTCTTAAAACGCGATATCGCATCTCATCTCTATGTTTCATGGTAAGATATAATATGATTTGCGAAGTGTTATGCATTCCTCGTATACGATTCAAATGAATGTAAATGCGACACTTCCTTGCAAGGAAGTAGCGTTTGCAGTTGTCTACGTATCGTAGCAATAGAGTTCTTATGATTCTTAAAACCCGATATCGCATCTCATTTCTATGTTTCATGGGAAGATATAATATGATTTGCGAAGTGTTATGTATTCCTCGTCTACACTTCAAATGAATGTAAATGCGACAATTCCTTGCTACGAAATAGCGTCTGCAGATGTCCACGTATCGTAGCAATAGATTTCTAATGCTTCTTAAAACGCGATATCGCATCTCATATCTATGTTTCATGATAAGATATAATATACATTGCGAAGTTTTATGCATTCCTCGTATACGATTCAAATGAATGTAAATGCGACACTTCCCTGCAAGGAAATAGCGTTTGCAGTTGTCTACGTATCGTAGCAATAGAGTTCTTATGATTCTTAAAACGCGATATCGCATCTCATTTCTATGTTTCATGGTAAGATATAATATGATTTGCGAAGTGTTACCTATTCCTCGTCTACACTTCAAATGAATGTAAATGCGGCACTTCCTTGCAAGGAAATAGCGTTTGCAGATGTCTACCTATCGTAGCAATAGAGTTCTAATGCTTCTTAAAACGCGATATCGCATCTCATTTCTATGTTTCATGGTAAGATATAATATGATTTGCGAAGTGTTATGTATTCCTCGTCTACACTTCAAATGAATGTAAATGCGACACTTCCTTGCAAAGAAATAGCGTTTGCAGATGTCTAGGTATCGTAGCGATAGAGCTCTAGTGCTTCTTAAAATGCGATATCGCATCTCATTTCTATGATTCATGGTAAGATATAATATGATTTGCGAAGTGTTATGCATTCCTCGTATACGATTCAAATGAATGTAAATGCGACACTTCCTTGCAAGGAAATAGCGTTTGCAGTTGTCTACGTATCGTAGCAATAGAGTTCTTATGATTCTTAAAACGCGATATCGCATCTCATTTCTATGTTTCATGGCAAGATATAATATGATTTGCGAAGTGTTATGTATTCCTCGTCAACACTTCAAATGAATGTGAATGCGACACTTCCTCGCTAGGAAATAGCGTTTTCAGATGTCTACGTATCGTAGCAATAGTGTTCCTATGATTCTTAAAACGCGATATCGTATCTCATTTCTATGTTTCATGGTAAGATATAATATGATTAGCGAAGTGTTATGTATTCCTCGTCTACACTTCAAATGAATGTAAATGCGATACTTCCTTGCTAGGAAATAGCGTCTGGAGATGTGTAGGTATCGTTGCGATAGAGTTCTAATGCTTCTTAAAACGCGATATCGCATCTCATTTCCATGTATCATGGTAAGATATAATATGATTTGCGAAGTGTTATGTATTCCTCGTCTACACTTCAAATGAATGTAAATGCGACACTTCCTCGCTAGGAAAGAGCGTTTGCAGATGTCTACGTATCGTAGCAATAGAGTTCTTATGATTCTTAAAACGCGATATCGCATCTCATTTTTATGTTTCGTGGTAAGATATAATATGATTTGCGAAGTGTCATGTATTCCTCGTCTACACTTCAAATGAATGTAAATGCGACACTTCCTCGCTAGGAAAGAGCGTTTGCAGATGTCTACGTATCGTAGCAATAGAGTTCTTATGATTCTTAAAACGCGATATCGCATCTCATTTTTATGTTTCGTGGTAAGATATAATATGATTTGCGAAGTGTTACCTACTCCTCGTCTACACTTCAAATGAATGTAAATGCGACACTTCCTTGAAAGGAAATAGCGTCTGCAGATGTCTAGGTATCGTAGCGATAGAGTTCTAATGCTTCTCAACACACAATATCGCATCTCATTTCTATGTTTCATGGTAAGATATAATATGATTTGCGAAGCGTTACGTATTCCTCGTCTACACTTCATATGAATGTAAATGCGACACTTCCTTGCAAGGAAATAGCGTTTGCAGTTGTCTACGTATCGTAGCAATAGAGTTCTTATGATTCTTAAAACGCGATATCGCATCTCATTTCTATGTTTCATGGGAAGATATAATATGATTTGCGAAGTGTTATGTATTCCTCGTCTACACTTCAAATGAATGTAAATGCGACACTTCCTTGCTACGAAATAGCGTCTGCAGATGTCTAGGTATCGTAGCGATAGAGCTCTAGTGCTTCTTAAAATGCGATATCGCATCTCATTTCTATGATTCATGGTAAGATATAATATGATTTGCGAAGTGTTATGCATTCCTCGTATACGATTGAAATGAATGTAAATGCGACACTTCCTTGCAATGAAATAGCGTTTGCAGTTGTCTACGTATCGTAGCAATAGAGTTCTTATGATTCTTAAAACGCGATATCGCATCTCATTTCTATGTTTCATGGCAAGATATAATATGATTTGCGAAGTGTTATGTATTCCTCGTCTACACTTCAAATGAATGTGAATGCGACACTTCCTCGCTAGGAAATAGCGTTTTCAGATGTCTACGTATCGTAGCAATAATGTTCCTATGATTCTTAAAACGCGATATCGTATCTCATTTCTATGTTTCATGGTAAGATATAATATGATTAGCGAAGTGTTATGTATTCCTCGTCTACACTTCAAATGAATGTAAATGCGATACTTCCTTGCTAGGAAATAGCGTCTGGAGATGTGTAGGTATCGTAGCGATAGAGTTCTAATGCTTCTTAAAACGCGATATCGCATCTCATTTCCATGTATCATGGTAAGATATAATATGATTTGTGAAGTGTTATGTATTCCTCGTCTACACTTCAAATGAATGTAAATGCGACACTTCCTCGCTAGGAAAGAGCGTTTGCAGATGTCTACGTATCGTAGCAATAGAGTTCTTATGATTCTTAAAACGCGATATCCCATCTGATTTTTATGTTTCGTGGTAAGATATAATATGATTTGCGAAGTGTCAAGTATTCCTCGTCTACACTTCAAATGAATGTAAATGCGACACTTCCTCGCTAGGAAAGAGCGTTTGCAGATGTCTACGTATCGTAGCAATAGAGTTCTTATGATTCTTAAAACGCGATATCGCATCTTATTTTTATGTTTCGTGGTAAGATATAATATGCTTTGCGAAGTGTTACCTACTCCTCGTCTACACTTCAAATGAATGTAAATGCGACACTTCCTTGAAAGGAAATAGCGTCTGCTGATGTCTAGGTAACGTAGCGATAGAGTTCTAATGCTTCTCAACACACAATATCGCATCTCATTTCTATGTTTCATGGTAAGATATAATATGATTTGCGAAGCGTTACGTATTCCTCGTCTACACTTCATATGAATGTAAATGCGACACTTCCTTGCAAGGAAATAGCGTTTGCAGATGTCTACCTATCGTAGCAATAGTGTTCTAATGCTTCTTAAAACGCGATGTCGCATCTCATTTCTATGTTTCATGGTAAGATATAATATGATTTCCGAAGTGTCATGTATTCCTCGTCTACACTTCAAATGAATGTAAATGCGACACTTCCTTGCTAGGAAAAAGCGTCTGCAGATGTCTAGGTATCGTAGCGATAGAGTTCTAATGCTTCTTAAAACGCGATATCGCATCCCATTTCTATGTGTCATGGTAAGATATAATATGATTTGCGAAGTGTTATGTATTCCTCGTCTACGCTTCAAATGAATGTAAATGCGACACTTCCTTGCAAGGAAATAGCGTTTGCAAATGTCTACCTATCGTAGCAATAGTGTTCTAATGCTTCTTAAAACGCGATATCGCATCTCATTTCTATGTTTCATGGTAAGATATAATATGATTTCCGAAGTGTCATGTATTCCTCGTCTACACTTTAAATGAATGTAAATTTGACACTTCCTAGCAAGGAAATAGCGTTTGCAGATGTCTACGTATCGTAGCAATAGATTTCTAATGCTTCTTAAAACGCGATATCGCATCTCATTTCTATGTTTCATGGTAGGATGTAATATGATTTTCGAAGTGTTATGTGTTCCTCGTCTACACTTCATATGAATGTAAATGCGGCACTTCCTTGCAAGGAAATAGCGTTTGCAGATGTCTACCTATCGTAGCAATAGAGTTCTAATGCTTCTTAAAACGCGATATCGCATCTCATTTCTATGTTTCATGGTAAGATATAATATGATTTGCGAAGTGTTATGTATTCCTCGTCTACACTTCAAATGAATGTAAATGCGACACTTCCCTGCAAAGAAATAGCGTTTGCAGATATCTACCTATCGTAGCAATAGAGTTCTAATGCTTCTTAAAACGCGATATCGCATCTCATTTCTATGTTTCATGGTAAGATATAATATGATTTGCGAAGTGTTATGTATTCCTCGTCTACACTTCAAATGAATGTAAATGCGACACTTCCTTGCAAAGAAATAGCGTCTGCAGATGTCTAGGTATCGTAGCGATAGAGTTCTAATGCTTCTTAAAACGCGATATCGCATCTCATCTCTATGTTTCATGGTAAGATATAATATGATTTGCGAAGTGTCATGTTTTCCTCGTCTACACTTCAAATGAATGTAAATGCGACACTTCCTTGCTAGGAAATAGCGTCTGCAGATGTCTACGTATCGTAGCAATAGATTTCTAATGCTTCTTAAAACGCGATATCGCATCTCATTTCTATGTTTCATGGTAAGATATAATATGATTTGCGGAGTGTCATGTATTCCTCGTCTACACTTCAAATGAATGTAAATGCGACACTTCCTTGCTAGGAAATAGCGTCTGCAGGTGTCTAGGTATCGTAGCAATAGAGTTCAAATGCTTCTAAAAACGAGGTATTGCACCTCATATCTATGTTTCATGATAAGATATAATATTCATTGCGAAGTGTTATGCATTCCTCGTATACGATTCAAATGAATGTAAATGCGCCACTTCCTTGCAAGGAAATAGCGTTTGCAGTTGTCTACGTATCGTAGCAATAGAGTTCTTATGATTCTTAAAACGCGATATCGCATCTCATTTCTATGTTTCATGGGAAGATATAATATGATTTGCGAAGTGTTATGTATTCCTTGTCTACACTTCAAATGAATGTAAATGCGACACTTCCTTGCTAGGAAATAGCGTCTGCAGATGTCTAGGTATCGTAGCGATAGAGCTCTAGTGCTTCTTAAAATGCGATATCGCATCTCATTTCTATGATTCATGGTAAGATATAATATGATTTGCGAAGTGCTATGCATTCCACGTATACGATTCAAATGAATGTAAATGCGACACTTCCTTGCAAGGAAATAGCGTTTGCAGTTGTCTACGTATCGTAGCAATAGAGTTCTTATGATTCTTAAAACGCGATATCGCATCTCATTTCTATGTTTCATGGCAAGATATAATATGATTTGCGAAGTGTTATGTATTCCTCGTCTACACTTCAAATGAATGTGAATGCGACACTTCCTTGAAAGGAAATAGCGTCTGCAGATGTCTAGGTATCGTAGCGATAGAGTTCTAATGCTTCTCAAAACACAATATCGCATCTCATTTCTATGTTTCATGGTAAGATATAATATGATTTGCGAAGTGTTACGTATTCCTCGTCTACACTTCATATGAATGTAAATGCGACACTTCCTTGCTAGGAAATAGCGTCTGCAGATGTCTAGGTATCGTAGCGATAGGGTTCTAATGCTTCTTAGAACGCGATATCGCATCTCATTTCTATGTTTCATGGTAAGATATAATATGATTTGCGAAGTGTTATGTATTCCTCGCCTACACTTCAAATGAATGTAAATGCGACACTTCCGTGCAAGGAAATAGCGTTTGCAGATGTCTACCTATCGTAGCAATAGAGTTCTTATGATTCTTAAAACGCGATATCGCATCTCATTTCTATGTTTCATGGTAAGATATAATATGATTTGCGAAGTGTTACCTATTCCTCGTCTACACTTCAAATGAATGTAAATGCGACACTTCCTTGCAAAGAAATAGCGTTTGCAGATGTCCACGTATCGTAGCAATAGATTTCTAATGCTTCTTAAAACGCGATATCGCATCTCATATCTATGTTTCATGATAAGATATAATATACATTGCGAAGTTTTATGCATTCCTCGTATACGATTCAAATGAATGTAAATGCGACACTTCCCTGCAAGGAAATAGCGTTTGCAGTTGTCTACGTATCGTAGCAATAGAGTTCTTATGATTCTTAAAACGCGATATCGCATCTCATTTCTATGTTTCATGGTAAGATATAATATGATTTGCGAAGTGTTACCTATTCCTCGTCTACACTTCAAATGAATGTAAATGCGGCACTTCCTTGCAAGGAAATAGCGTTTGCAGATGTCTACCTATCGTAGCAATAGAGTTCTAATGCTTCTTAAAACGCGATATCGCATCTCATTTCTATGTTTCATGGTAAGATATAATATGATTTGCGAAGTGTTATGTATTCCTCGTCTACACTTCAAATGAATGTAAATGCGACACTTCCTTGCAAAGAAATAGCGTTTGCAGATGTCTACGTATCGTAGCAATAGGTTTCTAATGCTTCTTAAAACGCGATATCGCATCTCATTTCTATGTTTCATGTTAAGACATAATATACATTGCGAAGTTTTATGCATTCCTCGTATACGATTCAAATGAATGTAAATGCGACACTTCCCTGCAAGGAAATAGCGTTTGCAGCTGTCTACGTATCGTAGCAATAGAGTTCTTATGATTCTTAAAACGCGATATCGCATCTCATTTCTATGTTTCATGGTAAGATATAATATGATTTGCGAAGTGTTATGTATTCCTCGTATACACTTCAAATGAATGTGAATGCGACACTTCCTCGCTAGGAAATAGCGTTTTCAGATGTCTACGTATCGTAACAATAGTGTTCTAATGCTTCTTAAAACGCGATATCGCATCCCATTTCTATGTGTTATGGTAAGATATAATATGATTTGCGAAGTGTTATGTATTCCTCGTCTACGCTTCAAATGAATGTAAATGCGACACTTCCTTGCAAGGAAATAGCGTTTGCAAATGTCTACCTATCGTAGCAATAGTGTTCTAATGCTTCTTAAAACGCGATATCGCATCTCATTTCTATGTTTCATGGTAAGATGTAATATGATTTTCGAAGTGTCATGTATTCCTCGTCTACACTTCAAATGAATGTAAATGCGACACTTCCTTGCTAGGAAATAGCGTCTGCAGATGTCTAGGTATCGTAGCAATAGATTTCTAATGCTTCTTAAAACGCGATATCGCATCTCATTTCTATGTTTCATGGTAAGATGTAATATGATTTCCGAAGTGTCATGTATTCCTCGTCTACACTTTAAATGAATGTAAATGCGACACTTCCTAGCAAGGAAATAGCGTTTGCAGATGTCTACGTATCGTAGCAATAGATTTCTAATGCTTCTTAAAACGCGATATCGCATCTCATTTCTATGTTTCATGGTAAGATGTAATATGATTTTCGAAGTGTTATGTATTCCTCGTCTACACTTCATATGAATGTAAATGCGGCACTTCCTTGCAAGGAAATAGCGTTTGCAGATGTCTACCTATCGTAGCAATAGAGTTCTAATGCTTCTTAAAACGCGATATCGCATCTCATTTCTATGTTTCATGATAAGATATAATATTCATTGCGAAGTGCTATGCATTCCTCGTATACGATTCAAATGAATGTAAATGCGCCACTTCCTTGCAAGGAAATAGCGTTTGCAGTTGTCTACGTATCGTAGCAATAGAGTTCTTATGATTCTTAAAACGCGATATCGCATCTCATTTCTATGTTTCATGGGAAGATATAATATGATTTGCGGAGTGTCATGTATTCCTCGTCTACACTTCAAATGAATGTAAATGCGACACTTCCTTGCTAGGAAATAGCGTCTGCAGATGTCTAGGTATCGTAGCGATAGAGTTCTAATGCTTCTTAAAACGCGATATCGCATCTCATCTCTATGTTTCATGGTAAGATATAATATTATTTGCGAAGTGTCATGTATTCCTCGTCTACACTTCAAATGAATGTAAATGCGACACTTCCTTGCTAGGAAATAGCGTCTGCAGATGTCTACGTATCGTAGCAATAGATTTCTAATGCTTCTTAAAACGCGATATCGCATCTCATTTCTATGTTTCATGGTAAGATATAATATGATTTGCGGAGTGTCATGTATTCCTCGTCTACACTTCAAATGAATGTAAATGCGACACTTCCTTGCTAGGAAATAGCGTCTGCAGGTGTCTAGGTATCGTAGCAATAGAGTTCAAATGCTTCTAAAAACGAGATATTGCATCTCATATCTATGTTTCATGATAAGATATAATATTCATTGCTAAGTGTTATGCATTCCTCGTATACGATTCAAATGAATGTAAATGCGCCACTTCCTTGCAAGGAAATAGCGTTTGCAGTTGTCTACGTATCGTAGCAATAGAGTTCTTATGATTCTTAAAACGCGATATCGCATCTCATTTCTATGTTTCATGGGAAGATATAATATGATTTGCGGAGTGTCATGTATTCCTCGTCTACACTTCAAATGAATGTAAATGCGACACTTCCTTGCTAGGAAATAGCGTCTGCAGATGTCTAGGTATCGTAGCGATAGAGTTCTAATGCTTCTTAAAACGCGATATCGCATCTCATCTCTATGTTTCATGGTAAGATATAATATTATTTGCGAAGTGTCATGTATTCCTCGTCTACACTTCAAATGAATGTAAATGCGACACTTCCTTGCTAGGAAATAGCGTCTGCAGATGTCTACGTATCGTAGCAATAGATTTCTAATGCTTCTTAAAACGCGATATCGCATCTCATTTCTATGTTTCATGGTAAGATATAATATGATTTGCGGAGTGTCATGTATTCCTCGTCTACACTTCAAATGAATGTAAATGCGACACTTCCTTGCTAGGAAATAGCGTCTGCAGGTGTCTAGGTATCGTAGCAATAGAGTTCAAATGCTTCTAAAAACGAGATATTGCATCTCATATCTATGTTTCATGATAAGATATAATATTCATTGCTAAGTGTTATGCATTCCTCGTATACGATTCAAATGAATGTAAATGCGACACTTCCTTGCAAGGAAATAGCGTTTGCAGTTGTCTACGTATCGTAGCAATAGTGTTCTTATGATTCTTAAAACGCGATATCGCATCTCATTTCTATGTTTCATGGTAAGATATGATATGATTTGCGAAGTGTTACCTATTCCTCATCTACACTTCAAATGAATGTAAATGCGACACTTCCTTGCAAAGAAATAGCGTTTGCAGATGTCTACGTATCGTAGCAATAGATTTCTAATGCTTCTTAAAACGCGATATCGCATCTCATATCTATGTTTCATGATAAGACATAATATACATTGCGAAGTTTTATGCATTCCTCGTATACGATTCAAATGAATGTAAATGCGACACTTCCCTGCAAGGAAATAGCGTTTGCAGTTGTCTACGTATCGTAGCAATAGAGTTCTTATGATTCTTAAAACGCGATATCGCATCTCATTTCTATGTTTCATGGTAAGATATAATATGATTTGCGAAGTGTTATGTATTCCTCGTATACACTTCAAATGAATGTGAATGCGACACTTCCTCGCTAGGAAATAGCGTTTTCAGATGTCTACGTATCGTAACAATAGTGTTCCTATGATTCTTAAAACGCGATATCGTATCTCATTTCTATGTTTCATGGTAAGATATAATATGATTTGCGAAGTGTCATGTATTCCTCGTCTACACTTCAAATGAATGTAAATGCGACACTTCCTTGCTAGGAAATAGCGTCTGCAGATGTCTAGGTATCGTAGCGATAGAGTTCTAATGCTTCTTAAAACGCGATATCGCATCCCATTTCTATGTGTCATGGTAAGATATAATATGATTTGCGAAGTGTTATGTATTCCTCGTCTACGCTTCAAATGAATGTAAATGCGACACTTCCTTGCAAGGAAATAGCGTTTGCAAATGTCTACCTATCGTAGCAATAGTGTTCTAATGCTTCTTAAA
The DNA here is from genome assembly GCF_050948175.1 of Xylocopa sonorina. NCBI lineage: Eukaryota > Metazoa > Arthropoda > Insecta > Hymenoptera > Apidae > Xylocopa > Xylocopa sonorina. The sequence continues at coordinate 349,936 of NC_135198.1, forward strand.
ACACGATATCGCATCTCATTTCTATGTTTCATGGTAAGATATAATATAATTTCCGAAGTGTCATGTATTCCTCGTCTACACTTTAAATGAATGTAAATGCGACACTTCCTAGCAAGGAAATAGCGTTTGCAGATGTCTACGTATCGTAGCAATAGAGTTCTAATGCTTCTTAAAACGCGATATCGCATCTCATTTCTATGTTTCATGGTAAGATATAATATGATTTGCGGAGTGTCATGTATTCCTCGTCTACACTTCAAATGAATGTAAATGCGACACTTCCTTGCTAGGAAATAGCGTCTGCAGGTGTCTAGGTATCGTAGCAATAGAGTTCAAATGCTTCTAAAAACGAGATATTGCACCTCATATCTATGTTTCATGATAAGATATAATATTCATTGCGAAGTGTTATGCATTCCTCGTATACGATTCAAATGAATGTAAATGCGCCACTTCCTTGCAAGGAAATAGCGTTTGCAGTTGTCTACGTATCGTAGCAATAGAGTTCTTATGATTCTTAAAACGCGATATCGCATCTCATTTCTATGTTTCATGGTAAGATATAATATACATTGCGAAGTTTTATGCATTCCTCGTATACGATTCAAATGAATGTAAATGCGACACTTCCCTGCAAGGAAATAGCGTTTGCAGTTGTCTACGTATCGTAGCAATAGAGTTCTTATGATTCTTAAAACGCGATATCGCATCTCATTTCTATGTTTCATGGTAAGATATAATATGAGTTGCGCAGTGTTATGTATTCCTCGTATACACTTCAAATGAATGTGAATGCGACACTTCCTCGCTAGGAAATAGCGTTTTCAGATGTCTACGTATCGTAACAATAGTGTTCCTATGATTCTTAAAACGCGATATCGTATCTCATTTCTATGTTTTATGGTAAGATATAATATGATTTGCGAAGTGTCATGTATTCCTCGTCTACACTTCAAATGAATGTAAATGCGACACTTCCTTGCTAGGAAATAGCGTCTGCAGATGTCTAGGTATCGTAGCGATAGAGTTCTAATGCTTCTTAAAACGCGATATCGCATCCCATTTCTATGTGTCATGGTAAGATATAATATGATTTGCGAAGTGTTATGTATTCCTCGTCTACGCTTCAAATGAATGTAAATGCGACACTTCCTTGCAAGGAAATAGCGTTTGCAAATGTCTACCTATCGTAGCAATAGTGTTCTAATGCTTCTTAAAACGCGATATCGCATCTCATTTCTATGTTTCATGGTAAGATATAATATGACTTCCGAAGTGTCATGTATTCCTCGTCTACACTTTAAATGAATGTAAATGCGACACTTCCTAGCAAGGAAATAGCGTTTGCAGATGTCTACGTATCGTAGCAATAGATTTCTAATGCTTCTTAAAACGCGATATCGCATCTCATTTCTATGTTTCATGGTAAGATGTAATATGATTTCCGAAGTGTCATGTATTCCTCGTCTACACTTTAAATGAATGTAAATGCGACACTTCCTAGCAAGGAAATAGCGTTTGCAGATGTCTACGTATCGTAGCAATAGATTTCTAATGCTTCTTAAAACGCGATATCGCATCTCATTTCTATGTTTCATGGTAAGATGTAATATGATTTTCGAAGTGTTATGTATTCCTCGTCTACACTTCATATGAATGTAAATGCGGCACTTCCTTGCAAGGAAATAGCGTTTGCAGATGTCTACCTATCGTAGCAATAGAGTTCTAATGCTTCTTAAAACGCGATATCGCATCTCATTTCTATGTTTCATGATAAGATATAATATTCATTGCGAAGTGTTATGCATTCCTCGTATACGATTCAAATGAATGTAAATGCGCCACTTCCTTGCAAGGAAATAGCGTTTGCAGTTGTCTACGTATCGTAGCAATAGAGTTCTTATGATTCTTAAAACGCGATATCGCATCTCATTTCTATGTTTCATGGGAAGATATAATATGATTTGCGAAGTGTTATGTATTCCTTGTCTACACTTCAAATGAATGTAAATGCGACACTTCCTTGCTAGGAAATAGCGTCTGCAGATGTCTAGGTATCGTAGCGATAGAGCTCTAGTGCTTCTTAAAATGCGATATCGCATCTCATTTCTATGATTCATGGTAAGATATAATATGATTTGCGAAGTGTTATGCATTCCACGTATACGATTCAAATGAATGTAAATGCGACACTTCCTTGCAAGGAAATAGCGTTTGCAGTTGTCTACGTATCGTAGCAATAGAGTTCTTATGATTCTTAAAACGCGATATCGCATCTCATTTCTATGTTTCATGGCAAGATATAATATGATTTGCGAAGTGTTATGTATTCCTCGTCTACACTTCAAATGAATGTGAATGCGACACTTCCTTGAAAGGAAATAGCGTCTGCAGATGTCTAGGTATCGTAGCGATAGAGTTCTAATGCTTCTCAACACACAATATCGCATCTCATTTCTATGTTTCATGGTAAGATATAATATGATTTGCGAAGTGTTACCTATTCCTCGTCTACACTTCAAATGAATGTAAATGCGACACTTCCTTGCAAAGAAATAGCGTTTGCAGATGTCCACGTATCGTAGCAATAGATTTCTAATGCTTCTTAAAACGCGATATCGCATCTCATATCTATGTTTCATGATAAGATATAATATACATTGCGAAGTTTTATGCATTCCTCGTATACGATTCAAATGAATGTAAATGCGACACTTCCCTGCAAGGAAATAGCGTTTGCAGTTGTCTACGTATCGTAGCAATAGAGTTCTTATGATTCTTAAAACGCGATATCGCATCTCATTTCTATGTTTCATGGTAAGATATAATATGATTTGCGAAGTGTTACCTATTCCTCGTCTACACTTCAAATGAATGTAAATGCGGCACTTCCTTGCAAGGAAATAGCGTTTGCAGATGTCTACCTATCGTAGCAATAGAGTTCTAATGCTTCTTAAAACGCGATATCGCATCTCATTTCTATGTTTCATGGTAAGATATAATATGATTTGCGAAGTGTTATGTATTCCTCGTATACACTTCAAATGAATGTGAATGCGACACTTCCTCGCTAGGAAATAGCGTTTTCAGATGTCTACGTATCGTAACAATAGTGTTCCTATGATTCTTAAAACGCGATATCGTATCTCATTTCTATGTTTCATGGTAAGATATAATATGATTTGCGAAGTGTTATGTATTCCTCGTCTACGCTTCAAATGAATGTAAATGCGCCACTTCCTTGCAAGGAAATAGCGTTTGCAAATGTCTACCTATCGTAGCAATAGTGTTCTTATGATTCTTAAAACGCGATATCGCATCTCATTTCTATGTTTCATGGTAAGATATAATATACATTGCGAAGTTTTATGCATTCCTCGTATACGATTCAAATGAATGTAAATGCGACACTTCCCTGCAAGGAAATAGCGTTTGCAGTTGTCTACGTATCGTAGCAATAGAGTTCTTATGATTCTTAAAACGCGATATCGCATCTCATTTCTATGTTTCATGGTAAGATATAATATGATTTGCGAAGTGTTATGTATTCCTCGTATACACTTCAAATGAATGTGAATGCGACACTTCCTCGCTAGGAAATAGCGTTTTCAGATGTCTACGTATCGTAACAATAGTGTTCCTATGATTCTTAAAACGCGATATCGTATCTCATTTCTATGTTTTATGGTAAGATATAATATGATTTGCGAAGTGTCATGTATTCCTCGTCTACACTTCAAATGAATGTAAATGCGACACTTCCTTGCTAGGAAATAGCGTCTGCAGATGTCTAGGTATCGTAGCGATAGAGTTCTAATGCTTCTTAAAACGCGATATCGCATCCCATTTCTATGTGTCATGGTAAGATATAATATGATTTGCGAAGTGTTATGTATTCCTCGTCTACGCTTCAAATGAATGTAAATGCGACACTTCCTTGCAAGGAAATAGCGTTTGCAAATGTCTACCTATCGTAGCAATAGTGTTCTAATGCTTCTTAAAACGCGATATCGCATCTCATTTCTATGTTTCATGGTAAGATATAATATGACTTCCGAAGTGTCATGTATTCCTCGTCTACACTTTAAATGAATGTAAATGCGACACTTCCTAGCAAGGAAATAGCGTTTGCAGATGTCTACGTATCGTAGCAATAGATTTCTAATGCTTCTTAAAACGCGATATCGCATCTCATTTCTATGTTTCATGGTAAGATGTAATATGATTTCCGAAGTGTCATGTATTCCTCGTCTACACTTTAAATGAATGTAAATGCGACACTTCCTAGCAAGGAAATAGCGTTTGCAGATGTCTACGTATCGTAGCAATAGATTTCTAATGCTTCTTAAAACGCGATATCGCATCTCATTTCTATGTTTCATGGTAAGATGTAATATGATTTTCGAAGTGTTATGTATTCCTCGTCTACACTTCATATGAATGTAAATGCGGCACTTCCTTGCAAGGAAATAGCGTTTGCAGATGTCTACCTATCGTAGCAATAGAGTTCTAATGCTTCTTAAAACGCGATATCGCATCTCATTTCTATGTTTCATGGTAAGATATAATATGATTTGCGAAGTGTTATGTATTCCTCGTCTACACTTCAAATGAATGTAAATGCGACACTTCCCTGCAAAGAAATAGCGTTTGCAGATGTCTACCTATCGTAGCAATAGAGTTCTAATGCTTCTTAAAACGCGATATCGCATCTCATTTCTATGTTTCATGGTAAGATATAATATGATTTGCGAAGTGTTATGTATTCCTCGTCTACACTTCAAATGAATGTAAATGCGACACTTCCTTGCAAAGAAATAGCGTCTGCAGATGTCTAGGTATCGTAGCGATAGAGTTCTAATGCTTCTTAAAACGCGATATCGCATCTCATCTCTATGTTTCATGGTAAGATATAATATGATTTGCGAAGTGTCATGTTTTCCTCGTCTACACTTCAAATGAATGTAAATGCGACACTTCCTTGCTAGGAAATAGCGTCTGCAGATGTCTACGTATCGTAGCAATAGATTTCTAATGCTTCTTAAAACGCGATATCGCATCTCATTTCTATGTTTCATGGTAAGATATAATATGATTTGCGGAGTGTCATGTATTCCTCGTCTAGACTTCAAATGAATGTAAATGCGACACTTCCTTGCTAGGAAATAGCGTCTGCAGGTGTCTAGGTATCGTAGCAATAGAGTTCAAATGCTTCTAAAAACGAGGTATTGCACCTCATATCTATGTTTCATGATAAGATATAATATTCATTGCGAAGTGTTATGCATTCCTCGTATACGATTCAAATGAATGTAAATGCGCCACTTCCTTGCAAGGAAATAGCGTTTGCAGTTGTTACGTATCGTAGCAATAGAGTTCTTATGATACTTAAAACGCGATATCGCATCCCATTTCTATGTTTCATGGGAAGATATAATATGATTTGCGAAGTGTTATGTATTCCTTGTCTACACTTCAAATGAATGTAAATGCGACACTTCCTTGCTAGGAAATAGCGTCTGCAGATGTCTAGGTATCGTAGCGATAGAGCTCTAGTGCTTCTTAAAATGCGATATCGCATCTCATTTCTATGATTCATGGTAAGATATAATATTATTTGCGAAGTGTTATGCATTCCACGTATACGATTCAAATGAATGTAAATGCGACACTTCCTTGCAAGGAAATATCGTTTGCAGTTGTCTACGTATCGTAGCAATAGAGTTCTAATGCTTCTCAACACACAATATCGCATCTCATTTCTATGTTTCATGGTAAGATATAATATGATTTGCGAAGTGTTACGTATTCCTCGTCTACACTTCATATGAATGTAAATGCGACACTTCCTTGCTAGGAAATAGCGTCTGCAGATGTTTAGGTATCGCAGCGATAGGGTTCTAATGCTTCTTAGAACGCGATATCGCATCTCATTTCTATGTTTCATGGTAAGATATAATATGATTTGCGAAGTGTTATGTATTCCTCGCCTACACTTCAAATGAATGTAAATGCGACACTTCCGTGCAAGGAAATAGCGTTTGCAGATGTCTACCTATCGTAGCAATAGAGTTCTTATGATTCTTAAAACGCGATATCGCATCTCATTTCTATGTTTCATGGTAAGATATAATATGATTTGCGAAGTGTTATGTATTCCTCGTATACACTTCAAATGAATGTGAATGCGACACTTCCTCGCTAGGAAATAGCGTTTTCAGATGTCTACGTATCGCAACAATGGTGTTCCTATGATTCTTAAAACGCGATATCGTATCTCATTTCTATGTTTCATGGTAAGATATAATATGATTTGCGAAGTGTTATGTATTCCTCGTATACACTTCAAATGAATGTGAATGCGACACTTCCTCGCTAGGAAATAGCGTTTTCAGATGTCTACGTATCGCAACAATGGTGTTCCTATGATTCTTAAAACGCGATATCGTATCTCATTTCTATGTTTCATGGTAAGATATAATATGATTTGCGAAGTGTCATGTATTCCTCGTCTACACTTCAAATGAATGTAAATGCGACACTTCCTTGCTAGGAAATAGCGTCTGCAGATGTCTAGGTATCGTAGCGATAGAGTTCTAATGCTTCTTAAAACGCGATATCGCATCCCATTTCTATGTGTCATGGTAAGATATAATATGATTTGCGAAGTGTTATGTATTCCTCGTCTACACTTCAAATGAATGTAAATGCGACACTTCCTTGCTAGGAAATAGCGTCTGCAGATGTCTAGGTATCGTAGCGATAGAGTTCTAATGCTTCTTAAAACGCGATATCGCATCCCATTTCTATGTGTCATGGTAAGATATAATATGATTTGCGAAGTGTTATGTATTCCTCGTCTACGCTTCAAATGAATGTAAATGCGACACTTCCTTGCAAGGAAATAGCGTTTGCAAATGTCTACCTATCGTAGCAATAGTGTTCTAATGCTTCTTAAAACGCGATATCGCATCTCATTTCTATGTTTCATGGTAAGATATAATATGACTTCCGAAGTGTCATGTATTCCTCGTCTACACTTTAAATGAATGTAAATGCGACACTTCCTAGCAAGGAAATAGCGTTTGCAGATGTCTACGTATCGTAGCAATAGATTTCTAATGCTTCTTAAAACGCGATATCGCATCTCATTTCTATGTTTCATGGTAAGATGTAATATGATTTCCGAAGTGTCATGTATTCCTCGTCTACACTTTAAATGAATGTAAATGCGACACTTCCTAGCAAGGAAATAGCGTTTGCAGATGTCTACGTATCGTAGCAATAGATTTCTAATGCTTCTTAAAACGCGATATCGCATCTCATTTCTATGTTTCATGGTAAGATGTAATATGATTTTCGAAGTGTTATGTATTCCTCGTCTACACTTCATATGAATGTAAATGCGGCACTTCCTTGCAAGGAAATAGCGTTTGCAGATGTCTACCTATCGTAGCAATAGAGTTCTAATGCTTCTTAAAACGCGATATCGCATCTCATTTCTATGTTTCATGGTAAGATATAATATGATTTGCGAAGTGTTATGTATTCCTCGTCTACACTTCAAATGAATGTAAATGCGACACTTCCGTGCAAGGAAATAGCGTTTGCAGATGTCTACCTATCGTAGCAATAGAGTTCTAATGCTTCTTAAAACGCGATATCGCATCTCATTTCTATGTTTCATGGTAAGATATAATATGATTTGCGAAGTGTTATGTATTCCTCGTCTACACTTCAAATGAATGTAAATGCGACACTTCCTTGCAAAGAAATAGCGTCTGCAGATGTCTAGGTATCGTAGCGATAGAGTTCTAATGCTTCTTAAAACGCGATATCGCATCTCATCTCTATGTTTCATGGTAAGATATAATATGATTTGCGAAGTGTCATGTTTTCCTCGTCTACACTTCAAATGAATGTAAATGCGACACTTCCTTGCTAGGAAATAGCGTCTGCAGATGTCTACGTATCGTAGCAATAGATTTCTAATGCTTCTTAAAACGCGATATCGCATCTCATTTCTATGTTTCATGGTAAGATATAATATGATTTGCGGAGTGTCATGTATTCCTCGTCTAGACTTCAAATGAATGTAAATGCGACACTTCCTTGCTAGGAAATAGCGTCTGCAGGTGTCTAGGTATCGTAGCAATAGAGTTCAAATGCTTCTAAAAACGAGGTATTGCACCTCATATCTATGTTTCATGATAAGATATAATATTCATTGCGAAGTGTTATGCATTCCTCGTATACGATTCAAATGAATGTAAATGCGCCACTTCCTTGCAAGGAAATAGCGTTTGCAGTTGTTACGTATCGTAGCAATAGAGTTCTTATGATACTTAAAACGCGATATCGCATCCCATTTCTATGTTTCATGGGAAGATATAATATGATTTGCGAAGTGTTATGTATTCCTTGTCTACACTTCAAATGAATGTAAATGCGACACTTCCTTGCTAGGAAATAGCGTCTGCAGATGTCTAGGTATCGTAGCGATAGAGCTCTAGTGCTTCTTAAAATGCGATATCGCATCTCATTTCTATGATTCATGGTAAGATATAATATTATTTGCGAAGTGTTATGCATTCCACGTATACGATTCAAATGAATGTAAATGCGACACTTCCTTGCAAGGAAATATCGTTTGCAGTTGTCTACGTATCGTAGCAATAGAGTTCTAATGCTTCTCAACACACAATATCGCATCTCATTTCTATGTTTCATGGTAAGATATAATATGATTTGCGAAGTGTTACGTATTCCTCGTCTACACTTCATATGAATGTAAATGCGACACTTCCTTGCTAGGAAATAGCGTCTGCAGATGTTTAGGTATCGCAGCGATAGGGTTCTAATGCTTCTTAGAACGCGATATCGCATCTCATTTCTATGTTTCATGGTAAGATATAATATGATTTGCGAAGTGTTATGTATTCCTCGCCTACACTTCAAATGAATGTAAATGCGACACTTCCGTGCAAGGAAATAGCGTTTGCAGATGTCTACCTATCGTAGCAATAGAGTTCTTATGATTCTTAAAACGCGATATCGCATCTCATTTCTATGTTTCATGGTAAGATATAATATGATTTGCGAAGTGTTATGTATTCCTCGTATACACTTCAAATGAATGTGAATGCGACACTTCCTCGCTAGGAAATAGCGTTTTCAGATGTCTACGTATCGCAACAATGGTGTTCCTATGATTCTTAAAACGCGATATCGTATCTCATTTCTATGTTTCATGGTAAGATATAATATGATTTGCGAAGTGTTATGTATTCCTCGTATACACTTCAAATGAATGTGAATGCGACACTTCCTCGCTAGGAAATAGCGTTTTCAGATGTCTACGTATCGCAACAATGGTGTTCCTATGATTCTTAAAACGCGATATCGTATCTCATTTCTATGTTTCATGGTAAGATATAATATGATTTGCGAAGTGTCATGTATTCCTCGTCTACACTTCAAATGAATGTAAATGCGACACTTCCTTGCTAGGAAATAGCGTCTGCAGATGTCTAGGTATCGTAGCGATAGAGTTCTAATGCTTCTTAAAACGCGATATCGCATCCCATTTCTATGTGTCATGGTAAGATATAATATGATTTGCGAAGTGTTATGTATTCCTCGTCTACGCTTCAAATGAATGTAAATGCGACACTTCCTTGCAAGGAAATAGCGTTTGCAAATGTCTACCTATCGTAGCAATAGTGTTCTAATGCTTCTTAAAACGCGATATCGCATCTCATTTCTATGTTTCATGGTAAGATATAATATGATTTCCGAAGTGTCATGTATTCCTCGTCTACACTTTAAATGAATGTAAATGCGACACTTCCTTGCTAGGAAATAGCGTCTGCAGGTGTCTAGGTATCGTAGCAATAGCGTTCAAATGCTTCTAAAAACGAGATATTGCACCTCATATCTATGTTTCATGATAAGATATAATATTCATTGCGAAGTGTTATGCATTCCTCGTATACGATTCAAATGAATGTAAATGCGCCACTTCCTTGCAAGGAAATAGCGTTTGCAGTTGTCTACGTATCGTAGCAATAGAGTTCTTATGATTCTTAAAACGCGATATCGCATCTCATTTCTATGTTTCATGGTAAGATATAATATGATTTGCGAAGTGTTACCTATTCCTCGTCTACACTTCAAATGAATGTAAATGCGACACTTCCTTGCAAAGAAATAGCGTTCGCAGATGTCTACGTATCGTAGCCATAGAGTTCTAATGCTTCTTAAAACGCGATATCGCATCTCATTTCTATGTTTCATGGTAAGATATAATATGATTTGCGAAGTGTCATGTATTCCTCGTCTACACTTCAAATGAATGTAAATGCGACACTTCCTTGCTAGGAAATAGCGTCTGCAGATGTCTAGGTATCGTAGCGATAGAGTTCTAATGCTTCTTAAAACGCGATATCGCATCCCATTTCTATGTGTCATGGTAAGATATAATATGATTTGCGAAGTGTTATGTATTCCTCGTCTACGCTTCAAATGAATGTAAATGCGACACTTCCTTGCAAGGAAATAGCGTTTGCAAATGTCTACCTATCGTAGCAATAGTGTTCTAATGCTTCTTAAAACGCGATATCGCATCTCATTTCTATGTTTCATGGTAAGATATAATATGATTTCCGAAGTGTCATGTATTCCTCGTCTACACTTTAAATGAATGTAAATGCGACACTTCCTTGCTAGGAAATAGCGTCTGCAGGTGTCTAGGTATCGTAGCAATAGCGTTCAAATGCTTCTAAAAACGAGATATTGCACCTCATATCTATGTTTCATGATAAGATATAATATTCATTGCGAAGTGTTATGCATTCCTCGTATACGATTCAAATGAATGTAAATGCGCCACTTCCTTGCAAGGAAATAGCGTTTGCAGTTGTCTACGTATCGTAGCAATAGAGTTCTTATGATTCTTAAAACGCGATATCGCATCTCATTTCTATGTTTCATGGTAAGATATAATATGATTTGCGAAGTGTTACCTATTCCTCGTCTACACTTCAAATGAATGTAAATGCGACACTTCCTTGCAAAGAAGTAGCGTTCGCAGATGTCTACGTATCGTAGCAAAAGAGTTCTAATGCTTCTTAAAACGCGATATCGCATCTCATTTCTATGTTTCATGGTAAGATATAATATGATTTGCGAAGTGTCATGTATTCCTCGTCTACACTTCAAATGAATGTAAATGCGACACTTCCTTGCTAGGAAATAGCGTCTGCAGATGTCTAGGTATCGTAGCGATAGAGTTCTAATGCTTCTTAAAACGCGATATCGCATCCCATTTCTATGTGTCATGGTAAGATATAATATGATTTGCGAAGTGTTATGTATTCCTCGTCTACGCTTCAAATGAATGTAAATGCGACACTTCCTTGCAAGGAAATAGCGTTTGCAAATGTCTACCTATCGTAGCAATAGTGTTCTAATGCTTCTTAAAACGCGATATCGCATCTCATTTCTATGTTTCATGGTAAGATATAATATGACTTCCGAAGTGTCATGTATTCCTCGTCTACACTTTAAATGAATGTAAATGCGACACTTCCTAGCAAGGAAATAGCGTTTGCAGATGTCTACGTATCGTAGCAATAGATTTCTAATGCTTCTTAAAACGCGATATCGCATCTCATTTCTATGTTTCATGGTAAGATGTAATATGATTTGCGAAGTGTCATGTATTCCTCGTCTACACTTTAAATGAATGTAAATGCGACACTTCCTAGCAAGGAAATAGCGTTTGCAGATGTCTACGTATCGTAGCAATAGATTTCTAATGCTTCTTAAAACGCGATATCGCATCTCATTTCTATGTTTCATGGTAAGATGTAATATGATTTTCGAAGTGTTATGTATTCCACGTCTACACTTCATATGAATGTAAATGCGGCACTTCCTTGCAAGGAAATAGCGTTTGCAGATGTCTACCTATCGTAGCAATAGAGTTCTAATGCTTCTTAAAACGCGATATCGCATCTCATTTCTATGTTTCATGGTAAGATATAATATGATTTGCGAAGTGTTATGTATTCCTCGTCTACACTTCAAATGAATGTAAATGCGACACTTCCCTGCAAAGAAATAGCGTTTGCAGATGTCTACTGTCACGTCTCAAGTTCGGGAAAATTTCCTATTTGACCGTGATCGACACGTAGCCGTCTCCGAAATCTGCGCGCTGAATTGCGGCGGACGCCGGGTTCTTTATGGCTCGCGAAACACTGGTACGAAACGCGGACGCGGTGAACAAGGACGTTCACCTACCTTTTGATGGCTTGAGTGGCTGCTTTAATCGGCTTTCCTTTGTAGATACCGCTGGAAACGTGGATCCCCCTCCGGAATGGTCCCAGTATACGGGCTGTGAGGCGGAATCGTCAAAGGGATGAGTTTCCAGCGAGACTGCTCGGTGGTATTGGACTTCTCTGTACTCTGCGGTGAAGACGGCTGTGCAGGACGGCCGGTGTGCGGAGGAGCCACGGCGAGGATGGCTGAATAGCTGAAGATCGGTACTTGACTTTCCAGGCCCGCGTATTCTCGCACCAATCGACGTATGAAATTCTTCCTTCCCGCGCGTCGAGTTCTTTTCCTACCGTCGGCACAACGCATTCAGCCTACTTCCTCAAAGTCCGGATACGGGTCCACTAAGCGGCGGTCCGCTCTAGTTTGCCGGTCCGTAAGAGTGGAAGGTCGACGTAGATTCGCTCGTAGTGAGACAATGGGTCGATCCAGCTAAGCGGCGGTCCTCTCTAACCGATCGATTACCAAGCCTCGACTACGGTGAAACTCGAATGTGTTTAATACGCGAGAACTCGTGGAAGACTTCGTGTTATACTCGAGTGTTGCAAGGAATTGTATTAACGAGAGATATTAATTCTGATAAAATAAAGATATATTCTAAATAATCCTACGCTTACACTTACTGTCCCTATCGAGCTAAGTTAAAATTAGTTTAATATTAGAAATAGAATAACAAGACTTTAGAATTAGAATTGACTTTGATTTAGAAGTTGTAATACCTCCAAGTGAGGCAGAGACTGGCCCGAAGGCATGAGGCTGAAGACCGTTCAGCTTGAGCGACAGACGATTACTGATCTCTGACTTGCGTGTCCGCGACCTCCTCGGATCGCGCGGCGCGCGAGTCGTTGGGCCCCAGAGTGGGGCGGCCGCTCGGCCCGCGAAGTGGGGCGGCCGGTCGTGGAGGGGCGCGGCTCGCGTTGAGCGTGAGCCGGGCGCGTCGGACGCTTGTTCGAGCGTATCGTAGCGGATTATAATGTAATTTAGAAATTAGTATTCAACATAGATTTGCCTTAAAATTATTCGTGTGTGTTGTTTCTGTATATACATGGTCGTGTAGTGTGCTTACTAGCTACGGACTTAAGATATCTTATGAGTAGACATTAGAGAAGTATATATAATGGAGATTTACAGCTGCTGACTCTGTGCAGTGTGCGATGGCGTCTTCGTGCTGCGGCTGGGGGTTGCGTACCCTCCAACTTCGTCGAGGTCGCGCGTCGTGGCGCGGTCGAGTGGTCGAATCCCCGGGTGTGTAGATGGCTGCCTTGGCTCGGCGATCGGGCTGGTTGCCCGTGTACAGGGGCGCTCGTCCCTTGTGGCTACGTGCGGCTGGCGGTGCGTATGGACCTGCCGGGTGCTGCGGGAGGCGTTGGGGGGTGGAAGGCGGTACGCCGGACGTCACACCTCCCCCCTTAAAAAAGGAATCTTGGCGTTGCCAAGATCTCCTGACTGCTAGGTGCGTCTGTGGAGAAGACTGCATTTTCGAGATTTTGCCGGTTAGTTGCCGTACTTCGAGATTGTCCTCGTCGGATGTGTTGCAGCGGGCTCGCTTCGTTCCTGTAGGATGACCCTGGTTGGAGTTGCTTTCCCTCGATGGCCTGTTTTTTGCACTATGCGCTCTCACACTACTGTCACTGCTGTGTTTAATGTTTTTGGTACGCGGTTTTTCAGTTTTTTCACTTTTCGCGTTAGCACTATCAGTCTTTGTCTCTCTCACGTTACTCATTCTCTTACAAAGTTTTAGCTTATTTGTATGTACGATCTTATATCTACCTTTAATATCTAATTTGGCGTTGTTATTATTCAGAATTTCGACGATTCTGTAAGGTCCCACGTACTGGGATTGAAATTTGTGTTTGTTGGGTTCTCTTAGCAAGAAAACCCATTGTCCTGCTTCGAATTTCTGAATATTTACCTTCTTATCATAATAAAATTTTGCGCGGCGTTTTGCGTTTTCGAGATTTTCCCTTGCGATTTTCTGAGACTTGGTGATTTTATCGTTGAGGTTAATAAGATAATCTGAATATGTTTCATTTTCTGTGTTATCTTGAAACGGTGTGTCTGACGGAACCCTCGCAATACGGCCAAAAACCAATTCGTGAGGTGTATACAGCGTGCCCTCGTGGACGCTGGTATTATAGGAAAGCATGGCATACGGGAGCCATCTTTCCCAATCGTTACTGGTGTGGATGAAGTGTTTCAGGTACTCCGCGAGAACATGATGGGAGCGTTCCACCGAGCCGTTGGTCTGTGGGTGGAAGGCGGTGGACTTGTATTGTTTTATTTTAAACTTAATCGCGATTGCCTTAATCAAACTGTTAATAAAGTTAGAACCTTGGTCTGTTAGGATGCCCTTTGGGCAACCGAATCTGCATATAAATCCAGTAATTAGTGCGTCTGCAATATCGACCGCTGATGTTTGCTTCAAGGGTATAGCTACTGAGTACTTAGTCAAAAGATCCTGGATGGTTAGGATATTCGTGTAACCGTCGGGGGTAGTCGGGAGAGGACCCATCACGTCCATGGAAATCTTGTCGAAAGCACATCCCGGAGTGTCTGTTAATGTCAAGGGTTGCTTTGTCTTAACGCGAACTAGTTTTTCTAACTGACAGCTCCTGCACTTGCTGATATAATCTTGGATTTGTGATTTCATGTTCGACCAATAGTATTTTTCTCTAATCCGCGAGTAAGTTTTATTTACACCTTTATGACCTCCCACGGGTGTGTCGTGATTATCCTGAATTATTTTTAATCTTTTTTCTTCGGGTGGGATATGAATTAAACCCTGGCATACTGTTATTTGAATCGGTTGTTCGTAAAATAGGTCCTGTAACGCTCTCTGAATCTGAGACCATGGCAGTGAATCGAGCGAGGTTTGTGCTATGCTAAAGGATTTTAGTTGGAGTTCGGTAGTTACGTCGAACAATGAGCGTAGTGATTCAATAATAATTTGATAATCGATGGATCGACTTGCGTGTTCTATTATGGGCAGTTGAATTTGATAATGGTCGTCTATCTTGGTTACCCTGGCTTTCGCGAGATTTATGTCCTTTTTGTTAAATAAAAATTTTCCGGATTTTTCGATTTCTTTGGCGCCGGCGTCGTATGGATGTCCCGATTGCGTGATAAAAATTACATTGTTGTCGCGTCTAGTCGCTATGGTGTCTCTAGTGAATTTAAATAACGGTTCGTAACGTACGTGTTCGTGTGGCATTGGTGTGTACATTTCTGTTTTTGAGCTGGAAGTCGGTAATGGCGCCGGTAATGAAGGACTTGTTTTTGGTATAGTAGGAACCTGTGTAGGACGGTTATCGTCGGAACTCGGAGAAGGTGGTGGTGGAGGAGGAACTACGTGTTTTTTCCGTTGGTAGCGTTTCGGTAGTGGGTCAAATATATTTTCG
The DNA here is from genome assembly GCF_050948175.1 of Xylocopa sonorina. Taxonomy (NCBI): domain Eukaryota; kingdom Metazoa; phylum Arthropoda; class Insecta; order Hymenoptera; family Apidae; genus Xylocopa; species Xylocopa sonorina. Next base: position 365,670 of record NC_135198.1, read on the forward strand.
TCGGAAGATGATGATAGCGTGATAGGAAGAACTTTGACTGGATTGCGAGAAAGCGCATCTGCGTTTAAATTAGTTTTTCCGGTTTTATATATCATCTCGTAATCGTATTCAGCTAATTTGAGCCTCCACCTCACAAGACGGCTGGATGGATCCTTCACGGAATTCATCCACACCAGTGGACGGTGGTCAGTGACTAATTTAAATTGGTTGCCGTAAATGTACGGCCTGAAATGGTGTACAGCGTAAATAATGGCCAAACATTCCTTTTCGATGGTTGAGTAATTTTTTTCGGCGGAATTCAGAAGTCGTGACGTGTATGCGATCGGTAAATCGCGGCCTATCGGTCCTTGACTCAGGACAGCGCCTATAGCATCCGCTGATGCGTCGGTTGTAATTACGAATGGTAATTTAAAATTCGGGTATTGTAAGATGGGCGCCTCGCATAGCGCGTCTCGTAGTTTCACAAATGCATTTTCTTGTTCATTTCGCCAGATAAATTGAACATCTTTCTTCAATAGGTTGGTTAAAGGTTTCGAAATGTTTGAGAAGTTAGAAATAAAGCGTCTATAGTATCCTGCTAGGCCTAAGAACTGTTTTATTTGTTTAGAATTGGTTGGACGGGGAAAATCTCGAACAGCGCTTACTTTAGCGGGATCCGGTTTCACGCCACTCTCACTGATTATGTGCCCGAGGTAACTCACTTCGCGCCTCAAGAACTCGCACTTATCCGGCTGGAGGACCAGGTTGGCCTCTCTCAGACGGCGCGTTAGTTTATCGAACTTGACTTGGTGTTCTTGTAGCGAGCTTGCGTAAATTACGATATCGTCTAAGTAAACGAAAAGTTCGTTACCTTGGAGTCCCGCGAGCACATTGTCCATGAGTCGCTGGAATGTGGCGGGCGCATTTTTTAAACCAAACGGCATCCTCGTAAATTCAAAGTGGCCATGCGGTGTGGAGAATGCCGTTTTGTGCGCGTCAGCGGGTTCCATTGGAATTTGATGAAACCCGCTGGCTAAATCAAACGTGCTGAAATACTTGGCACTGCCAAGCTGGTCAAGTATTTCAGTGATGCATGGCAAGGGATAAGCGTCGGCGATAGATTTTTCGTTCAATGCCCGATAATCTATTACGACGCGCCAGCGCTTATTCCCTTGCGAGTCTGCTTTTTTTGGAACAACCCACAACGGCGAGTTATAGGGTGACTTTGAATCTCGAATGACACCGTTTTGCAAGAGTTTCCCTACCTGGTCACGAATCTCCTCTTTGTGCGCAGGGGGAAATCTATATTGCTTGACATTAATCGGTCTATCGTCGACCGTCGGAATTTTGTGAGTGGTAGCTGTTGTATATCCTAACGTGTCTCCTTCGATGTAAAATAGGTCTTGCGTTTTTTCTACCAACCCGATAACATATTGCCTTTCCTCGTCGTTGAGGTGATTCAGCCTTAATAGTTCGATTAATTGGTTTAATCGAGGTTTCGACGCGGTTACAGGATTTTGCGACGGACGTTTATTTTCGATCGGTGTGGCTTTTATAACGGATTTTGCTACTTGTGCATATGTTAAAGATCTCGTGCTTCTAGAGCAAAGGGGAGGTTCGTAACCGGGATACGGTGTCGAACGCGAACTTGAATTTAATATTTTCCCTTTTTGGGAAGAACCCAACAGCGCGGATTGGGCGATATTTGGAGCTAGATTTGCATTTGATTTTGTATTAACGGGCGGATTTGGATTATGAAAGACCGGGAAGAGCGCGGGGCAATCTTCCTCGGGTATCGGAGATATGACCTGCACTGGTTCCAGTTTCACGGCAGGTAAAGCGATTTTGACCGTCCTATCGGTTGAGTTAATTACTCGCGTAATCGCTTCACCTTCGTTAACCTTTACCAGCGCGTTTCCGAGAAACACGCCAGGCGCGATGTCGAGTCGAGGAATTATCCCCTCTGAAATTTGTGAGTTGATTACTCGTATTTTTAACCCGACGTTCATTCGCGGCGGCAGAGAGACCTTTTCCGAGGGTTTTGAAAAATTTTGTGGCGTTGAGGAGTATTTATCGGCGATTTTCGGAGCGTTTTTCGACGATCGATATACCTTCTCGGCGGTCTTTAGAATGTTTCTCGGCGTAGAGTTTTCTTTTTCAGCGATTTTCGATGTCGTCACGAACGGAACCGGCGGAGGCTTATTTTCGATACGTTCGATCTCACATTTGAATGGGATTGTTTTCCCGTACCACTTTATTAATCCCTTTGGAAATGATATTTCCGCGTCGGCGCAGAAACCCGAACCTAAAATGCCGTCTGGTCCGAGGGGAAAATCATCGCTTACGACATTAAACGGCACTACGCGGTCAAACAAGACTATGTTCACGGTACCGATCGTAGTAGTTTTCCCGTTAGTGACCCCCGTGATTACCACTGTTTCCGACGGGTCGATGCGAGCGAGGGAGGAAAGCGCGGAATGCTTAATAACATTTATTTCAGCACCGGTGTCGATCATAAATTCGGTGGGCTCAATTAGCGCACTCGAAGTTAGTACGACACTCGGCGTGTTTGTTTTCCCTGTTAAATTTATTGCGGCACCGGCTCCACGATTTCCGCGGGGATATCGTTCGTCGCGAGAGAGCGGATGTTCGGATGGGCCTCGCGTCCTGTCTCGCGGCGCGGCGGGAGGCCACTCTCGTTTCCCGAATATCGAGTATTATTATAATATTGACGTTTCCGGCATTCGTCAATCTCGTGGCCGGGAGTCTTGCAGTACCTACAGTATTTCTCCCGCACTGCAGGCGGTCGTGGTTGTTCGATAACGGGTCTCGGGGTCGAGGTATACCTGCTATGGGTATTAACGGTACGCGGGTAATATTCGCGTTGATCGGTCGGCGGTTTTCGTTGCGGAAGCGGCCTGGATCGGCAATCCCTCGCATAGTGGCCGGAATTGTTGCAAATAGAACATATTATTTCGGGACGTCTTTCCCGAGGATCTGCGCGCGGGCGAGGATTGCGTAACCTATCGCAATCCAGCTCGTGTCTCTTATGCAATTCGCGAGCGCGTGCAAACGCGTCCCTATGTGACTCAAAAGAATTTATTGGCATCTGGATGCGAATTTCGGGTATAAGACCGTCGATAAAGCATCTGAGTGTTAGTTCGTCGACGTTCGAGAAGCTGCCGTGAGACGCGTACGGCGTTAGTCGCTCGCAGTCTATGATGGCGGTACGCAAATCTTTCACGCGGCTAATGTATTCTAAGATGTGTTCTCCCGGCTTCATAAAAATGTTTGTAAGTTCTCCGCGGTAGTGGTCAGCGGAGCGGATAGCGCCAAACGAATTCCTAAGTATATCGGTAAATTCCAAAATAGTATGGCACGGCTCGTCCTCGAGTGCCAGGTATGCGCGACCTTTTAATTTAGATTTCAGTAAACGCGTGAATGCCCTTTCGCAACCGTTTGGGATTAGGTCGTATGCCCGTTTACACGCCCGGGTAAATTGGAGGACAGGCATATTTTGCCCGTCATAATTCGGTACCGCTTCTAGAGCTTGCTTTAAGGAAAGTTCATCGTGGTGCGAACTCGGAGTTTCTATTTGTGAATTAGGCGATGTTGTTTGTAACAGAGGAAGCGTATCGGTACGCGATACGTCCTGAGAACGGCGAAGAGCCTCTAGTTCACGACGCATTTGCTCGATCTGTTGCATAAGCGAGATTGTATTGTCGGGCGTCTTATTAACGGTCGCGGTATCGGATGTACGTGGTAACGGATCGGCCAGCGCGTCTTGGAAATCAATTGCTCGAGTTACGCGTTTATCGCGGTCGGCATCTACGCCGGCGGCGACGGCTCGAGGTGGTTGGTGTCGCGTTTTTGTTGGCGTTCGCGTAGCCATGGTTTATCGTATTACTTACGCGGCTGAATTTCCGGAATGAAACACGAGATATCCCACCGCTGTCACCAAAAATACGTGTCACGTCTCAAGTTCGGGAAAATTTCCTATTTGACCGTGATCGACACGTAGCCGTCTCCGAAATCTGCGCGCTGAATTGCGGCGGACGCCGGGTTCTTTATGGCTCGCGAAACACTGGTACGAAACGCGGACGCGGTGAACAAGGACGTTCACCTACCTTTTGATGGCTTGAGTGGCTGCTTTAATCGGCTTTCCTTTGTAGATACCGCTGGAAACGTGGATCCCCCTCCGGAATGGTCCCAGTATACGGGCTGTGAGGCGGAATCGTCAAAGGGATGAGTTTCCAGCGAGACTGCTCGGTGGTATTGGACTTCTCTGTACTCTGCGGTGAAGACGGCTGTGCAGGACGGCCGGTGTGCGGAGGAGCCACGGCGAGGATGGCTGAATAGCTGAAGATCGGTACTTGACTTTCCAGGCCCGCGTATTCTCGCACCAATCGACGTATGAAATTCTTCCTTCCCGCGCGTCGAGTTCTTTTCCTACCGTCGGCACAACGCATTCAGCCTACTTCCTCAAAGTCCGGATACGGGTCCACTAAGCGGCGGTCCGCTCTAGTTTGCCGGTCCGTAAGAGTGGAAGGTCGACGTAGATTCGCTCGTAGTGAGACAATGGGTCGATCCAGCTAAGCGGCGGTCCTCTCTAACCGATCGATTACCAAGCCTCGACTACGGTGAAACTCGAATGTGTTTAATACGCGAGAACTCGTGGAAGACTTCGTGTTATACTCGAGTGTTGCAAGGAATTGTATTAACGAGAGATATTAATTCTGATAAAATAAAGATATATTCTAAATAATCCTACGCTTACACTTACTGTCCCTATCGAGCTAAGTTAAAATTAGTTTAATATTAGAAATAGAATAACAAGACTTTAGAATTAGAATTGACTTTGATTTAGAAGTTGTAATACCTCCAAGTGAGGCAGAGACTGGCCCGAAGGCATGAGGCTGAAGACCGTTCAGCTTGAGCGACAGACGATTACTGATCTCTGACTTGCGTGTCCGCGACCTCCTCGGATCGCGCGGCGCGCGAGTCGTTGGGCCCCAGAGTGGGGCGGCCGCTCGGCCCGCGAAGTGGGGCGGCCGGTCGTGGAGGGGCGCGGCTCGCGTTGAGCGTGAGCCGGGCGCGTCGGACGCTTGTTCGAGCGTATCGTAGCGGATTATAATGTAATTTAGAAATTAGTATTCAACATAGATTTGCCTTAAAATTATTCGTGTGTGTTGTTTCTGTATATACATGGTCGTGTAGTGTGCTTACTAGCTACGGACTTAAGATATCTTATGAGTAGACATTAGAGAAGTATATATAATGGAGATTTACAGCTGCTGACTCTGTGCAGTGTGCGATGGCGTCTTCGTGCTGCGGCTGGGGGTTGCGTACCCTCCAACTTCGTCGAGGTCGCGCGTCGTGGCGCGGTCGAGTGGTCGAATCCCCGGGTGTGTAGATGGCTGCCTTGGCTCGGCGATCGGGCTGGTTGCCCGTGTACAGGGGCGCTCGTCCCTTGTGGCTACGTGCGGCTGGCGGTGCGTATGGACCTGCCGGGTGCTGCGGGAGGCGTTGGGGGGTGGAAGGCGGTACGCCGGACGTCACACTACCTATCGTAGCAATAGTGTTCTAATGCTTCTTAAAACGCGATATCGCATCTCATTTCTATGTTTCATGGTAAGATATAATATGATTTCCGAAGTGTCATGTATTCCTCGTCTACACTTCAAATGAATGTAAATGCGACACTTCCTTGCTAGGAAATAGCGTCTGCAGATGTCTAGGTATCGTAGCGATAGAGTTCTAATGCTTCTTAAAACGCGATATCGCATCCCATTTCTATGTGTCATGGTAAGATATAATATGATTTGCGAAGTGTTATGTATTCCTCGTCTACGCTTCAAATGAATGTAAATGCGACACTTCCTTGCAAGGAAATACCGTTTGCAAATGTCTACCTATCGTAGCAATAGTGTTCTAATGCTTCTTAAAACGCGATATCGCATCTCATTTCTATGTTTCATGGTAAGATATAATATGATTTGCGGAGTGTCATGTATTCCTCGTCTACACTTCAAATGAATGTAAATGCGACACTTCCTTGCTAGGAAATAGCGTCTGCAGGTGTCTAGGTATCGTAGCAATAGAGTTCAAATGCTTCTAAAAACGAGATATTGCACCTCATATCTATGTTTCATGATAAGATATAATATTCATTGCGAAGTGTTATGCATTCCTCGTATGCGACTCAAATGAATGTAAATGCGCCACTTCCTTGCAAGGAAATAGCGTTTGCAGTTGTCTACGTATCGTAGCAATAGAGTTCTTATGATTCTTAAAACGCGATATCGCATCTCATTTCTATGTTTCATGGTAAGATATAATATGATTTGCGAAGTGTTACCTATTCCTCGTCTACACTTCAAATGAATGTAAATGCGACACTTCCTTGCAAAGAAATAGCGTTTGCAGATGTCTACGTATCGTAGCAATGGATTTCTAATGCTTCTTAAAACGCGATATCGCATCTCATATCTATGTTTCATGATAAGATATAATATACATTGCGAAGTTTTATGCATTCCTCGTATACGATTCAAATGAATGTAAATGCGACACTTCCCTGCAAGGAAATAGCGTTTGCAGTTGTCTACGTATCGTAGCAATAGAGTTCTTATGATTCTTAAAACGCGATAATGCATCTCATTTCTATGTTTCATGGTAAGATATAATATGATGTGCGAAGTGTCATGTATTCCTCGTCTACACTTCAAATGAATGTAAATGCGACACTTCCTTGCTAGGAAATAGCGTCTGCAGATGTCTAGGTATCGTAGCGATAGAGTTCTAATGCTTCTTAAAACGCGATATCGCATCCCATTTCTATGTGTCATGGTAAGATATAATATGATTTGCGAAGTGTTATGTATTCCTCGTCTACGCTTCAAATGAATGTAAATGCGACACTTCCTTGCAAGGAAATAGCGTTTGCAAATGTCTACCTATCGTAGCAATAGTGTTCTAATGCTTCTTAAAACGCGATATCGCATCTCATTTCTATGTTTCATGGTAAGATATAATATGATTTCCGAAGTGTCATGTATTCCTCGTCTACACTTTAAATGAATGTAAATGCGACACTTCCTAGCAAGGAAATAGCGTTTGCAGATGTCTACGTATCGTAGCAATAGATTTCTAATGCTTCTTAAAACGCGATATCGCATCTCATTTCTATGTTTCATGGTAAGATGTAATATGATTTTCGAAGTGTTATGTATTCCTCGTCTACACTTCATATGAATGTAAATGCGGCACTTCCTTGCAAGGAAATAGCGTTTGCAGATGTCTACCTATCGTAGCAATAGAGTTCTAATGCTTCTTAAAACGCGATATCGCATCTCATTTCTATGTTTCATGGTAAGATATAATATGATTTGCGAAGTGTTATGTATTCCTCGTCTACACTTCAAATGAATGTAAATGCGACACTTCCTTGCAAAGAAATAGCGTTTGCAGATGTCTACGTATCGTAGCAATAGATGTCTAATGCTTCTTAAAACGCGATATCGCATCTCATTTCTATGTTTCATGTTAAGATATAATATGATTTGCGGAGTGTCATGTATTCCTCGTCTACACTTCAAATGAATGTAAATGCGACACTTCCTTGCTAGGAAATAGCGTCTGCAGATGTCTAGGTATCGTAGCGATAGAGTTCTAATGCTTCTTAAAACGCGATATCGCATCTCATCTCTATGTTTCATGGTAAGATATAATATGATTTGCGAAGTGTCATGTACTCCTCGTCTACACTTCAAATGAATGTAAATGCGACACTTCCTTGCTGGGAAATAGCGTCTGCAGATGTCTACGTATCGTAGCAATAGATTTCTAATGCATCTTAAAACGCGATATCGCATCTCATTTCTATGTTTCATGGTAAGATATAATATGATTTGCGGAGTGTCATGTATTCCTCGTCTACACTTCAAATGAATGTAAATGCGACACTTCCTTGCAAGGAAATAGAGTTTGCAGATTTCTACGTATCGTAGCAATAGAGTTCTAATGCTTCTTAAAACGCGATATCGCATCTCATATCTATGTTTCATGATAAGACATAATATACATTGCGAAGTTTTATGCATTCCTCGTATACGATTCAAATGAATGTAAATGCGACACTTCCCTGCAAGGAAATAGCGTTTGCAGTTGTCTACGTATCGTAGCAATAGAGTTCTTATGATTCTTAAAACGCGATATCGCATCTCATTTCTATGTTTCATGGTAAGATATAATATGATTTGCGAAGTGTTATGTATTCCTCGTATACACTTTAAATGAATGTAAATGCGACACTTCCTTGCAAAGAAATAGTGTTTGCAGATGTCTACGTATCGTAGCAATAGATTTCTAATGCTTCTTAAAACGCGATATCGCATCTCATATCTATGTTTCATGATAAGATATAATATACATTGCGAAGTGTTATGCATTCCTCGTATACGATTCAAATGAATGTAAATGCGACACTTCCTTGCAAGGAAATAGCGTTTGCAGTTGTCTACGTATCGTAGCAATAGAGTTCTTATGATTCTTAAGACGCGATATCGCATCTCATTTCTATGTTTCATGGTAAGATATAATATGATTTGCGAAGTGTTATGTATTCCTCGTCTACACTTCAAATGAATGTAAATGCGATACTTCCTTGCTAGGAAATAGCGTCTGTAGATGTGTAGGTATCGTAGCGATAGAGTTCTAATGCTTCATAAAACGCGATATCGCATCTCATTTCCATGTATCATGGTAAGATATAATATGATTTGCGAAGTGTTATGTATTCCTCGTCTACACTTCAAATGAATGTGAATGCGACACTTCCTCGCTAGGAAATAGCGTTTTCAGATGTCTACGTGTCGTAACAATAGTGTTCCTATGATTCTTAAAACGCGATATCGTATCTCATTTCTATGTTTCATGGTAAGATATAATATGATTTGCGAAGTGTCATGTATTCCTCGTCTACACTTCAAATGAATGTAAATGCGACACTTCCTTGCTAGGAAATAGCGTCTGCAGATGTCTAGGTATCGTAGCGATAGAGTTCTAATGCTTCTTAAAACGCGATATCGCATCCCATTTCTATGTGTCATGGTAAGATATAATATGATTTGCGAAGTGTTATGTATTCCTCGTCTACGCTTCAAATGAATGTAAATGCGACACTTCCTTGCAAGGAAATAGCGTTTGCAAATGTCTACCTATCGTAGCAATAGTGTTCTAATGCTTCTTAAAACGCGATATCGCATCTCATTTCTATGTTTCATGGTAAGATATAATATGATTTCCGAAGTGTCATGTATTCCTCGTCTACACTTTAAATGAATGTAAATGCGACACTTCCTAGCAAGGAAATAGCGTTTGCAGATGTCTACGTATCGTAGCAATAGAGTTCTAATGCTTCTTAAAACGCGATATCGCATCTCATTTCTATGTTTCATGGTAAGATATAATATGATTTGCGGAGTGTCATGTATTCCTCGTCTACACTTCAAATGAATGTAAATGCGACACTTCCTTGCTAGGAAATAGCGTCTGCAGGTGTCTAGGTATCGTAGCAATAGAGTTCAAATGCTTCTAAAAACGAGATATTGCATCTCATATCTATGTTTCATGATAAGATATAATATTCATTGCTAAGTGTTATGCATTCCTCGTATACGATTCAAATGAATGTAAATGCGCCACTTCCTTGCAAGGAAATAGCGTTTGCAGTTGTCTACGTATCGTAGGAATAGAGTTCTTATGATTCTTAAAACGCGATATCGCATCTCATTTCTATGTTTCATGGGAAGATATAATATGATTTGCGAAGTGTTATGTATTCCTCGTCTACACTTCAAATGAATGTAAATGCGACACTTCCTTGCTACGAAATAGCGTCTGCAGATGTCTAGGTATCGTAGCGATAGAGCTCTAGTGCTTCTTAAAATGCGATATCGCATCTCATTTCTATGATTCATGGCAAGATATAATATGATTTGCGAAGTGTTATGTATTCCTCGTATACACTTCAAATGAATGTGAATGCGACACTTCCTCGCTAGGAAATAGCGTTTTCAGATGTCTACGTATCGTAACAATAGTGTTCCTATGATTCTTAAAACGCGATATCGTATCTCATTTCTATGTTTCATGGTAAGATATAATATGATTTGCGAAGTGTCATGTATTCCTCGTCTACACTTCAAATGAATGTAAATGCGACACTTCCTTGCTAGGAAATAGCGTCTGCAGATGTCTAGGTATCGTAGCGATAGAGTTCTAATGCTTCTTAAAACGCGATATCGCATCCCATTTCTATGTGTCATGGTAAGATATAATATGATTTGCGAAGTGTTATGTATTCCTCGTCTACGCTTCAAATGAATGTAAATGCGACACTTCCTTGCAAGGAAATAGCGTTTGCAAATGTCTACCTATCGTAGCAATAGTGTTCTAATGCTTCTTAAAACGCGATATCGCATCTCATTTCTATGTTTCATGGTAAGATATAATATGACTTCCGAAGTGTCATGTATTCCTCGTCTACACTTTAAATCAATGTAAATGCGACACTTCCTAGCAAGGAAATAGCGTTTGCAGATGTCTACGTATCGTAGCAATAGATTTCTAATGCTTCTTAAAACGCGATATCGCATCTCATTTCTATGTTTCATGGTAAGATATAATATGATTTTCGAAGTGTTATGTATTCCTCGTCTACACTTCATATGAATGTAAATGCGACACTTCCTAGCAAGGAAATAGCGTTTGCAGATGTCTACGTATCGTAGCAATAGAGTTCTAATGCTTCCTAAAACGCGATATCGCATCTCATTTGTATGTTTCATGGTAAGATATAATATGATTTGCGGAGTGTCATGTATTCCTCGTCTACACTTCAAATGAATGTAAATGCGACACTTCCTTCCTAGGAAATAGCGTCTGCAGGTGTCTAGGTATCGTAGCAATAGAGTTCAAATGCTTCTAAAAACGAGATATTGCACCTCATATCTATGTTTCATGATAAGATATAATATTCATTGCGAAGTGTTATGCATTCCTCGTATACGATTCAAATGAATGTAAATGCGCCACTTCCTTGCAAGGAAATAGCGTTTGCAGTTGTCTACGTATCGTAGCAATAGAGTTCTTATGATTCTTAAAACGCGATATCGCATCTCATTTCTATGTTTCATGGTAAGATATGATATGATTTGCGAAGTGTTACCTATTCCTCGTCTACACTTCAAATGAATGTAAATGCGACACTTCCTTGCAAAGAAATAGCGTTTGCAGATGTCTACGTATCGTAGCAATAGATTTCTAATGCTTCTTAAAACGCGATATCGCATCTCATATCTATGTTTCATGATAAGACATAATATACATTGCGAAGTTTTATGCATTCCTCGTATACGATTCAAATGAATGTAAATGCGACACTTCCCTGCAAGGAAATAGCGTTTGCAGTTGTCTACGTATCGTAGCAATAGAGTTCTTATGATTCTTAAAACGCGATATCGCATCTCATTTCTATGTTTCATGGTAAGATATAATATGATTTGCGAAGTGTTATGTATTCCTCGTATACACTTCAAATGAATGTGAATGCGACACTTCCTCGCTAGGAAATAGCGTTTTCAGATGTCTACGTATCGTAACAATAGTGTTCCTATGATTCTTAAAACGCGATATCGTATCTCATTTCTATGTTTCATGGTAAGATATAATATGATTTGCGAAGTGTCATGTATTCCTCGTCTACACTTCAAATGAATGTAAATGCGACACTTCCTTGCTAGGAAATAGCGTCTGCAGATGTCTAGGTATCGTAGCGATAGAGTTCTAATGCTTCTTAAAACGCGATATCGCATCCCATTTCTATGTGTCATGGTAAGATATAATATGATTTGCGAAGTGTTATGTATTCCTCGTCTACGCTTCAAATGAATGTAAATGCGACACTTCCTTGCAAGGAAATAGCGTTTGCAAATGTCTACCTATCGTAGCAATAGTGTTCTAATGCTTCTTAAAACGCGATATCGCATCTCATTTCTATGTTTCATGGTAAGATATAATATGATTTCCGAAGTGTCATGTATTCCTCGTCTACACTTTAAGTGAATGTAAATGCGACACTTCCTAGCAAGGAAATAGCTTTTGCAGATGTCTACGTATCGTAGCAATAGAGTTCTAATGCTTCTTAAAACGCGATATCGCATCTCATTTCTATGTTTCATGGTAAGATATAATATGATTTGCGGAGTGTCCTGTATTCCTCGTCTACACTTCAAATGAATGTAAATGCGACACTTCCTTGCTAGGAAATAGCGTCTGCAGGTGTCTAGGTATCGTAGCAATAGAGTTCAAATGCTTCTAAAAACGAGATATTGCACCTCATATCTATGTTTCATGATAAGATATAATATACATTGCGAAGTTTTATGCATTCCTCGTATACGATTCAAATGAATGTAAATGCGACACTTCCCTGCAAGGAAATAGCGTTTGCAGTTGTCTACGTATCGTAGCAATAGAGTTCTTATGCTTCTTAAAACGCGATATCGCATCCCATTTCTATGTGTCATGGTAAGATATAATATGATTTGCGAAGTGTTATGTATTCCTCGTCTACGCTTCAAATGAATGTAAATGCGACACTTCCTTGCAAGGAAATAGCGTTTGCAAATGTCTACCTATCGTAGCAATAGTGTTCTAATGCTTCTTAAAACGCGATATCGCATCTCATTTCTATGTTTCATGGTAAGATATAATATGACTTCCGAAGTGTCATGTATTCCTCGTCTACACTTTAAATGAATGTAAATGCGACACTTCCTAGCAAGGAAATAGCGTTTGCAGATGTCTACGTATCGTAGCAATAGATTTCTAATGCTTCTTAAAACGCGATATCGCATCTCATTTCTATGTTTCATGGTAAGATGTAATATGATTTTCGAAGTGTTATGTATTCCTCGTCTACACTTCATATGAATGTAAATGCGGCACTTCCTTGCAAGGAAATAGCGTTTGCAGATGTCTACCCATCGTAGCAATAGAGTTCTAATGCTTCTTAAAACGCGATATCGCATCTCATTTCTATGTTTCATGGTAAGATATAATATGATTTGCGAAGTGTTATGTATTCCTCGTCTACACTTCAAATGAATGTAAATGCGACACTTCCTTGCAAAGAAATAGCGTTTGCAGATGTCTACCTATCGTAGCAATAGAGTTCTAATGCTTCTTAAAACGCGATATCGCATCTCATTTCCATGTTTCATGGTAAGATATAATATGATTTGCGAAGTGTTATGTATTCCTCGTCTACACTTCAAATGAATGTAAATGCGACACTTCCTTGCAAAGAAATAGCGTTTGCAGATGTCTACGTATCGTAGCAATAGATTTCTAATGCTTCTTAAAACGCGATATCGCATCTCATTTCTATGTTTCATGTTAAGATATAATATGATTTGCGGAGTGTCATGTATTCCTCGTCTACACTTCAAATGAATGTAAATGCGACACTTCCTTGCTAGGAAATAGCGTCTGCAGGTGTCTAGGTATCGTAGCAATAGAGTTCAAATGCTTCTAAAAACGAGATATTGCACCTCATATCTATGTTTCATGATAAGATATAATATTCATTGCGAAGTGTTATGCATTCCTCGTATACGATTCAAATGAATGTAAATGCGCCACTTCCTTGCAAGGAAATAGCGTTTGCAGTTGTCTACGTATCGTAGCAATAGAGTTCTTGTGATTCTTAAAACGCGATATCGCATCTCATTTCTATGTTTCATGGTAAGATATAATATACATTGCGAAGTTTTATGCATTCCTCGTATACGATTCAAATGAATGTAAATGCGACACTTCCCTGCAAGGAAATAGCGTTTGCAGTTGTCTACGTATCGTAGCAATAGAGTTCTTATGATTCTTAAAACGCGATATCGCATCTCATTTCTATGTTTCATGGTAAGATATAATATGATTTGCGAAGTGTTATGTATTCCTCGTATACACTTCAAATGAATGTGAATGCGACACTTCCTCGCTAGGAAATAGCGTTTTCAGATGTCTACGTATCGTAACAATAGTGTTCCTATGATTCTTAAAACGCGATATCGTATCTCATTTCTATGTTTCATGGTAAGATATAATATGATTTGCGAAGTGTCATGTATTCCTCGTCTACACTTCAAATGAATGTAAATGCGACACTTCCTTGCTAGGAAATAGCGTCTGCAGATGTCTAGGTATCGTAGCGATAGAGTTCTAATGCTTCTTAAAACGCGATATCGCATCCCATTTCTATGTGTCATGGTAAGATATAATATGATTTGCGAAGTGTTATGTATTCCTCGTCTACGCTTCAAATGAATGTAAATGCGACACTTCCTTGCAAGGAAATAGCGTTTGCAAATGTCTACCTATCGTAGCAATAGTGTTCTAATGCTTCTTAAAACGCGATATCGCATCTCATTTCTATGTTTCATGGTAAGATATAATATGACTTCCGAAGTGTCATGTATTCCTCGTCTACACTTTAAATGAATGTAAATGCGACACTTCCTAGCAAGGAAATAGCGTTTGCAGATGTCTACGTATCGTAGCAATAGATTTCTAATGCTTCTTAAAACGCGATATCGCATCTCATTTCTATGTTTCATGGTAAGATGTAATATGATTTTCGAAGTGTTATGTATTCCTCGTCTACACTTCATATGAATGTAAATGCGGCACTTCCTTGCAAGGAAATAGCGTTTGCAGATGTCTACCCATCGTAGCAATAGAGTTCTAATGCTTCTTAAAACGCGATATCGCATCTCATTTCTATGTTTCATGGTAAGATATAATATGATTTGCGAAGTGTTATGTATTCCTCGTCTACACTTCAAATGAATGTAAATGCGACACTTCCTTGCAAAGAAATAGCGTTTGCAGATGTCTACCTATCGTAGCAATAGAGTTCTAATGCTTCTTAAAACGCGATATCGCATCTCATTTCCATGTTTCATGGTAAGATATAATATGATTTGCGAAGTGTTATGTATTCCTCGTCTACACTTCAAATGAATGTAAATGCGACACTTCCTTGCAAAGAAATAGCGTTTGCAGATGTCTACGTATCGTAGCAATAGATTTCTAATGCTTCTTAAAACGCGATATCGCATCTCATTTCTATGTTTCATGTTAAGATATAATATGATTTGCGGAGTGTCATGTATTCCTCGTCTACACTTCAAATGAATGTAAATGCGACACTTCCTTGCTAGGAAATAGCGTCTGCAGATGTCTAGGTATCGTAGCGATAGAGTTCTAATGCTTCTTAAAACGCGATATCGCATCTCATCTCTATGTTTCATGGTAAGATATAATATGATTTGCGAAGTGTCATGTATTCCTCGTCTACACTTCAAATGAATGTAAATGCGACACTTCCTTGCTAGGAAATAGCGTCTGCAGATGTCTACGTATCGTAGCAATAGATTTCTAATGCTTCTTAAAACGCGATATCGCATCTCATTTCTATGTTTCATGGTAAGATAAAATATGATTTGCGGAGTGTCATGTATTCCTCGTCTACACTTCAAATGAATGTAAATGCGACACTTCCTTGCTAGGAAATAGCGTCTGCAGGTGTCTAGGTATCGTAGCAATAGAGTTCAAATGCTTCTAAAAACGAGATATTGCATCTCATATCTATGTTTCATGATAAGATATAATATTCATTGCGAAGTGTTATGCATTCCTCGTATACGATTCAAATGAATGTAAATGCGCCACTTCCTTGCAAGGAAATAGCGTTTGCAGTTGTCTACGTATCGTAGGAATAGAGTTCTTATGATTCTTAAAACGCGATATCGCATCTCATTTCTATGTTTCATGGGAAGATATAATATGATTTGCGAAGTGTTATGTATTCCTCGTCTACACTTCAAATGAATGTAAATGCGACACTTCCTTGCTACGAAATAGCGTCTGCAGATGTCTAGGTATCGTAGCGATAGAGCTCTAGTGCTTCTTAAAATGCGATATCGCATCTCATTTCTATGATTCATGGTAAGATATAATATGATTTGCGAAGTGTTATGCATTCCTCGTATACGATTCAAATGAATGTAAATGCGACACTTCCTTCCAAGGAAATAGCGTTTGCAGTTGTCTACGTATCGTAGCAATAGAGTTCTTATGATTCTTAAAACGCGATATCGCATCTCATTTCTATGTTTCATAGTAAGATATAATATGATTTGCGAAGTGTCATGTATTCCTCGTCTACACTTGAAATGAATGTAAATGCGACACTTCCTTGCTAGGAAATAGCGTCTGCAGATGTCTAGGTATCGTAGCAATAGAGTTCTTATGATTCTTAAAACGCGATATCGCATCTCATTTTTATGTTTCGTGGTAAGATATAATATGATTTGCGAAGTGTCATGTATTCCTCGTCTACACTTCAAATGAATGTAAATGCGACACTTCCTCGCTAGGAAAGAGCGTTTGCAGATGTCTACGTATCGTAGCAATAGAGTTCTTATGATTCTTAAAACGCGATATCGCATCTCATTTTTATGTTTCGTGGTAAGATATAATATGATTTGCGAAGTGTTACCTACTCCTCGTCTACACTTCAAATGAATGTAAATGCGACACTTCCTTGAAAGGAAATAGCGTCTGCAGATGTCTAGGTATCGTAGCGATAGAGTACTAATGCTTCTCAACACACAATATCGCATCTCATTTCTATGTTTCATGGTAAGATATAATATGATTTGCGAAGCGTTACGTAATCCTCGTCTACACTTCATATGAATGTAAATGCGACACTTCCTTGCAAGGAAATAGCGTTTGCAGATGTCTACCTATCGTAGCAATAGAGTTCTTATGATTCTTAAAACGCGATATCGCATCTCATATCTATGTTTCATGATAAGATATAATATACATTGCGAAGTGTTATGCATTCCTCGTATACGATTCAAATGAATGTAAATGCGACACTTCCTTGCAAGGAAATAGCGTTTGCAGTTGTCTACGTATCGTAGCAATAGAGTTCTTATGATTCTTAAGACGCGATATCGCATCTCATGTCTATGTATCATGGTAAGATATAATATGATTTGCGAAGTGTTATGTATTCCTCGTCTACACTTCAAATGAATGTAAATGCGACACTTCTTTGCTAGGAAATAGCGTCTGCAGATGTCTAGGTATCGTAGCGATAGAGTTCTAATGTTTCTTAAAACGCGATATCGCATCTCATTTCCATGTATCATGGTAAGATATAATATGATTTGCGAAGTGTTATGTATTCCTCGTCTACACTTCATATGAATGTAAATGCGGCACTTCCTTGCAAGGAAATAGCGTTTGCAGATGTCTACCTATCGTAGCAATAGAGATCTAATGCTTCTTAAAACGCGATATCGCATCTCATTTCTATGTTTCATGGTAAGATATAATATGATTTGCGAAGTGTTATGTATTCCTCGTCTACACTTCAAATGAATGCACATGCGACTCTTCCTTGCAAAGATATAGCGTTTGCAGATGTCTACGTATCGTAGCAATAGATTTCTAATGCTTCTTAAAACGCGATATCGCATCTCATTTCTATGTTTCATGGTAAGATGTAATATGATTCTCGAAGTGTTATGTATTCCTCGTCTACACTTCATATGAATGTAAATGCGGCACTTCCTTGCAAGGAAATAGCGTTTGCAGATGTCTACCTATCGTAGCAATAGAGTTCTAATGCTTCTTAAAACGCGATATCGCATCTTATTTCTATGTTTCATGGTAAGATATAATATGATTTGCGAAGTGTCATGTATTCCTCGTCTACACTTCAAATGAATACAAATGCGACACTTCCTTGCAAAGATATAGCGTTTGCAGATGTCTACGTATCGTAGCGATAGAGTTCCAATGCTTCTTAAAACGCGATATCGCATCCCATTTCTATGTGCCATGGTAAGATATAATATGATTTGCGAAGTGTTATGTATTCCTCGTCTACACTTCAATGATTGTAAATGTGACACTTCCTTGCTAGGAAATAGCGCCTGCAGATGTCTAGGTATCGTAGCGATAGAGTTCTAATGCTTCTTAAAACGCGATATCGCATCTCATTTCTATGTATCATGGTAAGATATAATATGATTTTCGAAGTGTTATGTATTCCTCGCCTACACTTCAAATGAATGTAAATGCGACACTTCCGTGCAAGGAAATAGCGTTTGCAGATGTCTACCTATCGTAGCAGTGGAGTTCTTATGATACTTAAAACGCGATATCGCATCTCATTTCTATGTTTCATGGTAAGATATAATATGATTTGCGAAGTGTCATGTATTCCTTGTCTACACTTCAAATGAATGTAAATGCGACACTTCCTTGCTAGGAAATAGCGTCTGCAAATGTCTAGGTATCGTAGCAATAGAGTTCAAATGCTTCTTAAAACGAGATATTGCATCTCATATCTATGTTTCATGATAAGATATAATATTCATTGCGAAGTGTTATGCATTCCTCGTCTACACTTCAAATGAATGTAAATGCGACACTTCCTTGCAAAGAAATAGCGTTTGCAGATGTCTACGTATCGTAGCAATAGATTTCTAATGCTTCTTAAAACGCGATATCGCATCTCATATCTATGTTTCATGATAAGATATAATATACATTGCGAAGTTTTATGCATTCCTCGTATACGATTCAAATGAATGTAAATGCGACACTTCCCTGCAAGGAAATAGCGTTTGCAGTTGTCTACGTATCGTAGCAATAGAGTTCTTATGATTCTTAAACCGCGATATCGCATCTCATTTCTATGTTTCATGGTAAGATATAATATGATTTGCGAAGTGTTATGTATTCCTCGTATACACTTCAAATGAATGTGAATGCGACACTTCCTCGCTAGGAAATAGCGTTTTCAGATGTCTACGTATCGTAACAATAGTGTTCCTATGATTCTTAAAACGCGATATCGTATCTCATTTCTATGTTTCATGGTACGATATAATATGATTTGCGAAGTGTCATGTATTCCTCGTCTACACTTCAAATGAATGTAAATGCGACACTTCCTTGCTAGGAAATAGCGTCTGCAGATGTCTAGGTATCGTAGCGATAGAGTTCTAATGCTTCTTAAAACGCGATATCGCATCCCATTTCTATGTGTCATGGTAAGATATAATATGATTTGTGAAGTGTTATGTATTCCTCGTCTACGCTTCAAATGAATGTAAATGCGACACTTCCTTGCAAAGAAATAGCGTTTGCAGATGTCTACGTATCGTAGCAATAGATGTCTAATGCTTCTTAAAACGCGATATCGCATCTCATTTCTATGTTTCATGTTAAGATATAATATGATTTGCGGAGTGTCATGTATTCCTCGTCTACACTTCAAATGAATGTAAATGCGACACTTCCTTGCTAGGAAATAGCGTCTGCAGATGTCTAGGTATCGTAGCGATAGAGTTCTAATGCTTCTTAAAACGCGATATCGCATCTCATCTCTATGTTTCATGGTAAGATATAATATGATTTGCGAAGTGTCATGTACTCCTCGTCTACACTTCAAATGAATGTAAATGCGACACTTCCTTGCTGGGAAATAGCGTCTGCAGATGTCTACGTATCGTAGCAATAGATTTCTAATGCTTCTTAAAACGCGATATCGCATCTCATTTCTATGTTTCATGGTAAGATATAATATGATTTGCGGAGTGTCATGTATTCCTCGTCTACACTTCAAATGAATGTAAATGCGACACTTCCTTGCTAGGAAATAGCGTCTGCAGGTGTCTAGGTATCGTAGCAATAGAGTTCAAATGCTTCTAAAAACGAGATATTGCATCTCATATCTATGTTTCATGATAAGATATAATATTCATTGCTAAGTGTTATGCATTCCTCGTATACGATTCAAATGAATGTAAATGCGCCACTTCCTTGCAAGGAAATAGCGTTTGCAGTTGTCTACGTATCGTAGGAATAGAGTTCTTATGATTCTTAAAACGCGATATCGCATCTCATTTCTATGTTTCATGGGAAGATATAATATGATTTGCGAAGTGTTATGTATTCCTCGTCTACACTTCAAATGAATGTAAATGCGACACTTCCTTGCTAGGAAATAGCGTCTGCAGGTGTCTAGGTATCGTAGCAATAGAGTTCAAATGCTTCTAAAAACGAGATATTGCACCTCATATCTATGTTTCATGATAAGATATAATATTCATTGCGAAGTGTTATGCATTCCTCGTATACGATTCAAATGAATGTAAATGCGCCACTTCCTTGCAAGGAAATAGCGTTTGCAGTTGTCTACGTATCGTAGCAATAGAGTTCTTATGATTCTTAGAACGCGATATCGCATCTCATTTCTATGTTTCATGGTAAGATATGATATGATTTGCGAAGTGTTACGTATTCCTCGTCTACACTTCAAATGAATGTAAATGCGACACTTCCTTGCAAAGAAATAGTGTTTGCAGATGTCTACGTATCGTAGCAATAGATTTCTAATGCTTCTTAAAACGCGATATCGCATCTCATATCTATGTTTCATGATAAGATATAATATACATTGCGAAGTGTTATGCATTCCTCGTATACGATTCAAATGAATGTAAATGCGACACTTCCTTGCAAGGAAATAGCGTTTGCAGTTGTCTACGTATCGTAGCAATAGAGTTCTTATGATTCTTAAACCGCGATATCGCATCTCATTTCTATGTTTCATGGTAAGATATAATATGATTTGCGAAGTGTTATGTATTCCTCGTATACACTTCAAATGAATGTGAATGCGACACTTCCTCGCTAGGAAATAGCGTTTTCAGATGTCTACGTATCGTAACAATAGTGTTCCTATGATTCTTAAAACGCGATATCGTATCTCATTTCTATGTTTCATGGTAAGATATAATATGATTTGCGAAGTGTCATGTATTCCTCGTCTACACTTCAAATGAATGTAAATGCGACACTTCCTTGCTAGGAAATAGCGTCTGCAGATGTCTAGGTATCGTAGCGATAGAGTTCTAATGCTTCTTAAAACGCGATATCGCATCCCATTTCTATGTGTCATGGTAAGATATAATATGATTTGCGAAGTGTTATGTATTCCTCGTCTACGCTTCAAATGAATGTAAATGCGACACTTCCTTGCAAAGAAATAGCGTTTGCAGATGTCTACGTATCGTAGCAATAGATGTCTAATGCTTCTTAAAACGCGATATCGCATCTCATTTCTATGTTTCATGTTAAGATATAATATGATTTGCGGAGTGTCATGTATTCCTCGTCTACACTTCAAATGAATGTAAATGCGACACTTCCTTGCTAGGAAATAGCGTCTGCAGATGTCTAGGTATCGTAGCGATAGAGTTCTAATGCTTCTTAAAACGCGATATCGCATCTCATCTCTATGTTTCATGGTAAGATATAATATGATTTGCGAAGTGTCATGTACTCCTCGTCTACACTTCAAATGAATGTAAATGCGACACTTCCTTGCTGGGAAATAGCGTCTGCAGATGTCTACGTATCGTAGCAATAGATTTCTAATGCTTCTTAAAACGCGATATCGCATCTCATTTCTATGTTTCATGGTAAGATATAATATGATTTGCGGAGTGTCATGTATTCCTCGTCTACACTTCAAATGAATGTAAATGCGACACTTCCTTGCTAGGAAATAGCGTCTGCAGGTGTCTAGGTATCGTAGCAATAGAGTTCAAATGCTTCTAAAAACGAGATATTGCATCTCATATCTATGTTTCATGATAAGATATAATATTCATTGCTAAGTGTTATGCATTCCTCGTATACGATTCAAATGAATGTAAATGCGCCACTTCCTTGCAAGGAAATAGCGTTTGCAGTTGTCTACGTATCGTAGGAATAGAGTTCTTATGATTCTTAAAACGCGATATCGCATCTCATTTCTATGTTTCATGGGAAGATATAATATGATTTGCGAAGTGTTATGTATTCCTCGTCTACACTTCAAATGAATGTAAATGCGACACTTCCTTGCTAGGAAATAGCGTCTGCAGGTGTCTAGGTATCGTAGCAATAGAGTTCAAATGCTTCTAAAAACGAGATATTGCACCTCATATCTATGTTTCATGATAAGATATAATATTCATTGCGAAGTGTTATGCATTCCTCGTATACGATTCAAATGAATGTAAATGCGCCACTTCCTTGCAAGGAAATAGCGTTTGCAGTTGTCTACGTATCGTAGCAATAGAGTTCTTATGATTCTTAGAACGCGATATCGCATCTCATTTCTATGTTTCATGGTAAGATATGATATGATTTGCGAAGTGTTACGTATTCCTCGTCTACACTTCAAATGAATGTAAATGCGACACTTCCTTGCAAAGAAATAGTGTTTGCAGATGTCTACGTATCGTAGCAATAGATTTCTAATGCTTCTTAAAACGCGATATCGCATCTCATATCTATGTTTCATGATAAGATATAATATACATTGCGAAGTGTTATGCATTCCTCGTATACGATTCAAATGAATGTAAATGCGACACTTCCTTGCAAGGAAATAGCGTTTGCAGTTGTCTACGTATCGTAGCAATAGAGTTCTTATGATTCTTAAAACGCGATATCGCATCTCATTTTTATGTTTCATGGTAAGATATAATATGATTTGCGAAGTGTTACGTATTCCTCGTCTACACTTCAAATGAATGTAAATGCGACACTTCCTTGCAAAGAAACAGCGTTTGCAGATGTCTACGTATCGTAGCAATAGATTTCTAATGCTTCTTAAAACGCGATATCGCATCTCATATCTATGTTTCATGATAAGATATAATATACATTGCGAAGTGTTATGCATTCCTCGTATACGATTCAAATGAATGTAAATGCGACACTTCCTTGCAAGGAAATAGCGTTTGCAGTTGTCTACGTATCGTAGCAATAGAGTTCTTATGATTCTTAAGACGCGATATCGCATCTCATTTCTATGTTTCATGGTAAGATATAATATGATTTGCGAAGTGTTATGTATTCCTCGTCTACACTTCAAATGAATGTAAATGCGATACTTCCTTGCTAGGAAATAGCGTCTGTAGATGTGTAGGTATCGTAGCGATAGAGTTCTAATGCTTCATAAAACGCGATATCGCATCTCATTTCCATGTATCATGGTAAGATATAATATGATTTGCGAAGTGTTATGTATTCCTCGTCTACACTTCAAATGAATGTAAATGCGACACTTCCTTGCAAAGAAATAGCGTTTGCAGATGTCTACGTATCGTAGCAATAGATTTCTAATGCTTCTTAAAACGCGATATCGCATCTCATATCTATGTTTCATGATAAGATATAATATACATTGCGAAGTGTTATGCATTCCTCGTATACGATTCAAATGAATGTAAATGCGACACTTCCTTGCAAGGAAATAGCGTTTGCAGTTGTCTACGTATCGTAGCAATAGAGTTCTTATGATTCTTAAGACGCGATATCGCATCTCATTTCTATGTTTCATGGTAAGATATAATATGATTTGCGAAGTGTTATGTATTCCTCGTCTACACTTCAAATGAATGTAAATGCGATACTTCCTTGCTAGGAAATAGCGTCTGTAGATGTGTAGGTATCGTAGCGATAGAGTTCTAATGCTTCATAAAACGCGATATCGCATCTCATTTCCATGTATCATGGTAAGACATAATATGATTTGCGAAGTGTTATGTATTCCTCGTCTACACTTCAAATGAATGTAAATGCGACACTTCCTAGCAAGGAAATAGCGTTTGCAGATGTCTACGTATCGTAGCAATAGAGTTCTAATGCTTCTTAAAACGCGATATCGCATCTCATTTCTATGTTTCATGGTAAGATATAATATGATTTGCGGAGTGTCATGTATTCCTCGTCTACACTTCAAATGAATGTAAATGCGACACTTCCTTGCTAGGAAATAGCGTCTGCAGGTGTCTAGGTATCGTAGCAATAGAGTTCAAATGCTTCTAAAAACGAGATATTGCACCTCATATCTATGTTTCATGATAAGATATAATATTCATTGCGAAGTGTTATGCATTCCTCGTATACGATTCAAATGAATGTAAATGCGCCACTTCCTTGCAAGGAAATAGCGTTTGCAGTTGTCTACGTATCGTAGCAATAGAGTTCTTATGATTCTTAAAACGCGATATCGCATCTCATTTCTATGTTTCATGGTAAGATATGATATGATTTGCGAAGTGTTACGTATTCCTCGTCTACACTTCAAATGAATGTAAATGCGACACTTCCTTGCAAAGAAATAGTGTTTGCAGATGTCTACGTATCGTAGCAATAGATTTCTAATGCTTCTTAAAACGCGATATCGCATCTCATATCTATGTTTCATGATAAGATATAATATACATTGCGAAGTGTTATGCATTCCTCGTATACGATTCAAATGAATGTAAATGCGACACTTCCTTGCAAGGAAATAGCGTTTGCAGTTGTCTACGTATCGTAGCAATAGAGTTCTTATGATTCTTAAAACGCGATATCGCATCTCATTTTTATGTTTCATGGTAAGATATAATATGATTTGCGAAGTGTTACGTATTCCTCGTCTACACTTCAAATGAATGTAAATGCGACACTTCCTTGCAAAGAAACAGCGTTTGCAGATGTCTACGTATCGTAGCAATAGATTTCTAATGCTTCTTAAAACGCGATATCGCATCTCATATCTATGTTTCATGATAAGATATAATATACATTGCGAAGTGTTATGCATTCCTCGTATACGATTCAAATGAATGTAAATGCGACACTTCCTTGCAAGGAAATAGAGTTTGCAGATTTCTACGTATCGTAGCAATAGAGTTCTAATGCTTCTTAAAACGCGATATCGCATCTCATATCTATGTTTCATGATAAGACATAATATACATTGCGAAGTTTTATGCATTCCTCGTATACGATTCAAATGAATGTAAATGCGACACTTCCCTGCAAGGAAATAGCGTTTGCAGTTGTCTACGTATCGTAGCAATAGAGTTCTTATGATTCTTAAAACGCGATATCGCATCTCATTTCTATGTTTCATGGTAAGATATAATATGATTTGCGAAGTGTTATGTATTCCTCGTATACACTTCAAATGAATGTGAATGCGACACTTCCTCGCTAGGAAATAGCGTTTTCAGATGTCTACGTATCGTAACAATAGTGTTCCTATGATTCTTAAAACGCGATATCGTATCTCATTTCTATGTTTCATGGTAAGATATAATATGATTTGCGAAGTGTCATGTATTCCTCGTCTACACTTCAAATGAATGTAAATGCGACACTTCCTTGCTAGGAAATAGCGTCTGCAGATGTCTAGGTATCGTAGCGATAGAGTTCTAATGCTTCTTAAAACGGGATATCGCATCCCATTTCTATGTGTCATGGTAAGATATAATATGATTTGCGAAGTGTTATGTATTCCTCGTCTACGCTTCAAATGAATGTAAATGCGCCACTTCCTTGCAAGGAAATAGCGTTTGCAGTTGTCTACGTATCGTAGCAATAGAGTTCTTATGATTCTTAAAACGCGATATCGCATCTCATTTCTATGTTTCATGGTAAGATATGATATGATTTGCGAAGTGTTACGTATTCCTCGTCTACACTTCAAATGAATGTAAATGCGACACTTCCTTGCAAAGAAATAGTGTTTGCAGATGTCTACGTATCGTAGCAATAGATTTCTAATGCTTCTTAAAACGCGATATCGCATCTCATATCTATGTTTCATGATAAGATATAATATACATTGCGAAGTGTTATGCATTCCTCGTATACGATTCAAATGAATGTAAATGCGACACTTCCTTGCAAGGAAATAGCGTTTGCAGTTGTCTACGTATCGTAGCAATAGAGTTCTTATGATTCTTAAAACGCGATATCGCATCTCATTTTTATGTTTCATGGTAAGATATAATATGATTTGCGAAGTGTTACGTATTCCTCGTCTACACTTCAAATGAATGTAAATGCGACACTTCCTTGCAAAGAAACAGCGTTTGCAGATGTCTACGTATCGTAGCAATAGATTTCTAATGCTTCTTAAAACGCGATATCGCATCTCATATCTATGTTTCATGATAAGATATAATATACATTGCGAAGTGTTATGCATTCCTCGTATACGATTCAAATGAATGTAAATGCGACACTTCCTTGCAAGGAAATAGCGTTTGCAGTTGTCTACGTATCGTAGCAATAGAGTTCTTATGATTCTTAAGACGCGATATCGCATCTCATTTCTATGTTTCATGGTAAGATATAATATGATTTGCGAAGTGTTATGTATTCCTCGTCTACACTTCAAATGAATGTAAATGCGATACTTCCTTGCTAGGAAATAGCGTCTGTAGATGTGTAGGTATCGTAGCGATAGAGTTCTAATGCTTCATAAAACGCGATATCGCATCTCATTTCCATGTATCATGGTAAGATATAATATGATTTGCGAAGTGTTATGTATTCCTCGTCTACACTTCAAATGAATGTAAATGCGACACTTCCTTGCAAGGAAATAGAGTTTGCAGATTTCTACGTATCGTAGCAATAGAGTTCTAATGCTTCTTAAAACGCGATATCGCATCTCATATCTATGTTTCATGATAAGACATAATATACATTGCGAAGTTTTATGCATTCCTCGTATACGATTCAAATGAATGTAAATGCGACACTTCCCTGCAAGGAAATAGCGTTTGCAGTTGTCTACTGTGACGTCCGGCGTACCGCCGTACACCCTCCAGCGCCTCCCGCAGCATCCAGCAGCGGTACCTGCAACAAAATTATTGAAACAACTGCAGTAACGAGTGGCCGCAAAGGTAAGAATCTTTGATATTTACCGCGTCCGCGAGTGATAACAGTGTTCGCGTCCCATCAACGGAACCCTCATCCGTCGCGATTTAGCGACTATATTCCGTGACTTGGCTGCGTGTCATCCGCGAGTTATATCGGAAATTTTCCTAGACCGCGACGTGACACAAAATTTGGTGACAGCGGTGGGATTGCTTCGCGTCGAATCTAGAAATTCCGCTACGAAGAGACGTGACCAGCCATGGCGACGCGTACGCCGGTTAAAACTCGCCACCAGCCGCCCCGAGGCACCGCCGCAGGCGCCGACACAGACAAAGAGCATCAAGTTGCTCGCAGGATCGAATTCCATGACGCACATGCTGATCCGCTTCCGCGAACCTCCGAGACCGCCGAGAGTAATCGAACCGCCGATAATACTATCGCGTTAATGCAACAGATCGACGAACTGCGCCGCGAACTCGAGACACTTCGGCGTTCTCAGAATTTAACTTGTACCGACACAGCTTCGTTAGAGATCCCACGTTTAAATTCGACCCCTACGCAAAGCGCGAACGCGGACATAGTGTATCGCCACGATGAACTATCATTAAAGCAGGCTCTCGAAGCCGTCCCCAATTTTGACGGACAGAATATACCTGTCCTACAATTCACTAGGGCTTGTAAACGCGCATTTGAGTTGATTCCAAACGGGTGCGAACGTACGTTTACACGCTTAGTTAAATGTAAGCTAAAGGGCCGCGCATATTTAGCACTCGAAGACGAATCCTGTAATACGGTATTAGAGCTCACGGACCTTCTACGAAATTCGTTCGGCACATCTCGATCCGCGCATCATTATCGCGGAGAGTTAACAAATATCTATATGAAACAGGACGAGCATATACTCGATTTTATTAGCCGCGTCAAAGATTTACGCTCTGCAATTATTGACTGCGAACGCCTATCGCCTTATGCGTCGGAAAACTCGTCCGATGTAGACGAATTAACACTTCGGTGTTTCGTCGACGGATTAATTCCGGAAATCCGTACACAGATCCCCATGCAACAGCTTCACTCGCCGCAAGAGGCTTTCAGACGCGCTCGCGAACTGTTCAAGCGCTACGAGCTGGACTGCGAGCGATTAATAAATTCTCCCCCGCGACTAGAGTCTCGAGCTAAACGAAACGACGTTACCTGTTCGAGGTGCAATAATATCGGGCACTACGCCAGAGACTGCCGGGTTAGATTACCACCCCCACGACAACCATCGTATACTTATCCTTCCGCCACTTCACGCGAAATTCCTGCACGAAGAACCGCCTATGAAAATCCGCGACCGGTTACGCCGCGCGAAAAATTTTGTAGATACTGCAAGACACCGGGCCACGAGTTAGAAGAGTGCAGGAAAAGGCAGTATTATAATAATGTCAGGGCTTCGGGAAACGGGAACGGCCTCCAGCCGCGCCGCGAGACGGGCCGCGAGGTCAACCGAAATATACGATCTCTCGCAACGAACAACCCGACAACCGAGGACGACGATACGGTGCAGCAATAAACCTCACCGGAAAAACCAACACGCCGAGTGTTATCCTGAATTCGGACACCCTATTGAAAAGTACCGAGTTCATGATTGATACCGGCGCCGAAATTAACGTCGTGAAACGGTCCGCGTTATCTTTATCTGCCCGAATCGATCCTTCAGAGACGTTGATTATCACGGGAGTCACGAATGGTCAAACCAAAACCATCGGGACTGTTAATATCGTTTTATTCGGTCGCGTCGTGCCATTTAATGTAGTTAACGACGATTTCCCTCTCGGCCCAGACGGGATATTAGGCTCAGGTTTCTGCGCTGACGCGGAAATCTCTTTTCCGAAAAAAGAGATTAAATGGCACGGGAAAACGATTCGTTTCTGTCGCGATATTTCTTCCACGGAGGACAAGCTTATCCCTAATTCAGGAAGAAAGCTTTCGGAAACCTCCGAAAAAGTAAATAATCCGATTGAAAAACCGCCGAAAGCTCTAGAGGAAGCAAAACGCGCCGCGAAACCCTCCAAAGAGCCTCGAAAATCCGCTAAAAATTTTTTTAAAAGCGAGCAAATATCAATACCGCCGCGTATGAACGTAGGGATAAGAGTCCGAATAATTAATTCGCATCTTCCCGAGGGGATAATTCCCCGCATCGACATAGCGCCGGGAATCTATTTCGGCAACGCACTGGTGAAAGTTGCGGGAGATACGGCGATAGCCAGGGTAATTAACTCTACCGATAAAACGGTCGAATTCGCCCTACCTCCAATCAAACTAGAGCCAGTTGAAATTATGTCATCAAATGCAAAGGAAGACAGCCTCGCGCTCTTTCCAATTTTTTCACAAATTTCCGAATCGAACGATAGGTCGAAATCAAGTGTCGCCGATTCGTCCGGCAAATCCCAAAAGGGAAAGTCAAATAATACAGCTCCGCGTACTACGCCGTGTTTCGAGCTCGAATCTCCTCTTTGCGCCCAGAGACAATTAACCTACGCGCAGGTAACCAAATCGACCGCAAAAGTCGCACCGACTCGACCCTCCGCAACCGCATCGAAATCCCGCCTAGAGCAGGTAATCAACCTCTTGCGACTCGAGCATCTGAACGACGAAGAAAAGCGCCATGTAATCGATTTAATAACCAAAAGCCAGGATTTATTCTACATCGAGGGCGATGTTTTGGGCCACACCACTGCGACGACTCATAAAATTCCCACGGTCGACGACAGACCAATCAATGTTAAGCAGTATCGCTTTCCGCCCGCACACAAAGAGGAAATTCGAACGCAAGTCGAGACCCTGTTACGTAACGGCATCATTCGCGATTCCAAATCACCGTATAACTCCCCTCTTTGGGTCGTCCCAAAGAAAGCGGATTCGCAAGGGAAAAAGCGCTGGCGAGTCGTCATCGATTATCGCGCGTTAAACGAGAAGTCGATCGCCGACGCATATCCTTTGCCTTGTATAACTGAAATACTTGACCAGCTTGGCAGTGCCAAGTATTTCAGTACCTTCGATTTAGCCAGCGGGTTTCACCAGATACCGATGGAACCCGCTGACGCCCATAAAACCGCGTTTTCAACGCCACATGGGCATTTCGAATTTACGAGGATGCCATTCGGGCTCAAAAACGCGCCCGCCACATTTCAACGCTTAATGGACAGCGTGCTTGCGGGATTACAGGGAAACGAACTATTCGTATACCTAGACGACATAGTCGTTTACGCGAGCTCGCTCCAAGAGCATGCGGCCAAGTATATAAAACTAACAAACAGACTCCGAGAAGCGAACTTGGCACTTCAACCCGATAAGTGCGAGTTCCTCCGCCGCGAGGTTAGTTATCTCGGGCACGTCATTAGCGAAAGTGGCGTGAAACCCGACCCTTCGAAAATAAGCGCCGTCCGAAACTTTCCGCGTCCTACGAACCCCAAACAAGTAAAACAATTTCTGGGACTCGCGGGTTACTACAGACGCTTTATAGAAAATTTTTCCAATATCGCAAAGCCGCTAACAAATTTATTAAAAAAGGATATCCCGTTCGTATGGCGAAACGAGCAACAAAACGCGTTCGTTTATTTACGAGATGCATTATGCGAAGCGCCAATTCTACAATTTCCAAATTTTAAATTACCTTTTGTAATCACTACCGATGCATCAGCGGATGCAATCGGCGCAGTTTTGAGCCAAGGCCCGATAGGCCGCGACCTTCCGATCGCGTATACATCGCGACTCCTAAACTCCGCCGAGAAAAACTACTCGACAATAGAAAAAGAGTGCCTCGCGATCGTTTATGCGGTACACCAGTTCAGACCGTATGTTTACGGAAATCAATTTAAATTGGTAACCGACCATCGTCCACTGGTGTGGATGAACTCCGTCAAGGATCCATCCAGCCGTCTTGTGAGGTGGAGGCTGAAGCTCGCGGAGTATGATTACGAGATGGTTTATAAGACCGGTAAGACGAATTTGAACGCAGACGCCTTATCCCGTAATCCCGTCAAAGTCTGTCCTCTCATGCAATCATCCTCATCGGACGAAAATATATTCGATCCGTATCCAAAACCTCATCATTCAAAGAAATCCGCAATACCTCCTCCTCCTCCACCCTCACCGATTTCAGATAATAACCATACCGCATCAGCCCCTTTACCGACCGAGCACGTTCGGTACGAACCGCTTTTTAAGTACACGAGAGATACCATCGCCACTAGGCGCGACAATCACGTTATATTCATAACAACTTCCGGACGCCCCTACGACGCCGGCGCTAATCAAATAGAAAAATCTGGAAAATTTTTTACACACGAATCAAACATTAATCTGACAAAGGCCAAAGTAACCAAAATAGACAACTTCTATCAAATTCAATTACCCGTAATAGAGCACGAGAAACGTCCAATAGACTACCAAGTAGTAATAGAATCTCTCCGTTCGTTGTACGATGTAATCTTGGAACTGCAATTAACAACTTTTAGCATCGCGCAGACCGCGTTAGACTCAGTTACGTGGTTTCAACTCCGAACAGCATTGCAAGACCTATTTTACGAGACCACACTTCAAATCACAATCTGTCAAGGCCTCATTCATATCCCCGCGGAACAAAGTAGAGAGAAAATTATTCGCGAAAATCACGACTCACCGGTAGGTGGTCACAAAGGAGTTAATAAGACATACTCCCGTATCAGAGAAAGATATTACTGGCCCAATATGAAGGACGAAATTCAGAATTATATTAACAAATGTCGGAGTTGTCAACTAGAGAAGTTAGTTCGCGTAAAAACGAGACAGCCCTTAACTTTAACGGATACACCGGGTTGCGCGTTCGATAAGATATCTATGGATGTCATGGGGCCACTTCCAGTAACGCCCGAGGGATACACTAACATTCTCACGATCCAGGACCTTCTAACAAAATACTCCATTGCTATCCCGTTAAAACAAACTACCGCCGTCGACATAGCAGATGCCCTCATTACCGGCTTTATCTGCAGATTTGGATGTCCAAAAGGAATTCTTACCGACCAGGGCTCCAACTTTATAAATAGTCTAATTAAAGCCATCGCGATAAAATTTCGAATAAAGCAATACAAATCCACAGCTTTCCACCCACAAACGAACGGATCGGTGGAAAGATCACACCACGTCCTGGCGGAATACTTAAAACATTACATCGACACCAGTGGCGATTGGGAGAGATGGCTCCCGTATGCCATGTTCTCCTACAATACAAGCGTACACGAAGGTACCCTCTATACACCCCACGAACTCGTTTTCGGTCGTATTGCGAGAACCCCATCAGACACACCATTCCAGGATAGCACAGAGAACGAAACTTACTCGGACTATTTAATAAACTTAAACGATAAAATTACGACTTCCCAGAAAATAGCGAGAGAGAATCTAGACAAAGCGAAGCGTCGCGCGAAATATTACTATGATAAGAAGCAAAATGTTCAGAATTTCAAAGTCGGTCAGTGGGTATTTTTACTTAGAGAGCCTCACAAGCATAAATTTCAATCCCAATATGTAGGCCCATATAGAATACTTGAAATTCTGAGCAATAATAACGTAAAACTAGCTATTAAGAGTAAATATAAGATTGTCCATGCGAATAAATTAAAACCATGTAAACGTATGAGTAGTGTCAAACAGCAAAAGACTGAGAATGAACAAACTCAGAGCGACTCGAACGCGAGAAACCTTAGTATCAGTGCCAGTGGTAATAGTGTTAGTGACGATAGTGCCGAAGCAAGGGTATCCAGCACCGAAACTTCCGTCACCAGCGACGAAGGTCACTCCGCAGAGGTGAAACGAGCCAGCTATGGATTCGACAGCAGGGAATCGGCAGAAACAAGGCAGCCAACCGGCAGTGCAAAAACTATGGAGCCACATCCAAGCTCACATCCGCCAGTCAGGAGATCTTGGCACCGCCAAGATTCCTTTTTTGAGGGGGGAGGTGTGACGTCCGGCGTACCGCCGTACACCCTCCAGCGCCTCCCGCAGCATCCAGCAGCGGTACCTGCAACAAAATTATTGAAACAACTGCAGTAACGAGTGGCCGCAAAGGTAAGAATCTTTGATATTTACCGCGTCCGCGAGTGATAACAGTGTTCGCGTCCCATCAACGGAACCCTCATCCGTCGCGATTTAGCGACTATATTCCGTGACTTGGCTGCGTGTCATCCGCGAGTTATATCGGAAATTTTCCTAGACCGCGACGTGACACTACGTATCGTAGCAATAGAGTTCTTATGATTCTTAAAACGCGATATCGCATCTCATTTCTATGTTTCATGGTAAGATATAATATGATTTGCGAAGTGTTATGTATTCCTCGTATACACTTCAAATGAATGTGAATGCGACACTTCCTCGCTAGGAAATAGCGTTTTCAGATGTCTACGTATCGTAACAATAGTGTTCCTATGATTCTTAAAACGCGATATCGTATCTCATTTCTATGTTTCATGGTAAGATATAATATGATTTGCGAAGTGTCATGTATTCCTCGTCTACACTTCAAATGAATGTAAATGCGATACTTCCTTGCTAGGAAATAGCGTCTGTAGATGTGTAGGTATCGTAGCGATAGAGTTCTAATGCTTCATAAAACGCGATATCGCATCTCATTTCCATGTATCATGGTAAGATATAATATGATTTGCGAAGTGTTATGTATTCCTCGTCTACACTTCAAATGAATGTAAATGCGACACTTCCTTGCAAGGAAATAGAGTTTGCAGATTTCTACGTATCGTAGCAATAGAGTTCTAATGCTTCTTAAAACGCGATATCGCATCTCATTTCTATGTTTCATGGTAAGATATAATATGATTTGCGAAGTGTTATGTATTCCTCGTATACACTTCAAATGAATGTGAATGCGACACTTCCTCGCTAGGAAATAGCGTTTTCAGATGTCTACGTATCGTAACAATAGTGTTCCTATGATTCTTAAAACGCGATATCGTATCTCATTTCTATGTTTCATGGTAAGATATAATATGATTTGCGAAGTGTCATGTATTCCTCGTCTACACTTCAAATGAATGTAAATGCGACACTTCCTTGCTAGGAAATAGCGTCTGCAGATGTCTAGGTATCGTAGCGATAGAGTTCTAATGCTTCTTAAAACGCGATATCGCATCCCATTTCTATGTGTCATGGTAAGATATAATATGATTTGCGAAGTGTTATGTATTCCTCGTCTACGCTTCAAATGAATGTAAATGCGACACTTCCTTGCAAGGAAATAGCGTTTGCAAATGTCTACCTATCGTAGCAATAGTGTTCTAATGCTTCTTAAAACGCGATATCGCATCTCATTTCTATGTTTCATGGTAAGATATAATATGATTTCCGAAGTGTCATGTATTCCTCGTCTACACTTTAAATGAATGTAAATGCGACACTTCCTAGCAAGGAAATAGCGTTTGCAGATGTCTACGTATCGTAGCAATAGAGTTCTAATGCTTCTTAAAACGCGATATCGCATCTCATTTCTATGTTTCATGGTAAGATATAATATGATTTGCGGAGTGTCATGTATTCCTCGTCTACACTTCAAATGAATGTAAATGCGACACTTCCTTGCTAGGAAATAGCGTCTGCAGGTGTCTAGGTATCGTAGCAATAGAGTTCAAATGCTTCTAAAAACGAGATATTGCATCTCATATCTATGTTTCATGATAAGATATAATATTCATTGCTAAGTGTTATGCATTCCTCGTATACGATTCAAATGAATGTAAATGCGCCACTTCCTTGCAAGGAAATAGCGTTTGCAGTTGTCTACGTATCGTAGGAATAGAGTTCTTATGATTCTTAAAACGCGATATCGCATCTCATTTCTATGTTTCATGGGAAGATATAATATGATTTGCGAAGTGTTATGTATTCCTCGTCTACACTTCAAATGAATGTAAATGCGACACTTCCTTGCTACGAAATAGCGTCTGCAGATGTCTAGGTATCGTAGCGATAGAGCTCTAGTGCTTCTTAAAATGCGATATCGCATCTCATTTCTATGATTCATGGCAAGATATAATATGATTTGCGAAGTGTTATGTATTCCTCGTATACACTTCAAATGAATGTGAATGCGACACTTCCTCGCTAGGAAATAGCGTTTTCAGATGTCTACGTATCGTAACAATAGTGTTCCTATGATTCTTAAAACGCGATATCGTATCTCATTTCTATGTTTCATGGTAAGATATAATATGATTTGCGAAGTGTCATGTATTCCTCGTCTACACTTCAAATGAATGTAAATGCGACACTTCCTTGCTAGGAAATAGCGTCTGCAGATGTCTAGGTATCGTAGCGATAGAGTTCTAATGCTTCTTAAAACGCGATATCGCATCCCATTTCTATGTGTCATGGTAAGATATAATATGATTTGCGAAGTGTTATGTATTCCTCGTCTACGCTTCAAATGAATGTAAATGCGACACTTCCTTGCAAGGAAATAGCGTTTGCAAATGTCTACCTATCGTAGCAATAGTGTTCTAATGCTTCTTAAAACGCGATATCGCATCTCATTTCTATGTTTCATGGTAAGATATAATATGACTTCCGAAGTGTCATGTATTCCTCGTCTACACTTTAAATCAATGTAAATGCGACACTTCCTAGCAAGGAAATAGCGTTTGCAGATGTCTACGTATCGTAGCAATAGATTTCTAATGCTTCTTAAAACGCGATATCGCATCTGATTTCTATGTTTCATGGTAAGATGTAATATGATTTTCGAAGTGTTATGTATTCCTCGTCTACACTTCATATGAATGTAAATGCGACACTTCCTAGCAAGGAAATAGCGTTTGCAGATGTCTACGTATCGTAGCAATAGTGTTCTAATGCTTCCTAAAACGCGATATCGCGTCTCATTTCTATGTTTCATGGTAAGATATAATATGATTTGCGGAGTGTCATGTATTCCTCGTCTACACTTCAAATGAATGTAAATGCGACACTTCCTTGCTAGGAAATAGCGTCTGCAGGTGTCTAGGTATCGTAGCAATAGAGTTCAAATGCTTCTAAAAACGAGATATTGCACCTCATATCTATGTTTCATGATAAGATATAATATTCATTGCGAAGTGTTATGCATTCCTCGTATACGATTCAAATGAATGTAAATGCGACACTTCCTTGCAAAGAAATAGCGTTTGCAGATGTCTACGTATCGTAACAATAGTGTTCCTATGATTCTTAAAACGCGATATCGTATCTCATTTCTATGTTTCATGGTAAGATATAATATGATTTGCGAAGTGTCATGTATTCCTCGTCTACACTTCAAATGAATGTAAATGCGACACTTCCTTGCTAGGAAATAGCGTCTGCAGATGTCTAGGTATCGAAGAGATAGAGTTCTAATGCTTCTTAAAACGCGATATCGCATCCCATTTCTATGTGTCATGGTAAGATATAATATGATTTGCGAAGTGTTATGTATTCCTCGTCTACGCTTCAAATGAATGTAAATGCGACACTTCCTTGCAAGGAAATAGCGTTTGCAAATGTCTACCTATCGTAGCAATAGTGTTCTAATGCTTCTTAAAACGCGATATCGCATCTCATTTCTATGTTTCATGGTAAGATATAATATGACTTCCGAAGTGTCATGTATTCCTCGTCTACACTTTAAATGAATGTAAATGCGACACTTCCTAGCAAGGAAATAGCGTTTGCAGATGTCTACGTATCGTAGCAATAGATTTCTAATGCTTCTTAAAACGCGATATCGCATCTCATTTCTATGTTTCATGGTAAGATGTAATATGATTTTCGAAGTGTTATGTATTCCTCGTCTACACTTCATATGAATGTAAATGCGGCACTTCCTTGCAAGGAAATAGCGTTTGCAGATGTCTACCCATCGTAGCAATAGAGTTCTAATGCTTCTTAAAACGCGATATCGCATCTCATTTCTATGTTTCATGGTAAGATATAATATGATTTGCGAAGTGTTATGTATTCCTCGTCTACACTTCAAATGAATGTAAATGCGACACTTCCTTGCAAAGAAATAGCGTTTGCAGATGTCTACCTATCGTAGCAATAGAGTTCTAATGCTTCTTAAAACGCGATATCGCATCTCATTTCCATGTTTCATGGTAAGATATAATATGATTTGCGAAGTGTCATGTATTCCTCGTCTACACTTCAAATGAATGTAAATGCGACACTTCCTTGCTAGGAAATAGCGTCTGCTGATGTCTACGTATCGTAGCAATAGATTTCTAATGCTTCTTAAAACGCGATATCGCATCTCATTTCTATGTTTCATGGTAAGATATAATATGATTTGCGGAGTGTCATGTATTCCTCGTCTACACTTCAAATGAATGTAAATGCGACACTTCCTTGCTAGGAAATAGCGTCTGCAGGTGTCTAGGTATCGTAGCAATAGAGTTCAAATGCTTCTAAAAACGAGATATTGCATCTCATATCTATGTTTCATGATAAGATATAATATTCATTGCGAAGTGTTATGCATTCCTCGTATACGATTCAAATGAATGTAAATGCGCCACTTCCTTGCAAGGAAATAGCGTTTGCAGTTGTCTACGTATCGTAGGAATAGAGTTCTTATGATTCTTAAAACGCGATATCGCATCTCATTTCTATGTTTCATGGGAAGATATAATATGATTTGCGAAGTGTTATGTATTCCTCGTCTACACTTCAAATGAATGTAAATGCGACACTTCCTTGCTACGAAATAGCGTCTGCAGATGTCTAGGTATCGTAGCGATAGAGCTCTAGTGCTTCTTAAAATGCGATATCGCATCTCATTTCTATGATTCATGGTAAGATATAATATGATTTGCGAAGTGTTATGCATTCCTCGTATACGATTCAAATGAATGTAAATGCGACACTTCCTTCCAAGGAAATAGCGTTTGCAGTTGTCTACGTATCGTAGCAATAGAGTTCTTATGATTCTTAAAACGCGATATCGCATCTCATTTCTATGTTTCATAGTAAGATATAATATGATTTGCGAAGTGTTATGTATTCCTCGTATACACTTCAAATGAATGTGAATGCGACACTTCCTCGCTAGGAAATAGCGTTTTCAGATGTCTACGTATCGTAACAATAGTGTTCCTATGATTCTTAAAATGCGATATCGTATCTCATTTCTATGTTTCATGGTAAGATATAATATGATTTGCGAAGTGTCATGTATTCCTCGTCTACACTTGAAATGAATGTAAATGCGACACTTCCTTGCTAGGAAATAGCGTCTGCAGATGTCTAGGTATCGTAGCGATAGAGTTCTAATGCTTCTTAAAACGCGATATCGCATCTCATTTCTATGTTTCATGTTAAGATATTATATGATTTGCGGAGTGTCATGTATTCCTCGTCTACACTTCAAATGAATGTGAATGCGACACTTCCTTGCTAGGAAATAGCGTCTGCAGATGTCTAGGTATCGTAGCGATAGCGTTCTAATGCTTCTTAAAACCCGATATCGCATCTCATTTCCATGTATCATGGTAAGATATAATATGATTTGCGAAGTGTTATGCATTCCTCGTATACGATTCAAATGAATGTAA
Source organism: Xylocopa sonorina (assembly GCF_050948175.1). NCBI lineage: Eukaryota > Metazoa > Arthropoda > Insecta > Hymenoptera > Apidae > Xylocopa > Xylocopa sonorina. Next base: position 404,126 of record NC_135198.1, read on the forward strand.
ATGCGATACTTCCTTGCTAGGAAATAGCGTCTGGAGATGTGTAGGTATCGTAGCGATAGAGTTCTAATGCTTCTTAAAACGCGATATCGCATCTCATTTCCATGTATCATGGTAAGATATAATATGATTTGCGAAGTGTTATGTATTCCTCGTCTACACTTCAAATGAATGTAAATGCGACACTTCCTCGCTAGGAAAGAGCGTTTGCAGATGTCTACGTATCGTAGCAATAGAGTTCTTATGATTCTTAAAACGCGATATCGCATTTCATTTTTATGTTTCGTGGTAAGATATAATATGATTTGCGAAGTGTCATGTATTCCTCGTCTACACTTCAAATGAATGTAAATGCGACACTTCCTCGCTAGGAAAGAGCGTTTGCAGATGTCTACGTATCGTAGCAATAGAGTTCTTATGATTCTTAAAACGCGATATCGCATCTCATTTTTATGTTTCGTGGTAAGATATAATATGATTTGCGAAGTGTTACCTACTCCTCGTCTACACTTCAAATGAATGTAAATGCGACACTTCCTTGAAAGGAAATAGCGTCTGCAGATGTCTAGGTATCGTAGCGATAGAGTACTAATGCTTCTCAACACACAATATCGCATCTCATTTCTATGTTTCATGGTAAGATATAATATGATTTGCGAAGCGTTACGTAATCCTCGTCTACACTTCATATGAATGTAAATGCGACACTTCCTTGCAAGGAAATAGCGTTTGCAGATGTCTACCTATCGTAGCAATAGAGTTCTTATGATTCTTAAAACGCGATATCGCATCTCATTTCTATGTTTCATGGTAATATATAATATGATTTGCGAAGTGTTACGTATTCCTCGTCTACACTTCAAATGAATGTAAATGCGACACTTCCTTGCAAAGAAATAGTGTTTGCAGATGTCTACGTATCGTAGCAATAGATTTCTAATGCTTCTTAAAACGCGATATCGCATCTCATACCTATGTTTCATGATAAGATATAATATACATTGCGAAGTGGTATGCATTCCTCGTATACGATTCAAATGAATGTAAATGCGACACTTCCTTGCAAGGAAATAGCGTTTGCAGATGTCTACCTATCGTAGCAATAGAGTTCTAATGCTTCTTAAAACGCGATATCGCATCTTATTTCTATGTTTCATGGTAAGATATAATATGATTTGCGAAGTGTTATGTATTCCTCGTCTACACTTCAAATGAATACAAATGCGACACTTCCTTGCAAAGATATAGCGTTTGCAGATGTCTACGTATCGTAGCGATAGAGTTCTAATGCTTCTTAAAACGCGATATCGCATCCCATTTCTATGTGCCATGGTAAGATATAATATGATTTGCGAAGTGTTATGTATTCCTCGTCTACACTTCAATGATTGTAAATGTGACACTTCCTTGCTAGGAAATAGCGCCTGCAGATGTCTAGGTATCGTAGCGATAGAGTTCTAATGCTTCTTAAAACGCGATATCGCATCTCATTTCTATGTATCATGGTAAGATATAATATGATTTTCGAAGTGTTATGTATTCCTCGCCTACACTTCAAATGAATGTAAATGCGACACTTCCGTGCAAGGAAATAGCGTTTGCAGATGTCTACCTATCGTAGCAGTGGAGTTCTTATGATACTTAAAACACGATATCGCATCTCATTTCTATGTTTCATGGTAAGATATAATATGATTTGCGAAGTGTCATGTATTCCTTGTCTACACTTCAAATGAATGTAAATGCGACACTTCCTTGCTAGGAAATAGCGTCTGCAGATGTCTAGGTATCGTAGCAATAGAGTTCAAATGCTTCTTAAAACGAGATATTGCATCTCATATCTATGTTTCATGATAAGATATAATATTCATTGCGAAGTGTTATGCATTCCTCGTCTACACTTCAAATGAATGTAAATGCGACACTTCCTTGCAAAGAAATAGCGTTTGCAGATGTCTACGTATCGTAGCAATAGATTTCTAATGCTTCTTAAAACGCGATATCGCATCTCATATCTATGTTTCATGATAAGATATAATATACATTGCGAAGTTTTATGCATTCCTCGTATACGATTCAAATGAATGTAAATGCGACACTTCCCTGCAAGGAAATAGCGTTTGCAGTTGTCTACGTATCGTAGCAATAGAGTTCTTATGATTCTTAAACCGCGATATCGCATCTCATTTCTATGTTTCATGGTAAGATATAATATGATTTGCGAAGTGTTATGTATTCCTCGTATACACTTCAAATGAATGTGAATGCGACACTTCCTCGCTAGGAAATAGCGTTTTCAGATGTCTACGTATCGTAACAATAGTGTTCCTATGATTCTTAAAACGCGATATCGTATCTCATTTCTATGTTTCATGGTAAGATATAATATGATTTGCGAAGTGTCATGTATTCCTCGTCTACACTTCAAATGAATGTAAATGCGACACTTCCTTGCTAGGAAATAGCGTCTGCAGATGTCTAGGTATCGTAGCGATAGAGTTCTAATGCTTCTTAAAACGCGATATCGCATCCCATTTCTATGTGTCATGGTAAGATATAATATGATTTGCGAAGTGTTATGTATTCCTCGTATACGCTTCAAATGAATGTAAATGCGACACTTCCTTGCAAGGAAATAGCGTTTTCAGATGTCTACGTATCGTAACAATAGTGTTCCTATGATTCTTAAAACGCGATATCGTATCTCATTTCTATGTTTCATGGTAAGATATAATATGATTTGCGAAGTGTCATGTATTCCTCGTCTACACTTCTTATGAATGTAAATGCGACACTTCCTTGCTAGGAAATAGCGTCTGCAGATGTCTAGGTATCGTAGCGATAGAGTTCTAATGCTTCTTAAAACGCGATATCGCATCCCATTTCTATGTGTCATGGTAAGATATAATATGATTTGCGAAGTGTTATGTATTCCTCGTCTACGCTTCAAATGAATGTAAATGCAACACTTCCTTGCAAGGAAATAGCGTTTGCAAATGTCTACCTATCGTAGCAATAGTGTTCTAATGCTTCTTAAAACGCGATATCGCATCTCATTTCTATGTTTCATGGTAAGATATAATATGATTTCCGAAGTGTCATGTATTCCTCGTCTACACTTTAAATGAATGTAAATGCGACACTTCCTAGCAAGGAAATAGCGTTTGCAGATGTCTACGTATCGTAGCAATAGATTTCTAATGCTTCTTAAAACGCGATATCGCATCTCATTTCTATGTTTCATGGTAAGATGTAATATGATTTTCGAAGTGTTATGTATTCCTCGTCTACACTTCATATGAATGTAAATGCGGCACTTCCTTGCAAGGAAATAGCGTTTGCAGATGTCTACCTATCGTAGCAATAGAGTTCTAATGCTTCTTAAAACGCGATATCGCATCTCATTTCTATGTTTCATGGTAAGATATAATATGATTTGCGAAGTGTTATGTATTCCTCGTCTACACTTCAAATGAATGTAAATGCGACACTTCCTTGCAAAGAAATAGCGTTTGCAGATGTCTACCTATCGTAGCAATAGAGTTCTAATGCTTCTTAAAACGCGATATCGCATCTCATTTCTATGTTTCATGGTAAGATATAATATGATTTGCGAAGTGTTATGTATTCCTCGTCTACACTTCAAATGAATGTAAATGCGACACTTCCTTGCAAAGAAATAGCGTTTGCAGATGTCTACCTATCGTAGCAATAGATTTCTAATGCTTCTTAAAACGCGATATCGCATCTCATATCTATGTTTCATGATAAGATATAATATACATTGCGAAGTTTTATGCATTCCTCGTATACGATTCAAATGAATGTAAATGCGACATTTCCCTGCAAGGAAATAGCGTTTGCAGTTGTCTACGTATCGTAGCAATAGAGTTCTTATGATTCTTAAAACGCGATATCGCATCTCATTTCTATGTTTCATGGTAAGATATAATATGATTTGCGAAGTGTTATGTATTCCTCGTATACACTTCAAATGAATGTGAATGCGACACTTCCTCGCTAGGAAATAGCGTTTTCAGATGTCTACGTATCGTAACAATAGTGTTCCTATGATTCTTAAAACGCGATATCGTATCTCATTTCTATGTTTCATGGTAAGATATAATATGATTTGCGAAGTGTCATGTATTCCTCGTCTACACTTGAAATGAATGTAAATGCGACACTTCCTTGCTAGGAAATAGCGTCTGCAGATGTCTAGGTATCGTAGCGATAGAGTTCTAATGCTTCTTAAAACGCGATATCGCATCTCATTTCTATGTTTCATGTTAAGATATTATATGATTTGCGGAGTGTCATGTACTCCTCGTCTACACTTCAAATGAATGTGAATGCGACACTTCCTTGCTAGGAAATAGCGTCTGCAGATGTCTAGGTATCGTAGCGATAGAGTTCTAATGCTTCTTAAAACCCGATATCGCATCTCATTTCCATGTATCATGGTAAGATATAATATGATTTGCGAAGTGTTATGCATTCCTCGTATACGATTCAAATGAATGTAAATGCGATACTTCCTTGCTAGGAAATAGCGTCTGGAGATGTGTAGGTATCGTAGTGATAGAGTTCTAATGCTTCTTAAAACGCGATATCGCATCTCATTTCCATGTATCATGGTAAGATATAATATGATTTGCGAAGTGTTATGTATTCCTCGTCTACACTTCAAATGAATGTAAATGCGACACTTCCTCGCTAGGAAAGAGCGTTTGCAGATGTCTACGTATCGTAGCAATAGAGTTCTTATGATTCTTAAAACGCGATATCGCATCTCATTTTTATGTTTCGTGGTAAGATATAATATGATTTGCGAAGTGTCATGTATTCCTCGTCTACACTTCAAATGAATGTAAATGCGACACTTCCTCGCTAGGAAAGAGCGTTTGCAGATGTCTACGTATCGTAGCAATAGAGTTCTTATGATTCTTAAAACGCGATATCGCATCTCATTTTTATGTTTCGTGGTAAGATATAATATGATTTGCGAAGTGTTACCTACTCCTCGTCTACACTTCAAATGAATGTAAATGCGACACTTCCTTGAAAGGAAATAGCGTCTGCAGATGTCTAGGTATCGTAGCGATAGAGTACTAATGCCTCTCAACACACAATATCGCATCTCATTTCTATGTTTCATGGTAAGATATAATATGATTTGCGAAGCGTTACGTAATCCTCGTCTACACTTCATATGAATGTAAATGCGACACTTCCTTGCAAGGAAATAGCGTTTGCAGATGTCTACTGTGACGTCCGGCGTACCGCCGTACACCCTCCAGCGCCTCCCGCAGCATCCAGCAGCATCTTACCTGCAACAAGCTGCACCTGAGCGTACGAGACGAGCACATCCGCACACGGGGTTACCGCCCTACAGCCGAGCCAAGGCAGCCAAGCCGCAGCATCAACCCAGGAGTTCGACCATTCGACCGAGCTATCGCGCGTATCCAGCGACATACGAGGCATCTGAGGAACAACGCATCGAATCGCCCGCTATAACTCGTCCATATACATATTATTCGAACGTATATACACGTAGATACTAAAATCCTAGATCTAAGTACACGACACATCCATTGTAACACGAACAACACACATATGTATTTCTAAGACTAAGTTCGTTAATTTGTAAGTTGCGACGCGCTTACGCGCGCACCCGACGCGCGCGGCTCACGCTGAACGCGAGCCGCGCCCCACTCCGGCCGGCCGCCCCACCGCAAGGGCCGTGCGGCCGCCCTACCTCGACCGTCCATCCCCACCGCGGGGCCCAGCGACTCGCGCGCCACGCGATCCGAGGAGGTCGCGTGCACGCGAGACGATAGTCACTTCTTATCCGAACTCGCTCGACTTCACTTCAATCCAATGCCTTAGGGCCGTTCCATCACCTCACTTCGAGGTGTCTTGATTCTAAGTTCATATCCGTTCAAGTTCTAGTTCGTACTAAGTCTACTTTAATCTAGTTTAGGGAAAGTTAAGTGTAAGCGTAGGTTTTATATTAGAATATATCTTTGTTTTATTTTACATATTCCACTTGCAATTATTTCTAATACCCTCATACATTCTACGGTATTCGCGTACTCGAAACACACATTCACTCTTCGAATAAGTCCATTGTTTTGAATTCGACTTAGTTAGAGAGGACCGCCGCTTAACTCTGTTGAATGATAAGCATTGACTGTTCGAAGATATAAATCGATTCTTCGTTCTCCTGGACCGACAAGGCTAGAGCGGACCGCCGCTTACCGACTCGTATCCAGCCAGACGAATTACGTTTTGAATGTGCCGCGCCGCTAAACGAAGAACGCGTCGTGCGGGACGTAAAAACTTCCTTCGACGATTATTTCGTGAGTACATCAGTTCCGAGACGGGTTCACCCCGCTACCCTGCCGCTGCAGTTGCGCCTGCTGTCCTGCTTCCGTCGGTTCAACGGTCCAGCCCGAGCCGTTGGAAGCTCATCCAGCTGACGATACCTCGACGCAGCCCGTACGCAGCGACTATCCCGGAAGGCGATCCGAGACGACAGCGGTACCTGCAACAAAATTATTGAAACAACTGCAGTAACGAGTGGCCGCAAAGGTAAGAATCTTTGATATTTACCGCGTCCGCGAGTGATAACAGTGTTCGCGTCCCATCAACGGAACCCTCATCCGTCGCGATTTAGCGACTATATTCCGTGACTTGGCTGCGTGTCATCCGCGAGTTATATCGGAAATTTTCCTAGACCGCGACGTGACACAAAATTTGGTGACAGCGGTGGGATTGCTTCGCGTCGAATCTAGAAATTCCGCTACGAAGAGACGTGACCAGCCATGGCGACGCGTACGCCGGTTAAAACTCGCCACCAGCCGCCCCGAGGCACCGCCGCAGGCGCCGACACAGACAAAGAGCATCAAGTTGCTCGCAGGATCGAATTCCATGACGCACATGCTGATCCGCTTCCGCGAACCTCCGAGACCGCCGAGAGTAATCGAACCGCCGATAATACTATCGCGTTAATGCAACAGATCGACGAACTGCGCCGCGAACTCGAGACACTTCGGCGTTCTCAGAATTTAACTTGTACCGACACAGCTTCGTTAGAGATCCCACGTTTAAATTCGACCCCTACGCAAAGCGCGAACGCGGACATAGTGTATCGCCACGATGAACTATCATTAAAGCAGGCTCTCGAAGCCGTCCCCAATTTTGACGGACAGAATATACCTGTCCTACAATTCACTAGGGCTTGTAAACGCGCATTTGAGTTGATTCCAAACGGGTGCGAACGTACGTTTACACGCTTAGTTAAATGTAAGCTAAAGGGCCGCGCATATTTAGCACTCGAAGACGAATCCTGTAATACGGTATTAGAGCTCACGGACCTTCTACGAAATTCGTTCGGCACATCTCGATCCGCGCATCATTATCGCGGAGAGTTAACAAATATCTATATGAAACAGGACGAGCATATACTCGATTTTATTAGCCGCGTCAAAGATTTACGCTCTGCAATTATTGACTGCGAACGCCTATCGCCTTATGCGTCGGAAAACTCGTCCGATGTAGACGAATTAACACTTCGGTGTTTCGTCGACGGATTAATTCCGGAAATCCGTACACAGATCCCCATGCAACAGCTTCACTCGCCGCAAGAGGCTTTCAGACGCGCTCGCGAACTGTTCAAGCGCTACGAGCTGGACTGCGAGCGATTAATAAATTCTCCCCCGCGACTAGAGTCTCGAGCTAAACGAAACGACGTTACCTGTTCGAGGTGCAATAATATCGGGCACTACGCCAGAGACTGCCGGGTTAGATTACCACCCCCACGACAACCATCGTATACTTATCCTTCCGCCACTTCACGCGAAATTCCTGCACGAAGAACCGCCTATGAAAATCCGCGACCGGTTACGCCGCGCGAAAAATTTTGTAGATACTGCAAGACACCGGGCCACGAGTTAGAAGAGTGCAGGAAAAGGCAGTATTATAATAATGTCAGGGCTTCGGGAAACGGGAACGGCCTCCAGCCGCGCCGCGAGACGGGCCGCGAGGTCAACCGAAATATACGATCTCTCGCAACGAACAACCCGACAACCGAGGACGACGATACGGTGCAGCAATAAACCTCACCGGAAAAACCAACACGCCGAGTGTTATCCTGAATTCGGACACCCTATTGAAAAGTACCGAGTTCATGATTGATACCGGCGCCGAAATTAACGTCGTGAAACGGTCCGCGTTATCTTTATCTGCCCGAATCGATCCTTCAGAGACGTTGATTATCACGGGAGTCACGAATGGTCAAACCAAAACCATCGGGACTGTTAATATCGTTTTATTCGGTCGCGTCGTGCCATTTAATGTAGTTAACGACGATTTCCCTCTCGGCCCAGACGGGATATTAGGCTCAGGTTTCTGCGCTGACGCGGAAATCTCTTTTCCGAAAAAAGAGATTAAATGGCACGGGAAAACGATTCGTTTCTGTCGCGATATTTCTTCCACGGAGGACAAGCTTATCCCTAATTCAGGAAGAAAGCTTTCGGAAACCTCCGAAAAAGTAAATAATCCGATTGAAAAACCGCCGAAAGCTCTAGAGGAAGCAAAACGCGCCGCGAAACCCTCCAAAGAGCCTCGAAAATCCGCTAAAAATTTTTTTAAAAGCGAGCAAATATCAATACCGCCGCGTATGAACGTAGGGATAAGAGTCCGAATAATTAATTCGCATCTTCCCGAGGGGATAATTCCCCGCATCGACATAGCGCCGGGAATCTATTTCGGCAACGCACTGGTGAAAGTTGCGGGAGATACGGCGATAGCCAGGGTAATTAACTCTACCGATAAAACGGTCGAATTCGCCCTACCTCCAATCAAACTAGAGCCAGTTGAAATTATGTCATCAAATGCAAAGGAAGACAGCCTCGCGCTCTTTCCAATTTTTTCACAAATTTCCGAATCGAACGATAGGTCGAAATCAAGTGTCGCCGATTCGTCCGGCAAATCCCAAAAGGGAAAGTCAAATAATACAGCTCCGCGTACTACGCCGTGTTTCGAGCTCGAATCTCCTCTTTGCGCCCAGAGACAATTAACCTACGCGCAGGTAACCAAATCGACCGCAAAAGTCGCACCGACTCGACCCTCCGCAACCGCATCGAAATCCCGCCTAGAGCAGGTAATCAACCTCTTGCGACTCGAGCATCTGAACGACGAAGAAAAGCGCCATGTAATCGATTTAATAACCAAAAGCCAGGATTTATTCTACATCGAGGGCGATGTTTTGGGCCACACCACTGCGACGACTCATAAAATTCCCACGGTCGACGACAGACCAATCAATGTTAAGCAGTATCGCTTTCCGCCCGCACACAAAGAGGAAATTCGAACGCAAGTCGAGACCCTGTTACGTAACGGCATCATTCGCGATTCCAAATCACCGTATAACTCCCCTCTTTGGGTCGTCCCAAAGAAAGCGGATTCGCAAGGGAAAAAGCGCTGGCGAGTCGTCATCGATTATCGCGCGTTAAACGAGAAGTCGATCGCCGACGCATATCCTTTGCCTTGTATAACTGAAATACTTGACCAGCTTGGCAGTGCCAAGTATTTCAGTACCTTCGATTTAGCCAGCGGGTTTCACCAGATACCGATGGAACCCGCTGACGCCCATAAAACCGCGTTTTCAACGCCACATGGGCATTTCGAATTTACGAGGATGCCATTCGGGCTCAAAAACGCGCCCGCCACATTTCAACGCTTAATGGACAGCGTGCTTGCGGGATTACAGGGAAACGAACTATTCGTATACCTAGACGACATAGTCGTTTACGCGAGCTCGCTCCAAGAGCATGCGGCCAAGTATATAAAACTAACAAACAGACTCCGAGAAGCGAACTTGGCACTTCAACCCGATAAGTGCGAGTTCCTCCGCCGCGAGGTTAGTTATCTCGGGCACGTCATTAGCGAAAGTGGCGTGAAACCCGACCCTTCGAAAATAAGCGCCGTCCGAAACTTTCCGCGTCCTACGAACCCCAAACAAGTAAAACAATTTCTGGGACTCGCGGGTTACTACAGACGCTTTATAGAAAATTTTTCCAATATCGCAAAGCCGCTAACAAATTTATTAAAAAAGGATATCCCGTTCGTATGGCGAAACGAGCAACAAAACGCGTTCGTTTATTTACGAGATGCATTATGCGAAGCGCCAATTCTACAATTTCCAAATTTTAAATTACCTTTTGTAATCACTACCGATGCATCAGCGGATGCAATCGGCGCAGTTTTGAGCCAAGGCCCGATAGGCCGCGACCTTCCGATCGCGTATACATCGCGACTCCTAAACTCCGCCGAGAAAAACTACTCGACAATAGAAAAAGAGTGCCTCGCGATCGTTTATGCGGTACACCAGTTCAGACCGTATGTTTACGGAAATCAATTTAAATTGGTAACCGACCATCGTCCACTGGTGTGGATGAACTCCGTCAAGGATCCATCCAGCCGTCTTGTGAGGTGGAGGCTGAAGCTCGCGGAGTATGATTACGAGATGGTTTATAAGACCGGTAAGACGAATTTGAACGCAGACGCCTTATCCCGTAATCCCGTCAAAGTCTGTCCTCTCATGCAATCATCCTCATCGGACGAAAATATATTCGATCCGTATCCAAAACCTCATCATTCAAAGAAATCCGCAATACCTCCTCCTCCTCCACCCTCACCGATTTCAGATAATAACCATACCGCATCAGCCCCTTTACCGACCGAGCACGTTCGGTACGAACCGCTTTTTAAGTACACGAGAGATACCATCGCCACTAGGCGCGACAATCACGTTATATTCATAACAACTTCCGGACGCCCCTACGACGCCGGCGCTAATCAAATAGAAAAATCTGGAAAATTTTTTACACACGAATCAAACATTAATCTGACAAAGGCCAAAGTAACCAAAATAGACAACTTCTATCAAATTCAATTACCCGTAATAGAGCACGAGAAACGTCCAATAGACTACCAAGTAGTAATAGAATCTCTCCGTTCGTTGTACGATGTAATCTTGGAACTGCAATTAACAACTTTTAGCATCGCGCAGACCGCGTTAGACTCAGTTACGTGGTTTCAACTCCGAACAGCATTGCAAGACCTATTTTACGAGACCACACTTCAAATCACAATCTGTCAAGGCCTCATTCATATCCCCGCGGAACAAAGTAGAGAGAAAATTATTCGCGAAAATCACGACTCACCGGTAGGTGGTCACAAAGGAGTTAATAAGACATACTCCCGTATCAGAGAAAGATATTACTGGCCCAATATGAAGGACGAAATTCAGAATTATATTAACAAATGTCGGAGTTGTCAACTAGAGAAGTTAGTTCGCGTAAAAACGAGACAGCCCTTAACTTTAACGGATACACCGGGTTGCGCGTTCGATAAGATATCTATGGATGTCATGGGGCCACTTCCAGTAACGCCCGAGGGATACACTAACATTCTCACGATCCAGGACCTTCTAACAAAATACTCCATTGCTATCCCGTTAAAACAAACTACCGCCGTCGACATAGCAGATGCCCTCATTACCGGCTTTATCTGCAGATTTGGATGTCCAAAAGGAATTCTTACCGACCAGGGCTCCAACTTTATAAATAGTCTAATTAAAGCCATCGCGATAAAATTTCGAATAAAGCAATACAAATCCACAGCTTTCCACCCACAAACGAACGGATCGGTGGAAAGATCACACCACGTCCTGGCGGAATACTTAAAACATTACATCGACACCAGTGGCGATTGGGAGAGATGGCTCCCGTATGCCATGTTCTCCTACAATACAAGCGTACACGAAGGTACCCTCTATACACCCCACGAACTCGTTTTCGGTCGTATTGCGAGAACCCCATCAGACACACCATTCCAGGATAGCACAGAGAACGAAACTTACTCGGACTATTTAATAAACTTAAACGATAAAATTACGACTTCCCAGAAAATAGCGAGAGAGAATCTAGACAAAGCGAAGCGTCGCGCGAAATATTACTATGATAAGAAGCAAAATGTTCAGAATTTCAAAGTCGGTCAGTGGGTATTTTTACTTAGAGAGCCTCACAAGCATAAATTTCAATCCCAATATGTAGGCCCATATAGAATACTTGAAATTCTGAGCAATAATAACGTAAAACTAGCTATTAAGAGTAAATATAAGATTGTCCATGCGAATAAATTAAAACCATGTAAACGTATGAGTAGTGTCAAACAGCAAAAGACTGAGAATGAACAAACTCAGAGCGACTCGAACGCGAGAAACCTTAGTATCAGTGCCAGTGGTAATAGTGTTAGTGACGATAGTGCCGAAGCAAGGGTATCCAGCACCGAAACTTCCGTCACCAGCGACGAAGGTCACTCCGCAGAGGTGAAACGAGCCAGCTATGGATTCGACAGCAGGGAATCGGCAGAAACAAGGCAGCCAACCGGCAGTGCAAAAACTATGGAGCCACATCCAAGCTCACATCCGCCAGTCAGGAGATCTTGGCACCGCCAAGATTCCTTTTTTGAGGGGGGAGGTGTGACGTCCGGCGTACCGCCGTACACCCTCCAGCGCCTCCCGCAGCATCCAGCAGCATCTTACCTGCAACAAGCTGCACCTGAGCGTACGAGACGAGCACATCCGCACACGGGGTTACCGCCCTACAGCCGAGCCAAGGCAGCCAAGCCGCAGCATCAACCCAGGAGTTCGACCATTCGACCGAGCTATCGCGCGTATCCAGCGACATACGAGGCATCTGAGGAACAACGCATCGAATCGCCCGCTATAACTCGTCCATATACATATTATTCGAACGTATATACACGTAGATACTAAAATCCTAGATCTAAGTACACGACACATCCATTGTAACACGAACAACACACATATGTATTTCTAAGACTAAGTTCGTTAATTTGTAAGTTGCGACGCGCTTACGCGCGCACCCGACGCGCGCGGCTCACGCTGAACGCGAGCCGCGCCCCACTCCGGCCGGCCGCCCCACCGCAAGGGCCGTGCGGCCGCCCTACCTCGACCGTCCATCCCCACCGCGGGGCCCAGCGACTCGCGCGCCACGCGATCCGAGGAGGTCGCGTGCACGCGAGACGATAGTCACTTCTTATCCGAACTCGCTCGACTTCACTTCAATCCAATGCCTTAGGGCCGTTCCATCACCTCACTTCGAGGTGTCTTGATTCTAAGTTCATATCCGTTCAAGTTCTAGTTCGTACTAAGTCTACTTTAATCTAGTTTAGGGAAAGTTAAGTGTAAGCGTAGGTTTTATATTAGAATATATCTTTGTTTTATTTTACATATTCCACTTGCAATTATTTCTAATACCCTCATACATTCTACGGTATTCGCGTACTCGAAACACACATTCACTCTTCGAATAAGTCCATTGTTTTGAATTCGACTTAGTTAGAGAGGACCGCCGCTTAACTCTGTTGAATGATAAGCATTGACTGTTCGAAGATATAAATCGATTCTTCGTTCTCCTGGACCGACAAGGCTAGAGCGGACCGCCGCTTACCGACTCGTATCCAGCCAGACGAATTACGTTTTGAATGTGCCGCGCCGCTAAACGAAGAACGCGTCGTGCGGGACGTAAAAACTTCCTTCGACGATTATTTCGTGAGTACATCAGTTCCGAGACGGGTTCACCCCGCTACCCTGCCGCTGCAGTTGCGCCTGCTGTCCTGCTTCCGTCGGTTCAACGGTCCAGCCCGAGCCGTTGGAAGCTCATCCAGCTGACGATACCTCGACGCAGCCCGTACGCAGCGACTATCCCGGAAGGCGATCCGAGACGACAGCGGTACCTGCAACAAAATTATTGAAACAACTGCAGTAACGAGTGGCCGCAAAGGTAAGAATCTTTGATATTTACCGCGTCCGCGAGTGATAACAGTGTTCGCGTCCCATCAACGGAACCCTCATCCGTCGCGATTTAGCGACTATATTCCGTGACTTGGCTGCGTGTCATCCGCGAGTTATATCGGAAATTTTCCTAGACCGCGACGTGACACTACCTATCGTAGCAATAGAGTTCTTATGATTCTTAAAACGCGATATCGCATCTCATTTCTATGTTTCATGGTAATATATAATATGATTTGCGTAAGTGTTACGTATTCCTCGTCTACACTTCAAATGAATGTAAATGCGACACTTCCTTGCAAAGAAATAGTGTTTGCAGATGTCTACGTATCGTAGCAATAGATTTCTAATGCTTCTTAAAACGCGATATCGCATCTCATATCTATGTTTCATGATAAGATATAATATACATTGCGAAGTGTTATGCATTCCTCGTATACGATTCAAGTGAATGTAAATGCGACACTTCCTTGCAAGGAAATAGCGTTTGCAGATGTCTACCTATCGTAGCAATAGAGTTCTAATGCTTCTTAAAACGCGATATCGCATCTTATTTCTATGTTTCATGGTAAGATATAATATGATTTACGAAGTGTTATGTATTCCTCGTCTACACTTCAAATGAATACAAATGCGACACTTCCTTGCAAAGATATAGCGTTTGCAGATGTCTACGTATCGTAGCGATAGAGTTCTAATGCTTCTTAAAACGCGATATCGCATCCCATTTCTATGTGCCATGGTAAGATATAATATGATTTGCGAAGTGTTATGTATTCCTCGTCTACACTTCAATGATTGTAAATGTGACACTTCCTTGCTAGGAAATAGCGCCTGCAGATGTCTAGGTATCGTAGCAATAGAATTCAAATGCTTCTTAAAACGAGATATTGCATCTCATATCTATGTTTCATGATAAGATATAATATTCATTGCGAAGTGTTATGCATTCCTCGTCTACACTTCAAATGAATGTAAATGCGACACTTCCTTGCAAAGAAGTAGCGTTTGCAGATGTCTACGTATCGTAGCAATAGATTTCTAATGCTTCTTAAAACGCGATATCGCATCTCATATCTATGTTTCATGATAAGATATAATATACATTGCGAAGTTTTATGCATTCCTCGTATACGATTCAAATGAATGTAAATGCGACACTTCCCTGCAAGGAAATAGCGTTTGCAGTTGTCTACGTATCGTAGCAATAGAGTTCTTATGATTCTTAAACCGCGATATCGCATCTCATTTCTATGTTTCATGGTAAGATATAATATGATTTGCGAAGTGTTATGTATTCCTCGTATACACTTCAAATGAATGTGAATGCGACACTTCCTCGCTAGGAAATAGCGTTTTCAGATGTCTACGTATCGTAACAATAGTGTTCCTATGATTCTTAAAACGCGATATCGTATCTCATTTCTATGTTTCATGGTAAGATATAATATGATTTGCGAAGTGTCATGTATTCCTCGTCTACACTTCAAATGAATGTAAATGCGACACTTCCTTGCTAGGAAATAGCGTCTGCAGATGTCTAGGTATCGTAGCGATAGAGTTCTAATGCTTCTTAAAACGCGATATCGCATCCCATTTCTATGTGTCATGGTAAGATATAATATGATTTGCGAAGTGTTATGTATTCCTCGTATACGCTTCAAATGAATGTAAATGCGACACTTTCTTGCAAGGAAATAGCGTTTTCAGATGTCTACGTATCGTAACAATAGTGTTCCTATGATTCTTAAAACGCGATATCGTATCTCATTTCTATGTTTCATGGTAAGATATAATATGATTTGCGAAGTGTCATGTATTCCTCGTCTACACTTCTTATGAATGTAAATGCGACACTTCCTTGCTAGGAAATAGCGTCTGCAGATGTCTAGGTATCGTAGCGATAGAGTTCTAATGCTTCTTAAAACGCGATATCGCATCCCATTTCTATGTGTCATGGTAAGATATAATATGATTTGCGAAGTGTTATGTATTCCTCGTCTACGCTTCAAATGAATGTAAATGCAACACTTCCTTGCAAGGAAATAGCGTTTGCAAATGTCTACCTATCGTAGCAATAGTGTTCTAATGCTTCTTAAAACGCGATATCGCATCTCATTTCTATGTTTCATGGTAAGATATAATATGATTTCCGAAGTGTCATGTATTCCTCGTCTACACTTTAAATGAATGTAAATGCGACACTTCCTAGCAAGGAAATAGCGTTTGCAGATGTCTACGTATCGTAGCAATAGATTTCTAATGCTTCTTAAAACGCGATATCGCATCTCATTTCTATGTTTCATGGTAAGATGTAATATGATTTTCGAAGTGTTATGCATTCCTCGTCTACACTTCATATGAATGTAAATGCGGCACTTCCTTGCAAGGAAATAGCGTTTGCAGATGTCTACCTATCGTAGCAATAGAGTTCTAATGCTTCTTAAAACGCGATATCGCATCTCATTTCTATGTTTCATGGTAAGATATAATATGATTTGCGAAGTGTTATGTATTCCTCGTCTACACTTCAAATGAATGTAAATGCGACACTTCCTTGCAAAGAAATAGCGTTTGCAGATGTCTACCTATCGTAGCAATAGAGTTCTAATGCTTCTTAAAACGCGATATCGCATCTCATTTCTATGTTTCATGGTAAGATATAATATGATTTGCGAAGTGTTATGTATTCCTCGTCTACACTTCAAATGAATGTAAATGCGACACTTCCTTGCAAAGAAATAGCGTTTGCAGATGTCTACGTATCGTAGCAATAGATTTCTAATGCTTCTTAAAACGCGATATCGCATCTCATTTCTATGTTTCATGTTAAGATATAATATGATCTGCGGAGTGTCATGTATTCCTCGTCTACACTTCAAATGAATGTAAATGCGACACTTCCTTGCTAGGAAATAGCGTCTGCAGATGTCTAGGTATCGTAGCGATAGAGTTCTAATGCTTCTTAAAACGCGATATCGCATCTCATCTCTATGTTTCATGGTAAGATATAATATGATTTGCGAAGTGTCATGTATTCCTCGTCTACACTTCAAATGAATGTAAATGCGACACTTCCTTGCTAGGAAATAGCGTCTGCAGATGTCTAGGTATCGTAGCGATAGAGTTCTAATGCTTCTTAAAACGCGATATCGCATCCCATTTCTATGTGTCATGGTAAGATATAATATGATTTGCGAAGTGTTATGTATTCCTCGTCTACGCTTCAAATGAATGTAAATGCGACACTTCCTTGCAAAGAAATAGCGTTTGCAGATGTCTACGTATCGTAGCAATAGATGTCTAATGCTTCTTAAAACGCGATATCGCATCTCATTTCTATGTTTCATGTTAAGATATAATATGATTTGCGGAGTGTCATGTATTCCTCGTCTACACTTCAAATGAATGTAAATGCGACACTTCCTTGCTAGGAAATAGCGTCTGCAGATGTCTAGGTATCGTAGCGATAGAGTTCTAATGCTTCTTAAAACGCGATATCGCATCTCATCTCTATGTTTCATGGTAAGATATAATATGATTTGCGAAGTGTCATGTACTCCTCGTCTACACTTCAAATGAATGTAAATGCGACACTTCCTTGCTGGGAAATAGCGTCTGCAGATGTCTACGTATCGTAGCAATAGATTTCTAATGCTTCTTAAAACGCGATATCGCATCTCATTTCTATGTTTCATGGTAAGATATAATATGATTTGCGGAGTGTCATGTATTCCTCGTCTACACTTCAAATGAATGTAAATGCGACACTTCCTTGCTAGGAAATAGCGTCTGCAGGTGTCTAGGTATCGTAGCAATAGAGTTCAAATGCTTCTAAAAACGAGATATTGCATCTCATATCTATGTTTCATGATAAGATATAATATTCATTGCTAAGTGTTATGCATTCCTCGTATACGATTCAAATGAATGTAAATGCGCCACTTCCTTGCAAGGAAATAGCGTTTGCAGTTGTCTACGTATCGTAGGAATAGAGTTCTTATGATTCTTAAAACGCGATATCGCATCTCATTTCTATGTTTCAGGGGAAGATATAATATGATTTGCGAAGTGTTATGTATTCCTCGTCTACACTTCAAATGAATGTAAATGCGACACTTCCTTGCTACGAAATAGCGTCTGCAGATGTCTAGGTATCGTAGCGATAGAGCTCTAGTGCTTCTTAAAATGCGATATCGCATCTCATTTCTATGATTCATGGTAAGATATAATATGATTTGCGAAGTGTTATGTATTCCTCGTCTACACTTTAAATGAATGTAAATGCGACACTTCCTAGCAAGGAAATAGCGTTTGCAGATGTCTACGTATCGTAGCAATAGAGTTCTAATGCTTCTTAAAACGCGATATCGCATCTCATTTCTATGTTTCATGGTAAGATATAATATGATTTGCGGAGTGTCATGTATTCCTCGTCTACACTTCAAATGAATGTAAATGCGACACTTCCTTGCTAGGAAATAGCGTCTGCAGGTGTCTAGGTATCGTAGCAATAGAGTTCAAATGCTTCTAAAAACGAGATATTGCACCTCATATCTATGTTTCATGATAAGATATAATATTCATTGCGAAGTGTTATGCATTCCTCGTATACGATTCAAATGAATGTAAATGCGCCACTTCCTTGCAAGGAAATAGCGTTTGCAGTTGTCTACGTATCGTAGCAATAGAGTTCTTATGATTCTTAGAACGCGATATCGCATCTCATTTCTATGTTTCATGGTAAGATATGATATGATTTGCGAAGTGTTACGTATTCCTCGTCTACACTTCAAATGAATGTAAATGCGACACTTCCTTGCAAAGAAATAGTGTTTGCAGATGTCTACGTATCGTAGCAATAGATTTCTAATGCTTCTTAAAACGCGATATCGCATCTCATATCTATGTTTCATGATAAGATATAATATACATTGCGAAGTGTTATGCATTCCTCGTATACGATTCAAATGAATGTAAATGCGACACTTCCTTGCAAGGAAATAGCGTTTGCAGTTGTCTACGTATCGTAGCAATAGAGTTCTTATGATTCTTAAAACGCGATATCGCATCTCATTTTTATGTTTCATGGTAAGATATAATATGATTTGCGAAGTGTTACGTATTCCTCGTCTACACTTCAAATGAATGTAAATGCGACACTTCCTTGCAAAGAAACAGCGTTTGCAGATGTCTACGTATCGTAGCAATAGATTTCTAATGCTTCTTAAAACGCGATATCGCATCTCATATCTATGTTTCATGATAAGATATAATATACATTGCGAAGTGTTATGCATTCCTCGTATACGATTCAAATGAATGTAAATGCGACACTTCCTTGCAAGGAAATAGCGTTTGCAGTTGTCTACGTATCGTAGCAATAGAGTTCTTATGATTCTTAAGACGCGATATCGCATCTCATTTCTATGTTTCATGGTAAGATATAATATGATTTGCGAAGTGTTATGTATTCCTCGTCTACACTTCAAATGAATGTAAATGCGATACTTCCTTGCTAGGAAATAGCGTCTGTAGATGTGTAGGTATCGTAGCGATAGAGTTCTAATGCTTCATAAAACGCGATAACGCATCTCATTTCCATGTATCATGGTAAGATATAATATGATTTGCGAAGTGTTATGTATTCCTCGTCTACACTTCAAATGAATGTAAATGCGACACTTCCTTGCAAGGAAATAGAGTTTGCAGATTTCTACGTATCGTAGCAATAGAGTTCTAATGCTTCTTAAAACGCGATATCGCATCTCATATCTATGTTTCATGATAAGACATAATATACATTGCGAAGTTTTATGCATTCCTCGTATACGATTCAAATGAATGTAAATGCGACACTTCCCTGCAAGGAAATAGCGTTTGCAGTTGTCTACTGTCACGTCGCGGTCTAGGAAAATTTCCGATATAACTCGCGGATGACACGCAGCCAAGTCACGGAATATAGTCGCTAAATCGCGACGGATGAGGGTTCCGTTGATGGGACGCGAACACTGTTATCACTCGCGGACGCGGTAAATATCAAAGATTCTTACCTTTGCGGCCACTCGTTACTGCAGTTGTTTCAATAATTTTGTTGCAGGTACCGCTGTCGTCTCGGATCGCCTTCCGGGATAGTCGCTGCGTACGGGCTGCGTCGAGGTATCGTCAGCTGGATGAGCTTCCAACGGCTCGGGCTGGACCGTTGAACCGACGGAAGCAGGACAGCAGGCGCAACTGCAGCGGCAGGGTAGCGGGGTGAACCCGTCTCGGAACTGATGTACTCACGAAATAATCGTCGAAGGAAGTTTTTACGTCCCGCACGACGCGTTCTTCGTTTAGCGGCGCGGCACATTCAAAACGTAATTCGTCTGGCTGGATACGAGTCGGTAAGCGGCGGTCCGCTCTAGCCTTGTCGGTCCAGGAGAACGAAGAATCGATTTATATCTTCGAACAGTCAATGCTTATCATTCAACAGAGTTAAGCGGCGGTCCTCTCTAACTAAGTCGAATTCAAAACAATGGACTTATTCGAAGAGTGAATGTGTGTTTCGAGTACGCGAATACCGTAGAATGTATGAGGGTATTAGAAATAATTGCAAGTGGAATATGTAAAATAAAACAAAGATATATTCTAATATAAAACCTACGCTTACACTTAACTTTCCCTAAACTAGATTAAAGTAGACTTAGTACGAACTAGAACTTGAACGGATATGAACTTAGAATCAAGACACCTCGAAGTGAGGTGATGGAACGGCCCTAAGGCATTGGATTGAAGTGAAGTCGAGCGAGTTCGGATAAGAAGTGACTATCGTCTCGCGTGCACGCGACCTCCTCGGATCGCGTGGCGCGCGAGTCGCTGGGCCCCGCGGTGGGGATGGACGGTCGAGGTAGGGCGGCCGCACGGCCCTTGCGGTGGGGCGGCCGGCCGGAGTGGGGCGCGGCTCGCGTTCAGCGTGAGCCGCGCGCGTCGGGTGCGCGCGTAAGCGCGTCGCAACTTACAAATTAACGAACTTAGTCTTAGAAATACATATGTGTGTTGTTCGTGTTACAATGGATGTGTCGTGTACTTAGATCTAGGATTTTAGTATCTACGTGTATATACGTTCGAATAATATGTATATGGACGAGTTATAGCGGGCGATTCGATGCGTTGTTCCTCAGATGCCTCGTATGTCGCTGGATACGCGCGATAGCTCGGTCGAATGGTCGAACTCCTGGGTTGATGCTGCGGCTTGGCTGCCTTGGCTCGGCTGTAGGGCGGTAACCCCGTGTGCGGATGTGCTCGTCTCGTACGCTCAGGTGCAGCTTGTTGCAGGTAAGATGCTGCTGGATGCTGCGGGAGGCGCTGGAGGGTGTACGGCGGTACGCCGGACGTCACACCTCCCCCCTCAAAAAAGGAATCTTGGCGGTGCCAAGATCTCCTGACTGGCGGATGTGAGCTTGGATGTGGCTCCATAGTTTTTGCACTGCCGGTTGGCTGCCTTGTTTCTGCCGATTCCCTGCTGTCGAATCCATAGCTGGCTCGTTTCACCTCTGCGGAGTGACCTTCGTCGCTGGTGACGGAAGTTTCGGTGCTGGATACCCTTGCTTCGGCACTATCGTCACTAACACTATTACCACTGGCACTGATACTAAGGTTTCTCGCGTTCGAGTCGCTCTGAGTTTGTTCATTCTCAGTCTTTTGCTGTTTGACACTACTCATACGTTTACATGGTTTTAATTTATTCGCATGGACAATCTTATATTTACTCTTAATAGCTAGTTTTACGTTATTATTGCTCAGAATTTCAAGTATTCTATATGGGCCTACATATTGGGATTGAAATTTATGCTTGTGAGGCTCTCTAAGTAAAAATACCCACTGACCGACTTTGAAATTCTGAACATTTTGCTTCTTATCATAGTAATATTTCGCGCGACGCTTCGCTTTGTCTAGATTCTCTCTCGCTATTTTCTGGGAAGTCGTAATTTTATCGTTTAAGTTTATTAAATAGTCCGAGTAAGTTTCGTTCTCTGTGCTATCCTGGAATGGTGTGTCTGATGGGGTTCTCGCAATACGACCGAAAACGAGTTCGTGGGGTGTATAGAGGGTACCTTCGTGTACGCTTGTATTGTAGGAGAACATGGCATACGGGAGCCATCTCTCCCAATCGCCACTGGTGTCGATGTAATGTTTTAAGTATTCCGCCAGGACGTGGTGTGATCTTTCCACCGATCCGTTCGTTTGTGGGTGGAAAGCTGTGGATTTGTATTGCTTTATTCGAAATTTTATCGCGATGGCTTTAATTAGACTATTTATAAAGTTGGAGCCCTGGTCGGTAAGAATTCCTTTTGGACATCCAAATCTGCAGATAAAGCCGGTAATGAGGGCATCTGCTATGTCGACGGCGGTAGTTTGTTTTAACGGGATAGCAATGGAGTATTTTGTTAGAAGGTCCTGGATCGTGAGAATGTTAGTGTATCCCTCGGGCGTT
Source organism: Xylocopa sonorina (assembly GCF_050948175.1). Lineage (NCBI taxonomy): Eukaryota > Metazoa > Arthropoda > Insecta > Hymenoptera > Apidae > Xylocopa > Xylocopa sonorina. The sequence continues at coordinate 426,487 of NC_135198.1, forward strand.
ACTGGAAGTGGCCCCATGACATCCATAGATATCTTATCGAACGCGCAACCCGGTGTATCCGTTAAAGTTAAGGGCTGTCTCGTTTTTACGCGAACTAACTTCTCTAGTTGACAACTCCGACATTTGTTAATATAATTCTGAATTTCGTCCTTCATATTGGGCCAGTAATATCTTTCTCTGATACGGGAGTATGTCTTATTAACTCCTTTGTGACCACCTACCGGTGAGTCGTGATTTTCGCGAATAATTTTCTCTCTACTTTGTTCCGCGGGGATATGAATGAGGCCTTGACAGATTGTGATTTGAAGTGTGGTCTCGTAAAATAGGTCTTGCAATGCTGTTCGGAGTTGAAACCACGTAACTGAGTCTAACGCGGTCTGCGCGATGCTAAAAGTTGTTAATTGCAGTTCCAAGATTACATCGTACAACGAACGGAGAGATTCTATTACTACTTGGTAGTCTATTGGACGTTTCTCGTGCTCTATTACGGGTAATTGAATTTGATAGAAGTTGTCTATTTTGGTTACTTTGGCCTTTGTCAGATTAATGTTTGATTCGTGTGTAAAAAATTTTCCAGATTTTTCTATTTGATTAGCGCCGGCGTCGTAGGGGCGTCCGGAAGTTGTTATGAATATAACGTGATTGTCGCGCCTAGTGGCGATGGTATCTCTCGTGTACTTAAAAAGCGGTTCGTACCGAACGTGCTCGGTCGGTAAAGGGGCTGATGCGGTATGGTTATTATCTGAAATCGGTGAGGGTGGAGGAGGAGGAGGTATTGCGGATTTCTTTGAATGATGAGGTTTTGGATACGGATCGAATATATTTTCGTCCGATGAGGATGATTGCATGAGAGGACAGACTTTGACGGGATTACGGGATAAGGCGTCTGCGTTCAAATTCGTCTTACCGGTCTTATAAACCATCTCGTAATCATACTCCGCGAGCTTCAGCCTCCACCTCACAAGACGGCTGGATGGATCCTTGACGGAGTTCATCCACACCAGTGGACGATGGTCGGTTACCAATTTAAATTGATTTCCGTAAACATACGGTCTGAACTGGTGTACCGCATAAACGATCGCGAGGCACTCTTTTTCTATTGTCGAGTAGTTTTTCTCGGCGGAGTTTAGGAGTCGCGATGTATACGCGATCGGAAGGTCGCGGCCTATCGGGCCTTGGCTCAAAACTGCGCCGATTGCATCCGCTGATGCATCGGTAGTGATTACAAAAGGTAATTTAAAATTTGGAAATTGTAGAATTGGCGCTTCGCATAATGCATCTCGTAAATAAACGAACGCGTTTTGTTGCTCGTTTCGCCATACGAACGGGATATCCTTTTTTAATAAATTTGTTAGCGGCTTTGCGATATTGGAAAAATTTTCTATAAAGCGTCTGTAGTAACCCGCGAGTCCCAGAAATTGTTTTACTTGTTTGGGGTTCGTAGGACGCGGAAAGTTTCGGACGGCGCTTATTTTCGAAGGGTCGGGTTTCACGCCACTTTCGCTAATGACGTGCCCGAGATAACTAACCTCGCGGCGGAGGAACTCGCACTTATCGGGTTGAAGTGCCAAGTTCGCTTCTCGGAGTCTGTTTGTTAGTTTTATATACTTGGCCGCATGCTCTTGGAGCGAGCTCGCGTAAACGACTATGTCGTCTAGGTATACGAATAGTTCGTTTCCCTGTAATCCCGCAAGCACGCTGTCCATTAAGCGTTGAAATGTGGCGGGCGCGTTTTTGAGCCCGAATGGCATCCTCGTAAATTCGAAATGCCCATGTGGCGTTGAAAACGCGGTTTTATGGGCGTCAGCGGGTTCCATCGGTATCTGGTGAAACCCGCTGGCTAAATCGAAGGTACTGAAATACTTGGCACTGCCAAGCTGGTCAAGTATTTCAGTTATACAAGGCAAAGGATATGCGTCGGCGATCGACTTCTCGTTTAACGCGCGATAATCGATGACGACTCGCCAGCGCTTTTTCCCTTGCGAATCCGCTTTCTTTGGGACGACCCAAAGAGGGGAGTTATACGGTGATTTGGAATCGCGAATGATGCCGTTACGTAACAGGGTCTCGACTTGCGTTCGAATTTCCTCTTTGTGTGCGGGCGGAAAGCGATACTGCTTAACATTGATTGGTCTGTCGTCGACCGTGGGAATTTTATGAGTCGTCGCAGTGGTGTGGCCCAAAACATCGCCCTCGATGTAGAATAAATCCTGGCTTTTGGTTATTAAATCGATTACATGGCGCTTTTCTTCGTCGTTCAGATGCTCGAGTCGCAAGAGGTTGATTACCTGCTCTAGGCGGGATTTCGATGCGGTTGCGGAGGGTCGAGTCGGTGCGACTTTTGCGGTCGATTTGGTTACCTGCGCGTAGGTTAATTGTCTCTGGGCGCAAAGAGGAGATTCGAGCTCGAAACACGGCGTAGTACGCGGAGCTGTATTATTTGACTTTCCCTTTTGGGATTTGCCGGACGAATCGGCGACACTTGATTTCGACCTATCGTTCGATTCGGAAATTTGTGAAAAAATTGGAAAGAGCGCGAGGCTGTCTTCCTTTGCATTTGATGACATAATTTCAACTGGCTCTAGTTTGATTGGAGGTAGGGCGAATTCGACCGTTTTATCGGTAGAGTTAATTACCCTGGCTATCGCCGTATCTCCCGCAACTTTCACCAGTGCGTTGCCGAAATAGATTCCCGGCGCTATGTCGATGCGGGGAATTATCCCCTCGGGAAGATGCGAATTAATTATTCGGACTCTTATCCCTACGTTCATACGCGGCGGTATTGATATTTGCTCGCTTTTAAAAAAATTTTTAGCGGATTTTCGAGGCTCTTTGGAGGGTTTCGCGGCGCGTTTTGCTTCCTCTAGAGCTTTCGGCGGTTTTTCAATCGGATTATTTACTTTTTCGGAGGTTTCCGAAAGCTTTCTTCCTGAATTAGGGATAAGCTTGTCCTCCGTGGAAGAAATATCGCGACAGAAACGAATCGTTTTCCCGTGCCATTTAATCTCTTTTTTCGGAAAAGAGATTTCCGCGTCAGCGCAGAAACCTGAGCCTAATATCCCGTCTGGGCCGAGAGGGAAATCGTCGTTAACTACATTAAATGGCACGACGCGACCGAATAAAACGATATTAACAGTCCCGATGGTTTTGGTTTGACCATTCGTGACTCCCGTGATAATCAACGTCTCTGAAGGATCGATTCGGGCAGATAAAGATAACGCGGACCGTTTCACGACGTTAATTTCGGCGCCGGTATCAATCATGAACTCGGTACTTTTCAATAGGGTGTCCGAATTCAGGATAACACTCGGCGTGTTGGTTTTTCCGGTGAGGTTTATTGCTGCACCGTATCGTCGTCCTCGGTTGTCGGGTTGTTCGTTGCGAGAGATCGTATATTTCGGTTGACCTCGCGGCCCGTCTCGCGGCGCGGCTGGAGGCCGTTCCCGTTTCCCGAAGCCCTGACATTATTATAATACTGCCTTTTCCTGCACTCTTCTAACTCGTGGCCCGGTGTCTTGCAGTATCTACAAAATTTTTCGCGCGGCGTAACCGGTCGCGGATTTTCATAGGCGGTTCTTCGTGCAGGAATTTCGCGTGAAGTGGCGGAAGGATAAGTATACGATGGTTGTCGTGGGGGTGGTAATCTAACCCGGCAGTCTCTGGCGTAGTGCCCGATATTATTGCACCTCGAACAGGTAACGTCGTTTCGTTTAGCTCGAGACTCTAGTCGCGGGGGAGAATTTATTAATCGCTCGCAGTCCAGCTCGTAGCGCTTGAACAGTTCGCGAGCGCGTCTGAAAGCCTCTTGCGGCGAGTGAAGCTGTTGCATGGGGATCTGTGTACGGATTTCCGGAATTAATCCGTCGACGAAACACCGAAGTGTTAATTCGTCTACATCGGACGAGTTTTCCGACGCATAAGGCGATAGGCGTTCGCAGTCAATAATTGCAGAGCGTAAATCTTTGACGCGGCTAATAAAATCGAGTATATGCTCGTCCTGTTTCATATAGATATTTGTTAACTCTCCGCGATAATGATGCGCGGATCGAGATGTGCCGAACGAATTTCGTAGAAGGTCCGTGAGCTCTAATACCGTATTACAGGATTCGTCTTCGAGTGCTAAATATGCGCGGCCCTTTAGCTTACATTTAACTAAGCGTGTAAACGTACGTTCGCACCCGTTTGGAATCAACTCAAATGCGCGTTTACAAGCCCTAGTGAATTGTAGGACAGGTATATTCTGTCCGTCAAAATTGGGGACGGCTTCGAGAGCCTGCTTTAATGATAGTTCATCGTGGCGATACACTATGTCCGCGTTCGCGCTTTGCGTAGGGGTCGAATTTAAACGTGGGATCTCTAACGAAGCTGTGTCGGTACAAGTTAAATTCTGAGAACGCCGAAGTGTCTCGAGTTCGCGGCGCAGTTCGTCGATCTGTTGCATTAACGCGATAGTATTATCGGCGGTTCGATTACTCTCGGCGGTCTCGGAGGTTCGCGGAAGCGGATCAGCATGTGCGTCATGGAATTCGATCCTGCGAGCAACTTGATGCTCTTTGTCTGTGTCGGCGCCTGCGGCGGTGCCTCGGGGCGGCTGGTGGCGAGTTTTAACCGGCGTACGCGTCGCCATGGCTGGTCACGTCTCTTCGTAGCGGAATTTCTAGATTCGACGCGAAGCAATCCCACCGCTGTCACCAAATTTTGTGTCACGTCGCGGTCTAGGAAAATTTCCGATATAACTCGCGGATGACACGCAGCCAAGTCACGGAATATAGTCGCTAAATCGCGACGGATGAGGGTTCCGTTGATGGGACGCGAACACTGTTATCACTCGCGGACGCGGTAAATATCAAAGATTCTTACCTTTGCGGCCACTCGTTACTGCAGTTGTTTCAATAATTTTGTTGCAGGTACCGCTGTCGTCTCGGATCGCCTTCCGGGATAGTCGCTGCGTACGGGCTGCGTCGAGGTATCGTCAGCTGGATGAGCTTCCAACGGCTCGGGCTGGACCGTTGAACCGACGGAAGCAGGACAGCAGGCGCAACTGCAGCGGCAGGGTAGCGGGGTGAACCCGTCTCGGAACTGATGTACTCACGAAATAATCGTCGAAGGAAGTTTTTACGTCCCGCACGACGCGTTCTTCGTTTAGCGGCGCGGCACATTCAAAACGTAATTCGTCTGGCTGGATACGAGTCGGTAAGCGGCGGTCCGCTCTAGCCTTGTCGGTCCAGGAGAACGAAGAATCGATTTATATCTTCGAACAGTCAATGCTTATCATTCAACAGAGTTAAGCGGCGGTCCTCTCTAACTAAGTCGAATTCAAAACAATGGACTTATTCGAAGAGTGAATGTGTGTTTCGAGTACGCGAATACCGTAGAATGTATGAGGGTATTAGAAATAATTGCAAGTGGAATATGTAAAATAAAACAAAGATATATTCTAATATAAAACCTACGCTTACACTTAACTTTCCCTAAACTAGATTAAAGTAGACTTAGTACGAACTAGAACTTGAACGGATATGAACTTAGAATCAAGACACCTCGAAGTGAGGTGATGGAACGGCCCTAAGGCATTGGATTGAAGTGAAGTCGAGCGAGTTCGGATAAGAAGTGACTATCGTCTCGCGTGCACGCGACCTCCTCGGATCGCGTGGCGCGCGAGTCGCTGGGCCCCGCGGTGGGGATGGACGGTCGAGGTAGGGCGGCCGCACGGCCCTTGCGGTGGGGCGGCCGGCCGGAGTGGGGCGCGGCTCGCGTTCAGCGTGAGCCGCGCGCGTCGGGTGCGCGCGTAAGCGCGTCGCAACTTACAAATTAACGAACTTAGTCTTAGAAATACATATGTGTGTTGTTCGTGTTACAATGGATGTGTCGTGTACTTAGATCTAGGATTTTAGTATCTACGTGTATATACGTTCGAATAATATGTATATGGACGAGTTATAGCGGGCGATTCGATGCGTTGTTCCTCAGATGCCTCGTATGTCGCTGGATACGCGCGATAGCTCGGTCGAATGGTCGAACTCCTGGGTTGATGCTGCGGCTTGGCTGCCTTGGCTCGGCTGTAGGGCGGTAACCCCGTGTGCGGATGTGCTCGTCTCGTACGCTCAGGTGCAGCTTGTTGCAGGTAAGATGCTGCTGGATGCTGCGGGAGGCGCTGGAGGGTGTACGGCGGTACGCCGGACGTCACACTACGTATCGTAGCAATAGAGTTCTTATGATTCTTAAAACGCGATATCGCATCTCATTTCTATGTTTCATGGTAAGATATAATATGATTTGCGAAGTGTTATGTATTCCTCGTATACACTTCAAATGAATGTGAATGCGACACTTCCTCGCTAGGAAATAGCGTTTTCAGATGTCTACGTATCGTAACAATAGTGTTCCTATGATTCTTAAAACGCGATATCGTATCTCATTTCTATGTTTCATGGTAAGATATAATATGATTTGCGAAGTGTCATGTATTCCTCGTCTACACTTCAAATGAATGTAAATGCGATACTTCCTTGCTAGGAAATAGCGTCTGTAGATGTGTAGGTATCGTAGCGATAGAGTTCTAATGCTTCATAAAACGCGATATCGCATCTCATTTCCATGTATCATGGTAAGATATAATATGATTTGCGAAGTGTTATGTATTCCTCGTCTACACTTCAAATGAATGTAAATGCGACACTTCCTTGCAAGGAAATAGAGTTTGCAGATTTCTACGTATCGTAGCAATAGAGTTCTAATGCTTCTTAAAACGCGATATCGCATCTCATATCTATGTTTCATGATAAGACATAATATACATTGCGAAGTTTTATGCATTCCTCGTATACGATTCAAATGAATGTAAATGCGACACTTCCCTGCAAGGAAATAGCGTTTGCAGTTGTCTACGTATCGTAGCAATAGAGTTCTTATGATTCTTAAAACGCGATATCGCATCTCATTTCTATGTTTCATGGTAAGATATAATATGATTTGCGAAGTGTTATGTATTCCTCGTATACACTTCAAATGAATGTGAATGCGACACTTCCTCGCTAGGAAATAGCGTTTTCAGATGTCTACGTATCGTAACAATAGTGTTCCTATGATTCTTAAAACGCGATATCGTATCTCATTTCTATGTTTCATGGTAAGATATAATATGATTTGCGAAGTGTCATGTATTCCTCGTCTACACTTCAAATGAATGTAAATGCGACACTTCCTTGCTAGGAAATAGCGTCTGCAGATGTCTAGGTATCGTAGCGATAGAGTTCTAATGCTTCTTAAAACGCGATATCGCATCCCATTTCTATGTGTCATGGTAAGATATAATATGATTTGCGAAGTGTTATGTATTCCTCGTCTACGCTTCAAATGAATGTAAATGCGACACTTCCTTGCAAGGAAATAGCGTTTGCAAATGTCTACCTATCGTAGCAATAGTGTTCTAATGCTTCTTAAAACGCGATATCGCATCTCATTTCTATGTTTCATGGTAAGATATAATATGATTTCCGAAGTGTCATGTATTCCTCGTCTACACTGTAAATGAATGTAAATGCGACACTTCCTAGCAAGGAAATAGCGTTTGCAGATGTCTACGTATCGTAGCAATAGAGTTCTAATGCTTCTTAAAACGCGATATCGCATCTCATTTCTATGTTTCATGGTAAGATATAATATGATTTGCGGAGTGTCATGTATTCCTCGTCTACACTTCAAATGAATGTAAATGCGACACTTCCTTGCTAGGAAATAGCGTCTGCAGGTGTCTAGGTATCGTAGCAATAGAGTTCAAATGCTTCTAAAAACGAGATATTGCATCTCATATCTATGTTTCATGATAAGATATAATATTCATTGCTAAGTGTTATGCATTCCTCGTATACGATTCAAATGAATGTAAATGCGCCACTTCCTTGCAAGGAAATAGCGTTTGCAGTTGTCTACGTATCGTAGGAATAGAGTTCTTATGATTCTTAAAACGCGATATCGCATCTCATTTCTATGTTTCATGGGAAGATATAATATGATTTGCGAAGTGTTATGTATTCCTCGTCTACACTTCAAATGAATGTAAATGCGACACTTCCTTGCTACGAAATAGCGTCTGCAGATGTCTAGGTATCGTAGCGATAGAGCTCTAGTGCTTCTTAAAATGCGATATCGCATCTCATTTCTATGATTCATGGCAAGATATAATATGATTTGCGAAGTGTTATGTATTCCTCGTATACACTTCAAATGAATGTGAATGCGACACTTCCTCGCTAGGAAATAGCGTTTTCAGATGTCTACGTATCGTAACAATAGTGTTCCTATGATTCTTAAAACGCGATATCGTATCTCATTTCTATGTTTCATGGTAAGATATAATATGATTTGCGAAGTGTCATGTATTCCTCGTCTACACTTCAAATGAATGTAAATGCGACACTTCCTTGCTAGGAAATAGCGTCTGCAGATGTCTAGGTATCGTAGCGATAGAGTTCTAATGCTTCTTAAAACGCGATATCGCATCCCATTTCTATGTGTCATGGTAAGATATAATATGATTTGCGAAGTGTTATGTATTCCTCGTCTACGCTTCAAATGAATGTAAATGCGACACTTCCTTGCAAGGAAATAGCGTTTGCAAATGTCTACCTATCGTAGCAATAGTGTTCTAATGCTTCTTAAAACGCGATATCGCATCTCATTTCTATGTTTCATGGTAAGATATAATATGACTTCCGAAGTGTCATGTATTCCTCGTCTACACTTTAAATCAATGTAAATGCGACACTTCCTAGCAAGGAAATAGCGTTTGCAGATGTCTACGTATCGTAGCAATAGATTTCTAATGCTTCTTAAAACGCGATATCGCATCTGATTTCTATGTTTCATGGTAAGATGTAATATGATTTTCGAAGTGTTATGTATTCCTCGTCTACACTTCATATGAATGTAAATGCGACACTTCCTAGCAAGGAAATAGCGTTTGCAGATGTCTACGTATCGTAGCAATAGTGTTCTAATGCTTCCTAAAACGCGATATCGCGTCTCATTTCTATGTTTCATGGTAAGATATAATATGATTTGCGGAGTGTCATGTATTCCTCGTCTACACTTCAAATGAATGTAAATGCGACACTTCCTTGCTAGGAAATAGCGTCTGCAGGTGTCTAGGTATCGTAGCAATAGAGTTCAAATGCTTCTAAAAACGAGATATTGCACCTCATATCTATGTTTCATGATAAGATATAATATTCATTGCGAAGTGTTATGCATTCCTCGTATACGATTCAAATGAATGTAAATGCGCCACTTCCTTGCAAGGAAATAGCGTTTGCAGTTGTCTACGTATCGTAGCAATAGAGTTCTTATGATTCTTAAAACGCGATATCGCATCTCATTTCTATGTTTCATGGTAAGATATGATATGATTTGCGAAGTGTTACCTGTTCCTCGTCTACACTTCAAATGAATGTAAATGCGACACTTCCTTGCAAAGAAATAGCGTTTGCAGATGTCTACGTATCGTAGCAATAGATTTCTAATGCTTCTTAAAACGCGATATCGCATCTCATATCTATGTTTCATGATAAGACATAATATACATTGCGAAGTTTTATGCATTCCTCGTATACGATTCAAATGAATGTAAATGCGACACTTCCCTGCAAGGAAATAGCGTTTGCAGTTGTCTACGTATCGTAGCAATAGAGTTCTTATGATTCTTAAAACGCGATATCGCATCTCATTTCTATGTTTCATGGTAAGATATAATATGATTTGCGAAGTGTTATGTATTCCTCGTATACACTTCAAATGAATGTGAATGCGACACTTCCTCGCTAGGAAATAGCGTTTTCAGATGTCTACGTATCGTAACAATAGTGTTCCTATGATTCTTAAAACGCGATATCGTATCTCATTTCTATGTTTCATGGTAAGATATAATATGATTTGCGAAGTGTCATGTATTCCTCGTCTACACTTCAAATGAATGTAAATGCGACACTTCCTTGCTAGGAAATAGCGTCTGCAGATGTCTAGGTATCGTAGCGATAGAGTTCTAATGCTTCTTAAAACGCGATATCGCATCCCATTTCTATGTGTCATGGTAAGATATAATATGATTTGCGAAGTGTTATGTATTCCTCGTCTACGCTTCAAATGAATGTAAATGCGACACTTCCTTGCAAGGAAATAGCGTTTGCAAATGTCTACCTATCGCAGCAATAGTGTTCTAATGCTTCTTAAAACGCGATATCGCATCTCATTTCTATGTTTCATGGTAAGATATAATATGATTTCCGAAGTGTCATGTATTCCTCGTCTACACTTTAAATGAATGTAAATGCGACACTTCCTAGCAAGGAAATAGCGTTTGCAGATGTCTACGTATCGTAGCAATAGAGTTCTAATGCTTCTTAAAACGCGATATCGCATCTCATTTCTATGTTTCATGGTAAGATATAATATGATTTGCGGAGTGTCATGTATTCCTCGTCTACACTTCAAATGAATGTAAATGCGACACTTCCTTGCTAGGAAATAGCGTCTGCAGGTGTCTAGGTATCGTAGCAATAGAGTTCAAATGCTTCTAAAAACGAGATATTGCACCTCATATCTATGTTTCATGATAAGATATAATATTCATTGCGAAGTGTTATGCATTCCTCGTATACGATTCAAATGAATGTAAATGCGCCACTTCCTTGCAAGGAAATAGCGTTTGCAGTTGTCTACGTATCGTAGCAATAGAGTTCTTATGATTCTTAAAACGCGATATCGCATCTCATTTCTATGTTTCATGGTAAGATATAATATACATTGCGAAGTTTTATGCATTCCTCGTATACGATTCAAATGAATGTAAATGCGACACTTCCCTGCAAGGAAATAGCGTTTGCAGTTGTCTACGTATCGTAGCAATAGAGTTCTTATGATTCTTAAAACGCGATATCGCATCTCATTTCTATGTTTCATGGTAAGATATAATATGATTTGCGAAGTGTTATGTATTCCTCGTATACACTTCAAATGAATGTGAATGCGACACTTCCTCGCTAGGAAATAGCGTTTTCAGATGTCTACGTATCGTAACAATAGTGTTCCTATGATTCTTAAAACGCGATATCGTATCTCATTTCTATGTTTCATGGTAAGATATAATATGATTTGCGAAGTGTCATGTATTCCTCGTCTACACTTCAAATGAATGTAAATGCGACACTTCCTAGCAAGGAAATAGCGTTTGCAGATGTCTACGTATCGTAGCAATAGAGTTCTAATGCTTCTTAAAACGCGATATCGCATCTCATTTCTATGTTTCATGGTAAGATATAATATGATTTGCGGAGTGTCATGTATTCCTCGTCTACACTTCAAATGAATGTAAATGCGACACTTCCTTGCTAGGAAATAGCGTCTGCAGGTGTCTAGGTATCGTAGCAATAGAGTTCAAATGCTTCTAAAAACGAGATATTGCACCTCATATCTATGTTTCATGATAAGATATAATATTCATTGCGAAGTGTTATGCATTCCTCGTATACGATTCAAATGAATGTAAATGCGCCACTTCCTTGCAAGGAAATAGCGTTTGCAGTTGTCTACGTATCGTAGCAATAGAGTTCTTATGATTCTTAAAACGCGATATCGCATCTCATTTCTATGTTTCATGGTAAGATATAATATACATTGCGAAGTTTTATGCATTCCTCGTATACGATTCAAATGAATGTAAATGCGACACTTCCCTGCAAGGAAATAGCGTTTGCAGTTGTCTACGTATCGTAGCAATAGAGTTCTTATGATTCTTAAAACGCGATATCGCATCTCATTTCTATGTTTCATGGTAAGATATAATATGATTTGCGAAGTGTTATGTATTCCTCGTATACACTTCAAATGAATGTGAATGCGACACTTCCTCGCTAGGAAATAGCGTTTTCAGATGTCTACGTATCGTAACAATAGTGTTCCTATGATTCTTAAAACGCGATATCGTATCTCATTTCTATGTTTCATGGTAAGATATAATATGATTTGCGAAGTGTCATGTATTCCTCGTCTACACTTCAAATGAATGTAAATGCGACACTTCCTTGCTAGGAAATAGCGTCTGCAGATGTCTAGGTATCGTAGCGATAGAGTTCTAATGCTTCTTAAAACGCGATATCGCATCCCATTTCTATGTGTCATGGTAAGATATAATATGATTTGCGAAGTGTTATGTATTCCTCGTCTACGCTTCAAATGAATGTAAATGCGACACTTCCTTGCAAGGAAATAGCGTTTGCAAATGTCTACCTATCGTAGCAATAGTGTTCTAATGCTTCTTAAAACGCGATATCGCATCTCATTTCTATGTTTCATGGTAAGATATAATATGATTTGCGAAGTGTCATGTATTCCTCGTCTACACTTCAAATGAATGTAAATGCGACACTTCCTTGCTAGGAAATAGCGTCTGCAGATGTCTAGGTATCGTAGCGATAGAGTTCTAATGCTTCTTAAAACGCGATATCGCATCCCATTTCTATGTGTCATGGTAAGATATAATATGATTTGCGAAGTGTTATGTATTCCTCGTCTACGCTTCAAATGAATGTAAATGCGACACTTCCTTGCAAGGAAATAGCGTTTGCAAATGTCTACCTATCGTAGCAATAGTGTTCTAATGCTTCTTAAAACGCGATATCGCATCTCATTTCTATGTTTCATGGTAAGATATAATATGACTTCCGAAGTGTCATGTATTCCTCGTCTACACTTTAAATGAATGTAAATGCGACACTTCCTAGCAAGGAAATAGCGTTTGCAGATGTCTACGTATCGTAGCAATAGATTTCTAATGCTTCTTAAAACGCGATATCGCATCTCATTTCTATGTTTCATGGTAAGATGTAATATGATTTTCGAAGTGTTATGTATTCCTCGTCTACACTTCATATGAATGTAAATGCGGCACTTCCTTGCAAGGAAATAGCGTTTGCAGATGTCTACCCATCGTAGCAATAGAGTTCTAATGCTTCTTAAAACGCGATATCGCATCTCATTTCTATGTTTCATGGTAAGATATAATATGATTTGCGAAGTGTTATGTATTCCTCGTCTACACTTCAAATGAATGTAAATGCGACACTTCCATGCAAAGAAATAGCGTTTGCAGATGTCTACCTATCGTAGCAATAGAGTTCTAATGCTTCTTAAAACGCGATATCGCATCTCATTTCCATGTTTCATGGTAAGATATAATATGATTTGCGAAGTGTCATGTATTCCTCGTCTACACTTCAAATGAATGTAAATGCGACACTTCCTTGCTAGGAAATAGCGTCTGCTGATGTCTACGTATCGTAGCAATAGATTTCTAATGCTTCTTAAAACGCGATATCGCATCTCATTTCTATGTTTCATGGTAAGATATAATATGATTTGCGGAGTGTCATGTATTCCTCGTCTACACTTCAAATGAATGTAAATGCGACACTTCCTTGCTAGGAAATAGCGTCTGCAGGTGTCTAGGTATCGTAGCAATAGAGTTCAAATGCTTCTAAAAACGAGATATTGCATCTCATATCTATGTTTCATGATAAGATATAATATTCATTGCGAAGTGTTATGCATTCCTCGTATACGATTCAAATGAATGTAAATGCGCCACTTCCTTGCAAGGAAATAGCGTTTGCAGTTGTCTACGTATCGTAGGAATAGAGTTCTTATGATTCTTAAAACGCGATATCGCATCTCATTTCTATGTTTCATGGGAAGATATAATATGATTTGCGAAGTGTTATGTATTCCTCGTCTACACTTCAAATGAATGTAAATGCGACACTTCCTTGCTACGAAATAGCGTCTGCAGATGTCTAGGTATCGTAGCGATAGAGCTCTAGTGCTTCTTAAAATGCGATATCGCATCTCATTTCTATGATTCATGGTAAGATATAATATGATTTGCGAAGTGTTATGCATTCCTCGTATACGATTCAAATGAATGTAAATGCGACACTTCCTTCCAAGGAAATAGCGTTTGCAGTTGTCTACGTATCGTAGCAATAGAGTTCTTATGATTCTTAAAACGCGATATCGCATCTCATTTCTATGTTTCATAGTAAGATATAATATGATTTGCGAAGTGTTATGTATTCCTCGTATACACTTCAAATGAATGTGAATGCGACACTTCCTCGCTAGGAAATAGCGTTTTCAGATGTCTACGTATCGTAACAATAGTGTTCCTATGATTCTTAAAACGCGATATCGTATCTCATTTCTATGTTTCATGGTAAGATATAATATGATTTGCGAAGTGTCATGTATTCCTCGTCTACACTTGAAATGAATGTAAATGCGACACTTCCTTGCTAGGAAATAGCGTCTGCAGATGTCTAGGTATCGTAGCGATAGAGTTCTAATGCTTCTTAAAACGCGATATCGCATCTCATTTCTATGTTTCATGTTAAGATATTATATGATTTGCGGAGTGTCATGTATTCCTCGTCTACACTTCAAATGAATGTGAATGCGACACTTCCTTGCTAGGAAATAGCGTCTGCAGATGTCTAGGTATCGTAGCGATAGAGTTCTAATGCTTCTTAAAACCCGATATCGCATCTCATTTCCATGTATCATGGTAAGATATAATATGATTTGCGAAGTGTTATGCATTCCTCGTATACGATTCAAATGAATGTAAATGCGATACTTCCTTGCTAGGAAATAGCGTCTGGAGATGTGTAGGTATCGTAGCGATAGAGTTCTAATGCTTCTTAAAACGCGATATCGCATCTCATTTCCATGTATCATGGTAAGATATAATATGATTTGCGAAGTGTTATGTATTCCTCGTCTACACTTCAAATGAATGTAAATGCGACACTTCCTCGCTAGGAAAGAGCGTTTGCAGATGTCTACGTATCGTAGCAATAGAGTTCTTATGATTCTTAAAACGCGATATCGCATCTCATTTTTATGTTTCGTGGTAAGATATAATATGATTTGCGAAGTGTTACCTACTCCTCGTCTACACTTCAAATGAATGTAAATGCGACACTTCCTTGAAAGGAAATAGCGTCTGCAGATGTCTAGGTATCGTAGCGATAGAGTACTAATGCTTCTCAACACACAATATCGCATCTCATTTCTATGTTTCATGGTAAGATATAATATGATTTGCGAAGCGTTACGTAATCCTCGTCTACACTTCATATGAATGTAAATGCGACACTTCCTTGCTAGGAAATAGCGTCTGCAGGTGTCTAGGTATCGTAGCAATAGAGTTCAAATGCTTCTAAAAACGAGATATTGCACCTCATATCTATGTTTCATGATAAGATATAATATTCATTGCGAAGTGTTATGCATTCCTCGTATACGATTCAAATGAATGTAAATGCGCCACTTCCTTGCAAGGAAATAGCGTTTGCAGTTGTCTACGTATCGTAGCAATAGAGTTCTTATGATTCTTAAAACGCGATATCGCATCTCATTTCTATGTTTCATGGTAAGATATAATATACATTGCGAAGTTTTATGCATTCCTCGTATACGATTCAAATGAATGTAAATGCGACACTTCCCTGCAAGGAAATAGCGTTTGCAGTTGTCTACGTATCGTAGCAATAGAGTTCTTATGATTCTTAAAACGCGATATCGCATCTCATTTCTATGTTTCATGGTAAGATATAATATGATTTGCGAAGTGTTATGTATTCCTCGTATACACTTCAAATGAATGTGAATGCGACACTTCCTCGCTAGGAAATAGCGTTTTCAGATGTCTACGTATCGTAACAATAG
Source organism: Xylocopa sonorina (assembly GCF_050948175.1). Taxonomy (NCBI): domain Eukaryota; kingdom Metazoa; phylum Arthropoda; class Insecta; order Hymenoptera; family Apidae; genus Xylocopa; species Xylocopa sonorina. The sequence continues at coordinate 442,264 of NC_135198.1, forward strand.
TGTTCCTATGATTCTTAAAACGCGATATCGTATCTCATTTCTATGTTTCATGGTAAGATATAATATGATTTGCGAAGTGTCATGTATTCCTCGTCTACACTTCAAATGAATGTAAATGCGACACTTCCTTGCTAGGAAATAGCGTCTGCAGATGTCTAGGTATCGTAGCGATAGAGTTCTAATGCTTCTTAAAACGCGATATCGCATCCCATTTCTATGTGTCATGGTAAGATATAATATGATTTGCGAAGTGTTATGTATTCCTCGTCTACGCTTCAAATGAATGTAAATGCGACACTTCCTTGCTAGGAAATAGCGTCTGCAGATGTCTAGGTATCGTAGCGATAGAGTTCTAATGCTTCTTAAAACGCGATATCGCATCCCATTTCTATGTGTCATGGTAAGATATAATATGATTTGCGAAGTGTTATGTATTCCTCGTCTACGCTTCAAATGAATGTAAATGCGACACTTCCTTGCAAGGAAATAGCGTTTGCAAATGTCTACCTATCGTAGCAATAGTGTTCTAATGCTTCTTAAAACGCGATATCGCATCTCATTTCTATGTTTCATGGTAAGATATAATATGACTTCCGAAGTGTCATGTATTCCTCGTCTACACTTTAAATGAATGTAAATGCGACACTTCCTAGCAAGGAAATAGCGTTTGCAGATGTCTACGTATCGTAGCAATAGATTTCTAATGCTTCTTAAAACGCGATATCGCATCTCATTTCTATGTTTCATGGTAAGATGTAATATGATTTTCGAAGTGTTATGTATTCCTCGTCTACACTTCATATGAATGTAAATGCGGCACTTCCTTGCAAGGAAATAGCGTTTGCAGATGTCTACCCATCGTAGCAATAGAGTTCTAATGCTTCTTAAAACGCGATATCGCATCTCATTTCTATGTTTCATGGTAAGATATAATATGATTTGCGAAGTGTTATGTATTCCTCGTCTACACTTCAAATGAATGTAAATGCGACACTTCCATGCAAAGAAATAGCGTTTGCAGATGTCTACCTATCGTAGCAATAGAGTTCTAATGCTTCTTAAAACGCGATATCGCATCTCATTTCCATGTTTCATGGTAAGATATAATATGATTTGCGAAGTGTTATGTATTCCTCGTATACACTTCAAATGAATGTGAATGCGACACTTCCTCGCTAGGAAATAGCGTTTTCAGATGTCTACGTATCGTAACAATAGTGTTCCTATGATTCTTAAAACGCGATATCGTATCTCATTTCTATGTTTCATGGTAAGATATAATATGATTTGCGAAGTGTCATGTATTCCTCGTCTACACTTGAAATGAATGTAAATGCGACACTTCCTTGCTAGGAAATAGCGTCTGCAGATGTCTAGGTATCGTAGCGATAGAGTTCTAATGCTTCTTAAAACGCGATATCGCATCTCATTTCTATGTTTCATGTTAAGATATTATATGATTTGCGGAGTGTCATGTATTCCTCGTCTACACTTCAAATGAATGTGAATGCGACACTTCCTTGCTAGGAAATAGCGTCTGCAGATGTCTAGGTATCGTAGCGATAGAGTTCTAATGCTTCTTAAAACCCGATATCGCATCTCATTTCCATGTATCATGGTAAGATATAATATGATTTGCGAAGTGTTATGCATTCCTCGTATACGATTCAAATGAATGTAAATGCGATACTTCCTTGCTAGGAAATAGCGTCTGGAGATGTGTAGGTATCGTAGCGATAGAGTTCTAATGCTTCTTAAAACGCGATATCGCATCTCATTTCCATGTATCATGGTAAGATATAATATGATTTGCGAAGTGTTATGTATTCCTCGTCTACACTTCAAATGAATGTAAATGCGACACTTCCTCGCTAGGAAAGAGCGTTTGCAGATGTCTACGTATCGTAGCAATAGAGTTCTTATGATTCTTAAAACGCGATATCGCATCTCATTTTTATGTTTCGTGGTAAGATATAATATGATTTGCGAAGTGTCATGTATTCCTCGTCTACACTTCAAATGAATGTAAATGCGACACTTCCTCGCTAGGAAAGAGCGTTTGCAGATGTCTACGTATCGTAGCAATAGAGTTCTTATGATTCTTAAAACGCGATATCGCATCTCATTTTTATGTTTCGTGGTAAGATATAATATGATTTGCGAAGTGTTACCTACTCCTCGTCTACACTTCAAATGAATGTAAATGCGACACTTCCTTGAAAGGAAATAGCGTCTGCAGATGTCTAGGTATCGTAGCGATAGAGTACTAATGCTTCTCAACACACAATATCGCATCTCATTTCTATGTTTCATGGTAAGATATAATATGATTTGCGAAGCGTTACGTAATCCTCGTCTACACTTCATATGAATGTAAATGCGACACTTCCTTGCAAGGAAATAGCGTTTGCAGATGTCTACCTATCGTAGCAATAGAGTTCTTATGATTCTTAAAACGCGATATCGCATCTCATTTCTATGTTTCATGGTAATATATAATATGATTTGCGAAGTGTTACGTATTCCTCGTCTACACTTCAAATGAATGTAAATGCGACACTTCCTTGCAAAGAAATAGTGTTTGCAGATGTCTACGTATCGTAGCAATAGATTTCTAATGCTTCTTAAAACGCGATATCGCATCTCATATCTATGTTTCATGATAAGATATAATATACATTGCGAAGTGTTATGCATTCCTCGTATACGATTCAAATGAATGTAAATGCGACACTTCCTTGCAAGGAAATAGCGTTTGCAGATGTCTACCTATCGTAGCAATAGAGTTCTAATGCTTCTTAAAACGCGATATCGCATCTTATTTCTATGTTTCATGGTAAGATATAATATGATTTGCGAAGTGTTATGTATTCCTCGTCTACACTTCAAATGAATACAAATGCGACACTTCCTTGCAAAGATATAGCGTTTGCAGATGTCTACGTATCGTAGCGATAGAGTTCTAATGCTTCTTAAAACGCGATATCGCATCCCATTTCTATGTGCCATGGTAAGATATAATATGATTTGCGAAGTGTTATGTATTCCTCGTCTACACTTCAATGATTGTAAATGTGACACTTCCTTGCTAGGAAATAGCGCCTGCAGATGTCTAGGTATCGTAGCGATAGAGTTCTAATGCTTCTTAAAACGCGATATCGCATCTCATTTCTATGTATCATGGTAAGATATAATATGATTTTCGAAGTGTTATGTATTCCTCGCCTACACTTCAAATGAATGTAAATGCGACACTTCCGTGCAAGGAAATAGCGTTTGCAGATGTCTACCTATCGTAGCAGTGGAGTTCTTATGATACTTAAAACGCGATATCGCATCTCATTTCTATGTTTCATGGTAAGATATAATATGATTTGCGAAGTGTCATGTATTCCTTGTCTACACTTCAAATGAATGTAAATGCGACACTTCCTTGCTAGGAAATAGCGTCTGCAGATGTCTAGGTATCGTAGCAATAGAGTTCAAATGCTTCTTAAAACGAGATATTGCATCTCATATCTATGTTTCATGATAAGATATAATATTCATTGCGAAGTGTTATGCATTCCTCGTCTACACTTCAAATGAATGTAAATGCGACACTTCCTTGCAAAGAAATAGCGTTTGCAGATGTCTACGTATCGTAGCAATAGATTTCTAATGCTTCTTAAAACGCGATATCGCATCTCATATCTATGTTTCATGATAAGATATAATATACATTGCGAAGTTTTATGCATTCCTCGTATACGATTCAAATGAATGTAAATGCGACACTTCCCTGCAAGGAAATAGCGTTTGCAGTTGTCTACGTATCGTAGCAATAGAGTTCTTATGATTCTTAAACCGCGATATCGCATCTCATTTCTATGTTTCATGGTAAGATATAATATGATTTGCGAAGTGTTATGTATTCCTCGTATACACTTCAAATGAATGTGAATGCGACACTTCCTCGCTAGGAAATAGCGTTTTCAGATGTCTACGTATCGTAACAATAGTGTTCCTATGATTCTTAAAACGCGATATCGTATCTCATTTCTATGTTTCATGGTAAGATATAATATGATTTGCGAAGTGTCATGTATTCCTCGTCTACACTTCAAATGAATGTAAATGCGACACTTCCTTGCTAGGAAATAGCGTCTGCAGATGTCTAGGTATCGTAGCGATAGAGTTCTAATGCTTCTTAAAACGCGATATCGCATCCCATTTCTATGTGTCATGGTAAGATATAATATGATTTGCGAAGTGTTATGTATTCCTCGTATACGCTTCAAATGAATGTAAATGCGACACTTCCTTGCAAGGAAATAGCGTTTTCAGATGTCTACGTATCGTAACAATAGTGTTCCTATGATTCTTAAAACGCGATATCGTATCTCATTTCTATGTTTCATGGTAAGATATAATATGATTTGCGAAGTGTCATGTATTCCTCGTCTACACTTCTTATGAATGTAAATGCGACACTTCCTTGCTAGGAAATAGCGTCTGCAGATGTCTAGGTATCGTAGCGATAGAGTTCTAATGCTTCTTAAAACGCGATATCGCATCCCATTTCTATGTGTCATGGTAAGATATAATATGATTTGCGAAGTGTTATGTATTCCTCGTCTACGCTTCAAATGAATGTAAATGCAACACTTCCTTGCAAGGAAATAGCGTTTGCAAATGTCTACCTATCGTAGCAATAGTGTTCTAATGCTTCTTAAAACGCGATATCGCATCTCATTTCTATGTTTCATGGTAAGATATAATATGATTTCCGAAGTGTCATGTATTCCTCGTCTACACTTTAAATGAATGTAAATGCGACACTTCCTAGCAAGGAAATAGCGTTTGCAGATGTCTACGTATCGTAGCAATAGATTTCTAATGCTTCTTAAAACGCGATATCGCATCTCATTTCTATGTTTCATGGTAAGATGTAATATGATTTTCGAAGTGTTATGTATTCCTCGTCTACACTTCATATGAATGTAAATGCGGCACTTCCTTGCAAGGAAATAGCGTTTGCAGATGTCTACCTATCGTAGCAATAGAGTTCTAATGCTTCTTAAAACGCGATATCGCATCTCATTTCTATGTTTCATGGTAAGATATAATATGATTTGCGAAGTGTTATGTATTCCTCGTCTACACTTCAAATGAATGTAAATGCGACACTTCCTTGCAAAGAAATAGCGTTTGCAGATGTCTACCTATCGTAGCAATAGAGTTCTAATGCTTCTTAAAACGCGATATCGCATCTCATTTCTATGTTTCATGGTAAGATATAATATGATTTGCGAAGTGTTATGTATTCCTCGTCTACACTTCAAATGAATGTAAATGCGACACTTCCTTGCAAAGAAATAGCGTTTGCAGATGTCTACCTATCGTAGCAATAGATTTCTAATGCTTCTTAAAACGCGATATCGCATCTCATATCTATGTTTCATGATAAGATATAATATACATTGCGAAGTTTTATGCATTCCTCGTATACGATTCAAATGAATGTAAATGCGACATTTCCCTGCAAGGAAATAGCGTTTGCAGTTGTCTACGTATCGTAGCAATAGAGTTCTTATGATTCTTAAAACGCGATATCGCATCTCATTTCTATGTTTCATGGTAAGATATAATATGATTTGCGAAGTGTTATGTATTCCTCGTATACACTTCAAATGAATGTGAATGCGACACTTCCTCGCTAGGAAATAGCGTTTTCAGATGTCTACGTATCGTAACAATAGTGTTCCTATGATTCTTAAAACGCGATATCGTATCTCATTTCTATGTTTCATGGTAAGATATAATATGATTTGCGAAGTGTCATGTGTCACGTCGCGAGGGTGGAAAATTTCCGTTTTATTCGCGGATGACACGCAGCCAGAAAACGGACTCGGCACGCTTAATTGCGACGGGTTCCGGGTTCCTTTCGTGGGACAACGAACACTTTCAAAACGCGATCGCGGTAAATAGGAAAGATCCTACCCTTGCTGTCTTGAATCGTTGTTAATTTAGTATCCCTTCCTGAGATACTGTTGCTGTCGAGGATCGCTTTCCGGAATCGTCCCTGCGTAAGGGCTGCGAGGCTGGATCGTAAGAGGGATGAGTCTCCAACGTAGCGGGTTTCCTGTGCTGATCGGCTTGCCTTGGCCGGAAGAAGGCGACGGAGCAGGTTGTTGAAGAGCCACTGGAACGGTGGTGTTCGAACGAAGAGACGAAAGGGCTTCGATGCCCAAGTAATCGCGCATAAGTCGGCGTAGGTAATTCTTCCGTCCCGCACGTCGAGCTTTACGTTTCGGATTGAGACACATTCGCGTCTAGTTCCAGCAATCCGGATACGAATCGGATAAGCGGCGGTCCGCTCTAACCTATCGGTCCAGAAGGGTGAAACGTCGACTATATCCGCACGTAGTTTCCGCTGTGGATCGGCGAAGTTAAGCGGCGGTCCGCTCTAACCAGCCGGTTACCAAGGTCAACTAGCGATTGGATTCGAATGATGGATATCCACGCGATAGCTCGTGGAAGAATTCGTAGATAATAATGAAATTAGTGGATAATAATCAAATTTAAACTTGTACATGTAAGGTAAAATAAAATATATTCTAATATAAACCTAAGCTTACACTGACTTCCCTAAGGCTAAGTTAAAGATAGACTTAACGTTTAGAATTGGAATGAATTGACTTGAACTAGAATTGAAGTAGAATTAGAAACACCTCCGATTGAGGCATTGAGAGCGAGATTGGAACTCCTCGGTTCGAAGGACTGATCGGAACTGATCTTCAGCTCGCGTGTCCGCGACCTCCTCGAGTCGCGTGGCGTGCGAGTCGCTGGACCCCGGAGTGGGGTGGCCGCTCGGCCCGCGAAGTGGGGCGGCCGGTCGGAGTGGGGCGCGGCTCGCGTTAAGCGTGAGCCGCGCGCGTCGGACGGTTGCTTGGGCGTATCGAAACTTATGACTATGAGAATTCGCAGATATATTAGGAACTATGTGTGTGTTGTTTGCGTATGTACATTAGTTGTGTCGTGTACTTAATTCTAGGACGTTCTTATGAATACACATTATCAAAATAAGAATAATGGGAGGATGGCGTAGGCGAATCGGTGAGATGCTCGGTGATCTGTTCGTGCGGCTGAAGGCTGCATGTCTCCCAACTCTGGCGATAGCGCGCATCGTCGCGCGGTCGTACGGTCGATCTCCTGGGTGCTCGTGGATATCTGGCTGCCTTAGCTCGGCGTTCGGTCTGCTTTCCCGTGTATGAAGGCGCTCTTTCCACGCATTTGGATGCGGCTGGCGGTAGATGCGTCGCTGCCGGATGCTGTGGGCGGCGCTGGGGGGTGGAAGGCGGCACGCCGGACGTTACACCTCCCCCCATACAAAAGGAATCTTGGCAATGCCAAGATCTCCTGTCTGGTACGTGCGGATTGTTTGAGGGTTGCAGATTCGTCGTCCTGCCGGTTGGCTGCCGATGTACATAGGAGTGCCGGCCGGATGAACTATGGCGGGCTCGCTTCACCTCTGCGGAGTAACCTTCCAAATGATGTTTGATGCCACTAGATTCGCCGGCACTTAAACTTTCACTGTTTTCACTTGAGTTTGTGGAAGTTGTCTCACTTTGCACTATTTTGCATTCAGTCTTTGTTTCTCTCACTCCACTCATCCTTTTACATAACTTTAACTTATTACTATGAACTATTTTATAACGATCCTTAATTGCTAACTTGACATTATTATTACTCAAAATTTCGACGATCCTGTATGGGCCTACGTATTGGGACTCAAACTTATGTCTGTTGGGTTCCCTAAGTAGGAAGACCCATTGCCCAGCTTCGAATTTTTGAGTATTGGTCTTTTTATCGTAATAATATTTTGCTCGACGTTTCGCATTGTCGAGGTTTTCTCGCGCAATTCGCTGGGATCTGGTGATTTTCTCGTTTAACATGATTAAGTAGTCGGAATATGTTTCGTTTTCGGTACTGTCTTGGAACGGTGTTTCGGATGGTGTCCTAGCTATTCGACCGAAGACGAGTTCGTGCGGTGTGTAAAGGGTGCCTTCGTGTACACTGGTGTTGTAAGAAAACATGGCATAAGGAAGCCATCTTTTCCAATCGCCACTGGTGTCGATGTAATGTTTTAAATACTCAGCAAGAACATGGTGTGATCTCTCCACCGAACCATTCGTTTGTGGGTGGAAGGCTGTGGATTTGTATTGTTTTATTCTGAATTTAACGGCTATGGCTTTAATAAGACTATTGATGAAATTCGACCCCTGGTCGGTCAAGATGCCTTTCGGACATCCAAATTTACAAATAAATTCTGTGATGAGTGCATCTGCTATATCGACGGCTGTAGTTTGTTTGAGAGGAATAGCGACGGAATATTTAGTTAGAAGGTCCTGGATAGTGAGGATATGTGTATATTCATCCGGGGTTATTGGAAGGGGGCCCATGACGTCCATTGAGATCTTATCAAAAGCGCATCCTGGTGTGTCTGTTAAAGTCAATGGTTGTCGTGTTTTTACTCTAACTAATTTTTCGCGTTGGCAACTCCTACATTTGCTTATATAATTTTGGATTTCGGTTTTCATGTTAGGCCAGAAGTATTTTTCCCGAATGCGAGAGTATGTCTTGTTTACTCCCTTGTGGCCTCCTATTGGTGTATCGTGATTTTCTTGAATTATTTTTGTTCTATGTTCTACCGGTGGAATGTGAATAAGTCCTTGACAGACAGTAATTTGAATTGGCATTTCATAAAATAAATCTTGTAAAGCTTTTTGTATTTGTGACCATGGAATTGAATCTAAGGCTGTCTGTGCGATACTAATTGTTTGCAACTGCAGTTCACTGACTACGTCGAATAATGATCGTAAAGATTCTATTACGATTTGATAGTCAATAGCGCGGCTTTCATGTTCAATTATTGGAAGTTGAACTTGATAGAAATCGTCGATTTTAATGACTCTGGCTTTAGTGAGAACTACGTCATTTTTACTGAAGAAAAATTTTCCGGCTTTTTCCATTTCCTTCGCGCCTGCGTCATAGGAATGACCTGATTTTGTAATGAAAATAACGTTGTTATCTCGTCTGGTTGCTATCGTGTCCCTTGTGAACTTAAATAATGGCTCTAACCTGACATGTTCGTTTGGTAATGGTGTATAAATTTCTTCTTTATCGGTCGCTGTACGTGGTGTCGGTAACGTCGGTAATGTCGGTAATTTTAATGTTTCGCGTGGTAACGTTTCTGGTGCGCCATGGTCGTCTGAGCTAGGTGAAGGCGGAGGTGGAGGTGGAACAACGGATTTCTTTTGTTGACGGGATTTAGGATACGGTTCAAAAATATTTTCATCGGATGAGGACGACTGTGTGATTGGAAGAACTTTGACTGGATTCCGTGATAGGGCATCTGCATTAAGATTGGTTTTTCCCGTTTTATAAATCATTTCGTAATTGTATTCCGCGAGCTTCAGCCTCCACCGCACAAGACGGCTGGATGGATCTTTAACGGAATTCATCCACACCAGTGGACGGTGGTCTGTGACTAACTTGAACTGATTACCATATATATAAGGCCTAAAGTGATGCACCGCGTACACGATAGCTAGACATTCTTTCTCGATAGTCGAATAGTTTCGTTCTGCAGAATTCAAGAGTCTTGATGTGTAAGCAATTGGTAAGTCGCGGCCTATCGGGCCCTGACTGAGCACCGCACCTATGGCATCCGCTGATGCGTCTGTAGTTATTATAAAAGGCAGCTTAAAGTTAGGATACTGGAGTATCGGTGCTTCACATAAGGCGTCTCGTAGCTTCACAAAGGCGTTCTGTTGCTCATTACGCCACACGAACGGAGTGTCCTTTTTCAAGAGGTTTGTTAATGGCTTAGCGACGTTGGAGAAATTTGAGATAAACCGTCTGTAATAACCTGCGAGTCCCAGGAACTGCTTGATCTGTTTACAATTTGTCGGGCGAGGAAATTCTCGAACGGCTCTGACTTTCGACGGATCGGGTTTCACCCCGCTTTCGCTGATAATGTGCCCGAGGTAGCTTACTTCGCGTCTTAAAAATTCACATTTGTCAGGCTGGAGTACCAAATTAGCCTCTCTCAGTCTGCGCGTTAATTTCTCATATTTTATGGCGTGCTCTTGAAGAGAGCTAGCGTATAAAACTATATCATCAAGATATACGAAGAGCTCGTTACCTTGAAGCCCCGCGAGCACACTATCCATCAGTCGCTGAAACGTTGCGGGCGCGTTTTTTAAACCAAAAGGCATTCGGGTAAATTCATAATGTCCATTCGGCGTGGAAAAAGCTGTTTTATGTGCATCAGCGGGTTCCATCGGAATCTGATGGAAACCGCTGGCTAAGTCAAATGTGCTAAAATATTTAGCGCTGCCTAACTGATCCAGGATTTCCGTGATGCATGGCAAAGGATAAGCGTCGGCGATTGATTTCTCGTTCAAGGCTCTATAATCAATAACCACTCGCCAACGCTTGTTCCCTTGCGAATCAGCTTTCTTCGGAACAACCCATAACGGTGAGTTGTAGGGCGATTTAGAATCGCGGATAATGCCGTTTTGTAAAAGTTTTTCGATTTGGTCCCGAATCTCCTCTTTGTGTATGGGAGGGAATCTATATTGTTTTACATTAATAGGTCTGTCGTCGACCGTAGGGATCTTGTGTGTAGCCGCGCTTGTATGACCTAGAGTATCGCCTTCTACATAAAATAAATCTTGAGTTTTATCTACCAATTTTAAAACGTGCTGCTTTTCTTCTTGGTTGAGGTGATCTAATCGTAACATTTCTATTACTTTTTCGAGGCGAGATTTCGGCGCATTTACGGAGGGTTGTGTTGACCTGGGTTTTACAACTGAACTGGCTACCTGAGCGTATGTCGGTTTCGTCCTGACACTAAGAGGAGTTTCGTACATAGAATTTGCATTTGAACGCGAAACTGAATTAATTGATTTCCCATCTTTGGATATGCCGGTCGGAGCGGCGGAAACGTTTACGGATTCTGACCGTGATTTTGGATTTGAACTGGATTCGTCGGATTTAGTAAAAACTGTGAAGAGCGCGGGGCTGTCTTCTACGGATTTGAATGAATTTTTCGCTACTGGTTCGAGCTTCACTTGTGGCAGAGCTATTTCGACCGTCTTGTCGGTCGAGTTGATTACTCGAGTAATCGCTATCCCTTCGTTAACTCTAACCAGTGCATTGCCGAAAAATATTCCGGGCGCGATGTCTAATCTGGGGATTATTCCCTGGGATATTCCAGAATTAATTATTCTGACTTTAACCCCGATGTTCATGCGCGGCGGAATAGAGACCCTTTCATCGGTCTTTAGAAAATCGTTCACAGGTATATCGACCTTTCCCGAGGTCTTCGGCTTTTGTTTCTGCGGCTTGCTCGTCGTCGGATTGACCTTGTCGAATGTTATAGAAGGATTGCCTTTAGGCGGAATAACTTGATCGGTTTCGATATTTGAAATTTCGCGACGAAATGGAATTGTTTTCCCGTGCCACTTGATCTGGCATTTCGGGAACGATATTTCGGCATCCGCGCAAAATCCGGATCCTAGAATCCCATCCGGACCGAGGGGAAAATTATCGTTTACCACGTTGAATGGTACCACGCGATCGAATAAAACTATATTCACGGTACCGACGGTCGACGTTTTCCCATTGGTTACACCCGTTATAACGACTGTTTCGGCGGTGTCGATTCGTGCGACGGAAGATAACGCGGAGCGTTTAATTATATTTATTTCGGCGCCCGTGTCTATCATAAACTCGGTAGGTTGAATTAACGCGACCGATTCTAATACGACACTAGGCGTGTTGGTTTTGCCGGTTAAGTTTACTGCGGCATCGTATCGTCGATTTCCGCGGTTTGGTCGTTCAGTGCGAGAGATCGAATTTGCTGGTTGGCCTCGCGTCCTGTCTCGCGGCGCGGAAGGAGGCCACTCCCGTTTCCCGATGCCCGAATATTATTGTAGTATTGCCGTTTTCGGCATTCCTCGATTTCGTGACCCGGCGTTTTGCAATACCGACAATATTTTTCACGGGGTGTGGTCGGGCGCGGTTGATCGTATGCGGCCCTGGGAGCCGGAGTGTCGCGTGAAATAACGGGACGGTGCAAATTAGGCGCTTGTCGTGGCGGAATTGACCTGCGGCAATCCCTCGCGTAATGGCTTGTGTTATGGCAATTCGAGCAAACTATTTCGTTTCGCCTTGCACGAATTTCAGTTGTAGGTCGAGAATTTACTAAACGTTCGCGATCTAACTCGTATCTCTTGTATAGGTCCCTAGCGCGTGCGAATGCCTCTTGATGCGAATGAATCGTGTGAACGGGAATTTGGACGCGTATTTCCGGGATTAGCCCGTCCGTGAAACAACGTAATGTTAATTCATCTACGTTAGACGTCCCGCGTTCGGAAGCGTAAGGCGTTAATCTTTCGCAATCTATGATCGCTGTTCGTAAATCCTTTACACGGCTGATGTAGTCGAGGATGTGTTCTCCCGACTTCATGTAGATATTAGTGAGCTCCCCACGATAATGGTCCGCGGATCTAATTGCACCGAAAGAGCTTCGTAATATATCCGTCAATTCTAATATAGATTGACACGGTTCGTCTTCTAAGGCTAAGTACGCGCGGCCCTTCAATTTGCTCTTGATTAATCGCGTGAAAGTGCGTTCACAACCGTTTGGGATCAATTCGTAAGCACGCTTACATGCACGAGTGAATTGCAATACGGGCATGTTCTGCCCATCGTAATGCGGTACTGCCTCCAATGCTTGTTTCAATGATAACTCGTCATGCTGCGAGTTTGCGATTTCCGTGTTCGAATTTTGTAGCGGCGATACGTTTCGTTGTGCGAAATCTAAAGGAACGGTATCGGATCTAGTAGCGTCTTGTGATCGTCGAAGTGATTCTAATTCGCGGCGCATTTCCTCTATCTGCTGCATTAATTGAACGGTATTGTCGGCCGGTCTACTAATATCTACGGTTTCAGCGGTTCGCGGAACTGGATCGGCAAGAGCGTCCTGGTAATCGATATTCCTAACGGCTCTCTTATCGCGGTCCGCGTCGGTACCTGCGGCGGCGGCTCGGATCGGTTGATGACGCGTTTTGGTAGGCGTTCGTGTCGCCATGGCTGGTCGCGTTTCTTCGTAGCCGAATTTCTAGAATTAATGCGAATCTATCCCACCGCTGTCACCAAATTTCGTGTCACGTCGCGAGGGTGGAAAATTTCCGTTTTATTCGCGGATGACACGCAGCCAGAAAACGGACTCGGCACGCTTAATTGCGACGGGTTCCGGGTTCCTTTCGTGGGACAACGAACACTTTCAAAACGCGATCGCGGTAAATAGGAAAGATCCTACCCTTGCTGTCTTGAATCGTTGTTAATTTAGTATCCCTTCCTGAGATACTGTTGCTGTCGAGGATCGCTTTCCGGAATCGTCCCTGCGTAAGGGCTGCGAGGCTGGATCGTAAGAGGGATGAGTCTCCAACGTAGCGGGTTTCCTGTGCTGATCGGCTTGCCTTGGCCGGAAGAAGGCGACGGAGCAGGTTGTTGAAGAGCCACTGGAACGGTGGTGTTCGAACGAAGAGACGAAAGGGCTTCGATGCCCAAGTAATCGCGCATAAGTCGGCGTAGGTAATTCTTCCGTCCCGCACGTCGAGCTTTACGTTTCGGATTGAGACACATTCGCGTCTAGTTCCAGCAATCCGGATACGAATCGGATAAGCGGCGGTCCGCTCTAACCTATCGGTCCAGAAGGGTGAAACGTCGACTATATCCGCACGTAGTTTCCGCTGTGGATCGGCGAAGTTAAGCGGCGGTCCGCTCTAACCAGCCGGTTACCAAGGTCAACTAGCGATTGGATTCGAATGATGGATATCCACGCGATAGCTCGTGGAAGAATTCGTAGATAATAATGAAATTAGTGGATAATAATCAAATTTAAACTTGTACATGTAAGGTAAAATAAAATATATTCTAATATAAACCTAAGCTTACACTGACTTCCCTAAGGCTAAGTTAAAGATAGACTTAACGTTTAGAATTGGAATGAATTGACTTGAACTAGAATTGAAGTAGAATTAGAAACACCTCCGATTGAGGCATTGAGAGCGAGATTGGAACTCCTCGGTTCGAAGGACTGATCGGAACTGATCTTCAGCTCGCGTGTCCGCGACCTCCTCGAGTCGCGTGGCGTGCGAGTCGCTGGACCCCGGAGTGGGGTGGCCGCTCGGCCCGCGAAGTGGGGCGGCCGGTCGGAGTGGGGCGCGGCTCGCGTTAAGCGTGAGCCGCGCGCGTCGGACGGTTGCTTGGGCGTATCGAAACTTATGACTATGAGAATTCGCAGATATATTAGGAACTATGTGTGTGTTGTTTGCGTATGTACATTAGTTGTGTCGTGTACTTAATTCTAGGACGTTCTTATGAATACACATTATCAAAATAAGAATAATGGGAGGATGGCGTAGGCGAATCGGTGAGATGCTCGGTGATCTGTTCGTGCGGCTGAAGGCTGCATGTCTCCCAACTCTGGCGATAGCGCGCATCGTCGCGCGGTCGTACGGTCGATCTCCTGGGTGCTCGTGGATATCTGGCTGCCTTAGCTCGGCGTTCGGTCTGCTTTCCCGTGTATGAAGGCGCTCTTTCCACGCATTTGGATGCGGCTGGCGGTAGATGCGTCGCTGCCGGATGCTGTGGGCGGCGCTGGGGGGTGGAAGGCGGCACGCCGGACGTTACACATGTATTCCTCGTCTACACTTGAAATGAATGTAAATGCGACACTTCCTTGCTAGGAAATAGCGTCTGCAGATGTCTAGGTATCGTAGCGATAGAGTTCTAATGCTTCTTAAAACGCGATATCGCATCTCATTTCTATGTTTCATGTTAAGATATTATATGATTTGCGGAGTGTCATGTATTCCTCGTCTACACTTCAAATGAATGTGAATGCGACACTTCCTTGCTAGGAAATAGCGTCTGCAGATGTCTAGGTATCGTAGCGATAGAGTTCTAATGCTTCTTAAAACCCGATATCGCATCTCATTTCCATGTATCATGGTAAGATATAATATGATTTGCGAAGTGTTATGCATTCCTCGTATACGATTCAAATGAATGTAAATGCGATACTTCCTTGCTAGGAAATAGCGTCTGGAGATGTGTAGGTATCGTAGCGATAGAGTTCTAATGCTTCTTAAAACGCGATATCGCATCTCATTTCCATGTATCATGGTAAGATATAATATGATTTGCGAAGTGTTATGTATTCCTCGTCTACACTTCAAATGAATGTAAATGCGACACTTCCTCGCTAGGAAAGAGCGTTTGCAGATGTCTACGTATCGTAGCAATAGAGTTCTTATGATTCTTAAAACGCGATATCGCATCTCATTTTTATGTTTCGTGGTAAGATATAATATGATTTGCGAAGTGTCATGTATTCCTCGTCTACACTTCAAATGAATGTAAATGCGACACTTCCTCGCTAGGAAAGAGCGTTTGCAGATGTCTACGTATCGTAGCAATAGAGTTCTTATGATTCTTAAAACGCGATATCGCATCTCATTTTTATGTTTCGTGGTAAGATATAATATGATTTGCGAAGTGTTACCTACTCCTCGTCTACACTTCAAATGAATGTAAATGCGACACTTCCTTGCAAAGAAATAGTGTTTGCAGATGTCTACGTATCGTAGCAATAGATTTCTAATGCTTCTTAAAACGCGATATCGCATCTCATATCTATGTTTCATGATAAGATATAATATACATTGCGAAGTGTTATGCATTCCTCGTATACGATTCAAATGAATGTAAATGCGACACTTCCTTGCAAGGAAATAGCGTTTGCAGATGTCTACCTATCGTAGCAATAGAGTTCTAATGCTTCTTAAAACGCGATATCGCATCTTATTTCTATGTTTCATGGTAAGATATAATATGATTTGCGAAGTGTTATGTATTCCTCGTCTACACTTCAAATGAATACAAATGCGACACTTCCTTGCAAAGATATAGCGTTTGCAGATGTCTACGTATCGTAGCGATAGAGTTCTAATGCTTCTTAAAACGCGATATCGCATCCCATTTCTATGTGCCATGGTAAGATATAATATTCATTGCGAAGTGTTATGCATTCCTCGTCTACACTTCAAATGAATGTAAATGCGACACTTCCTTGCAAAGAAATAGCGTTTGCAGATGTCTACGTATCGTAGCAATGGATTTCTAATGCTTCTTAAAACGCGATATCGCATCTCATATCTATGTTTCATGATAAGATATAATATACATTGCGAAGTTTTATGCATTCCTCGTATACGATTCAAATGAATGTAAATGCGACACTTCCCTGCAAGGAAATAGCGTTTGCAGTTGTCTACGTATCGTAGCAATAGAGTTCTTATGATTCTTAAACCGCGATATCGCATCTCATTTCTATGTTTCATGGTAAGATATAATATGATTTGCGAAGTGTTATGTATTCCTCGTATACACTTCAAATGAATGTGAATGCGACACTTCCTCGCTAGGAAATAGCGTTTTCAGATGTCTACGTATCGTAACAATAGTGTTCCTATGATTCTTAAAACGCGATATCGTATCTCATTTCTATGTTTCATGGTAAGATATAATATGATTTGCGAAGTGTCATGTATTCCTCGTCTACACTTCAAATGAATGTAAATGCGACACTTCCTTGCTAGGAAATAGCGTCTGCAGATGTCTAGGTATCGTAGCGATAGAGTTCTAATGCTTCTTAAAACGCGATATCGCATCCCATTTCTATGTGTCATGGTAAGATATAATATGATTTGCGAAGTGTTATGTATTCCTCGTATACGCTTCAAATGAATGTAAATGCGACACTTCCTTGCAAGGAAATAGCGTTTTCAGATGTCTACGTATCGTAACAATAGTGTTCCTATGATTCTTAAAACGCGATATCGTATCTCATTTCTATGTTTCATGGTAAGATATAATATGATTTGCGAAGTGTCATGTATTCCTCGTCTACACTTCTTATGAATGTAAATGCGACACTTCCTTGCTAGGAAATAGCGTCTGCAGATGTCTAGGTATCGTAGCGATAGAGTTCTAATGCTTCTTAAAACGCGATATCGCATCCCATTTCTATGTGTCATGGTAAGATATAATATGATTTGCGAAGTGTTATGTATTCCTCGTCTACGCTTCAAATGAATGTAAATGCAACACTTCCTTGCAAGGAAATAGCGTTTGCAAATGTCTACCTATCGTAGCAATAGTGTTCTAATGCTTCTTAAAACGCGATATCGCATCTCATTTCTATGTTTCATGGTAAGATATAATATGATTTCCGAAGTGTCATGTATTCCTCGTCTACACTTTAAATGAATGTAAATGCGACACTTCCTAGCAAGGAAATAGCGTTTGCAGATGTCTACGTATCGTAGCAATAGATTTCTAATGCTTCTTAAAACGCGATATCGCATCTCATTTCTATGTTTCATGGTAAGATGTAATATGATTTTCGAAGTGTTATGTATTCCTCGTCTACACTTCATATGAATGTAAATGCGGCACTTCCTTGCAAGGAAATAGCGTTTGCAGATGTCTACCTATCGTAGCAATAGAGTTCTAATGCTTCTTAAAACGCGATATCGCATCTCATTTCTATGTTTCATGGTAAGATATAATATGATTTGCGAAGTGTTATGTATTCCTCGTCTACACTTCAAATGAATGTAAATGCGACACTTCCTTGCAAAGAAATAGCGTTTGCAGATGTCTACCTATCGTAGCAATAGAGTTCTAATGCTTCTTAAAACGCGATATCGCATCTCATTTCTATGTTTCATGGTAAGATATAATATGATTTGCGAAGTGTTATGTATTCCTCGTCTACACTTCAAATGAATGTAAATGCGACACTTCCTTGCAAAGAAATAGCGTTTGCAGATGTCTACCTATCGTAGCAATAGATTTCTAATGCTTCTTAAAACGCGATATCGCATCTCATATCTATGTTTCATGATAAGATATAATATACATTGCGAAGTTTTATGCATTCCTCGTATACGATTCAAATGAATGTAAATGCGACATTTCCCTGCAAGGAAATAGCGTTTGCAGTTGTCTACGTATCGTAGCAATAGAGTTCTTATGATTCTTAAAACGCGATATCGCATCTCATTTCTATGTTTCATGGTAAGATATAATATGATTTGCGAAGTGTTATGTATTCCTCGTATACACTTCAAATGAATGTGAATGCGACACTTCCTCGCTAGGAAATAGCGTTTTCAGATGTCTACGTATCGTAACAATAGTGTTCCTATGATTCTTAAAACGCGATATCGTATCTCATTTCTATGTTTCATGGTAAGATATAATATGATTTGCGAAGTGTCATGTATTCCTCGTCTACACTTGAAATGAATGTAAATGCGACACTTCCTTGCTAGGAAATAGCGTCTGCAGATGTCTAGGTATCGTAGCGATAGAGTTCTAATGCTTCTTAAAACGCGATATCGCATCTCATTTCTATGTTTCATGTTAAGATATTATATGATTTGCGGAGTGTCATGTATTCCTCGTCTACACTTCAAATGAATGTGAATGCGACACTTCCTTGCTAGGAAATAGCGTCTGCAGATGTCTAGGTATCGTAGCGATAGAGTTCTAATGCTTCTTAAAACCCGATATCGCATCTCATTTCCATGTATCATGGTAAGATATAATATGATTTGCGAAGTGTTATGCATTCCTCGTATACGATTCAAATGAATGTAAATGCGATACTTCCTTGCTAGGAAATAGCGTCTGGAGATGTGTAGGTATCGTAGCGATAGAGTTCTAATGCTTCTTAAAACGCGATATCGCATCTCATTTCCATGTATCATGGTAAGATATAATATGATTTGCGAAGTGTTATGTATTCCTCGTCTACACTTCAAATGAATGTAAATGCGACACTTCCTCGCTAGGAAAGAGCGTTTGCAGATGTCTACGTATCGTAGCAATAGAGTTCTTATGATTCTTAAAACGCGATATCGCATCTCATTTTTATGTTTCGTGGTAAGATATAATATGATTTGCGAAGTGGCATGTATTCCTCGTCTACACTTCAAATGAATGTAAATGCGACACTTCCTCGCTAGGAAAGAGCGTTTGCAGATGTCTACGTATCGTAGCAATAGAGTTCTTATGATTCTTAAAACGCGATATCGCATCTCATTTTTATGTTTCGTGGTAAGATATAATATGATTTGCGAAGTGTTACCTACTCCTCGTCTACACTTCAAATGAATGTAAATGCGACACTTCCTTGAAAGGAAATAGCGTCTGCAGATGTCTAGGTATCGTAGCGATAGAGTACTAATGCTTCTCAACACACAATATCGCATCTCATTTCTATGTTTCATGGTAAGATATAATATGATTTGCGAAGCGTTACGTAGTCCTCGTCTACACTTCATATGAATGTAAATGCGGCACTTCCTTGCAAGGAAATAGCGTTTGCAGATGTCTACCTATCGTAGCAATAGAGTTCTTATGATTCTTAAAACGCGATATCGCATCTCATTTCTATGTTTCATGGTAATATATAATATGATTTGCGAAGTGTTACGTATTCCTCGTCTACACTTCAAAGGAATGTGAATACGACACTTCTTTGTTAGGAAATAGCGTCTGCAGATGTCTAGGTTTCGTAGCAATAGAGTTCTAATGCTTCTTAAAACGCGATATCGCATCTCATTTCTATGTTTCATGGTAAGATGTAATATGATTTGCGAAGTGTTATGTATTCCTCCTCTACACTTCAAATGAATGTAAATGCGACACATCCTTGCAAGGAAATAGCGTTTGCAGATGTCTACGTATCGTAGCAATAGAGTTCATATGATTCTTAAAACGCGATATCGCATCGCATTTCTATGTTTCGTGGTAAGATATATTACGATTTGCGAAGTGTTACCTACTCCTCGTCTACACTGCAAATGAATGTAAATGCGACACTTCCTTGAAAGGAAATAGCGTCTACAGATGTCTAGGTATCGTAGCGATAGTGTTCTAGTGCTACTCAACACACAATATCGCATTTCATTTCTATTTTTCATGGTAAGATATAATATCATTTGCGAAGTGTCATGTATTCCTCGTCTACACTTCAAATGAATGTAAATGCGACACTTCCTTGCTAGGAAATAGCGTTTGCAAATGTCTACCTATCGTAGCAATAGTGTTCCTATGATTCTTAAAACGCGATATCGTATCTCATTTCTATGTTTCATGGTAAGATATAATATGATTTGCGAAGTGTTATGTATTCCTCGTCTACACTTCAAATGAATGTAAATGCGACACTTCCTTGCTAGGAAATAGCGTTTGCAAATGTCTACCTATCGTAGCAATAGTGTTCCTATGATTCTTAAAACGCGATATCGCATCTCATTTTTATGTTTCATGGTAAGATATAATATGATTTGCGAAGTGTTACGTATTCCTCGTCTACACTTCAAAGGAATGTGAATACGACACTTCTTTGTTAGGAAATAGCGTCTGCAGATGTCTAGGTTTCGTAGCAATAGAGTTCTAATGCTTCTTAAAACGCGATATCGCATCTCATTTCTATGTTTCATGGTAAGATGTAATATGATTTGCGAAGTGTTATGTATTCCTCGTCTACACTTCAAATGAATGTAAATGCGACACTTCCTTGCAAGGAAATAGAGTTTGCAGATTTCTACGTATCGTAGCAATAGAGTTCTTATGATTCTTAAAACGCGATATCGCATCTCATTTCTATGTTTCATGGTAAGATATAATATGATTTGCGAAGTGTTATGTATTCCTCGTCTACACTTCATATGAATGTAAATGCGGCACTTCCTTGCAAGGAAATAGCGTTTGCAGATGTCTACCTATCGTAGCAATAGAGTTCTAATGCTTCTTAAAACGCGATATCGCATCTCATTTCTATGTTTCATGGTAAGATATAATATGATTTGCGAAGTGTTATGTATTCCTCGTCTACACTTCAAATGAATGTAAATGCGACACTTCCTTGCAAAGAAATAGCGTTTGCAGATGTCTACCTATCGTAGCAATAGAGTTCTAATGCTTCTTAAAACGCGATATCGCATCTCATTTCTATGTTTCATGGTAAGATATAATATGATTTGCGAAGTGTTATGTATTCCTCGTCTACACTTCAAATGAATGTAAATGCGACACTTCCTTGCAAAGAAATAGCGTTTGCAGATGTCTACCTATCGTAGCAATAGATTTCTAATGCTTCTTAAAACGCGATATCGCATCTCATATCTATGTTTCATGATAAGATATAATATACATTGCGAAGTTTTATGCATTCCTCGTATACGATTCAAATGAATGTAAATGCGACATTTCCCTGCAAGGAAATAGCGTTTGCAGTTGTCTACGTATCGTAGCAATAGAGTTCTTATGATTCTTAAAACGCGATATCGCATCTCATTTCTATGTTTCATGGTAAGATATAATATGATTTGCGAAGTGTTATGTATTCCTCGTATACACTTCAAATGAATGTGAATGCGACACTTCCTCGCTAGGAAATAGCGTTTTCAGATGTCTACGTATCGTAACAATAGTGTTCCTATGATTCTTAAAACGCGATATCGTATCTCATTTCTATGTTTCATGGTAAGATATAATATGATTTGCGAAGTGTCATGTATTCCTCGTCTACACTTGAAATGAATGTAAATGCGACACTTCCTTGCTAGGAAATAGCGTCTGCAGATGTCTAGGTATCGTAGCGATAGAGTTCTAATGCTTCTTAAAACGCGATATCGCATCTCATTTCTATGTTTCATGTTAAGATATTATATGATTTGCGGAGTGTCATGTATTCCTCGTCTACACTTCAAATGAATGTGAATGCGACACTTCCTTGCTAGGAAATAGCGTCTGCAGATGTCTAGGTATCGTAGCGATAGAGTTCTAATGCTTCTTAAAACCCGATATCGCATCCCATTTCTATGTGCCATGGTAAGATATAATATGATTTGCGAAGTGTTATGTATTCCTCGTCTACACTTCAATGATTGTAAATGTGACACTTCCTTGCTAGGAAATAGCGCCTGCAGATGTCTAGGTATCGTAGCGATAGAGTTCTAATGCTTCTTAAAACGCGATATCGCATCTCATTTCTATGTATCATGGTAAGATATAATATGATTTTCGAAGTGTTATGTATTCCTCGCCTACACTTCAAATGAATGTAAATGCGACACTTCCGTGCAAGGAAATAGCGTTTGCAGATGTCTACCTATCGTAGCAGTGGAGTTCTTATGATACTTAAAACGCGATATCGCATCTCATTTCTATGTTTCATGGTAAGATATAATATGATTTGCGAAGTGTCATGTATTCCTTGTCTACACTTCAAATGAATGTAAATGCGACACTTCCTTGCTAGGAAATAGCGTCTGCAGATGTCTAGGTATCGTAGCAATAGAATTCAAATGCTTCTTAAAACGAGATATTGCATCTCATATCTATGTTTCATGATAAGATATAATATTCATTGCGAAGTGTTATGCATTCCTCGTCTACACTTCAAATGAATGTAAATGCGACACTTCCTTGCAAAGAAATAGCGTTTGCAGATGTCTACGTATCGTAGCAATAGATTTCTAATGCTTCTTAAAACGCGATATCGCATCTCATATCTATGTTTCATGATAAGATATAATATACATTGCGAAGTTTTATGCATTCCTCGTATACGATTCAAATGAATGTAAATGCGACACTTCCCTGCAAGGAAATAGCGTTTGCAGTTGTCTACGTATCGTAGCAATAGAGTTCTTATGATTCTTAAACCGCGATATCGCATCTCATTTCTATGTTTCATGGTAAGATATAATATGATTTGCGAAGTGTTATGTATTCCTCGTATACACTTCAAATGAATGTGAATGCGACACTTCCTCGCTAGGAAATAGCGTTTTCAGATGTCTACGTATCGTAACAATAGTGTTCCTATGATTCTTAAAACGCGATATCGTATCTCATTTCTATGTTTCATGGTAAGATATAATATGATTTGCGAAGTGTCATGTATTCCTCGTCTACACTTCAAATGAATGTAAATGCGACACTTCCTTGCAAGGAAATAGCGTTTGCAAATGTCTACCTATCGTAGCAATAGTGTTCTAATGCTTCTTAAAACGCGATATCGCATCTCATTTCTATGTTTCATGGTAAGATATAATATGATTTCCGAAGTGTCATGTATTCCTCGTCTACACTTTAAATGAATGTAAATGCGACACTTCCTAGCAAGGAAATAGCGTTTGCAGATGTCTACGTATCGTAGCAATAGATTTCTAATGCTTCTTAAAACGCGATATCGCATCTCATTTCTATGTTTCATGGTAAGATGTAATATGATTTTCGAAGTGTTATGCATTCCTCGTCTACACTTCATATGAATGTAAATGCGGCACTTCCTTGCAAGGAAATAGCGTTTGCAGATGTCTACCTATCGTAGCAATAGAGTTCTAATGCTTCTTAAAACGCGATATCGCATCTCATTTCTATGTTTCATGGTAAGATATAATATGATTTGCGAAGTGTTATGTATTCCTCGTCTACACTTCAAATGAATGTAAATGCGACACTTCCTTGCAAAGAAATAGCGTTTGCAGATGTCTACCTATCGTAGCAATAGAGTTCTAATGCTTCTTAAAACGCGATATCGCATCTCATTTCTATGTTTCATGGTAAGATATAATATGATTTGCGAAGTGTTATGTATTCCTCGTCTACACTTCAAATGAATGTAAATGCGACACTTCCTTGCAAAGAAATAGCGTTTGCAGATGTCTACGTATCGTAGCAATAGATTTCTAATGCTTCTTAAAACGCGATATCGCATCTCATTTCTATGTTTCATGTTAAGATATAATATGATCTGCGGAGTGTCATGTATTCCTCGTCTACACTTCAAATGAATGTAAATGCGACACTTCCTTGCTAGGAAATAGCGTCTGCAGATGTCTAGGTATCGTAGCGATAGAGTTCTAATGCTTCTTAAAACGCGATATCGCATCTCATCTCTATGTTTCATGGTAAGATATAATATGATTTGCGAAGTGTCATGTATACCTCGTCTACACTTCAAATGAATGTAAATGCGACACTTCCTTGCTAGGAAATAGCGTCTGCAGATGTCTACGTATCGTAGCAATAGATTTCTAATGCTTCTTAAAACGCGATATCGCATCTCATTTCTATGTTTCATGGTAAGATGTAATATGATTTTCGAAGTGTTATGCATTCCTCGTCTACACTTCATATGAATGTAAATGCGGCACTTCCTTGCAAGGAAATAGCGTTTGCAGATGTCTACCTATCGTAGCAATAGAGTTCTAATGCTTCTTAAAACGCGATATCGCATCTCATTTCTATGTTTCATGGTAAGATATAATATGATTTGCGAAGTGTTATGTATTCCTCGTCTACACTTCAAATGAATGTAAATGCGACACTTCCTTGCAAAGAAATAGCGTTTGCAGATGTCTACCTATCGTAGCAATAGAGTTCTAATGCTTCTTAAAACGCGATATCGCATCTCATTTCTATGTTTCATGGTAAGATATAATATGATTTGCGAAGTGTTATGTATTCCTCGTCTACACTTCAAATGAATGTAAATGCGACACTTCCTTGCAAAGAAATAGCGTTTGCAGATGTCTACGTATCGTAGCAATAGATTTCTAATGCTTCTTAAAACGCGATATCGCATCTCATTTCTATGTTTCATGTTAAGATATAATATGATCTGCGGAGTGTCATGTATTCCTCGTCTACACTTCAAATGAATGTAAATGCGACACTTCCTTGCTAGGAAATAGCGTCTGCAGATGTCTAGGTATCGTAGCGATAGAGTTCTAATGCTTCTTAAAACGCGATATCGCATCTCATCTCTATGTTTCATGGTAAGATATAATATGATTTGCGAAGTGTCATGTATACCTCGTCTACACTTCAAATGAATGTAAATGCGACACTTCCTTGCTAGGAAATAGCGTCTGCAGATGTCTAGGTATCGTAGCGATAGAGTTCTAATGCTTCTTAAAACGCGATATCGCATCTCATCTCTAAGTTTCATGGTAAGATATAATATGATTTGCGAAGTGTCATGTATACCTCGTCTACACTTCAAATGAATGTAAATGCGACACTTCCTTGCTAGGAAATAGCGTCTGCAGATGTCTACTGTCACGTCGCGAGGGTGGAAAATTTCCGTTTTATTCGCGGATGACACGCAGCCAGAAAACGGACTCGGCACGCTTAATTGCGACGGGTTCCGGGTTCCTTTCGTGGGACAACGAACACTTTCAAAACGCGATCGCGGTAAATAGGAAAGATCCTACCCTTGCTGTCTTGAATCGTTGTTAATTTAGTATCCCTTCCTGAGATACTGTTGCTGTCGAGGATCGCTTTCCGGAATCGTCCCTGCGTAAGGGCTGCGAGGCTGGATCGTAAGAGGGATGAGTCTCCAACGTAGCGGGTTTCCTGTGCTGATCGGCTTGCCTTGGCCGGAAGAAGGCGACGGAGCAGGTTGTTGAAGAGCCACTGGAACGGTGGTGTTCGAACGAAGAGACGAAAGGGCTTCGATGCCCAAGTAATCGCGCATAAGTCGGCGTAGGTAATTCTTCCGTCCCGCACGTCGAGCTTTACGTTTCGGATTGAGACACATTCGCGTCTAGTTCCAGCAATCCGGATACGAATCGGATAAGCGGCGGTCCGCTCTAACCTATCGGTCCAGAAGGGTGAAACGTCGACTATATCCGCACGTAGTTTCCGCTGTGGATCGGCGAAGTTAAGCGGCGGTCCGCTCTAACCAGCCGGTTACCAAGGTCAACTAGCGATTGGATTCGAATGATGGATATCCACGCGATAGCTCGTGGAAGAATTCGTAGATAATAATGAAATTAGTGGATAATAATCAAATTTAAACTTGTACATGTAAGGTAAAATAAAATATATTCTAATATAAACCTAAGCTTACACTGACTTCCCTAAGGCTAAGTTAAAGATAGACTTAACGTTTAGAATTGGAATGAATTGACTTGAACTAGAATTGAAGTAGAATTAGAAACACCTCCGATTGAGGCATTGAGAGCGAGATTGGAACTCCTCGGTTCGAAGGACTGATCGGAACTGATCTTCAGCTCGCGTGTCCGCGACCTCCTCGAGTCGCGTGGCGTGCGAGTCGCTGGACCCCGGAGTGGGGTGGCCGCTCGGCCCGCGAAGTGGGGCGGCCGGTCGGAGTGGGGCGCGGCTCGCGTTAAGCGTGAGCCGCGCGCGTCGGACGGTTGCTTGGGCGTATCGAAACTTATGACTATGAGAATTCGCAGATATATTAGGAACTATGTGTGTGTTGTTTGCGTATGTACATTAGTTGTGTCGTGTACTTAATTCTAGGACGTTCTTATGAATACACATTATCAAAATAAGAATAATGGGAGGATGGCGTAGGCGAATCGGTGAGATGCTCGGTGATCTGTTCGTGCGGCTGAAGGCTGCATGTCTCCCAACTCTGGCGATAGCGCGCATCGTCGCGCGGTCGTACGGTCGATCTCCTGGGTGCTCGTGGATATCTGGC
This sequence comes from Xylocopa sonorina, assembly GCF_050948175.1. Classification (NCBI taxonomy): domain Eukaryota; kingdom Metazoa; phylum Arthropoda; class Insecta; order Hymenoptera; family Apidae; genus Xylocopa; species Xylocopa sonorina. Next base: position 468,926 of record NC_135198.1, read on the forward strand.
TGCCTTAGCTCGGCGTTCGGTCTGCTTTCCCGTGTATGAAGGCGCTCTTTCCACGCATTTGGATGCGGCTGGCGGTAGATGCGTCGCTGCCGGATGCTGTGGGCGGCGCTGGGGGGTGGAAGGCGGCACGCCGGACGTTACACCTCCCCCCATACAAAAGGAATCTTGGCAATGCCAAGATCTCCTGTCTGGTACGTGCGGATTGTTTGAGGGTTGCAGATTCGTCGTCCTGCCGGTTGGCTGCCGATGTACATAGGAGTGCCGGCCGGATGAACTATGGCGGGCTCGCTTCACCTCTGCGGAGTAACCTTCCAAATGATGTTTGATGCCACTAGATTCGCCGGCACTTAAACTTTCACTGTTTTCACTTGAGTTTGTGGAAGTTGTCTCACTTTGCACTATTTTGCATTCAGTCTTTGTTTCTCTCACTCCACTCATCCTTTTACATAACTTTAACTTATTACTATGAACTATTTTATAACGATCCTTAATTGCTAACTTGACATTATTATTACTCAAAATTTCGACGATCCTGTATGGGCCTACGTATTGGGACTCAAACTTATGTCTGTTGGGTTCCCTAAGTAGGAAGACCCATTGCCCAGCTTCGAATTTTTGAGTATTGGTCTTTTTATCGTAATAATATTTTGCTCGACGTTTCGCATTGTCGAGGTTTTCTCGCGCAATTCGCTGGGATCTGGTGATTTTCTCGTTTAACATGATTAAGTAGTCGGAATATGTTTCGTTTTCGGTACTGTCTTGGAACGGTGTTTCGGATGGTGTCCTAGCTATTCGACCGAAGACGAGTTCGTGCGGTGTGTAAAGGGTGCCCTCGTGTACACTGGTGTTGTAAGAAAACATGGCATAAGGAAGCCATCTTTTCCAATCGCCACTGGTGTCGATGTAATGTTTTAAATACTCAGCAAGAACATGGTGTGATCTCTCCACCGAACCATTCGTTTGTGGGTGGAAGGCTGTGGATTTGTATTGTTTTATTCTGAATTTAACGGCTATGGCTTTAATAAGACTATTGATGAAATTCGACCCCTGGTCGGTCAAGATGCCTTTCGGACATCCAAATTTACAAATAAATTCTGTGATGAGTGCATCTGCTATATCGACGGCTGTAGTTTGTTTGAGAGGAATAGCGACGGAATATTTAGTTAGAAGGTCCTGGATAGTGAGGATATGTGTATATTCATCCGGGGTTATTGGAAGGGGGCCCATGACGTCCATTGAGATCTTATCAAAAGCGCATCCTGGTGTGTCTGTTAAAGTCAATGGTTGTCGTGTTTTTACTCTAACTAATTTTTCGCGTTGGCAACTCCTACATTTGCTTATATAATTTTGGATTTCGGTTTTCATGTTAGGCCAGAAGTATTTTTCCCGAATGCGAGAGTATGTCTTGTTTACTCCCTTGTGGCCTCCTATTGGTGTATCGTGATTTTCTTGAATTATTTTTGTTCTATGTTCTACCGGTGGAATGTGAATAAGTCCTTGACAGACAGTAATTTGAATTGGCATTTCATAAAATAAATCTTGTAAAGCTTTTTGTATTTGTGACCATGGAATTGAATCTAAGGCTGTCTGTGCGATACTAATTGTTTGCAACTGCAGTTCACTGACTACGTCGAATAATGATCGTAAAGATTCTATTACGATTTGATAGTCAATAGCGCGGCTTTCATGTTCAATTATTGGAAGTTGAACTTGATAGAAATCGTCGATTTTAATGACTCTGGCTTTAGTGAGAACTACGTCATTTTTACTGAAGAAAAATTTTCCGGCTTTTTCCATTTCCTTCGCGCCTGCGTCATAGGAATGACCTGATTTTGTAATGAAAATAACGTTGTTATCTCGTCTGGTTGCTATCGTGTCCCTTGTGAACTTAAATAATGGCTCTAACCTGACATGTTCGTTTGGTAATGGTGTATAAATTTCTTCTTTATCGGTCGCTGTACGTGGTGTCGGTAACGTCGGTAATGTCGGTAATTTTAATGTTTCGCGTGGTAACGTTTCTGGTGCGCCATGGTCGTCTGAGCTAGGTGAAGGCGGAGGTGGAGGTGGAACAACGGATTTCTTTTGTTGACGGGATTTAGGATACGGTTCAAAAATATTTTCATCGGATGAGGACGACTGTGTGATTGGAAGAACTTTGACTGGATTCCGTGATAGGGCATCTGCATTAAGATTGGTTTTTCCCGTTTTATAAATCATTTCGTAATTGTATTCCGCGAGCTTCAGCCTCCACCGCACAAGACGGCTGGATGGATCTTTAACGGAATTCATCCACACCAGTGGACGGTGGTCTGTGACTAACTTGAACTGATTACCATATATATAAGGCCTAAAGTGATGCACCGCGTACACGATAGCTAGACATTCTTTCTCGATAGTCGAATAGTTTCGTTCTGCAGAATTCAAGAGTCTTGATGTGTAAGCAATTGGTAAGTCGCGGCCTATCGGGCCCTGACTGAGCACCGCACCTATGGCATCCGCTGATGCGTCTGTAGTTATTATAAAAGGCAGCTTAAAGTTAGGATACTGGAGTATCGGTGCTTCACATAAGGCGTCTCGTAGCTTCACAAAGGCGTTCTGTTGCTCATTACGCCACACGAACGGAGTGTCCTTTTTCAAGAGGTTTGTTAATGGCTTAGCGACGTTGGAGAAATTTGAGATAAACCGTCTGTAATAACCTGCGAGTCCCAGGAACTGCTTGATCTGTTTACAATTTGTCGGGCGAGGAAATTCTCGAACGGCTCTGACTTTCGACGGATCGGGTTTCACCCCGCTTTCGCTGATAATGTGCCCGAGGTAGCTTACTTCGCGTCTTAAAAATTCACATTTGTCAGGCTGGAGTACCAAATTAGCCTCTCTCAGTCTGCGCGTTAATTTCTCATATTTTATGGCGTGCTCTTGAAGAGAGCTAGCGTATAAAACTATATCATCAAGATATACGAAGAGCTCGTTACCTTGAAGCCCCGCGAGCACACTATCCATCAGTCGCTGAAACGTTGCGGGCGCGTTTTTTAAACCAAAAGGCATTCGGGTAAATTCATAATGTCCATTCGGCGTGGAAAAAGCTGTTTTATGTGCATCAGCGGGTTCCATCGGAATCTGATGGAAACCGCTGGCTAAGTCAAATGTGCTAAAATATTTAGCGCTGCCTAACTGATCCAGGATTTCCGTGATGCATGGCAAAGGATAAGCGTCGGCGATTGATTTCTCGTTCAAGGCTCTATAATCAATAACCACTCGCCAACGCTTGTTCCCTTGCGAATCAGCTTTCTTCGGAACAACCCATAACGGTGAGTTGTAGGGCGATTTAGAATCGCGGATAATGCCGTTTTGTAAAAGTTTTTCGATTTGGTCCCGAATCTCCTCTTTGTGTATGGGAGGGAATCTATATTGTTTTACATTAATAGGTCTGTCGTCGACCGTAGGGATCTTGTGTGTAGCCGCGCTTGTATGACCTAGAGTATCGCCTTCTACATAAAATAAATCTTGAGTTTTATCTACCAATTTTAAAACGTGCTGCTTTTCTTCTTGGTTGAGGTGATCTAATCGTAACATTTCTATTACTTTTTCGAGGCGAGATTTCGGCGCATTTACGGAGGGTTGTGTTGACCTGGGTTTTACAACTGAACTGGCTACCTGAGCGTATGTCGGTTTCGTCCTGACACTAAGAGGAGTTTCGTACATAGAATTTGCATTTGAACGCGAAACTGAATTAATTGATTTCCCATCTTTGGATATGCCGGTCGGAGCGGCGGAAACGTTTACGGATTCTGACCGTGATTTTGGATTTGAACTGGATTCGTCGGATTTAGTAAAAACTGTGAAGAGCGCGGGGCTGTCTTCTACGGATTTGAATGAATTTTTCGCTACTGGTTCGAGCTTCACTTGTGGCAGAGCTATTTCGACCGTCTTGTCGGTCGAGTTGATTACTCGAGTAATCGCTATCCCTTCGTTAACTCTAACCAGTGCATTGCCGAAAAATATTCCGGGCGCGATGTCTAATCTGGGGATTATTCCCTGGGATATTCCAGAATTAATTATTCTGACTTTAACCCCGATGTTCATGCGCGGCGGAATAGAGACCCTTTCATCGGTCTTTAGAAAATCGTTCACAGGTATATCGACCTTTCCCGAGGTCTTCGGCTTTTGTTTCTGCGGCTTGCTCGTCGTCGGATTGACCTTGTCGAATGTTATAGAAGGATTGCCTTTAGGCGGAATAACTTGATCGGTTTCGATATTTGAAATTTCGCGACGAAATGGAATTGTTTTCCCGTGCCACTTGATCTGGCATTTCGGGAACGATATTTCGGCATCCGCGCAAAATCCGGATCCTAGAATCCCATCCGGACCGAGGGGAAAATTATCGTTTACCACGTTGAATGGTACCACGCGATCGAATAAAACTATATTCACGGTACCGACGGTCGACGTTTTCCCATTGGTTACACCCGTTATAACGACTGTTTCGGCGGTGTCGATTCGTGCGACGGAAGATAACGCGGAGCGTTTAATTATATTTATTTCGGCGCCCGTGTCTATCATAAACTCGGTAGGTTGAATTAACGCGACCGATTCTAATACGACACTAGGCGTGTTGGTTTTGCCGGTTAAGTTTACTGCGGCATCGTATCGTCGATTTCCGCGGTTTGGTCGTTCAGTGCGAGAGATCGAATTTGCTGGTTGGCCTCGCGTCCTGTCTCGCGGCGCGGAAGGAGGCCACTCCCGTTTCCCGATGCCCGAATATTATTGTAGTATTGCCGTTTTCGGCATTCCTCGATTTCGTGACCCGGCGTTTTGCAATACCGACAATATTTTTCACGGGGTGTGGTCGGGCGCGGTTGATCGTATGCGGCCCTGGGAGCCGGAGTGTCGCGTGAAATAACGGGACGGTGCAAATTAGGCGCTTGTCGTGGCGGAATTGACCTGCGGCAATCCCTCGCGTAATGGCTTGTGTTATGGCAATTCGAGCAAACTATTTCGTTTCGCCTTGCACGAATTTCAGTTGTAGGTCGAGAATTTACTAAACGTTCGCGATCTAACTCGTATCTCTTGTATAGGTCCCTAGCGCGTGCGAATGCCTCTTGATGCGAATGAATCGTGTGAACGGGAATTTGGACGCGTATTTCCGGGATTAGCCCGTCCGTGAAACAACGTAATGTTAATTCATCTACGTTAGACGTCCCGCGTTCGGAAGCGTAAGGCGTTAATCTTTCGCAATCTATGATCGCTGTTCGTAAATCCTTTACACGGCTGATGTAGTCGAGGATGTGTTCTCCCGACTTCATGTAGATATTAGTGAGCTCCCCACGATAATGGTCCGCGGATCTAATTGCACCGAAAGAGCTTCGTAATATATCCGTCAATTCTAATATAGATTGACACGGTTCGTCTTCTAAGGCTAAGTACGCGCGGCCCTTCAATTTGCTCTTGATTAATCGCGTGAAAGTGCGTTCACAACCGTTTGGGATCAATTCGTAAGCACGCTTACATGCACGAGTGAATTGCAATACGGGCATGTTCTGCCCATCGTAATGCGGTACTGCCTCCAATGCTTGTTTCAATGATAACTCGTCATGCTGCGAGTTTGCGATTTCCGTGTTCGAATTTTGTAGCGGCGATACGTTTCGTTGTGCGAAATCTAAAGGAACGGTATCGGATCTAGTAGCGTCTTGTGATCGTCGAAGTGATTCTAATTCGCGGCGCATTTCCTCTATCTGCTGCATTAATTGAACGGTATTGTCGGCCGGTCTACTAATATCTACGGTTTCAGCGGTTCGCGGAACTGGATCGGCAAGAGCGTCCTGGTAATCGATATTCCTAACGGCTCTCTTATCGCGGTCCGCGTCGGTACCTGCGGCGGCGGCTCGGATCGGTTGATGACGCGTTTTGGTAGGCGTTCGTGTCGCCATGGCTGGTCGCGTTTCTTCGTAGCCGAATTTCTAGAATTAATGCGAATCTATCCCACCGCTGTCACCAAATTTCGTGTCACGTCGCGAGGGTGGAAAATTTCCGTTTTATTCGCGGATGACACGCAGCCAGAAAACGGACTCGGCACGCTTAATTGCGACGGGTTCCGGGTTCCTTTCGTGGGACAACGAACACTTTCAAAACGCGATCGCGGTAAATAGGAAAGATCCTACCCTTGCTGTCTTGAATCGTTGTTAATTTAGTATCCCTTCCTGAGATACTGTTGCTGTCGAGGATCGCTTTCCGGAATCGTCCCTGCGTAAGGGCTGCGAGGCTGGATCGTAAGAGGGATGAGTCTCCAACGTAGCGGGTTTCCTGTGCTGATCGGCTTGCCTTGGCCGGAAGAAGGCGACGGAGCAGGTTGTTGAAGAGCCACTGGAACGGTGGTGTTCGAACGAAGAGACGAAAGGGCTTCGATGCCCAAGTAATCGCGCATAAGTCGGCGTAGGTAATTCTTCCGTCCCGCACGTCGAGCTTTACGTTTCGGATTGAGACACATTCGCGTCTAGTTCCAGCAATCCGGATACGAATCGGATAAGCGGCGGTCCGCTCTAACCTATCGGTCCAGAAGGGTGAAACGTCGACTATATCCGCACGTAGTTTCCGCTGTGGATCGGCGAAGTTAAGCGGCGGTCCGCTCTAACCAGCCGGTTACCAAGGTCAACTAGCGATTGGATTCGAATGATGGATATCCACGCGATAGCTCGTGGAAGAATTCGTAGATAATAATGAAATTAGTGGATAATAATCAAATTTAAACTTGTACATGTAAGGTAAAATAAAATATATTCTAATATAAACCTAAGCTTACACTGACTTCCCTAAGGCTAAGTTAAAGATAGACTTAACGTTTAGAATTGGAATGAATTGACTTGAACTAGAATTGAAGTAGAATTAGAAACACCTCCGATTGAGGCATTGAGAGCGAGATTGGAACTCCTCGGTTCGAAGGACTGATCGGAACTGATCTTCAGCTCGCGTGTCCGCGACCTCCTCGAGTCGCGTGGCGTGCGAGTCGCTGGACCCCGGAGTGGGGTGGCCGCTCGGCCCGCGAAGTGGGGCGGCCGGTCGGAGTGGGGCGCGGCTCGCGTTAAGCGTGAGCCGCGCGCGTCGGACGGTTGCTTGGGCGTATCGAAACTTATGACTATGAGAATTCGCAGATATATTAGGAACTATGTGTGTGTTGTTTGCGTATGTACATTAGTTGTGTCGTGTACTTAATTCTAGGACGTTCTTATGAATACACATTATCAAAATAAGAATAATGGGAGGATGGCGTAGGCGAATCGGTGAGATGCTCGGTGATCTGTTCGTGCGGCTGAAGGCTGCATGTCTCCCAACTCTGGCGATAGCGCGCATCGTCGCGCGGTCGTACGGTCGATCTCCTGGGTGCTCGTGGATATCTGGCTGCCTTAGCTCGGCGTTCGGTCTGCTTTCCCGTGTATGAAGGCGCTCTTTCCACGCATTTGGATGCGGCTGGCGGTAGATGCGTCGCTGCCGGATGCTGTGGGCGGCGCTGGGGGGTGGAAGGCGGCACGCCGGACGTTACACTACGTATCGTAGCAATAGATTTCTAATGCTTCTTAAAACGCGATATCGCATCTCATTTCTATGTTTCATGGTAAGATGTAATATGATTTTCGAAGTGTTATGCATTCCTCGTCTACACTTCATATGAATGTAAATGCGGCACTTCCTTGCAAGGAAATAGCGTTTGCAGATGTCTACCTATCGTAGCAATAGAGTTCTAATGCTTCTTAAAACGCGATATCGCATCTCATTTCTATGTTTCATGGTAAGATATAATATGATTTGCGAAGTGTTATGTATTCCTCGTCTACACTTCAAATGAATGTAAATGCGACACTTCCTTGCAAAGAAATAGCGTTTGCAGATGTCTACCTATCGTAGCAATAGAGTTCTAATGCTTCTTAAAACGCGATATCGCATCTCATTTCTATGTTTCATGGTAAGATATAATATGATTTGCGAAGTGTTATGTATTCCTCGTCTACACTTCAAATGAATGTAAATGCGACACTTCCTTGCAAAGAAATAGCGTTTGCAGATGTCTACGTATCGTAGCAATAGATTTCTAATGCTTCTTAAAACGCGATATCGCATCTCATTTCTATGTTTCATGTTAAGATATAATATGATCTGCGGAGTGTCATGTATTCCTCGTCAACACTTCAAATGAATGTAAATGCGACACTTCCTTGCTAGGAAATAGCGTCTGCAGATGTCTAGGTATCGTAGCGATAGAGTTCTAATGCTTCTTAAAACGCGATATCGCATCTCATCTCTATGTTTCATGGTAAGATATAATATGATTTGCGAAGTGTCATGTATACCTCGTCTACACTTCAAATGAATGTAAATGCGACACTTCCTTGCTAGGAAATAGCGTCTGCAGATGTCTACGTATCGTAGCAATAGATTTCTAATGCTTCTTAAAACGCGATATCGCATCTCATTTCTATGTTTCATGGTAAGATATAATATGATTTGCGGAGTGTCATGTATTCCTCGTCTACACTTCAAATGAATGTAAATGCGACACTTCCTTGCAAAGAAATAGCGTTTGCAGATGTCTACGTATCGTAGCAATAGATTTCTAATGCTTCTTAAAACGCGATATCGCATCTCATATCTATGTTTCATGATAAGATATAATATACATTGCGAAGTGTTATGCATTCCTCGTATACGATTCAAATGAATGTAAATGCGACACTTCCTTGCAAGGAAATAGCGTTTGCAGTTGTCTACGTATCGTAGCGATAGAGTTCTAATGCTTCATAAAACGCGATATCGCATCTCATTTCCATGTATCATGGTAAGATGTAATATGATTTGCGAAGTGTTATGTATTCCTCCTCTACACTTCAAATGAATGTAAATGCGACACATCCTTGCAAGGAAATAGCGTTTGCAGATGTCTACGTATCGTAGCAATAGAGTTCATATGATTCTTAAAACGCGATATCGCATCGCATTTCTATGTTTCGTGGTAAGATATAATACGATTTGCGAAGTGTTACCTACTCCTCGTCTACACTGCAAATGAATGTAAATGCGACACTTCCTTGAAAGGAAATAGCGTCTACAGATGTCTAGGTATCGTAGCGATAGTGTTCTAGTGCTACTCAACACACAATATCGCATTTCATTTCTATTTTTCATGGTAAGATATAATATGATTTGCGAAGTGTCATGTATTCCTCGTCTACACTTCAAATGAATGTAAATGCGACACTTCCTTGCTAGGAAATAGCGTTTGCAAATGTCTACCTATCGTAGCAATAGTGTTCCTATGATTCTTAAAACGCGATATCGTATCTCATTTCTATGTTTCATGGTAAGATATAATATGATTTGCGAAGTGTTATGTATTCCTCGTCTACACTTCAAATGAATGTAAATGCGACACTTCCTTGCTAGGAAATAGCGTTTGCAAATGTCTACCTATCGTAGCAATAGTGTTCCTATGATTCTTAAAACGCGATATCGCATCTCATTTTTATGTTTCATGGTAAGATATAATATGATTTGCGAAGTGTTACGTATTCCTCGTCTACGCTTCAAAGGAATGTGAATACGACACTTCTTTGTTAGGAAATAGCGTCTGCAGATGTCTAGGTTTCGTAGCAATAGAGTTCTAATGCTTCTTAAAACGCGATATCGCATCTCATTTCTATGTTTCATGGTAAGATGTAATATGATTTGCGAAGTGTTATGTATTCCTCCTCTACACTTCAAATGAATGTAAATGCGACACATCCTTGCAAGGAAATAGCGTTTGCAGATGTCTACGTATCGTAGCAATAGAGTTCATATGATTCTTAAAACGCGATATCGCATCGCATTTCTATGTTTCGTGGTAAGATATAATACGATTTGCGAAGTGTTACCTACTCCTCGTCTACACTGCAAATGAATGTAAATGCGACACTTCCTTGAAAGGAAATAGCGTCTACAGATGTCTAGGTATCGTAGCGATAGTGTTCTAGTGCTACTCAACACACAATATCGCATTTCATTTCTATTTTTCATGGTAAGATATAATATCATTTGCGAAGTGTCATGTATTCCTCGTCTACACTTCAAATGAATGTAAATGCGACACTTCCTTGCTAGGAAATAGCGTTTGCAAATGTCTACCTATCGTAGCAATAGTGTTCCTATGATTCTTAAAACGCGATATCGTATCTCATTTCTATGTTTCATGGTAAGATATAATATGATTTGCGAAGTGTTATGTATTCCTCGTCTACACTTCAAATGAATGTAAATGCGACACTTCCTTGCTAGGAAATAGCGTTTGCAAATGTCTACCTATCGTAGCAATAGTGTTCCTATGATTCTTAAAACGCGATATCGCATCTCATTTTTATGTTTCATGGTAAGATATAATATGATTTGCGAAGTGTTACGTATTCCTCGTCTACACTTCAAAGGAATGTGAATACGACACTTCTTTGTTAGGAAATAGCGTCTGCAGATGTCTAGGTTTCGTAGCAATAGAGTTCTAATGCTTCTTAAAACGCGATATCGCATCTCATTTCTATGTTTCATGGTAAGATGTAATATGATTTGCGAAGTGTTATGTATTCCTCGTCTACACTTCAAATGAATGTAAATGCGACACTTCCTTGCAAGGAAATAGAGTTTGCAGATTTCTACGTATCGTAGCAATAGAGTTCTTATGATTCTTAAAACGCGATATCGCATCTCATTTCTATGTTTCATGGAAAGATATAATATGATTTGCGAAGTGTTATGTATTCCTCGTCTACACTTCATATGAATGTAAATGCGGCACTTCCTTGCAAGGAAATAGCGTTTGCAGATGTCTACCTATCGTAGCAATAGAGTTCTAATGCTTCTTAAAACGCGATATCGCATCTCATTTCTATGTTTCATGGTAAGATATAATATGATTTGCGAAGTGTTATGTATTCCTCGTCTACACTTCAAATGAATGTAAATGCGACACTTCCTTGCAAAGAAATAGCGTTTGCAGATGTCTACCTATCGTAGCAATAGAGTTCTAATGCTTCTTAAAACGCGATATCGCATCTCATTTCTATGTTTCATGGTAAGATATAATATGATTTGCGAAGTGTTATGTATTCCTCGTCTACACTTCAAATGAATGTAAATGCGACACTTCCTTGCAAAGAAATAGCGTTTGCAGATGTCTACCTATCGTAGCAATAGATTTCTAATGCTTCTTAAAACGCGATATCGCATCTCATATCTATGTTTCATGATAAGATATAATATACATTGCGAAGTTTTATGCATTCCTCGTATACGATTCAAATGAATGTAAATGCGACATTTCCCTGCAAGGAAATAGCGTTTGCAGTTGTCTACGTATCGTAGCAATAGAGTTCTTATGATTCTTAAAACGCGATATCGCATCTCATTTCTATGTTTCATGGTAAGATATAATATGATTTGCGAAGTGTTATGTATTCCTCGTATACACTTCAAATGAATGTGAATGCGACACTTCCTCGCTAGGAAATAGCGTTTTCAGATGTCTACGTATCGTAACAATAGTGTTCCTATGATTCTTAAAACGCGATATCGTATCTCATTTCTATGTTTCATGGTAAGATATAATATGATTTGCGAAGTGTCATGTATTCCTCGTCTACACTTGAAATGAATGTAAATGCGACACTTCCTTGCTAGGAAATAGCGTCTGCAGATGTCTAGGTATCGTAGCGATAGAGTTCTAATGCTTCTTAAAACGCGATATCGCATCTCATTTCTATGTTTCATGTTAAGATATTATATGATTTGCGGAGTGTCATGTATTCCTCGTCTACACTTCAAATGAATGTGAATGCGACACTTCCTTGCTAGGAAATAGCGTCTGCAGATGTCTAGGTATCGTAGCGATAGAGTTCTAATGCTTCTTAAAACCCGATATCGCATCTCATTTCCATGTATCATGGTAAGATATAATATGATTTGCGAAGTGTTATGCATTCCTCGTATACGATTCAAATGAATGTAAATGCGATACTTCCTTGCTAGGAAATAGCGTCTGGAGATGTGTAGGTATCGTAGCGATAGAGTTCTAATGCTTCTTAAAACGCGATATCGCATCTCATTTCCATGTATCATGGTAAGATATAATATGATTTGCGAAGTGTTATGTATTCCTCGTCTACACTTCAAATGAATGTAAATGCGACACTTCCTCGCTAGGAAAGAGCGTTTGCAGATGTCTACCTATCGTAGCAATAGAGTTCTTATGATTCTTAAAACGCGATATCGCATCTCATTTCTATGTTTCATGGTAATATATAATATGATTTGCGAAGTGTTACGTATTCCTCGTCTACACTTCAAATGAATGTAAATGCGACACTTCCTTGCAAAGAAATAGTGTTTGCAGATGTCTACGTATCGTAGCAATAGATTTCTAATGCTTCTTAAAACGCGATATCGCATCTCATATCTATGTTTCATGATAAGATATAATATACATTGCGAAGTGTTATGCATTCCTCGTATACGATTCAAATGAATGTAAATGCGACACTTCCTTGCAAGGAAATAGCGTTTGCAGATGTCTACCTATCGTAGCAATAGAGTTCTAATGCTTCTTAAAACGCGATATCGCATCTCATTTCTATGTTTCATGGTAAGATATAATATGATATGCGAAGTGTTATGTATTCCTCGTCTACACTTCAAATGAATGTAAATGCGACACTTCCTTGCAAAGATATAGCGTTTGCAGATGTCTACGTATCGTAGCGATAGAGTTCTAATGCTTCTTAAAACGCGATATCGCATCCCATTTCTATGTGCCATGGTAAGATATAATATGATTTGCGAAGTGTTATGTATTCCTCGTCTACACTTCAATGATTGTAAATGCGACACTTCCTTGCTAGGAAATAGCGTCTGCAGATGTCTAGGTATCGTAGCGATAGAGTTCTAATGCTTCTTAAAACGCGATATCGCATCTCATCTCTATGTTTCATGGTAAGATATAATATGATTTGCGAAGTGTCATGTATACCTCGTCTACACTTCAAATGAATGTAAATGCGACACTTCCTTGCTAGGAAATAGCGTCTGCAGATGTCTACGTATCGTAGCAATAGATTTCTAATGCTTCTTAAAACGCGATATCGCATCTCATTTCTATGTTTCATGGTAAGATGTAATATGATTTTCGAAGTGTTATGCATTCCTCGTCTACACTTCATATGAATGTAAATGCGGCACTTCCTTGCAAGGAAATAGCGTTTGCAGATGTCTACCTATCGTAGCAATAGAGTTCTAATGCTTCTTAAAACGCGATATCGCATCTCATTTCTATGTTTCATGGTAAGATATAATATGATTTGCGAAGTGTTATGTATTCCTCGTCTACACTTCAAATGAATGTAAATGCGACACTTCCTTGCAAAGAAATAGCGTTTGCAGATGTCTACCTATCGTAGCAATAGAGTTCTAATGCTTCTTAAAACGCGATATCGCATCTCATTTCTATGTTTCATGGTAAGATATAATATGATTTGCGAAGTGTTATGTATTCCTCGTCTACACTTCAAATGAATGTAAATGCGACACTTCCTTGCAAAGAAATAGCGTTTGCAGATGTCTACGTATCGTAGCAATAGATTTCTAATGCTTTTTAAAACGCGATATCGCATCTCATTTCTATGTTTCATGTTAAGATATAATATGATCTGCGGAGTGTCATGTATTCCTCGTCTACACTTCAAATGAATGTAAATGCGACACTTCCTTGCTAGGAAATAGCGTCTGCAGATGTCTAGGTATCGTAGCGATAGAGTTCTAATGCTTCTTAAAACGCGATATCGCATCTCATCTCTATGTTTCATGGTAAGATATAATATGATTTGCGAAGTGTCATGTATACCTCGTCTACACTTCAAATGAATGTAAATGCGACACTTCCTTGCTAGGAAATAGCGTCTGCAGATGTCTACGTATCGTAGCAATAGATTTCTAATGCTTCTTAAAACGCGATATCGCATCTCATTTCTATGTTTCATGGTAAGATATAATATGATTTGCGGAGTGTCATGTGTCACGTCGCGAGGGTGGAAAATTTCCGTTTTATTCGCGGATGACACGCAGCCAGAAAACGGACTCGGCACGCTTAATTGCGACGGGTTCCGGTATCCTTTCGTGGGACAACGAACACTTTCAAAACGCGATCGCGGTAAATAGGAAAGATCCTACCCTTGCTGTCTTGAATCGTTGTTAATTTAGTATCCCTTCCTGAGATACTGTTGCTGTCGAGGATCGCTTTCCGGAATCGTCCCTGCGTAAGGGCTGCGAGGCTGGATCGTAAGAGGGATGAGTCTCCAACGTAGCGGGTTTCCTGTGCTGATCGGCTTGCCTTGGCCGGAAGAAGGCGACGGAGCAGGTTGTTGAAGAGCCACTGGAACGGTGGTGTTCGAACGAAGAGACGAAAGGGCTTCGATGCCCAAGTAATCGCGCATAAGTCGGCGTAGGTAATTCTTCCGTCCCGCACGTCGAGCTTTACGTTTCGGATTGAGACACATTCGCGTCTAGTTCCAGCAATCCGGATACGAATCGGATAAGCGGCGGTCCGCTCTAACCTATCGGTCCAGAAGGGTGAAACGTCGACTATATCCGCACGTAGTTTCCGCTGTGGATCGGCGAAGTTAAGCGGCGGTCCGCTCTAACCAGCCGGTTACCAAGGTCAACTAGCGATTGGATTCGAATGATGGATATCCACGCGATAGCTCGTGGAAGAATTCGTAGATAATAATGAAATTAGTGGATAATAATCAAATTTAAACTTGTACATGTAAGGTAAAATAAAATATATTCTAATATAAACCTAAGCTTACACTGACTTCCCTAAGGCTAAGTTAAAGATAGACTTAACGTTTAGAATTGGAATGAATTGACTTGAACTAGAATTGAAGTAGAATTAGAAACACCTCCGATTGAGGCATTGAGAGCGAGATTGGAACTCCTCGGTTCGAAGGACTGATCGGAACTGATCTTCAGCTCGCGTGTCCGCGACCTCCTCGAGTCGCGTGGCGTGCGAGTCGCTGGACCCCGGAGTGGGGTGGCCGCTCGGCCCGCGAAGTGGGGCGGCCGGTCGGAGTGGGGCGCGGCTCGCGTTAAGCGTGAGCCGCGCGCGTCGGACGGTTGCTTGGGCGTATCGAAACTTATGACTATGAGAATTCGCAGATATATTAGGAACTATGTGTGTGTTGTTTGCGTATGTACATTAGTTGTGTCGTGTACTTAATTCTAGGACGTTCTTATGAATACACATTATCAAAATAAGAATAATGGGAGGATGGCGTAGGCGAATCGGTGAGATGCTCGGTGATCTGTTCGTGCGGCTGAAGGCTGCATGTCTCCCAACTCTGGCGATAGCGCGCATCGTCGCGCGGTCGTACGGTCGATCTCCTGGGTGCTCGTGGATATCTGGCTGCCTTAGCTCGGCGTTCGGTCTGCTTTCCCGTGTATGAAGGCGCTCTTTCCACGCATTTGGATGCGGCTGGCGGTAGATGCGTCGCTGCCGGATGCTGTGGGCGGCGCTGGGGGGTGGAAGGCGGCACGCCGGACGTTACACCTCCCCCCATACAAAAGGAATCTTGGCAATGCCAAGATCTCCTGTCTGGTACGTGCGGATTGTTTGAGGGTTGCAGATTCGTCGTCCTGCCGGTTGGCTGCCGATGTACATAGGAGTGCCGGCCGGATGAACTATGGCGGGCTCGCTTCACCTCTGCGGAGTAACCTTCCAAATGATGTTTGATGCCACTAGATTCGCCGGCACTTAAACTTTCACTGTTTTCACTTGAGTTTGTGGAAGTTGTCTCACTTTGCACTATTTTGCATTCAGTCTTTGTTTCTCTCACTCCACTCATCCTTTTACATAACTTTAACTTATTACTATGAACTATTTTATAACGATCCTTAATTGCTAACTTGACATTATTATTACTCAAAATTTCGACGATCCTGTATGGGCCTACGTATTGGGACTCAAACTTATGTCTGTTGGGTTCCCTAAGTAGGAAGACCCATTGCCCAGCTTCGAATTTTTGAGTATTGGTCTTTTTATCGTAATAATATTTTGCTCGACGTTTCGCATTGTCGAGGTTTTCTCGCGCAATTCGCTGGGATCTGGTGATTTTCTCGTTTAACATGATTAAGTAGTCGGAATATGTTTCGTTTTCGGTACTGTCTTGGAACGGTGTTTCGGATGGTGTCCTAGCTATTCGACCGAAGACGAGTTCGTGCGGTGTGTAAAGGGTGCCTTCGTGTACACTGGTGTTGTAAGAAAACATGGCATAAGGAAGCCATCTTTTCCAATCGCCACTGGTGTCGATGTAATGTTTTAAATACTCAGCAAGAACATGGTGTGATCTCTCCACCGAACCATTCGTTTGTGGGTGGAAGGCTGTGGATTTGTATTGTTTTATTCTGAATTTAACGGCTATGGCTTTAATAAGACTATTGATGAAATTCGACCCCTGGTCGGTCAAGATGCCTTTCGGACATCCAAATTTACAAATAAATTCTGTGATGAGTGCATCTGCTATATCGACGGCTGTAGTTTGTTTGAGAGGAATAGCGACGGAATATTTAGTTAGAAGGTCCTGGATAGTGAGGATATGTGTATATTCATCCGGGGTTATTGGAAGGGGGCCCATGACGTCCATTGAGATCTTATCAAAAGCGCATCCTGGTGTGTCTGTTAAAGTCAATGGTTGTCGTGTTTTTACTCTAACTAATTTTTCGCGTTGGCAACTCCTACATTTGCTTATATAATTTTGGATTTCGGTTTTCATGTTAGGCCAGAAGTATTTTTCCCGAATGCGAGAGTATGTCTTGTTTACTCCCTTGTGGCCTCCTATTGGTGTATCGTGATTTTCTTGAATTATTTTTGTTCTATGTTCTACCGGTGGAATGTGAATAAGTCCTTGACAGACAGTAATTTGAATTGGCATTTCATAAAATAAATCTTGTAAAGCTTTTTGTATTTGTGACCATGGAATTGAATCTAAGGCTGTCTGTGCGATACTAATTGTTTGCAACTGCAGTTCACTGACTACGTCGAATAATGATCGTAAAGATTCTATTACGATTTGATAGTCAATAGCGCGGCTTTCATGTTCAATTATTGGAAGTTGAACTTGATAGAAATCGTCGATTTTAATGACTCTGGCTTTAGTGAGAACTACGTCATTTTTACTGAAGAAAAATTTTCCGGCTTTTTCCATTTCCTTCGCGCCTGCGTCATAGGAATGACCTGATTTTGTAATGAAAATAACGTTGTTATCTCGTCTGGTTGCTATCGTGTCCCTTGTGAACTTAAATAATGGCTCTAACCTGACATGTTCGTTTGGTAATGGTGTATAAATTTCTTCTTTATCGGTCGCTGTACGTGGTGTCGGTAACGTCGGTAATGTCGGTAATTTTAATGTTTCGCGTGGTAACGTTTCTGGTGCGCCATGGTCGTCTGAGCTAGGTGAAGGCGGAGGTGGAGGTGGAACAACGGATTTCTTTTGTTGACGGGATTTAGGATACGGTTCAAAAATATTTTCATCGGATGAGGACGACTGTGTGATTGGAAGAACTTTGACTGGATTCCGTGATAGGGCATCTGCATTAAGATTGGTTTTTCCCGTTTTATAAATCATTTCGTAATTGTATTCCGCGAGCTTCAGCCTCCACCGCACAAGACGGCTGGATGGATCTTTAACGGAATTCATCCACACCAGTGGACGGTGGTCTGTGACTAACTTGAACTGATTACCATATATATAAGGCCTAAAGTGATGCACCGCGTACACGATAGCTAGACATTCTTTCTCGATAGTCGAATAGTTTCGTTCTGCAGAATTCAAGAGTCTTGATGTGTAAGCAATTGGTAAGTCGCGGCCTATCGGGCCCTGACTGAGCACCGCACCTATGGCATCCGCTGATGCGTCTGTAGTTATTATAAAAGGCAGCTTAAAGTTAGGATACTGGAGTATCGGTGCTTCACATAAGGCGTCTCGTAGCTTCACAAAGGCGTTCTGTTGCTCATTACGCCACACGAACGGAGTGTCCTTTTTCAAGAGGTTTGTTAATGGCTTAGCGACGTTGGAGAAATTTGAGATAAACCGTCTGTAATAACCTGCGAGTCCCAGGAACTGCTTGATCTGTTTACAATTTGTCGGGCGAGGAAATTCTCGAACGGCTCTGACTTTCGACGGATCGGGTTTCACCCCGCTTTCGCTGATAATGTGCCCGAGGTAGCTTACTTCGCGTCTTAAAAATTCACATTTGTCAGGCTGGAGTACCAAATTAGCCTCTCTCAGTCTGCGCGTTAATTTCTCATATTTTATGGCGTGCTCTTGAAGAGAGCTAGCGTATAAAACTATATCATCAAGATATACGAAGAGCTCGTTACCTTGAAGCCCCGCGAGCACACTATCCATCAGTCGCTGAAACGTTGCGGGCGCGTTTTTTAAACCAAAAGGCATTCGGGTAAATTCATAATGTCCATTCGGCGTGGAAAAAGCTGTTTTATGTGCATCAGCGGGTTCCATCGGAATCTGATGGAAACCGCTGGCTAAGTCAAATGTGCTAAAATATTTAGCGCTGCCTAACTGATCCAGGATTTCCGTGATGCATGGCAAAGGATAAGCGTCGGCGATTGATTTCTCGTTCAAGGCTCTATAATCAATAACCACTCGCCAACGCTTGTTCCCTTGCGAATCAGCTTTCTTCGGAACAACCCATAACGGTGAGTTGTAGGGCGATTTAGAATCGCGGATAATGCCGTTTTGTAAAAGTTTTTCGATTTGGTCCCGAATCTCCTCTTTGTGTATGGGAGGGAATCTATATTGTTTTACATTAATAGGTCTGTCGTCGACCGTAGGGATCTTGTGTGTAGCCGCGCTTGTATGACCTAGAGTATCGCCTTCTACATAAAATAAATCTTGAGTTTTATCTACCAATTTTAAAACGTGCTGCTTTTCTTCTTGGTTGAGGTGATCTAATCGTAACATTTCTATTACTTTTTCGAGGCGAGATTTCGGCGCATTTACGGAGGGTTGTGTTGACCTGGGTTTTACAACTGAACTGGCTACCTGAGCGTATGTCGGTTTCGTCCTGACACTAAGAGGAGTTTCGTACATAGAATTTGCATTTGAACGCGAAACTGAATTAATTGATTTCCCATCTTTGGATATGCCGGTCGGAGCGGCGGAAACGTTTACGGATTCTGACCGTGATTTTGGATTTGAACTGGATTCGTCGGATTTAGTAAAAACTGTGAAGAGCGCGGGGCTGTCTTCTACGGATTTGAATGAATTTTTCGCTACTGGTTCGAGCTTCACTTGTGGCAGAGCTATTTCGACCGTCTTGTCGGTCGAGTTGATTACTCGAGTAATCGCTATCCCTTCGTTAACTCTAACCAGTGCATTGCCGAAAAATATTCCGGGCGCGATGTCTAATCTGGGGATTATTCCCTGGGATATTCCAGAATTAATTATTCTGACTTTAACCCCGATGTTCATGCGCGGCGGAATAGAGACCCTTTCATCGGTCTTTAGAAAATCGTTCACAGGTATATCGACCTTTCCCGAGGTCTTCGGCTTTTGTTTCTGCGGCTTGCTCGTCGTCGGATTGACCTTGTCGAATGTTATAGAAGGATTGCCTTTAGGCGGAATAACTTGATCGGTTTCGATATTTGAAATTTCGCGACGAAATGGAATTGTTTTCCCGTGCCACTTGATCTGGCATTTCGGGAACGATATTTCGGCATCCGCGCAAAATCCGGATCCTAGAATCCCATCCGGACCGAGGGGAAAATTATCGTTTACCACGTTGAATGGTACCACGCGATCGAATAAAACTATATTCACGGTACCGACGGTCGACGTTTTCCCATTGGTTACACCCGTTATAACGACTGTTTCGGCGGTGTCGATTCGTGCGACGGAAGATAACGCGGAGCGTTTAATTATATTTATTTCGGCGCCCGTGTCTATCATAAACTCGGTAGGTTGAATTAACGCGACCGATTCTAATACGACACTAGGCGTGTTGGTTTTGCCGGTTAAGTTTACTGCGGCATCGTATCGTCGATTTCCGCGGTTTGGTCGTTCAGTGCGAGAGATCGAATTTGCTGGTTGGCCTCGCGTCCTGTCTCGCGGCGCGGAAGGAGGCCACTCCCGTTTCCCGATGCCCGAATATTATTGTAGTATTGCCGTTTTCGGCATTCCTCGATTTCGTGACCCGGCGTTTTGCAATACCGACAATATTTTTCACGGGGTGTGGTCGGGCGCGGTTGATCGTATGCGGCCCTGGGAGCCGGAGTGTCGCGTGAAATAACGGGACGGTGCAAATTAGGCGCTTGTCGTGGCGGAATTGACCTGCGGCAATCCCTCGCGTAATGGCTTGTGTTATGGCAATTCGAGCAAACTATTTCGTTTCGCCTTGCACGAATTTCAGTTGTAGGTCGAGAATTTACTAAACGTTCGCGATCTAACTCGTATCTCTTGTATAGGTCCCTAGCGCGTGCGAATGCCTCTTGATGCGAATGAATCGTGTGAACGGGAATTTGGACGCGTATTTCCGGGATTAGCCCGTCCGTGAAACAACGTAATGTTAATTCATCTACGTTAGACGTCCCGCGTTCGGAAGCGTAAGGCGTTAATCTTTCGCAATCTATGATCGCTGTTCGTAAATCCTTTACACGGCTGATGTAGTCGAGGATGTGTTCTCCCGACTTCATGTAGATATTAGTGAGCTCCCCACGATAATGGTCCGCGGATCTAATTGCACCGAAAGAGCTTCGTAATATATCCGTCAATTCTAATATAGATTGACACGGTTCGTCTTCTAAGGCTAAGTACGCGCGGCCCTTCAATTTGCTCTTGATTAATCGCGTGAAAGTGCGTTCACAACCGTTTGGGATCAATTCGTAAGCACGCTTACATGCACGAGTGAATTGCAATACGGGCATGTTCTGCCCATCGTAATGCGGTACTGCCTCCAATGCTTGTTTCAATGATAACTCGTCATGCTGCGAGTTTGCGATTTCCGTGTTCGAATTTTGTAGCGGCGATACGTTTCGTTGTGCGAAATCTAAAGGAACGGTATCGGATCTAGTAGCGTCTTGTGATCGTCGAAGTGATTCTAATTCGCGGCGCATTTCCTCTATCTGCTGCATTAATTGAACGGTATTGTCGGCCGGTCTACTAATATCTACGGTTTCAGCGGTTCGCGGAACTGGATCGGCAAGAGCGTCCTGGTAATCGATATTCCTAACGGCTCTCTTATCGCGGTCCGCGTCGGTACCTGCGGCGGCGGCTCGGATCGGTTGATGACGCGTTTTGGTAGGCGTTCGTGTCGCCATGGCTGGTCGCGTTTCTTCGTAGCCGAATTTCTAGAATTAATGCGAATCTATCCCACCGCTGTCACCAAATTTCGTGTCACGTCGCGAGGGTGGAAAATTTCCGTTTTATTCGCGGATGACACGCAGCCAGAAAACGGACTCGGCACGCTTAATTGCGACGGGTTCCGGGTTCCTTTCGTGGGACAACGAACACTTTCAAAACGCGATCGCGGTAAATAGGAAAGATCCTACCCTTGCTGTCTTGAATCGTTGTTAATTTAGTATCCCTTCCTGAGATACTGTTGCTGTCGAGGATCGCTTTCCGGAATCGTCCCTGCGTAAGGGCTGCGAGGCTGGATCGTAAGAGGGATGAGTCTCCAACGTAGCGGGTTTCCTGTGCTGATCGGCTTGCCTTGGCCGGAAGAAGGCGACGGAGCAGGTTGTTGAAGAGCCACTGGAACGGTGGTGTTCGAACGAAGAGACGAAAGGGCTTCGATGCCCAAGTAATCGCGCATAAGTCGGCGTAGGTAATTCTTCCGTCCCGCACGTCGAGCTTTACGTTTCGGATTGAGACACATTCGCGTCTAGTTCCAGCAATCCGGATACGAATCGGATAAGCGGCGGTCCGCTCTAACCTATCGGTCCAGAAGGGTGAAACGTCGACTATATCCGCACGTAGTTTCCGCTGTGGATCGGCGAAGTTAAGCGGCGGTCCGCTCTAACCAGCCGGTTACCAAGGTCAACTAGCGATTGGATTCGAATGATGGATATCCACGCGATAGCTCGTGGAAGAATTCGTAGATAATAATGAAATTAGTGGATAATAATCAAATTTAAACTTGTACATGTAAGGTAAAATAAAATATATTCTAATATAAACCTAAGCTTACACTGACTTCCCTAAGGCTAAGTTAAAGATAGACTTAACGTTTAGAATTGGAATGAATTGACTTGAACTAGAATTGAAGTAGAATTAGAAACACCTCCGATTGAGGCATTGAGAGCGAGATTGGAACTCCTCGGTTCGAAGGACTGATCGGAACTGATCTTCAGCTCGCGTGTCCGCGACCTCCTCGAGTCGCGTGGCGTGCGAGTCGCTGGACCCCGGAGTGGGGTGGCCGCTCGGCCCGCGAAGTGGGGCGGCCGGTCGGAGTGGGGCGCGGCTCGCGTTAAGCGTGAGCCGCGCGCGTCGGACGGTTGCTTGGGCGTATCGAAACTTATGACTATGAGAATTCGCAGATATATTAGGAACTATGTGTGTGTTGTTTGCGTATGTACATTAGTTGTGTCGTGTACTTAATTCTAGGACGTTCTTATGAATACACATTATCAAAATAAGAATAATGGGAGGATGGCGTAGGCGAATCGGTGAGATGCTCGGTGATCTGTTCGTGCGGCTGAAGGCTGCATGTCTCCCAACTCTGGCGATAGCGCGCATCGTCGCGCGGTCGTACGGTCGATCTCCTGGGTGCTCGTGGATATCTGGCTGCCTTAGCTCGGCGTTCGGTCTGCTTTCCCGTGTATGAAGGCGCTCTTTCCACGCATTTGGATGCGGCTGGCGGTAGATGCGTCGCTGCCGGATGCTGTGGGCGGCGCTGGGGGGTGGAAGGCGGCACGCCGGACGTTACACATGTATTCCTCGTCTACACTTCAAATGAATGTAAATGCGACACTTCCTTGCAAAGAAATAGCGTTTGCAGATGTCTACGTATCGTAGCAATAGATTTCTAATGCTTCTTAAAACGCGATATCGCATCTCATATCTATGTTTCATGATAAGATATAATATACATTGCGAAGTGTTATGCATTCCTCGTATACGATTCAAATGAATGTAAATGCGACACTTCCTTGCAAGGAAATAGCGTTTGCAGTTGTCTACGTATCGTAGCAATAGAGTTCTTATGATTCTTAAGACGCGATATCGCATCTCATTTCTATGTTTCATGGTAAGATATAATATGATTTGCGAAGTGTTATGTATTCCTCGTCTACACTTCAAATGAATGTAAATGCGATACTTCCTTGCTAGGAAATAGCGTCTGTAGATGTGTAGGTATCGTAGCGATAGAGTTCTAATGCTTCATAAAACGCGATATCGCATCTCATTTCCATGTATCATGGTAAGATATAATATGATTTGCGAAGTGTTATGTATTCCTCGTCTACACTTCAAATGAATGTAAATGCGACACTTCCTTGCAAGGAAATAGAGTTTGCAGATTTCTACGTATCGTAGCAATAGAGTTCTTATGATTCTTAAAACGCGATATCGCATCTCATTTCTATGTTTCATGGTAAGATATAATATGATTTGCGAAGTGTTATGTATTCCTCGTCTACACTTCATATGAATGTAAATGCGGCACTTCCTTGCAAGGAAATAGCGTTTGCAGATGTCTACCTATCGTAGCAATAGAGTTCTAATGCTTCTTAAAACGCGATATCGCATCTCATTTCTATGTTTCATGGTAAGATATAATATGATTTGCGAAGTGTTATGTATTCCTCGTCTACGCTTCAAATGAATGTAAATGCAACACTTCCTTGCAAGGAAATAGCGTTTGCAAATGTCTACCTATCGTAGCAATAGTGTTCTAGTGCTTCTTAAAACGCGATATCGCATCTCATTTCTATGTTTCATGGTAAGATATAATATGATTTCCGAAGTGTCATGTATTCCTCGTCTACAATTTAAATGAATGTAAATGCGACACTTCCTAGCAAGGAAATAGCGTTTGCAGATGTCTACGTATCGTAGCAATAGATTTCTAATGCTTCTTAAAACGCGATATCGCATCTCATTTCTATGTTTCATGGTAAGATGTAATATGATTTTCGAAGTGTTATGTATTCCTCGTCTACACTTCATATGAATGTAAATGCGGCACTTCCTTGCAAGGAAATAGCGTTTGCAGATGTCTACATATCGTAGCAATAGAGTTCTAATGCTTCTTAAAACGCGATATCGCATCTCATTTCTATGTTTCATGGTAAGATATAATATGATTTGCGAAGTGTTATGTATTCCTCGTCTACACTTCAAATGAATGTAAATGCGACACTTCCTTGCAAAGAAATAGCGTTTGCAGATGTCTACCTATCGTAGCAATAGAGTTCTAATGCTTCTTAAAACGCGATATCGCATCTCATTTCTATGTTTCATGGTAAGATATAATATGATTTGCGAAGTGTTATGTATTCCTCGTCTACACTTCAAATGAATGTAAATGCGACACTTCCTTGCAAAGAAATAGCGTTTGCAGATGTCTACGTATCGTAGCAATAGATTTCTAATGCTTCTTAAAACGCGATATCGCATCTCATTTCTATGTTTCATGTTAAGATATAATATGATTTGCGGAGTGTCATGTATTCCTCGTCTACACTTCAAATGAATGTAAATGCGACACTTCCTTGCTAGGAAATAGCGTCTGCAGATGTCTAGGTATCGTAACAATAGTGTTCCTATGATTCTTAAAACGCGATATCGTATCTCATTTCTATGTTTCATGGTAAGATACAATATGATTTGCGAAGTGTCATGTATTCCTCGTCTACACTTCAAATGAATGTAAATGCGACACTTCCTTGCTAGGAAATAGCGTCTGCAGATGTCTAGGTATCGTAGCGATAGAGTTCTAATGCTTCTTAAAACGCGATATCGCATCTCATCTCTATGTTTCATGGTAAGATATAATATGATTTGCGAAGTGTCATGTATTCCTCGTCTACACTTCAAATGAATGTAAATGCGACACTTCCTTGCTAGGAAATAGCGTCTGCAGATGTCTACGTATCGTAGCAATAGATTTCTAATGCTTCTTAAAACGCGATATCGCATCTCATTTCTATGTTTCATGGTAAGATATAATATGATTTGCGGAGTGTCATGTATTCCTCGTCTACACTTCAAATGAATGTAAATGCGACACTTCCTTGCAAAGAAATAGCGTTTGCAGATGTCTACGTATCGTAGCAATAGATTTCTAATGCTTCTTAAAACGCGATATCGCATCTCATATCTATGTTTCATGATAAGATATAATATACATTGCGAAGTTTTATGCATTCCTCGTATACGATTCAAATGAATGTAAATGCGACACTTCCCTGCAAGGAAATAGCGTTTGCAGTTGTCTACGTATCGTAGCAATAGAGTTCTTATGATTCTTAAAACGCGATATCGCATCTCATTTCTATGTTTCATGGTAAGATATAATATGATTTGCGAAGTGTTATGTATTCCTCGTATACACTTCAAATGAATGTGAATGCGACACTTCCTCGCTAGGAAATAGCGTTTACAGATGTCTACGTATCGTAACAATAGTGTTCCTATGATTCTTAAAACGCGATATCGTATCTCATTTCTATGTTTCATGGTAAGATACAATATGATTTGCGATGTGTCATGTATTCCTCGTCTACACTTCAAATGAATGTAAATGCGACACTTCCTTGCTAGGAAATAGCGTCTGCAGATGTCTAGGTATCGTAGCGATAGAGTTCTAATGCTTCTTAAAACGCGATATCGCATCTCATCTCTATGTTTCATGGTAAGATATAATATGATTTGCGAAGTGTCATGTATTCCTCGTCTACACTTCAAATGAATGTAAATGCGACACTTCCTTGCTAGGAAATAGCGTCTGCAGATGTCTACGTATCGTAGCAATAGATTTCTAATGCTTCTTAAAACGCGATATCGCATCTCATTTCTATGTTTCATGGTAAGATATAATATGATTTGCGGAGTGTCATGTATTCCTCGTCTACACTTCAAATGAATGTAAATGCGACACTTCCTTGCAAAGAAATAGCGTTTGCAGATGTCTACGTATCGTAGCAATAGATTTCTAATGCTTCTTAAAACGCGATATCGCATCTCATATCTATGTTTCATGATAAGATATAATATACATTGCGAAGTGTTATGCATTCCTCGTATACGATTCAAATGAATGTAAATGCGACACTTCCTTGCAAGGAAATAGCGTTTGCAGTTGTCTACGTATCGTAGCAATAGAGTTCTTATGATTCTTAAGACGCGATATCGCATCTCATTTCTATGTTTCATGGTAAGATATAATATGATTTGCGAAGTGTTATGTATTCCTCGTCTACACTTCAAATGAATGTAAATGCGATACTTCCTTGCTAGGAAATAGCGTCTGTAGATGTGTAGGTATCGTAGCGATAGAGTTCTAATGCTTCATAAAACGCGATATCGCATCTCATTTCCATGTATCATGGTAAGATATAATATGATTTGCGAAGTGTTATGTATTCCTCGTCTACACTTCAAATGAATGTAAATGCGACACTTCCTTGCAAGGAAATAGAGTTTGCAGATTTCTACGTATCGTAGCAATAGAGTTCTTATGATTCTTAAAACGCGATATCGCATCTCATTTCTATGTTTCATGGTAAGATATAATATGATTTGCGAAGTGTTATGTATTCCTCGTCTACACTTCAAATGAATGTAAATGCGATACTTCCTTGCTAGGAAATAGCGTCTGTAGATGTGTAGGTATCGTAGCGATAGAGTTCTAATGCTTCATAAAACGCGATATCGCATCTCATTTCCATGTATCATGGTAAGATATAATATGATTTGCGAAGTGTTATTTATTCCTCGTCTACACTTCAAATGAATGTAAATGCGACACTTCCTTGCAAGGAAATAGAGTTTGCAGATTTCTACGTATCGTAGCAATAGAGTTCTTATGATTCTTAAAACGCGATATCGCATCTCATTTCTATGTTTCATGGTAAGATATAATATGATTTGCGAAGTGTTATGTATTCCTCGTCTACACTTCATATGAATGTAAATGCGGCACTTCCTTGCAAGGAAATAGCGTTTGCAGATGTCTACCTATCGTAGCAATAGAGTTCTAATGCTTCTTAAAACGCGATATCGCATCTCATTTCTATGTTTCATGGTAAGATATAATATGATTTGCGAAGTGTTATGTATTCCTCGTCTACACTTCAAATGAATGTAAATGCGACACTTCCTTGCAAAGAAATAGCGTTTGCAGATGTCTACGTATCGTAGCAATAGATTTCTAATGCTTCTTAAAACGCGATATCGCATCTCATATCTATGTTTCATGATAAGATATAATATACATTGCGAAGTTTTATGCATTCCTCGTATACGATTCAAATGAATGTAAATGCGACACTTCCCTGCAAGGAAATAGCGTTTGCAGTTGTCTACGTATCGTAGCAATAGAGTTCTTATGATTCTTAAAACGCGATATCGCATCTCATTTCTATGTTTCATGGTAAGATATAATATGATTTGCGAAGTGTTATGTATTCCTCGTCTACACTTCAAATGAATGTAAATGCGACACTTCCTTGCAAGGAAATAGAGTTTGCAGATTTCTACGTATCGTAGCAATAGAGTTCTTATGATTCTTAAAACGCGATATATCATCTCATTTCTATGTTTCATGGTAAGATATAATATGATTTGCGAAGTGTTATGTATTCCTCGTCTACACTTCATATGAATGTAAATGCGGCACTTCCTTGCAAGGAAATAGCGTTTGCAGATGTCTACCTATCGTAGCAATAGAGTTCTAATGCTTCTTAAAACGCGATATGGCATCTCATTTCTATGTTTCATGAGAAGATATAATATGATTTCCGAAGTGTCATGTATTCCTCGTCTACACTTTAAATGAATGTAAATGCGACACTTCCTAGCAAGGAAATAGCGTTTGCAGATGTCTACGTATCGTAGCAATAGATTTCTAATGCTTCTTAAAACGCGATATCGCATCTCATTTCTATGTTTCATGGTAAGATGTAATATGATTTTCGAAGTGTTATGCATTCCTCGTCTACACTTCATATGAATGTAAATGCGGCACTTCCTTGCAAGGAAATAGCGTTTGCAGATGTCTACCTATCGTAGCAATAGAGTTCTAATGCTTCTTAAAACGCGATATCGCATCTCATTTCTATGTTTCATGGTAAGATATAATATGATTTGCGAAGTGTTATGTATTCCTCGTCTACACTTCAAATGAATGTAAATGCGACACTTCCTTGCAAAGAAATAGCGTTTGCAGATGTCTACCTATCGTAGCAATAGAGTTCTAATGCTTCTTAAAACGCGATATCGCATCTCATTTCTATGTTTCATGGTAAGATATAATATGATTTGCGAAGTGTTATGTATTCCTCGTCTACACTTCAAATGAATGTAAATGCGACACTTCCTTGCAAAGAAATAGCGTTTGCAGATGTCTACGTATCGTAGCAATAGATTTCTAATGCTTCTTAAAACGCGATATCGCATCTCATTTCTATGTTTCATGTTAAGATATAATATGATTTGCGGTGTCACGTCGCGAGGGTGGAAAATTTCCGTTTTATTCGCGGATGACACGCAGCCAGAAAACGGACTCGGCACGCTTAATTGCGACGGGTTCCGGGTTCCTTTCGTGGGACAACGAACACTTTCAAAACGCGATCGCGGTAAATAGGAAAGATCCTACCCTTGCTGTCTTGAATCGTTGTTAATTTAGTATCCCTTCCTGAGATACTGTTGCTGTCGAGGATCGCTTTCCGGAATCGTCCCTGCGTAAGGGCTGCGAGGCTGGATCGTAAGAGGGATGAGTCTCCAACGTAGCGGGTTTCCTGTGCTGATCGGCTTGCCTTGGCCGGAAGAAGGCGACGGAGCAGGTTGTTGAAGAGCCACTGGAACGGTGGTGTTCGAACGAAGAGACGAAAGGGCTTCGATGCCCAAGTAATCGCGCATAAGTCGGCGTAGGTAATTCTTCCGTCCCGCACGTCGAGCTTTACGTTTCGGATTGAGACACATTCGCGTCTAGTTCCAGCAATCCGGATACGAATCGGATAAGCGGCGGTCCGCTCTAACCTATCGGTCCAGAAGGGTGAAACGTCGACTATATCCGCACGTAGTTTCCGCTGTGGATCGGCGAAGTTAAGCGGCGGTCCGCTCTAACCAGCCGGTTACCAAGGTCAACTAGCGATTGGATTCGAATGATGGATATCCACGCGATAGCTCGTGGAAGAATTCGTAGATAATAATGAAATTAGTGGATAATAATCAAATTTAAACTTGTACATGTAAGGTAAAATAAAATATATTCTAATATAAACCTAAGCTTACACTGACTTCCCTAAGGCTAAGTTAAAGATAGACTTAACGTTTAGAATTGGAATGAATTGACTTGAACTAGAATTGAAGTAGAATTAGAAACACCTCCGATTGAGGCATTGAGAGCGAGATTGGAACTCCTCGGTTCGAAGGACTGATCGGAACTGATCTTCAGCTCGCGTGTCCGCGACCTCCTCGAGTCGCGTGGCGTGCGAGTCGCTGGACCCCGGAGTGGGGTGGCCGCTCGGCCCGCGAAGTGGGGCGGCCGGTCGGAGTGGGGCGCGGCTCGCGTTAAGCGTGAGCCGCGCGCGTCGGACGGTTGCTTGGGCGTATCGAAACTTATGACTATGAGAATTCGCAGATATATTAGGAACTATGTGTGTGTTGTTTGCGTATGTACATTAGTTGTGTCGTGTACTTAATTCTAGGACGTTCTTATGAATACACATTATCAAAATAAGAATAATGGGAGGATGGCGTAGGCGAATCGGTGAGATGCTCGGTGATCTGTTCGTGCGGCTGAAGGCTGCATGTCTCCCAACTCTGGCGATAGCGCGCATCGTCGCGCGGTCGTACGGTCGATCTCCTGGGTGCTCGTGGATATCTGGCTGCCTTAGCTCGGCGTTCGGTCTGCTTTCCCGTGTATGAAGGCGCTCTTTCCACGCATTTGGATGCGGCTGGCGGTAGATGCGTCGCTGCCGGATGCTGTGGGCGGCGCTGGGGGGTGGAAGGCGGCACGCCGGACGTTACACCTCCCCCCATACAAAAGGAATCTTGGCAATGCCAAGATCTCCTGTCTGGTACGTGCGGATTGTTTGAGGGTTGCAGATTCGTCGTCCTGCCGGTTGGCTGCCGATGTACATAGGAGTGCCGGCCGGATGAACTATGGCGGGCTCGCTTCACCTCTGCGGAGTAACCTTCCAAATGATGTTTGATGCCACTAGATTCGCCGGCACTTAAACTTTCACTGTTTTCACTTGAGTTTGTGGAAGTTGTCTCACTTTGCACTATTTTGCATTCAGTCTTTGTTTCTCTCACTCCACTCATCCTTTTACATAACTTTAACTTATTACTATGAACTATTTTATAACGATCCTTAATTGCTAACTTGACATTATTATTACTCAAAATTTCGACGATCCTGTATGGGCCTACGTATTGGGACTCAAACTTATGTCTGTTGGGTTCCCTAAGTAGGAAGACCCATTGCCCAGCTTCGAATTTTTGAGTATTGGTCTTTTTATCGTAATAATATTTTGCTCGACGTTTCGCATTGTCGAGGTTTTCTCGCGCAATTCGCTGGGATCTGGTGATTTTCTCGTTTAACATGATTAAGTAGTCGGAATATGTTTCGTTTTCGGTACTGTCTTGGAACGGTGTTTCGGATGGTGTCCTAGCTATTCGACCGAAGACGAGTTCGTGCGGTGTGTAAAGGGTGCCTTCGTGTACACTGGTGTTGTAAGAAAACATGGCATAAGGAAGCCATCTTTTCCAATCGCCACTGGTGTCGATGTAATGTTTTAAATACTCAGCAAGAACATGGTGTGATCTCTCCACCGAACCATTCGTTTGTGGGTGGAAGGCTGTGGATTTGTATTGTTTTATTCTGAATTTAACGGCTATGGCTTTAATAAGACTATTGATGAAATTCGACCCCTGGTCGGTCAAGATGCCTTTCGGACATCCAAATTTACAAATAAATTCTGTGATGAGTGCATCTGCTATATCGACGGCTGTAGTTTGTTTGAGAGGAATAGCGACGGAATATTTAGTTAGAAGGTCCTGGATAGTGAGGATATGTGTATATTCATCCGGGGTTATTGGAAGGGGGCCCATGACGTCCATTGAGATCTTATCAAAAGCGCATCCTGGTGTGTCTGTTAAAGTCAATGGTTGTCGTGTTTTTACTCTAACTAATTTTTCGCGTTGGCAACTCCTACATTTGCTTATATAATTTTGGATTTCGGTTTTCATGTTAGGCCAGAAGTATTTTTCCCGAATGCGAGAGTATGTCTTGTTTACTCCCTTGTGGCCTCCTATTGGTGTATCGTGATTTTCTTGAATTATTTTTGTTCTATGTTCTACCGGTGGAATGTGAATAAGTCCTTGACAGACAGTAATTTGAATTGGCATTTCATAAAATAAATCTTGTAAAGCTTTTTGTATTTGTGACCATGGAATTGAATCTAAGGCTGTCTGTGCGATACTAATTGTTTGCAACTGCAGTTCACTGACTACGTCGAATAATGATCGTAAAGATTCTATTACGATTTGATAGTCAATAGCGCGGCTTTCATGTTCAATTATTGGAAGTTGAACTTGATAGAAATCGTCGATTTTAATGACTCTGGCTTTAGTGAGAACTACGTCATTTTTACTGAAGAAAAATTTTCCGGCTTTTTCCATTTCCTTCGCGCCTGCGTCATAGGAATGACCTGATTTTGTAATGAAAATAACGTTGTTATCTCGTCTGGTTGCTATCGTGTCCCTTGTGAACTTAAATAATGGCTCTAACCTGACATGTTCGTTTGGTAATGGTGTATAAATTTCTTCTTTATCGGTCGCTGTACGTGGTGTCGGTAACGTCGGTAATGTCGGTAATTTTAATGTTTCGCGTGGTAACGTTTCTGGTGCGCCATGGTCGTCTGAGCTAGGTGAAGGCGGAGGTGGAGGTGGAACAACGGATTTCTTTTGTTGACGGGATTTAGGATACGGTTCAAAAATATTTTCATCGGATGAGGACGACTGTGTGATTGGAAGAACTTTGACTGGATTCCGTGATAGGGCATCTGCATTAAGATTGGTTTTTCCCGTTTTATAAATCATTTCGTAATTGTATTCCGCGAGCTTCAGCCTCCACCGCACAAGACGGCTGGATGGATCTTTAACGGAATTCATCCACACCAGTGGACGGTGGTCTGTGACTAACTTGAACTGATTACCATATATATAAGGCCTAAAGTGATGCACCGCGTACACGATAGCTAGACATTCTTTCTCGATAGTCGAATAGTTTCGTTCTGCAGAATTCAAGAGTCTTGATGTGTAAGCAATTGGTAAGTCGCGGCCTATCGGGCCCTGACTGAGCACCGCACCTATGGCATCCGCTGATGCGTCTGTAGTTATTATAAAAGGCAGCTTAAAGTTAGGATACTGGAGTATCGGTGCTTCACATAAGGCGTCTCGTAGCTTCACAAAGGCGTTCTGTTGCTCATTACGCCACACGAACGGAGTGTCCTTTTTCAAGAGGTTTGTTAATGGCTTAGCGACGTTGGAGAAATTTGAGATAAACCGTCTGTAATAACCTGCGAGTCCCAGGAACTGCTTGATCTGTTTACAATTTGTCGGGCGAGGAAATTCTCGAACGGCTCTGACTTTCGACGGATCGGGTTTCACCCCGCTTTCGCTGATAATGTGCCCGAGGTAGCTTACTTCGCGTCTTAAAAATTCACATTTGTCAGGCTGGAGTACCAAATTAGCCTCTCTCAGTCTGCGCGTTAATTTCTCATATTTTATGGCGTGCTCTTGAAGAGAGCTAGCGTATAAAACTATATCATCAAGATATACGAAGAGCTCGTTACCTTGAAGCCCCGCGAGCACACTATCCATCAGTCGCTGAAACGTTGCGGGCGCGTTTTTTAAACCAAAAGGCATTCGGGTAAATTCATAATGTCCATTCGGCGTGGAAAAAGCTGTTTTATGTGCATCAGCGGGTTCCATCGGAATCTGATGGAAACCGCTGGCTAAGTCAAATGTGCTAAAATATTTAGCGCTGCCTAACTGATCCAGGATTTCCGTGATGCATGGCAAAGGATAAGCGTCGGCGATTGATTTCTCGTTCAAGGCTCTATAATCAATAACCACTCGCCAACGCTTGTTCCCTTGCGAATCAGCTTTCTTCGGAACAACCCATAACGGTGAGTTGTAGGGCGATTTAGAATCGCGGATAATGCCGTTTTGTAAAAGTTTTTCGATTTGGTCCCGAATCTCCTCTTTGTGTATGGGAGGGAATCTATATTGTTTTACATTAATAGGTCTGTCGTCGACCGTAGGGATCTTGTGTGTAGCCGCGCTTGTATGACCTAGAGTATCGCCTTCTACATAAAATAAATCTTGAGTTTTATCTACCAATTTTAAAACGTGCTGCTTTTCTTCTTGGTTGAGGTGATCTAATCGTAACATTTCTATTACTTTTTCGAGGCGAGATTTCGGCGCATTTACGGAGGGTTGTGTTGACCTGGGTTTTACAACTGAACTGGCTACCTGAGCGTATGTCGGTTTCGTCCTGACACTAAGAGGAGTTTCGTACATAGAATTTGCATTTGAACGCGAAACTGAATTAATTGATTTCCCATCTTTGGATATGCCGGTCGGAGCGGCGGAAACGTTTACGGATTCTGACCGTGATTTTGGATTTGAACTGGATTCGTCGGATTTAGTAAAAACTGTGAAGAGCGCGGGGCTGTCTTCTACGGATTTGAATGAATTTTTCGCTACTGGTTCGAGCTTCACTTGTGGCAGAGCTATTTCGACCGTCTTGTCGGTCGAGTTGATTACTCGAGTAATCGCTATCCCTTCGTTAACTCTAACCAGTGCATTGCCGAAAAATATTCCGGGCGCGATGTCTAATCTGGGGATTATTCCCTGGGATATTCCAGAATTAATTATTCTGACTTTAACCCCGATGTTCATGCGCGGCGGAATAGAGACCCTTTCATCGGTCTTTAGAAAATCGTTCACAGGTATATCGACCTTTCCCGAGGTCTTCGGCTTTTGTTTCTGCGGCTTGCTCGTCGTCGGATTGACCTTGTCGAATGTTATAGAAGGATTGCCTTTAGGCGGAATAACTTGATCGGTTTCGATATTTGAAATTTCGCGACGAAATGGAATTGTTTTCCCGTGCCACTTGATCTGGCATTTCGGGAACGATATTTCGGCATCCGCGCAAAATCCGGATCCTAGAATCCCATCCGGACCGAGGGGAAAATTATCGTTTACCACGTTGAATGGTACCACGCGATCGAATAAAACTATATTCACGGTACCGACGGTCGACGTTTTCCCATTGGTTACACCCGTTATAACGACTGTTTCGGCGGTGTCGATTCGTGCGACGGAAGATAACGCGGAGCGTTTAATTATATTTATTTCGGCGCCCGTGTCTATCATAAACTCGGTAGGTTGAATTAACGCGACCGATTCTAATACGACACTAGGCGTGTTGGTTTTGCCGGTTAAGTTTACTGCGGCATCGTATCGTCGATTTCCGCGGTTTGGTCGTTCAGTGCGAGAGATCGAATTTGCTGGTTGGCCTCGCGTCCTGTCTCGCGGCGCGGAAGGAGGCCACTCCCGTTTCCCGATGCCCGAATATTATTGTAGTATTGCCGTTTTCGGCATTCCTCGATTTCGTGACCCGGCGTTTTGCAATACCGACAATATTTTTCACGGGGTGTGGTCGGGCGCGGTTGATCGTATGCGGCCCTGGGAGCCGGAGTGTCGCGTGAAATAACGGGACGGTGCAAATTAGGCGCTTGTCGTGGCGGAATTGACCTGCGGCAATCCCTCGCGTAATGGCTTGTGTTATGGCAATTCGAGCAAACTATTTCGTTTCGCCTTGCACGAATTTCAGTTGTAGGTCGAGAATTTACTAAACGTTCGCGATCTAACTCGTATCTCTTGTATAGGTCCCTAGCGCGTGCGAATGCCTCTTGATGCGAATGAATCGTGTGAACGGGAATTTGGACGCGTATTTCCGGGATTAGCCCGTCCGTGAAACAACGTAATGTTAATTCATCTACGTTAGACGTCCCGCGTTCGGAAGCGTAAGGCGTTAATCTTTCGCAATCTATGATCGCTGTTCGTAAATCCTTTACACGGCTGATGTAGTCGAGGATGTGTTCTCCCGACTTCATGTAGATATTAGTGAGCTCCCCACGATAATGGTCCGCGGATCTAATTGCACCGAAAGAGCTTCGTAATATATCCGTCAATTCTAATATAGATTGACACGGTTCGTCTTCTAAGGCTAAGTACGCGCGGCCCTTCAATTTGCTCTTGATTAATCGCGTGAAAGTGCGTTCACAACCGTTTGGGATCAATTCGTAAGCACGCTTACATGCACGAGTGAATTGCAATACGGGCATGTTCTGCCCATCGTAATGCGGTACTGCCTCCAATGCTTGTTTCAATGATAACTCGTCATGCTGCGAGTTTGCGATTTCCGTGTTCGAATTTTGTAGCGGCGATACGTTTCGTTGTGCGAAATCTAAAGGAACGGTATCGGATCTAGTAGCGTCTTGTGATCGTCGAAGTGATTCTAATTCGCGGCGCATTTCCTCTATCTGCTGCATTAATTGAACGGTATTGTCGGCCGGTCTACTAATATCTACGGTTTCAGCGGTTCGCGGAACTGGATCGGCAAGAGCGTCCTGGTAATCGATATTCCTAACGGCTCTCTTATCGCGGTCCGCGTCGGTACCTGCGGCGGCGGCTCGGATCGGTTGATGACGCGTTTTGGTAGGCGTTCGTGTCGCCATGGCTGGTCGCGTTTCTTCGTAGCCGAATTTCTAGAATTAATGCGAATCTATCCCACCGCTGTCACCAAATTTCGTGTCACGTCGCGAGGGTGGAAAATTTCCGTTTTATTCGCGGATGACACGCAGCCAGAAAACGGACTCGGCACGCTTAATTGCGACGGGTTCCGGGTTCCTTTCGTGGGACAACGAACACTTTCAAAACGCGATCGCGGTAAATAGGAAAGATCCTACCCTTGCTGTCTTGAATCGTTGTTAATTTAGTATCCCTTCCTGAGATACTGTTGCTGTCGAGGATCGCTTTCCGGAATCGTCCCTGCGTAAGGGCTGCGAGGCTGGATCGTAAGAGGGATGAGTCTCCAACGTAGCGGGTTTCCTGTGCTGATCGGCTTGCCTTGGCCGGAAGAAGGCGACGGAGCAGGTTGTTGAAGAGCCACTGGAACGGTGGTGTTCGAACGAAGAGACGAAAGGGCTTCGATGCCCAAGTAATCGCGCATAAGTCGGCGTAGGTAATTCTTCCGTCCCGCACGTCGAGCTTTACGTTTCGGATTGAGACACATTCGCGTCTAGTTCCAGCAATCCGGATACGAATCGGATAAGCGGCGGTCCGCTCTAACCTATCGGTCCAGAAGGGTGAAACGTCGACTATATCCGCACGTAGTTTCCGCTGTGGATCGGCGAAGTTAAGCGGCGGTCCGCTCTAACCAGCCGGTTACCAAGGTCAACTAGCGATTGGATTCGAATGATGGATATCCACGCGATAGCTCGTGGAAGAATTCGTAGATAATAATGAAATTAGTGGATAATAATCAAATTTAAACTTGTACATGTAAGGTAAAATAAAATATATTCTAATATAAACCTAAGCTTACACTGACTTCCCTAAGGCTAAGTTAAAGATAGACTTAACGTTTAGAATTGGAATGAATTGACTTGAACTAGAATTGAAGTAGAATTAGAAACACCTCCGATTGAGGCATTGAGAGCGAGATTGGAACTCCTCGGTTCGAAGGACTGATCGGAACTGATCTTCAGCTCGCGTGTCCGCGACCTCCTCGAGTCGCGTGGCGTGCGAGTCGCTGGACCCCGGAGTGGGGTGGCCGCTCGGCCCGCGAAGTGGGGCGGCCGGTCGGAGTGGGGCGCGGCTCGCGTTAAGCGTGAGCCGCGCGCGTCGGACGGTTGCTTGGGCGTATCGAAACTTATGACTATGAGAATTCGCAGATATATTAGGAACTATGTGTGTGTTGTTTGCGTATGTACATTAGTTGTGTCGTGTACTTAATTCTAGGACGTTCTTATGAATACACATTATCAAAATAAGAATAATGGGAGGATGGCGTAGGCGAATCGGTGAGATGCTCGGTGATCTGTTCGTGCGGCTGAAGGCTGCATGTCTCCCAACTCTGGCGATAGCGCGCATCGTCGCGCGGTCGTACGGTCGATCTCCTGGGTGCTCGTGGATATCTGGCTGCCTTAGCTCGGCGTTCGGTCTGCTTTCCCGTGTATGAAGGCGCTCTTTCCACGCATTTGGATGCGGCTGGCGGTAGATGCGTCGCTGCCGGATGCTGTGGGCGGCGCTGGGGGGTGGAAGGCGGCACGCCGGACGTTACAGCGGAGTGTCATGTATTCCTCGTCTACACTTCAAATGAATGTAAATGCGACACTTCCTTGCTAGGAAATAGCGTCTGCAGATGTCTAGGTATCGTAGCGATAGAGTTCTAATGCTTCTTAAAACGCGATATCGCATCTCATCTCTATGTTTCATGGTAAGATATAATATGATTTGCGAAGTGTCATGTATACCTCGTCTACACTTCAAATGAATGTAAATGCGACACTTCCTTGCTAGGAAATAGCGTCTGCAGATGTCTACGTATCGTAGCAATAGATTTCTAATGCTTCTTAAAACGCGATATCGCATCTCATTTCTATGTTTCATGGTAAGATATAATATGATTTGCGGAGTGTCATGTATTCCTCGTCTACACTTCAAATGAATGTAAATGCGACACTTCCTTGCAAAGAAATAGCGTTTGCAGATGTCTACGTATCGTAGCAATAGATTTCTAATGCTTCTTAAAACGCGATATCGCATCTCATATCTATGTTTCATGATAAGATATAATATACATTGCGAAGTGTTATGCATTCATCGTATACGATTCAAATGAATGTAAATGCGACACTTCCTTGCAAGGAAATAGCGTTTGCAGTTGTCTACGTATCGTAGCAATAGAGTTCTTATGATTCTTAAGACGCGATATCGCATCTCATTTCTATGTTTCATGGTAAGATATAATATGATTTGCGAAGTGTTATGTATTCCTCGTCTACACTTCAAATGAATGTAAATGCGATACTTCCTTGCTAGGAAATAGCGTCTGTAGATGTGTAGGTATCGTAGCGATAGAGTTCTAATGCTTCATAAAACGCGATATCGCATCTCATTTCCATGTATCATGGTAAGATATAATATGATTTGCGAAGTGTTATGTATTCCTCGTCTACACTTCAAATGAATGTAAATGCGACACTTCCTTGCAAGGAAATAGAGTTTGCAGATTTCTACGTATCGTAGCAATAGAGTTCTTATGATTCTTAAAACGCGATATCGCATCTCATTTCTATGTTTCATGGTAAGATATAATATGATTTGCGAAGTGTTATGTATTCCTCGTCTACACTTCATATGAATGTAAATGCGGCACTTCCTTGCAAGGAAATAGCGTTTGCAGATGTCTACCTATCGTAGCAATAGAGTTCTAATGCTTCTTAAAACGCGATATCGCATCTCATTTCTATGTTTCATGGTAAGATATAATATGATTTGCGAAGTGTTATGTATTCCTCGTCTACGCTTCAAATGAATGTAAATGCAACACTTCCTTGCAAGGAAATAGCGTTTGCAAATGTCTACCTATCGTAGCAATAGTGTTCTAATGCTTCTTAAAACGCGATATCGCATCTCATTTCTATGTTTCATGTTAAGATATAATATGATTTGCGGAGTGTCATGTATTCCTCGTCTACACTTCAAATGAATGTAAATGCGACACTTCCTTGCAAGGAAATAGCGTTTGCAGTTGTCTACGTATCGTAGCAATAGAGTTCTTATGATTCTTAAGACGCGATATCGCATCTCATTTCTATGTTTCATGGTAAGATATAATATGATTTGCGAAGTGTTATGTATTCCTCGTCTACACTTCAAATGAATGTAAATGCGATACTTCCTTGCTAGGAAATAGCGTCTGTAGATGTGTAGGTATCGTAGCGATAGAGTTCTAATGCTTCATAAAACGCGATATCGCATCTCATTTCCATGTATCATGGTAAGATATAATATGATTTGCGAAGTGTTATGTATTCCTCGTCTACACTTCAAATGAATGTAAATGCGACACTTCCTTGCAAGGAAATAGAGTTTGCAGATTTCTACGTATCGTAGCAATAGAGTTCTTATGATTCTTAAAACGCGATATCGCATCTCATTTCTATGTTTCATGGTAAGATATAATATGATTTGCGAAGTGTTATGTATTCCTCGTCTACACTTCATATGAATGTAAATGCGGCACTTCCTTGCAAGGAAATAGCGTTTGCAGATGTCTACCTATCGTAGCAATAGAGTTCTAATGCTTCTTAAAACGCGATATCGCATCTCATTTCTATGTTTCATGGTAAGATATAATATGATTTGCGAAGTGTTATGTATTCCTCGTCTACGCTTCAAATGAATGTAAATGCAACACTTCCTTGCAAGGAAATAGCGTTTGCAAATGTCTACCTATCGTAGCAATAGTGTTCTAATGCTTCTTAAAACGCGATATCGCATCTCATTTCTATGTTTCATGGTAAGATATAATATGATTTCCGAAGTGTCATGTATTCCTCGTCTACACTTTAAATGAATGTAAATGCGACACTTCCTAGCAAGGAAATAGCGTTTGCAGATGTCTACGTATCGTAGCAATAGATTTCTAATGCTTCTTAAAACGCGATATCGCATCTCATTTCTATGTTTCATGGTAAGATGTAATATGATTTTCGAAGTGTTATGTATTCCTCGTCTACACTTCATATGAATGTAAATGCGGCACTTCCTTGCAAGGAAATAGCGTTTGCAGATGTCTACCTATCGTAGCAATAGAGTTCTAATGCTTCTTAAAACGCGATATCGCATCTCATTTCTATGTTTCATGGTAAGATATAATATGATTTGCGAAGTGTTATGTATTCCTCGTCTACACTTCAAATGAATGTAAATGCGACACTTCCTTGCAAAGAAATAGCGTTTGCAGATGTCTACCTATCGTAGCAATAGAGTTCTAATGCTTCTTAAAACGCGATATCGCATCTCATTTCTATGTTTCATGGTAAGATATAATATGATTTGCGAAGTGTTATGTATTCCTCGTCTACACTTCAAATGAATGTAAATGCGACACTTCCTTGCAAAGAAATAGCGTTTGCAGATGTCTACGTATCGTAGCAATAGATTTCTAATGCTTCTTAAAACGCGATATCGCATCTCATTTCTATGTTTCATGTTAAGATATAATATGATTTGCGGAGTGTCATGTATTCCTCGTCTACACTTCAAATGAATGTAAATGCGACACTTCCTTGCTAGGAAATAGCGTCTGCAGATGTCTAGGTATCGTAGCGATAGAGTTCTAATGCTTCTTAAAACGCGATATCGCATCTCATCTCTATGTTTCATGGTAAGATATAATATGATTTGCGAAGTGTCATGTATTCCTCGTCTACACTTCAAATGAATGTAAATGCGACGCTTCCTTGCTAGGAAATAGCGTCTGCAGATGTCTACGTATCGTAGCAATAGATTTCTAATGCTTCTTAAAACGCGATATCGCATCTCATTTCTATGTTTCATGGTAAGATATAATATGATTTGCGGAGTGTCATGTATTCCTCGTCTACACTTCAAATGAATGTAAATGCGACACTTCCTTGCAAAGAAATAGCGTTTGCAGATGTCTACGTATCGTAGCAATAGATTTCTAATGCTTCTTAAAACGCGATATCGCATCTCATATCTATGTTTCATGATAAGATATAATATACATTGCGAAGTGTTATGCATTCCTCGTATACGATTCAAATGAATGTAAATGCGACACTTCCTTGCAAGGAAATAGCGTTTGCAGTTGTCTACGTATCGTAGCAATAGAGTTCTTATGATTCTTAAGACGCGATATCGCATCTCATTTCTATGTTTCATGGTAAGATATAATATGATTTGCGAAGTGTTATGTATTCCTCGTCTACACTTCAAATGAATGTAAATGCGATACTTCCTTGCTAGGAAATAGCGTCTGTAGATGTGTAGGTATCGTAGCGATAGAGTTCTAATGCTTCATAAAACGCGATATCGCATCTCATTTCCATGTATCATGGTAAGATATAATATGATTTGCGAAGTGTTATGTATTCCTCGTCTACACTTCAAATGAATGTAAATGCGACACTTCCTTGCAAAGAAATAGCGTTTGCAGATGTCTACGTATCGTAGCAATAGATTTCTAATGCTTCTTAAAACGCGATATCGCATCTCATATCTATGTTTCATGATAAGATATAATATACATTGCGAAGTGTTATGCATTCCTCGTATACGATTCAAATGAATGTAAATGCGACACTTCCTTGCAAGGAAATAGCGTTTGCAGTTGTCTACGTATCGTAGCAATAGAGTTCTTATGATTCTTAAGACGCGATATCGCATCTCATTTCTATGTTTCATGGTAAGATATAATATGATTTGCGAAGTGTTATGTATTCCTCGTCTACACTTCAAATGAATGTAAATGCGATACTTCCTTGCTAGGAAATAGCGTCTGTAGATGTGTAGGTATCGTAGCGATAGAGTTCTAATGCTTCATAAAACGCGATATCGCATCTCATTTCCATGTATCATGGTAAGATATAATATGATTTGCGAAGTGTTATGTATTCCTCGTCTACACTTCAAATGAATGTAAATGCGACACTTCCTTGCAAGGAAATAGAGTTTGCAGATTTCTACGTATCGTAGCAATAGAGTTCTTATGATTCTTAAAACGCGATATCGCATCTCATTTCTATGTTTCATGGTAAGATATAATATGATTTGCGAAGTGTTATGTATTCCTCGTCTACACTTCAAATGAATGTAAATGCGATACTTCCTTGCTAGGAAATAGCGTCTGTAGATGTGTAGGTATCGTAGCGATAGAGTTCTAATGCTTCATAAAACGCGATATCGCATCTCATTTCCATGTATCATGGTAAGATATAATATGATTTGCGAAGTGTTATGTATTCCTCGTCTACACTTCATATGAATGTAAATGCGGCACTTCCTTGCAAGGAAATAGCGTTTGCAGATGTCTACCTATCGTAGCAATAGAGTTCTAATGCTTCTTAAAACGCGATATCGCATCTCATTTCTATGTTTCATGGTAAGATATAATATGATTTGCGAAGTGTTATGTATTCCTCGTCTACACTTCAAATGAATGTAAATGCGACACTTCCTTGCAAAGAAATAGCGTTTGCAGATGTCTACCTATCGTAGCAATAGAGTTCTAATGCTTCTTAAAACGCGATATCGCATCTCATTTCTATGTTTCATGGTAAGATATAATATGATTTGCGAAGTGTTATGTATTCCTCGTCTACACTTCAAATGAATGTAAATGCGACACTTCCTTGCAAAGAAATAGCGTTTGCAGATGTCTACGTATCGTAGCAATAGATTTCTAATGCTTCTTAAAACGCGATATCGCATCTCATATCTATGTTTCATGATAAGATATAATATACATTGCGAAGTTTTATGCATTCCTCGTATACGATTCAAATGAATGTAAATGCGACACTTCCCTGCAAGGAAATAGCGTTTGCAGTTGTCTACGTATCGTAGCAATAGAGTTCTTATGATTCTTAAAACGCGATATCGCATCTCATTTCTATGTTTCATGGTAAGATATAATATGATTTGCGAAGTGTTATGTATTCCTCGTATACACTTCAAATGAATGTGAATGCGACACTTCCTCGCTAGGAAATAGCGTTTACAGATGTCTACGTATCGTAACAATAGTGTTCCTATGATTCTTAAAACGCGATATCGTATCTCATTTCTATGTTTCATGGTAAGATACAATATGATTTGCGAAGTGTCCTGTATTCCTCGTCTACACTTTAAATGAATGTAAATGCGACACTTCCTAGCAAGGAAATAGCGTTTGCAGATGTCTACGTATCGTAGCAATAGATTTCTAATGCTTCTTAAAACGCGATATCGCATCTCATTTCTATGTTTCATGGTAATATGTAATATGATTTTCGAAGTGTTATGTATTCCTCGTCTACACTTCATATGAATGTAAATGCGGCACTTCCTTGCAAGGAAATAGCGTTTGCAGATGTCTACCTATCGTAGCAAAAGAGTTCTAATGCTTCTTAAAACGCGATATCGCATCTCATTTCTATGTTTCATGGTAAGATATAATATGATTTGCGAAGTGTTATGTATTCCTCGTCTACACTTCGAATGAATGTAAATGCGACACTTCCTTGCAAGGAAATAGCGTTTGCAGATGTCTACGTATAGTAGCAGTGGAGTTCTTATGATACTTAAAACGCGATATCGCATCTCATTTCTATGTTTCATGGTAAGATATAATATGATTTGCGAAGTGTCATGTATTCCTTGTCTACACTTCAAATGAATGTAAATGCGACACTTCCTTGCTAGGAAATAGCGTCTGCAGATGTCTAGGTATCGTAGCAATAGAGTTCAAATGCTTCTTAAAACGAGATATTGCATCTCATATCTATGTTTCATGATAAGATATAATATTCATTGCGAAGTGTTATGCATTCCTCGTCTACACTTCAAATGAATGTAAATGCGACACTTCCTTGCTAGGAAATAGCGTCTGGAGATGTGTAGGTATCGTAGCGATAGAGTTCTAATGCTTCTTAAAACGCGATATCGCATCTCATTTCCATGTATCATGGTAAGATATAATATGATTTGCGAAGTGTTATGTATTCCTCGTCTACACTTCATATGAATGTAAATGCGGCACTTCCTTGCAAGGAAATAGCGTTTGCAGATGTCTACC
Source organism: Xylocopa sonorina (assembly GCF_050948175.1). Taxonomy (NCBI): domain Eukaryota; kingdom Metazoa; phylum Arthropoda; class Insecta; order Hymenoptera; family Apidae; genus Xylocopa; species Xylocopa sonorina. Next base: position 513,119 of record NC_135198.1, read on the forward strand.
TATCGTAGCAATAGAGTTCTAATGCTTCTCAACACACAATATCGCATCTCATTTCTATGTTTCATGGTAAGATATAATATGATTTGCGAAGCGTTACGTATTCCTCGTCTACACTTCATATGAATGTAAATGCGACACTTCCTTGCAAGGAAATAGCGTTTGCAGATGTCTACCTATCGTAGCAATTATGTTCTTATGATTCTTAAAACGCGATATCGCATCTCATTTCTATGTTTCATGGTAAGATATAATATGATTTGCGAAGTGTTACGTATTCCTCGTCTACACTTCAAATGAATGTGAATGCGACACTTCCTCGCTAGGAAATAGCGTTTTCATATGTCTACGTATCGTAGCAATAGTGTTCCTATGATTCTTAAAACGCGATATCGTATCTCATTTCTATGTTTCATGGTAAGATATAATATGATTTGCGAAGTGTTATGTATTCCTCGTCTACACTTCAAATGAATGTAAATGCGACACTTCCTTCCTAGGAAATAGCGTCTGCAGATGTCTAGGTATCGTAGCAATAGAGTTCAAATGCTTCTTAAAACGAGATATTGCATCTCATATCTATGTTTCATGATGAGATATAATATTCATTGCGAAGTGTTATGCATTCCTCGTCTACGATTCAAATGAATGTAAATGCGACACTTCCTTGAAAGGAAATAGCGTCTGCAGATGTCTAGGTATCGTAGCGATAGAGTTCTAATGCTTCTCAACACACAATATCGCATCTTGTTTCTATGTTTCATGGTAAGATATAATATGATTTGCGAAGCGTTACGTATTCCTCGTCTACACTTTATATGAATGTAAATGCGATACTTCCTTGCAAGGAAATAGCGTTTGCAGATGTCTACCTATCGTAGCAATAGAGTTCTTATGATTCTTAAAACGCGATATCGCATCTCATTTCTATGTTTCATGGTAAGATATAATATGATTTGCGAAGTGTTACGTATTCCTCGTCTACACTTCAAATGAATGTAAATGCGATACTTCCTTGCAAAGAAATAGTGTTTGCAGATGTCTACGTATCGTAGCAATAGATTTCTAATGCTTCTTAAAACGCGATATCGCATCTCATATCTATGTTTCATGATAAGATATAATATACATTGCGAAGTGTTATGCATTCCTCGTATACGATTCAAATGAATGTAAATGCGACACTTCCTTGCTAGGAAATAGCGTCTGGAGATGTGTAGGTATCGTAGCGTTAGAGTTCTAATGCTTCTTAAAACGCGATATCGCATCTCATATCTATGTTTCATGATAAGATATAATATACATTGCGAAGTGTTATGCATTCCTCGTATACGATTCAAATGAATGTAAATGCGACACTTCCTTGCAAGGAAATAGCGTTTGCAGTTGTCTACGTATCGTAGCAATAGAGTTCTTATGATTCTTAAAACGCGATATCGCATCTCATTTCTATGTTTCATGGTAAGATATAATATGATTTGCGAAGTGTTATGTATTCCTCGTATACACTTCAAATGAATGTGAATGCGACACTTCCTCGCTAGGAAATAGCGTTTTCAGATGTCTACGTATCGTAACAATAGTGTTCCTATGATTCTTAAAACGCGATATCGTATCTCATTTCTATGTTTCATGGTAAGATATAATATGATTTGCGAAGTGTTATGTATTCCTCGTCTACACTTCAAATGAATGTAAATGCGACACTTCCTTGCTAGGAAATAGCGTCTACAGATGTCTAGGTATCGTAGCGATAGTGTTCTAGTGCTTCTCAACACACAATATTGCATTTCATTTCTATTTTTCATGGTAAGATATAGTATGATTTGCGAAGTGTCATGTATTCCTCGTCTACACTTCAAATGAATGTAAATGCGACACTTCCTCGCTAGGAAAGAGCGTTTGCAGATGTCTACGTATCGTAGCAATAGAGTTCTTATGATTCTTAAAACGCGATATCGCATCTCATTTTTATGTTTCGTGGTAAGATATAATATGATTTGCGAAGTGTTACCTACTCCTCGTCTACACTTCAAATGAATGTAAATGCGACACTTCCTTGAAAGGAAATAGCGTCTGCAGATGTCTAGGTATCGTAGCGATGGAGTTCTAATGCTTCTCAACACACAATATCGCATCTCATTTCTATGTTTCATGGTAAGATATAATATGATTTGCGAAGCGTTACGTATTCCTCGTCTACACTTCATATGAATGTAAATGCGACACTTCCTTGCAAGGAAATAGCGTTTGCAGATGTCTACCTATCGTAGCAATAGAGTTCTTATGATTCATAAACGCGATATCGCATCTCATTTCTATGTTTCATGGTAAGATATAATATGATTTGCGAAGTGTTACGTATTCCTCGTCGACACTTCAAATGAATGTAAATGCGACACTTCCTTGCTAGGAAATGGCGTCTGCAGATGTCTAGGTATCGTAGCGATAGAGTTCTAATGCTTCTTAAAACGCGATATCGCATCTCATTTCTATGTATCATGGTAAGATATAATATGATTTGCGAAGTGTTACGTATTCCTCGTCTACACTTCAAATGAATGTAAATGCGACACTTCCTTGCAAGGAAATAGCGTTTGCAGATGTCTACGTATAGTAGCAGTGGAGTTCTTATGATTCTTAAAACGCGATATCGCATCTCATTTCTATGTTTCATGGTAAGATATAATATGATTTGCGAAGTGTTATGTATTCCTCGTATACACTTCAAATGAATGTGAATGCGACACTTCCTCGCTAGGAAATAGCGTTTTCAGATGTCTACGTATCGTAACAATAGTGTTCCTATGATTCTTAAAACGCGATATCGTATCTCATTTCTATGTTTCATGGTAAGATATAATATGATTTGCGAAGTGTTACGTATTCCTCGTCTACACTTCAAATGAATGTAAATGCGACACTTCCTTACAAGGAAATAGCGTTTGCAGTTGTCTACGTATCGTAGCAATAGAGTTCTTATGATTCTTAAAACGCGATATCGCATCTCATTTCTATGTTTCATGGTAAGATATAATATGATTTGCGAAGTGTTATGTATTCCTCGTATACACTTCAAATGAATGTGAATGCGACACTTCCTCGCTAGGAAATAGCGTTTTCAGATGTCTACGTATCGTAACAATAGTGTTCCTATGATTCTTAAAACGCGATATCGTATCTCATTTCTATGTTTCATGGTAAGATATAATATGATTTGCGAAGTGTTATGTATTCCTCGTCTACACTTCAAATGAATGTAAATGCGACACTTCCTTGAAAGGAAATAGCGTCTACAGATGTCTAGGTATCGTAGCGATAGTGTTCTAGTGCTTCTCAACACACAATATCGCATCTCATTTCTATGTTTCATGGTAAGATATAATATGATTTGCGAAGTGTCCTGTATTCCTCGTCTACACTTCAAATGAATGTAAATGCGACACTTCCTCGCTAGGAAAGAGCGTTTGCAGATGTCTACGTATCGTAGCAATAGAGTTCTTATGATTCTTAAAACGCGATATCGCATCTCATTTTTATGTTTCGTGGTAAGATATAATATGATTTGCGAAGTGTTACCTACTCCTCGTCTACACTTCAAATGAATGTAAATGCGACACTTCCTTGAAAGGAAATAGCGTCTGCAGATGTCTAGGTATCGTAGCGATGGAGTTCTAATGCTTCTCAACACACAATATCGCATCTCATTTCTATGTTTCATGGTAAGATATAATATGATTTGCGAAGCGTTACGTATTCCTCGTCTACACTTCATATGAATGTAAATGCGACACTTCCTTGCAAGGAAATAGCGTTTGCAGATGTCTACCTATCGTAGCAATAGAGTTCTTATGATTCTTAAAACGCGATATCGCATCTTATTTCTATGTTTCATGGTAAGATATAATATGATTTGCGAAGTGTTACGTATTCCTCGTCTACACTTCAAATGAATGTAAATGCGACACTTCCTTGAAAGGAAATAGCGTCTGCAGATGTCTAGGTATCGTAGCGATAGAGTTCTAATGCTTCTCAACACACAATATCGCATCTCATTTCTATGTTTCATGGTAAGATATAATATGATTTGCGAAGCGTTACGTATTCCTCGTCTACACTTCATATGAATGTAAATGCGACACTTCCTTGCAAGGAAATAGCGTTTGCAGATGTCTACCTATCGTAGCAATAGAGTTCTTATGATTCATAAACGCGATATCGCATCTCATTTCTATGTTTCATGGTAAGATATAATATGATTTGCGAAGTGTTACGTATTCCTCGTCTACACTTCAAATGAATGTAAATGCGACACTTCCTTGCAAAGAAATAGTGTTTGCAGATGTCTACGTATCGTAGCAATAGATTTCTAATGCTTCTTAAAACGCGATATCGTATCTCATTTCTATGTTTCATGGTAAGATATAATATGATTTGCGAAGTGTTATGTATTCCTCGTCGACACTTCAAATGAATGTAAATGCGACACTTCCTTGCTAGGAAATGGCGTCTGCAGATGTCTAGGTATCGTAGCGATAGAGTTCTAATGCTTCTTAAAACGCGATATCGCATCTCATTTCTATGTATCATGGTAAGATATAATATGATTTGCGAAGTGTTACGTATTCCTCGTCTACACTTCAAATGAATGTAAATGCGACACTTCCTTGCAAGGAAATAGCGTTTGCAGATGTCTACGTATAGTAGCAGTGGAGTTCTTATGATACTTAAAACGCGATATCGCATCTCATTTCTATGTTTCATGGTAAGATATAATATACATTGCGAAGTGTCATGTATTCCTTGTCTGCACTTCAAATGAATGTAAATGCGACACTTCCTTGCTAGGAAATAGCGTCTGCAGATGTCTAGGTATCGTAGCAACATAGTTCAAATGCTTCTTAAAACGAGATATTGCATCTCATATCTATGTTTCATGATAAGATATAATATTCATTGCGAAGTGTTATGCATTCCTCGTCTACACTTCAAATGAATGTAAATGCGACACTTCCTTGCTAGGAAATAGCGTCTGGAGATGTGTAGGTATCGTAGCGATAGAGTTCTAATGCTTCTTAAAACGCGATATCGCATCTCATATCTATGTTTCATGATAAGATATAATATACATTGCGAAGTGTTATGCATTCCTCGTATACGATTCAAATGAATGTAAATGCGACACTTCCTTGCAAGGAAATAGCGTTTGCAGTTGTCTACGTATCGTAGCAATAGAGTTCTTATGATTCTTAAAACGCGATATCGCATCTCATTTCTATGTTTCATGGTAAGATATAATATGATTTGCGAAGTGTTATGTATTCCTCGTCTACACTTCAAATGAATGTGAATGCGACACTTCCTCGCTAGGAAATAGCGTTTTCAGATGTCTACGTATCGTAACAATAGTGTTCCTATGATTCTTAAAACGCGATATCGTATCTCATTTCTATGTTTCATGGTAAGATATAATATGATTTGCGAAGTGTCATGTATTCCTCGTCTACACTTCAAATGAATGTAAATGCGACACTTCCTTGAAAGGAAATAGCGTCTACTGATGTCTAGGTATCGTAGCGATAGTGTTCTAGTGCTTCTCAACACACAATATCGCATCTCATTTCTATGTTTCATGGTAAGATATAATATGATTTGCGAAGTGTTATGTATTCCTCGTCTACACTTCAAATGAATGTAAATGCGACAATTCGTTGCTAGGAAATAGCGTCTGCAGATGTCTAGGTATCGTAGGGATAGAGATCTAATGCTTCTTAAAACGCGATATCGCATCTCATTTCTATGTTTCATGGTAAGATGTAATATGATTTGCGAAGTGTTATGTATTCCTCCTCTACACTTCAAATGAATGTAAATGCGACACATCCTTGCAAGGAAATAGCGTTTGCAGATGTCTACGTATCGTAGCAATAGAGTTCTTATGATTCTTAAAACGCGATATCGCATCTCATTTTTATGTTTCATGGTAAGATATAATATGATTTGCGAAGTGTTACGAATTCCTCGTCTACACTTCAAATCAATGTAAATGCGACACTTCCTTGCAAGGAAATAGCGTTTGCAGATGTCTACCTATCGGAGCAATAGAGTTCTAATGCTTCTTAAAACGCGATATCGCATCTCATATCTATGTTTCATGACAAAATATAATATACATTGCGAAGTGTTATGCATTCCTCGTATACGATTCAAATGAATGTAAATGCGACACTTCCTTGCAAGGAAATAGCGTTTGCAGTTGTCTACGTATCGTAGCAATAGAGTTCTTATGATTCTTAAAACGCGATATCGTATCTCATTTCTATGTTTCATGGTAAGATATAATATGATTTGCGAAGTGTTATGTATTCCTCGTCTACACTTCAAATGAATGTGAATGCGACACTACCTCGCTAGGAAATAGCGTCCGCAGATGTCTACGTATAGTAGCAGTGGAGTTCTTATGATACTTAAAACGCGATATCGCATCTCATTTCTATGTTTCATGGTAAGATATAATATGATTTGCGAAGTGTCATGTATTCCTCGTCTACACTTCAAATGAATGTAAATGCGACACTTCCTTGCAAAGAAATAGCGTTTGCAGAAGTCTAGGTATCGTAGCAATAGAGATCAAATGCTTCTTAAAACGAGATATTGCATCTCATATCTATGTTTCATGATGAGATATAATATTCATTGCGAAGTGTTATGCATTCCTCGTCTACGATTCAAATGAATGTAAATGCGACACTTCCTTGCAAGGAAATAGCGTTTGCAGATGTCTACGTATAGTAGCAGTGGAGTTCTTATGATACTTAAAACGCGATATCGCATCTCATTTCTATGTTTCATGGTAAGATATAATATGATTTGCGAAGTGCTATGTATTCCTCGTCTACACTTCAAATGAATGTAAATGCTACACTTCCTTGCTAGGAAATAGCGTCTGCAGATGTCTAGGTATCGTAGCAATAGAGTTCTAATGCTTCTTAAAACGCGATGTCGCATCTCATTTCTATGTTTCATGGTAAGATGTAATATGATTTGCGAAGTGTTATGTATTCCTCCTCTACACTTCAAATGAATGTAAATGTGACACTTCCTTGTAAGGAAATAGCGTTTGCAAATATCTACCTATCGTAGCAATAGTGTTCTAATGCTTCTTAAAACGCGATATCGCATCTCATTTCTATGTTTCATGGTAAGATATAATATGATTTGCGAAGTGTTATGTATTCCTCGTCTACACTTCAATTGAATGTAAATGCGACACTTCCTTGCAAAGAAATAGCGTTTGCAGATGTCTAGGTATAGTAGCATTAGAGTTCAAATGCTTCTTAAAACGAGATATTGCATCTCATATCTATGTTTCATGATGAGATATAATATTCATTGCGAAGTGTTATGCATTCCTCGTCTACGACTCAAATGAATGTAAATGCGACACTTCCTTGCAAGGAAATAGCGTTTGCAGATGTCTACGTATAGTAGCAGTGGAGTTCTTATGATACTTAAAACGCGATATCGCATCTCATTTCTATGTTTCATGGTTAGATATAATGTGATTTGCGAAGTGTTATGCATTCCTCGTCTACACTTCAAATGAAAGTAAATGCGACACATCCTTGCTAGGAAATAGCGTCTGTAGATGTGTAGGTATCGTAGCGATAGAGTTCTAATGCTTCATAAAACGCGATATCGCATCTCATTTCCATGTATCATGGTAAGATATAATATGATTTGCGAAGTGTCATGTATTCCTCGTCTACACTTCAAATGAATGTAAATGCGACACTTCCTAGCAAGGAAATAGCGTTTGCAGATGTCTACGTATAGTAGCAATAGATTTCTAATGCTTCTTAAAACGCGATATCGCATCTCATTTCTATGTTTCATGATGAGATATAATATTCATTGCGAAGTGTTATGCATTCCTCGTCTACGATTCAAATGAATGTAAATGCGACACTTCCTTGCTAGGAAATAGCGTTTGCAAATGTCTACCTATCGTAGCAATAGTGTTCTAATGCTTCTTAAAACGCGATATCGCATCTCATTTCTATGTTTCATGGTAAGTTATAATATGATTTGCGAAGTGTTATGTATTCCTCGTCTACGCTTCAAATGAATGTAAATGCGACACTTCCTTGCTAGGAAATAGCGTCTGCAGATGTCTAGGTATCGTAGCCATAGAGTTCAAATGCTTCTTAAAACGCGATATCGCATCTCATTACTATGTTTCATGGTGAGATGTAATATGATTTGCGAAGTGTTATGTATTCCTCCTCTACACTTCAAATGAATGTAAATGCGACACTTCCTTGTAAGGAAATAGCGTTTGCAAATGTCTACCTATCGTAGCAATAGTGTTCTAATGCTTCTTAAAACGCGATATCGCATCTCATTTCTATGTTTCATGGTAAGTTATAATATGATTTGCGAAGTGTTATGTATTCCTCGTCTACGCTTCAAATGAATGTGAATGCGACACTTCCTCGCTAGGAAATAGCGTTTTCAGATGTCTACGTATCGTAGCAATAGTGTTCCTATGATTCTTAAAACGCGATATCGTATCTCATTTCTATGTTTCATGGTAAGATATAATATGATTTGCGAAGTGTTATGTATTCCTCGTCTACACTTCAAATGAATGTAAATGCGACACTTCCTTGCTAGGAAATAGCGTCTGCAGATGTCTAGGTATCGTAGCGATAGAGTTCTAATGCTTCTTAAAACGCGATATCGCATCTCATTTCTATGTATCGTGGAAAGATATAATATGATTTGCGAAGTGTTATGTATTCCTCGTCTACACTTCAAATGAATGTAAATGCGACACTTCCTTGCAAAGAAATAGCGTTTGCAGATGTCTACGTATCGTAGCAATAGATTTCTAATGCTTCTTAAAACGCGATATCGCATCTCATATCTATGTTTCATGATAAGATATAATATACATTGCGAAGTGTTATGCATTCCTCGTATACGATTCAAATGAATGTAAATGCGACACTTCCTTACAAGGAAATAGCGTTTGCAGTTGTCTACGTATCGTAGCAATAGAGTTCTTATGATTCTTAATACGCGATATCGCATCTCATTTCTATGTTTCATGGTAAGATATAATATGATTTGCGAAGTGTTATGTCTTCCTCGTATACACTTCAAATGAATGTGAATGCGACACTTCCTCGCTAGGAAATAGCGTTTTCAGATGTCTACGTATCGTAACAATAGTGTTCCTATGATTCTTAAAACGCGATATCGTATCTCATTTCTATGTTTCATGGTAAGATATAATATGATTTGCGAAGTGTTATGTATTCCTCGTCTACACTTCAAATGAATGTAAATGCGACACTTCCTTGCTAGGAAATAGCGTCTGCAGATGTCTAGGTATCGTAGCGATAGAGTTCTAATGCTTCTTAAAACGCGATATCGCATCTCATTTCTATGTATCGTGGAAAGATATAATATGATTTGCGAAGTGTTATGTATTCCTCGTCTACACTTCAAATGAATGTAAATGCGACACTTCCTTGCAAGGAACTAGCGTTTGCAAATTTCTACGTATCGTAGCAATAGAGTTCTAATGCTTCTTAAAACGCGATATCGCATCTCATTTCTATGTTTCATGGTAAGATATAATATGATTTGCGAAGTGTCATGTACTCCTCGTCTACACTTCAAATGAATGTAAATGCGACACTTCCTTGTTAGGAAATAGCGTTTTCAGATGTCTACGTATCGTAACAATAGTGTTCCTATGATTCTTAAAACGCGATATCGTATCTCATTTCTATGTTTCATGGTAAGATATAATATGATTTGCGAAGTGTTATGTATTCCTCGTCTACACTTCAAATGAATGTAAATGCGACACTTCCTTGCTAGGAAATAGCGTCTGTAGATGTGTAGGTATCGTAGCGATAGAGTTCTAATGCTTCATAAAACGCGATATCGCATCTCATTTCCATGTATCATGGTAAGATATAATATGATTTGCGAAGTGTTATGTATTCCTCGTCTACACTTCAAATGAATGTAAATGCGACACTTCCTTGCAAGGAAATAGAGTTTGCAGATTTCTACGTATCGTAGCAATAGAGTTCTTATGATTCTTAAAACGCGATATCGCATCTCATTTCTATGTTTCATGGTAAGATATAATATGATTTGCGAAGTGTTATGTATTCCTCGTCTACACTTCATATGAATGTAAATGCGGCACTTCCTTGCAAGGAAATAGCGTTTGCAGATGTCTACCTATCGTAGCAATAGAGTTCTAATGCTTCTTAAAACGCGATATCGCATCTCATTTCTATGTTTCATGGTAAGATATAATATGATTTGCGAAGTGTTATGTATTCCTCGTCTACGCTTCAAATGAATGTAAATGCAACACTTCCTTGCAAGGAAATAGCGTTTGCAAATGTCTACCTATCGTAGCAATAGTGTTCTAATGCTTCTTAAAACGCGATATCGCATCTCATTTCTATGTTTCATGGTAAGATATAATATGATTTCCGAAGTGTCATGTATTCCTCGTCTACACTTTAAATGAATGTAAATGCGACACTTCCTAGCAAGGAAATAGCGTTTGCAGATGTCTACGTATCGTAGCAATAGATTTCTAATGCTTCTTAAAACGCGATATCGCATCTCATTTCTATGTTTCATGGTAAGATGTAATATGATTTTCGAAGTGTTATGTATTCCTCGTCTACACTTCATATGAATGTAAATGCGGCACTTCCTTGCAAGGAAATAGCGTTTGCAGATGTCTACCTATCGTAGCAATAGAGTTCTAATGCTTCTTAAAACGCGATATCGCATCTCATTTCTATGTTTCATGGTAAGATATAATATGATTTGCGAAGTGTTATGTATTCCTCGTCTACACTTCAAATGAATGTAAATGCGACACTTCCTTGCAAAGAAATAGCGTTTGCAGATGTCTACCTATCGTAGCAATAGAGTTCTAATGCTTCTTAAAACGCGATATCGCATCTCATTTCTATGTTTCATGGTAAGATATAATATGATTTGCGAAGTGTTATGTATTCCTCGTCTACACTTCAAATGAATGTAAATGCGACACTTCCTTGCAAAGAAATAGCGTTTGCAGATGTCTACGTATCGTAGCAATAGATTTCTAATGCTTCTTAAAACGCGATATCGCATCTCATTTCTATGTTTCATGTTAAGATATAATATGATTTGCGGAGTGTCATGTATTCCTCGTCTACACTTCAAATGAATGTAAATGCGACACTTCCTTGCTAGGAAATAGCGTCTGCAGATGTCTAGGTATCGTAGCGATAGAGTTCTAATGCTTCTTAAAACGCGATATCGCATCTCATCTCTATGTTTCATGGTAAGATATAATATGATTTGCGAAGTGTCATGTATTCCTCGTCTACACTTCAAATGAATGTAAATGCGACGCTTCCTTGCTAGGAAATAGCGTCTGCAGATGTCTACGTATCGTAGCAATAGATTTCTAATGCTTCTTAAAACGCGATATCGCATCTCATTTCTATGTTTCATGGTAAGATATAATATGATTTGCGGAGTGTCATGTATTCCTCGTCTACACTTCAAATGAATGTAAATGCGACACTTCCTTGCAAAGAAATAGCGTTTGCAGATGTCTACGTATCGTAGCAATAGATTTCTAATGCTTCTTAAAACGCGATATCGCATCTCATATCTATGTTTCATGATAAGATATAATATACATTGCGAAGTGTTATGCATTCCTCGTATACGATTCAAATGAATGTAAATGCGACACTTCCTTGCAAGGAAATAGCGTTTGCAGTTGTCTACGTATCGTAGCAATAGAGTTCTTATGATTCTTAAGACGCGATATCGCATCTCATTTCTATGTTTCATGGTAAGATATAATATGATTTGCGAAGTGTTATGTATTCCTCGTCTACACTTCAAATGAATGTAAATGCGATACTTCCTTGCTAGGAAATAGCGTCTGTAGATGTGTAGGTATCGTAGCGATAGAGTTCTAATGCTTCATAAAACGCGATATCGCATCTCATTTCCATGTATCATGGTAAGATATAATATGATTTGCGAAGTGTTATGTATTCCTCGTCTACACTTCAAATGAATGTAAATGCGACACTTCCTTGCAAAGAAATAGCGTTTGCAGATGTCTACGTATCGTAGCAATAGATTTCTAATGCTTCTTAAAACGCGATATCGCATCTCATATCTATGTTTCATGATAAGATATAATATACATTGCGAAGTGTTATGCATTCCTCGTATACGATTCAAATGAATGTAAATGCGACACTTCCTTGCAAGGAAATAGCGTTTGCAGTTGTCTACGTATCGTAGCAATAGAGTTCTTATGATTCTTAAGACGCGATATCGCATCTCATTTCTATGTTTCATGGTAAGATATAATATGATTTGCGAAGTGTTATGTATTCCTCGTCTACACTTCAAATGAATGTAAATGCGATACTTCCTTGCTAGGAAATAGCGTCTGTAGATGTGTAGGTATCGTAGCGATAGAGTTCTAATGCTTCATAAAACGCGATATCGCATCTCATTTCCATGTATCATGGTAAGATATAATATGATTTGCGAAGTGTTATGTATTCCTCGTCTACACTTCAAATGAATGTAAATGCGACACTTCCTTGCAAGGAAATAGAGTTTGCAGATTTCTACGTATCGTAGCAATAGAGTTCTTATGATTCTTAAAACGCGATATCGCATCTCATTTCTATGTTTCATGGTAAGATATAATATGATTTGCGAAGTGTTATGTATTCCTCGTCTACACTTCAAATGAATGTAAATGCGATACTTCCTTGCTAGGAAATAGCGTCTGTAGATGTGTAGGTATCGTAGCGATAGAGTTCTAATGCTTCATAAAACGCGATATCGCATCTCATTTCCATGTATCATGGTAAGATATAATATGATTTGCGAAGTGTTATGTATTCCTCGTCTACACTTCATATGAATGTAAATGCGGCACTTCCTTGCAAGGAAATAGCGTTTGCAGATGTCTACCTATCGTAGCAATAGAGTTCTAATGCTTCTTAAAACGCGATATCGCATCTCATTTCTATGTTTCATGGTAAGATATAATATGATTTGCGAAGTGTTATGTATTCCTCGTCTACACTTCAAATGAATGTAAATGCGACACTTCCTTGCAAAGAAATAGCGTTTGCAGATGTCTACCTATCGTAGCAATAGAGTTCTAATGCTTCTTAAAACGCGATATCGCATCTCATTTCTATGTTTCATGGTAAGATATAATATGATTTGCGAAGTGTTATGTATTCCTCGTCTACACTTCAAATGAATGTAAATGCGACACTTCCTTGCAAAGAAATAGCGTTTGCAGATGTCTACGTATCGTAGCAATAGATTTCTAATGCTTCTTAAAACGCGATATCGCATCTCATATCTATGTTTCATGATAAGATATAATATACATTGCGAAGTTTTATGCATTCCTCGTATACGATTCAAATGAATGTAAATGCGACACTTCCCTGCAAGGAAATAGCGTTTGCAGTTGTCTACGTATCGTAGCAATAGAGTTCTTATGATTCTTAAAACGCGATATCGCATCTCATTTCTATGTTTCATGGTAAGATATAATATGATTTGCGAAGTGTTATGTATTCCTCGTATACACTTCAAATGAATGTGAATGCGACACTTCCTCGCTAGGAAATAGCGTTTACAGATGTCTACGTATCGTAACAATAGTGTTCCTATGATTCTTAAAACGCGATATCGTATCTCATTTCTATGTTTCATGGTAAGATACAATATGATTTGCGAAGTGTCCTGTATTCCTCGTCTACACTTTAAATGAATGTAAATGCGACACTTCCTAGCAAGGAAATAGCGTTTGCAGATGTCTACGTATCGTAGCAATAGATTTCTAATGCTTCTTAAAACGCGATATCGCATCTCATTTCTATGTTTCATGGTAATATGTAATATGATTTTCGAAGTGTTATGTATTCCTCGTCTACACTTCATATGAATGTAAATGCGGCACTTCCTTGCAAGGAAATAGCGTTTGCAGATGTCTACCTATCGTAGCAAAAGAGTTCTAATGCTTCTTAAAACGCGATATCGCATCTCATTTCTATGTTTCATGGTAAGATATAATATGATTTGCGAAGTGTTATGTATTCCTCGTCTACACTTCAAATGAATGTAAATGCGACACTTCCTTGCAAGGAAATAGCGTTTGCAGATGTCTACGTATAGTAGCAGTGGAGTTCTTATGATACTTAAAACGCGATATCGCATCTCATTTCTATGTTTCATGGTAAGATATAATATGATTTGCGAAGTGTCATGTATTCCTTGTCTACACTTCAAATGAATGTAAATGCGACACTTCCTTGCTAGGAAATAGCGTCTGCAGATGTCTAGGTATCGTAGCAATAGAGTTCAAATGCTTCTTAAAACGAGATATTGCATCTCATATCTATGTTTCATGATAAGATATAATATTCATTGCGAAGTGTTATGCATTCCTCGTCTACACTTCAAATGAATGTAAATGCGACACTTCCTTGCTAGGAAATAGCGTCTGGAGATGTGTAGGTATCGTAGCGATAGAGTTCTAATGCTTCTTAAAACGCGATATCGCATCTCATTTCCATGTATCATGGTAAGATATAATATGATTTGCGAAGTGTTATGTATTCCTCGTCTACACTTCATATGAATGTAAATGCGGCACTTCCTTGCAAGGAAATAGCGTTTGCAGATGTCTACCTATCGTAGCAATAGAGTTCTAATGCTTCTCAACACACAATATCGCATCTCATTTCTATGTTTCATGGTAAGATATAATATGATTTGCGAAGCGTTACGTATTCCTCGTCTACACTTCATATGAATGTAAATGCGACACTTCCTTGCAAGGAAATAGCGTTTGCAGATGTCTACCTATCGTAGCAATTATGTTCTTATGATTCTTAAAACGCGATATCGCATCTCATTTCTATGTTTCATGGTAAGATATAATATGATTTGCGAAGTGTTACGTATTCCTCGTCTACACTTCAAATGAATGTGAATGCGACACTTCCTCGCTAGGAAATAGCGTTTTCATATGTCTACGTATCGTAGCAATAGTGTTCCTATGATTCTTAAAACGCGATATCGTATCTCATTTCTATGTTTCATGGTAAGATATAATATGATTTGCGAAGTGTTATGTATTCCTCGTCTACACTTCAAATGAATGTAAATGCGACACTTCCTTCCTAGGAAATAGCGTCTGCAGATGTCTAGGTATCGTAGCAATAGAGTTCAAATGCTTCTTAAAACGAGATATTGCATCTCATATCTATGTTTCATGATGAGATATAATATTCATTGCGAAGTGTTATGCATTCCTCGTCTACGATTCAAATGAATGTAAATGCGACACTTCCTTGAAAGGAAATAGCGTCTGCAGATGTCTAGGTATCGTAGCGATAGAGTTCTAATGCTTCTCAACACACAATATCGCATCTTGTTTCTATGTTTCATGGTAAGATATAATATGATTTGCGAAGCGTTACGTATTCCTCGTCTACACTTTATATGAATGTAAATGCGATACTTCCTTGCAAGGAAATAGCGTTTGCAGATGTCTACCTATCGTAGCAATAGATTTCTAATGCTTCTTAAAACGCGATATCGCATCTCATATCTATGTTTCATGATAAGATATAATATACATTGCGAAGTGTTATGCATTCCTCGTATACGATTCAAATGAATGTAAATGCGACACTTCCTTGCTAGGAAATAGCGTCTGGAGATGTGTAGGTATCGTAGCGTTAGAGTTCTAATGCTTCTTAAAACGCGATATCGCATCTCATATCTATGTTTCATGATAAGATATAATATACATTGCGAAGTGTTATGCATTCCTCGTATAGGATTCAAATGAATGTAAATGCGACACTTCCTTGCAAGGAAATAGCGTTTGCAGTTGTCTACGTATCGTAGCAATAGAGTTCTTATGATTCTTAAAACGCGATATCGCATCTCATTTCTATGTTTCATGGTAAGATATAATATGATTTGCGAAGTGTTATGTATTCCTCGTATACACTTCAAATGAATGTGAATGCGACACTTCCTCGCTAGGAAATAGCGTTTTCAGATGTCTACGTATCGTAACAATAGTGTTCCTATGATTCTTAAAACGCGATATCGTATCTCATTTCTATGTTTCATGGTAAGATATAATATGATTTGCGAAGTGTTATGTATTCCTCGTCTACACTTCAAATGAATGTAAATGCGACACTTCCTTGCTAGGAAATAGCGTCTACAGATGTCTAGGTATCGTAGCGATAGTGTTCTAGTGCTTCTCAACACACAATATTGCATTTCATTTCTATTTTTCATGGTAAGATATAGTATGATTTGCGAAGTGTCATGTATTCCTCGTCTACACTTCAAATGAATGTAAATGCGACACTTCCTCGCTAGGAAAGAGCGTTTGCAGATGTCTACGTATCGTAGCAATAGAGTTCTTATGATTCTTAAAACGCGATATCGCATCTCATTTTTATGTTTCGTGGTAAGATATAATATGATTTGCGAAGTGTTACCTACTCCTCGTCTACACTTCAAATGAATGTAAATGCGACACTTCCTTGAAAGGAAATAGCGTCTGCAGATGTCTAGGTATCGTAGCGATGGAGTTCTAATGCTTCTCAACACACAATATCGCATCTCATTTCTATGTTTCATGGTAAGATATAATATGATTTGCGAAGCGTTACGTATTCCTCGTCTACACTTCATATGAATGTAAATGCGACACTTCCTTGCAAGGAAATAGCGTTTGCAGATGTCTACCTATCGTAGCAATAGAGTTCTTATGATTCATAAACGCGATATCGCATCTCATTTCTATGTTTCATGGTAAGATATAATATGATTTGCGAAGTGTTACGTATTCCTCGTCGACACTTCAAATGAATGTAAATGCGACACTTCCTTGCTAGGAAATGGCGTCTGCAGATGTCTAGGTATCGTAGCGATAGAGTTCTAATGCTTCTTAAAACGCGATATCGCATCTCATTTCTATGTATCATGGTAAGATATAATATGATTTGCGAAGTGTTACGTATTCCTCGTCTACACTTCAAATGAATGTAAATGCGACACTTCCTTGCAAGGAAATAGCGTTTGCAGATGTCTACGTATAGTAGCAGTGGAGTTCTTATGATTCTTAAAACGCGATATCGCATCTCATTTCTATGTTTCATGGTAAGATATAATATGATTTGCGAAGTGTTATGTATTCCTCGTATACACTTCAAATGAATGTGAATGCGACACTTCCTCGCTAGGAAATAGCGTTTTCAGATGTCTACGTATCGTAACAATAGTGTTCCTATGATTCTTAAAACGCGATATCGTATCTCATTTCTATGTTTCATGGTAAGATATAATATGATTTGCGAAGTGTTACGTATTCCTCGTCTACACTTCAAATGAATGTAAATGCGACACTTCCTTACAAGGAAATAGCGTTTGCAGTTGTCTACGTATCGTAGCAATAGAGTTCTTATGATTCTTAAAACGCGATATCGCATCTCATTTCTATGTTTCATGGTAAGATATAATATGATTTGCGAAGTGTTATGTATTCCTCGTATACACTTCAAATGAATGTGAATGCGACACTTCCTCGCTAGGAAATAGCGTTTTCAGATGTCTACGTATCGTAACAATAGTGTTCCTATGATTCTTAAAACGCGATATCGTATCTCATTTCTATGTTTCATGGTAAGATATAATATGATTTGCGAAGTGTTATGTATTCCTCGTCTACACTTCAAATGAATGTAAATGCGACACTTCCTTGAAAGGAAATAGCGTCTACAGATGTCTAGGTATCGTAGCGATAGTGTTCTAGTGCTTCTCAACACACAATATCGCATCTCATTTCTATGTTTCATGGTAAGATATAATATGATTTGCGAAGTGTCCTGTATTCCTCGTCTACACTTCAAATGAATGTAAATGCGACACTTCCTCGCTAGGAAAGAGCGTTTGCAGATGTCTACGTATCGTAGCAATAGAGTTCTTATGATTCTTAAAACGCGATATCGCATCTCATTTTTATGTTTCGTGGTAAGATATAATATGATTTGCGAAGTGTTACCTACTCCTCGTCTACACTTCAAATGAATGTAAATGCGACACTTCCTTGCAAGGAAATAGCGTTTGCAGATGTCTACCTATCGTAGCAATAGAGTTCTTATGATTCATAAACGCGATATCGCATCTCATTTCTATGTTTCATGGTAAGATATAATATGATTTGCGAAGTGTTACGTATTCCTCGTCGACACTTCAAATGAATGTAAATGCGACACTTCCTTGAAAGGAAATAGCGTCTACAGATGTCTAGGTATCGTAGCGATAGTGTTCTAGTGCTTCTCAACACACAATATCGCATCTCATTTCTATGTTTCATGGTAAGATATAATATGATTTGCGAAGTGTCCTGTATTCCTCGTCTACACTTCAAATGAATGTAAATGCGACACTTCCTCGCTAGGAAAGAGCGTTTGCAGATGTCTACGTATCGTAGCAATAGAGTTCTTATGATTCTTAAAACGCGATATCGCATCTCATTTTTATGTTTCGTGGTAAGATATAATATGATTTGCGAAGTGTTACCTACTCCTCGTCTACACTTCAAATGAATGTAAATGCGACACTTCCTTGAAAGGAAATAGCGTCTGCAGATGTCTAGGTATCGTAGCGATGGAGTTCTAATGCTTCTCAACACACAATATCGCATCTCATTTCTATGTTTCATGGTAAGATATAATATGATTTGCGAAGCGTTACGTATTCCTCGTCTACACTTCATATGAATGTAAATGCGACACTTCCTTGCAAGGAAATAGCGTTTGCAGATGTCTACCTATCGTAGCAATAGAGTTCTTATGATTCATAAACGCGATATCGCATCTCATTTCTATGTTTCATGGTAAGATATAATATGATTTGCGAAGTGTTACGTATTCCTCGTCGACACTTCAAATGAATGTAAATGCGACACTTCCTTGCTAGGAAATGGCGTCTGCAGATGTCTAGGTATCGTAGCGATAGAGTTCTAATGCTTCTTAAAACGCGATATCGCATCTCATTTCTATGTATCATGGTAAGATATAATATGATTTGCGAAGTGTTACGTATTCCTCGTCTACACTTCAAATGAATGTAAATGCGACACTTCCTTGCAAGGAAATAGCGTTTGCAGATGTCTACGTATAGTAGCAGTGGAGTTCTTATGATTCTTAAAACGCGATATCGCATCTCATTTCTATGTTTCATGGTAAGATATAATATGATTTGCGAAGTGTTATGTATTCCTCGTATACACTTCAAATGAATGTGAATGCGACACTTCCTCGCTAGGAAATAGCGTTTTCAGATGTCTACGTATCGTAACAATAGTGTTCCTATGATTCTTAAAACGCGATATCGTATCTCATTTCTATGTTTCATGGTAAGATATAATATGATTTGCGAAGTGTTACGTATTCCTCGTCTACACTTCAAATGAATGTAAATGCGACACTTCCTTACAAGGAAATAGCGTTTGCAGTTGTCTACGTATCGTAGCAATAGAGTTCTTATGATTCTTAAAACGCGATATCGCATCTCATTTCTATGTTTCATGGTAAGATATAATATGATTTGCGAAGTGTTATGTATTCCTCGTATACACTTCAAATGAATGTGAATGCGACACTTCCTCGCTAGGAAATAGCGTTTTCAGATGTCTACGTATCGTAACAATAGTGTTCCTATGATTCTTAAAACGCGATATCGTATCTCATTTCTATGTTTCATGGTAAGATATAATATGATTTGCGAAGTGTTATGTATTCCTCGTCTACACTTCAAATGAATGTAAATGCGACACTTCCTTGAAAGGAAATAGCGTCTACAGATGTCTAGGTATCGTAGCGATAGTGTTCTAGTGCTTCTCAACACACAATATCGCATCTCATTTCTATGTTTCATGGTAAGATATAATATGATTTGCGAAGTGTCCTGTATTCCTCGTCTACACTTCAAATGAATGTAAATGCGACACTTCCTCGCTAGGAAAGAGCGTTTGCAGATGTCTACGTATCGTAGCAATAGAGTTCTTATGATTCTTAAAACGCGATATCGCATCTCATTTTTATGTTTCGTGGTAAGATATAATATGATTTGCGAAGTGTTACCTACTCCTCGTCTACACTTCAAATGAATGTAAATGCGACACTTCCTTGAAAGGAAATAGCGTCTGCAGATGTCTAGGTATCGTAGCGATGGAGTTCTAATGCTTCTCAACACACAATATCGCATCTCATTTCTATGTTTCATGGTAAGATATAATATGATTTGCGAAGCGTTACGTATTCCTCGTCTACACTTCATATGAATGTAAATGCGACACTTCCTTGCAAGGAAATAGCGTTTGCAGATGTCTACCTATCGTAGCAATAGAGTTCTTATGATTCTTAAAACGCGATATCGCATCTTATTTCTATGTTTCATGGTAAGATATAATATGATTTGCGAAGTGTTACGTATTCCTCGTCTACACTTCAAATGAATGTAAATGCGACACTTCCTTGAAAGGAAATAGCGTCTGCAGATGTCTAGGTATCGTAGCGATAGAGTTCTAATGCTTCTCAACACACAATATCGCATCTCATTTCTATGTTTCATGGTAAGATATAATATGATTTGCGAAGCGTTACGTATTCCTCGTCTACACTTCATATGAATGTAAATGCGACACTTCCTTGCAAGGAAATAGCGTTTGCAGATGTCTACCTATCGTAGCAATAGAGTTCTTATGATTCATAAACGCGATATCGCATCTCATTTCTATGTTTCATGGTAAGATATAATATGATTTGCGAAGTGTTACGTATTCCTCGTCTACACTTCAAATGAATGTAAATGCGACACTTCCTTGCAAAGAAATAGTGTTTGCAGATGTCTACGTATCGTAGCAATAGATTTCTAATGCTTCTTAAAACGCGATATCGTATCTCATTTCTATGTTTCATGGTAAGATATAATATGATTTGCGAAGTGTTATGTATTCCTCGTCGACACTTCAAATGAATGTAAATGCGACACTTCCTTGCTAGGAAATGGCGTCTGCAGATGTCTAGGTATCGTAGCGATAGAGTTCTAATGCTTCTTAAAACGCGATATCGCATCTCATTTCTATGTATCATGGTAAGATATAATATGATTTGCGAAGTGTTACGTATTCCTCGTCTACACTTCAAATGAATGTAAATGCGACACTTCCTTGCAAGGAAATAGCGTTTGCAGATGTCTACGTATAGTAGCAGTGGAGTTCTTATGATACTTAAAACGCGATATCGCATCTCATTTCTATGTTTCATGGTAAGATATAATATACATTGCGAAGTGTCATGTATTCCTTGTCTGCACTTCAAATGAATGTAAATGCGACACTTCCTTGCTAGGAAATAGCGTCTGCAGATGTCTAGGTATCGTAGCAACATAGTTCAAATGCTTCTTAAAACGAGATATTGCATCTCATATCTATGTTTCATGATAAGATATAATATTCATTGCGAAGTGTTATGCATTCCTCGTCTACACTTCAAATGAATGTAAATGCGACACTTCCTTGCTAGGAAATAGCGTCTGGAGATGTGTAGGTATCGTAGCGATAGAGTTCTAATGCTTCTTAAAACGCGATATCGCATCTCATATCTATGTTTCATGATAAGATATAATATACATTGCGAAGTGTTATGCATTCCTCGTATACGATTCAAATGAATGTAAATGCGACACTTCCTTGCAAGGAAATAGCGTTTGCAGTTGTCTACGTATCGTAGCAATAGAGTTCTTATGATTCTTAAAACGCGATATCGCATCTCATTTCTATGTTTCATGGTAAGATATAATATGATTTGCGAAGTGTTATGTATTCCTCGTATACACTTCAAATGAATGTGAATGCGACACTTCCTCGCTAGGAAATAGCGTTTTCAGATGTCTACGTATCGTAACAATAGTGTTCCTATGATTCTTAAAACGCGATATCGTATCTCATTTCTATGTTTCATGGTAAGATATAATATGATTTGCGAAGTGTTATGTATTCCTCGTCTACACTTCAAATGAATGTGAATGCGACACTTCCTCGCTAGGAAATAGCGTTTTCAGATGTCTACGTATCGTAACAATAGTGTTCCTATGATTCTTAAAACGCGATATCGTATCTCATTTCTATGTTTCATGGTAAGATATAATATGATTTGCGAAGTGTCATGTATTCCTCGTCTACACTTCAAATGAATGTAAATGCGACACTTCCTTGAAAGGAAATAGCGTCTACTGATGTCTAGGTATCGTAGCGATAGTGTTCTAGTGCTTCTCAACACACAATATCGCATCTCATTTCTATGTTTCATGGTAAGATATAATATGATTTGCGAAGTGTTATGTATTCCTCGTCTACACTTCAAATGAATGTAAATGCGACAATTCGTTGCTAGGAAATAGCGTCTGCAGATGTCTAGGTATCGTAGGGATAGAGATCTAATGCTTCTTAAAACGCGATATCGCATCTCATTTCTATGTTTCATGGTAAGATGTAATATGATTTGCGAAGTGTTATGTATTCCTCCTCTACACTTCAAATGAATGTAAATGCGACACATCCTTGCAAGGAAATAGCGTTTGCAGATGTCTACGTATCGTAGCAATAGAGTTCTTATGATTCTTAAAACGCGATATCGCATCTCATTTTTATGTTTCATGGTAAGATATAATATGATTTGCGAAGTGTTACGAATTCCTCGTCTACACTTCAAATCAATGTAAATGCGACACTTCCTTGCAAGGAAATAGCGTTTGCAGATGTCTACCTATCGGAGCAATAGAGTTCTAATGCTTCTTAAAACGCGATATCGCATCTCATATCTATGTTTCATGACAAAATATAATATACATTGCGAAGTGTTATGCATTCCTCGTATACGATTCAAATGAATGTAAATGCGACACTTCCTTGCAAGGAAATAGCGTTTGCAGTTGTCTACGTATCGTAGCAATAGAGTTCTTATGATTCTTAAAACGCGATATCGTATCTCATTTCTATGTTTCATGGTAAGATATAATATGATTTGCGAAGTGTTATGTATTCCTCGTCTACACTTCAAATGAATGTGAATGCGACACTACCTCGCTAGGAAATAGCGTCCGCAGATGTCTACGTATAGTAGCAGTGGAGTTCTTATGATACTTAAAACGCGATATCGCATCTCATTTCTATGTTTCATGGTAAGATATAATATGATTTGCGAAGTGTCATGTATTCCTCGTCTACACTTCAAATGAATGTAAATGCGACACTTCCTTGCAAAGAAATAGCGTTTGCAGAAGTCTAGGTATCGTAGCAATAGAGATCAAATGCTTCTTAAAACGAGATATTGCATCTCATATCTATGTTTCATGATGAGATATAATATTCATTGCGAAGTGTTATGCATTCCTCGTCTACGATTCAAATGAATGTAAATGCGACACTTCCTTGCAAGGAAATAGCGTTTGCAGATGTCTACGTATAGTAGCAGTGGAGTTCTTATGATACTTAAAACGCGATATCGCATCTCATTTCTATGTTTCATGGTAAGATATAATATGATTTGCGAAGTGCTATGTATTCCTCGTCTACACTTCAAATGAATGTAAATGCTACACTTCCTTGCTAGGAAATAGCGTCTGCAGATGTCTAGGTATCGTAGCAATAGAGTTCTAATGCTTCTTAAAACGCGATGTCGCATCTCATTTCTATGTTTCATGGTAAGATGTAATATGATTTGCGAAGTGTTATGTATTCCTCCTCTACACTTCAAATGAATGTAAATGTGACACTTCCTTGTAAGGAAATAGCGTTTGCAAATATCTACCTATCGTAGCAATAGTGTTCTAATGCTTCTTAAAACGCGATATCGCATCTCATTTCTATGTTTCATGGTAAGATATAATATGATTTGCGAAGTGTTATGTATTCCTCGTCTACACTTCAATTGAATGTAAATGCGACACTTCCTTGCAAAGAAATAGCGTTTGCAGATGTCTAGGTATAGTAGCAATAGAGTTCAAATGCTTCTTAAAACGAGATATTGCATCTCATATCTATGTTTCATGATGAGATATAATATTCATTGCGAAGTGTTATGCATTCCTCGTCTACGACTCAAATGAATGTAAATGCGACACTTCCTTGCAAGGAAATAGCGTTTGCAGATGTCTACGTATAGTAGCAGTGGAGTTCTTATGATACTTAAAACGCGATATCGCATCTCATTTCTATGTTTCATGGTTAGATATAATGTGATTTGCGAAGTGTTATGCATTCCTCGTCTACACTTCAAATGAAAGTAAATGCGACACATCCTTGCTAGGAAATAGCGTCTGTAGATGTGTAGGTATCGTAGCGATAGAGTTCTAATGCTTCATAAAACGCGATATCGCATCTCATTTCCATGTATCATGGTAAGATATAATATGATTTGCGAAGTGTCATGTATTCCTCGTCTACACTTCAAATGAATGTAAATGCGACACTTCCTAGCAAGGAAATAGCGTTTGCAGATGTCTACGTATAGTAGCAATAGATTTCTAATGCTTCTTAAAACGCGATATCGCATCTCATTTCTATGTTTCATGATGAGATATAATATTCATTGCGAAGTGTTATGCATTCCTCGTCTACGATTCAAATGAATGTAAATGCGACACTTCCTTGCTAGGAAATAGCGTTTGCAAATGTCTACCTATCGTAGCAATAGTGTTCTAATGCTTCTTAAAACGCGATATCGCATCTCATTTCTATGTTTCATGGTAAGTTATAATATGATTTGCGAAGTGTTATGTATTCCTCGTCTACGCTTCAAATGAATGTAAATGCGACACTTCCTCGCTAGGAAATAGCGTTTTCAGATGTCTACGTATCGTAACAATAGTGTTCCTATGATTCTTAAAACGCGATATCGTATCTCATTTCTATGTTTCATGGTAAGATATAATATGATTTGCGAAGTGTTATGTATTCCTCGTCTACACTTCAAATGAATGTAAATGCGACACTTCCTTGCTAGGAAATAGCGTCTGCAGATGTCTAGGTATCGTAGCGATAGAGTTCTAATGCTTCTTAAAACGCGATATCGCATCTCATTTCTATGTATCGTGGAAAGATATAATATGATTTGCGAAGTGTTATGTATTCCTCGTCTACACTTCAAATGAATGTAAATGCGACACTTCCTTGCAAGGAACTAGCGTTTGCAAATTTCTACGTATCGTAGCAATAGAGTTCTAATGCTTCTTAAAACGCGATATCGCATCTCATTTCTATGTTTCATGGTAAGATATAATATGATTTGCGAAGTGTCATGTACTCCTCGTCTACACTTCAAATGAATGTAAATGCGACACTTCCTTGTTAGGAAATAGCGTTTTCAGATGTCTACGTATCGTAACAATAGTGTTCCTATGATTCTTAAAACGCGATATCGTATCTCATTTCTATGTTTCATGGTAAGATATAATATGATTTGCGAAGTGTTATGTATTCCTCGTCTACACTTCAAATGAATGTAAATGCGACACTTCCTTGCTAGGAAATAGCGTCTGCAGATGTCTAGGTATCGTAGCAATAGAGTTCAAATGCTTCTTAAAACGCGATATCGCATCTCATTTCTATGTTTCATGGTAAGATGTAATATGATTTGCGAAGTGTTATGTATTCCTCCTCTACACTTCAAATGAATGTAAATGCGACACTTCCTTGTAAGGAAATAGCGTTTGCAAATGTCTACCTATCGTAGCAATAGTGTTCTAATGCTTCTTAAAACGCGATATCGCATCTCATTTCTATGTTGCATGGTAAGTTATAATATGATTTGCGAAGTGTTATGTATTCCTCGTCTACGCTTCAAATGAATGTGAATGCGACACTTCCTCGCTAGGAAATAGCGTTTTCAGATGTCTACGTATCGTAGCAATAGTGTTCCTATGATTCTTAAAACGCGATATCGTATCTCATTTCTATGTTTCATGGTAAGATATAATATGATTTGCGAAGTGTTATGTATTCCTCGTCTACACTTCAAATGAATGTAAATGCGACACTTCCTTGCTAGGAAATAGCGTCTGCAGATGTCTAAGTTTCGTAGCAATAGAGTTCTAATGCTTCTTAAAACGCGATATCGCATCTCATTTCTATGTTTCATGGTAAGATGTAATATGATTAGCGAAGTGTTATGTATTCCTCCTCTACACTTCAAATAAATGTAAATGCGACACATCCTTGCAAGGAAATAGCGTTTGCAGATGTCTACGTATCGTAGCAATAGAGTTCATATGATCCTTAAAACGCGATATCGCATCGCATTTCTATGTTTCGTGGTAAGATATAATACGATTTGCGAAGTGTTACCTACTCCTCGTCTACACTGCAAATGAATGTAAATGCGACACTTCCTTGAAAGGAAATAGCGTCTACAGATGTCTAGGTATCGTAGCGATAGTGTTCCAGTGCTTCTCAACACACAATATCGCATTTCATTTCTATTTTTCATGGTAAGATATAATATGATTTGCGAAGTGTCATGTATTCCTCGTCGACACTTCAAATGAATGTAAATGCGACACTTCCTAGCAAGGAAATAGCGTTTGCAGATGTCTGCGTATAGTAGCAATAGGTTTCTAATGCTTCTTAAAACGCGATATCGCATCTCATTTCTATGTTTCATGGTAAGATATAATATGACTTGCGAAGTGTCCTGTATTCCTCGTCTACACTTCAAATGAATGTAAATGCGACACTTCCTCGCTAGGAAAGAGCGTTTGCAGATGTCTACGTATCGTAGCAATAGAGTTCTTATGATTCTTAAAACGCGATATCGCATCTCATTTTTATGTTTCGTGGTAAGATATAATATGATTTGCGAAGTGTTACCTACTCCTCGTCTACACTTCAAATGAATGTAAATGCGACACTTCCTTGAAAGGAAATAGCGTCTGCAGATGTCTAGGTATCGTAGCGATAGAGTTCTAATGCTTCTCAACACACAATATCGCATCTCATTTCTATGTTTCATGGTAAGATATAATATGATTTGCGAAGCGTTACGTGTTCCTCGTCTACACTTCATATGAATGTAAATGCGACACTTCCTTGCAAGGAAGTAGCGTTTGCAGATGTCTACCTATCGTAGCAATAGAGTTCTTATGATTCTTAAAACGCGATATCGCATCTCATTTCTATGTATCGTGGAAAGATATAATATGATTTGCGAAGTGTTATGTATTCCTCGTCTACACTTCAAATGAATGTAAATGCGACACTTCCTTGCAAAGAAATAGCGTTTGCAGATGTCTACGTATCGTAGCAATAGATTTCTAATGCTTCTTAAAACGCGATATCGCATCTCATATCTATGTTTCATGATAAGATATAATATACATTGCGAAGTGTTATGCATTCCTCGTATACGATTCAAATGAATGTAAATGCGACACTTCCTTACAAGGAAATAGCGTTTGCAGTTGTCTACGTATCGTAGCAATAGAGTTCTTATGATTCTTAATACGCGATATCGCATCTCATTTCTATGTTTCATGGTAAGATATAATATGATTTGCGAAGTGTTATGTCTTCCTCGTATACACTTCAAATGAATGTGAATGCGACACTTCCTCGCTAGGAAATAGCGTTTTCAGATGTCTACGTATCGTAACAATAGTGTTCCTATGATTCTTAAAACGCGATATCGTATCTCATTTCTATGTTTCATGGTAAGATATAATATGATTTGCGAAGTGTTATGTATTCCTCGTCTACACTTCAAATGAATGTAAATGCGACACTTCCTTGCTAGGAAATAGCGTCTGCAGATGTCTAGGTATCGTAGCGATAGAGTTCTAATGCTTCTTAAAACGCGATATCGCATCTCATTTCTATGTATCGTGGAAAGATATAATATGATTTGCGAAGTGTTATGTATTCCTCGTCTACACTTCAAATGAATGTAAATGCGACACTTCCTTGCAAGGAAATAGCGTTTGCAAATTTCTACGTATCGTAGCAATAGAGTTCTAATGCTTCTTAAAACGCGATATCGCATCTCATTTCTATGTTTCATGGTAAGATATAATATGATTTGCGAAGTGTCATGTATTCCTCGTCTACACTTCAAATGAATGTAAATGCGACACTTCCTTGTTAGGAAATAGCGTTTTCAGATGTCTACGTATCGTAACAATAGTGTTCCTATGATTCTTAAAACGCGATATCGTATCTCATTTCTATGTTTCATGGTAAGATATAATATGATTTGCGAAGTGTTATGTATTCCTCGTCTACACTTCAAATGAATGTAAATGCGACACTTCCTTGCTAGGAAATAGCGTCTGCAGATGTCTAGGTATCGTAGCAATAGAGTTCAAATGCTTCTTAAAACGCGATATCGCATCTCATTTCTATGTTTCATGGTAAGATGTAATATGATTTGCGAAGTGTTATGTATTCCTCCTCTACACTTCAAATGAATGTAAATGCGACACTTCCTTGTAAGGAAATAGCGTTTGCAAATGTCTACCTATCGTAGCAATAGTGTTCTAATGCTTCTTAAAACGCGATATCGCATCTCATTTCTATGTTGCATGGTAAGTTATAATATGATTTGCGAAGTGTTATGTATTCCTCGTCTACGCTTCAAATGAATGTGAATGCGACACTTCCTCGCTAGGAAATAGCGTTTTCAGATGTCTACGTATCGTAGCAATAGTGTTCCTATGATTCTTAAAACGCGATTTCGTATCTCATTTCTATGTTTCATGGTAAGATATAATATGATTTGCGAAGTGTTATGTATTCCTCGTCTACACTTCAAATGAATGTAAATGCGACACTTCCTTGCTAGGAAATAGCGTCTGCAGATGTCTAAGTTTCGTAGCAATAGAGTTCTAATGCTTCTTAAAACGCGATATCGCATCTCATTTCTATGTTTCATGGTAAGATGTAATATGATTAGCGAAGTGTTATGTATTCCTCCTCTACACTTCAAATAAATGTAAATGCGACACATCCTTGCAAGGAAATAGCGTTTGCAGATGTCTACGTATCGTAGCAATAGAGTTCATATGATCCTTAAAACGCGATATCGCATCGCATTTCTATGTTTCGTGGTAAGATATAATACGATTTGCGAAGTGTTACCTACTCCTCGTCTACACTGCAAATGAATGTAAATGCGACACTTCCTTGAAAGGAAATAGCGTCTACAGATGTCTAGGTATCGTAGCGATAGTGTTCCAGTGCTTCTCAACACACAATATCGCATTTCATTTCTATTTTTCATGGTAAGATATAATATGATTTGCGAAGTGTCATGTATTCCTCGTCGACACTTCAAATGAATGTAAATGCGACACTTCCTAGCAAGGAAATAGCGTTTGCAGATGTCTACGTATAGTAGCAATAGGTTTCTAATGCTTCTTAAAACGCGATATCGCATCTCATTTCTATGTTTCATGGTAAGATATAATATGACTTGCGAAGTGTCCTGTATTCCTCGTCTACACTTCAAATGAATGTAAATGCGACACTTCCTCGCTAGGAAAGAGCGTTTGCAGATGTCTACGTATCGTAGCAATAGAGTTCTTATGATTCTTAAAACGCGATATCGCATCTCATTTTTATGTTTCGTGGTAAGATATAATATGATTTGCGAAGTGTTACCTACTCCTCGTCTACACTTCAAATGAATGTAAATGCGACACTTCCTTGAAAGGAAATAGCGTCTGCAGATGTCTAGGTATCGTAGCGATAGAGTTCTAATGCTTCTCAACACACAATATCGCATCTCATTTCTATGTTTCATGGTAAGATATAATATGATTTGCGAAGCGTTACGTGTTCCTCGTCTACACTTCATATGAATGTAAATGCGACACTTCCTTGCAAGGAAATAGCGTTTGCAGATGTCTACCTATCGTAGCAATAGAGTTCTTATGATTCTTAAAACGCGATATCGCATCTCATTTCTATGTATCGTGGAAAGATATAATATGATTTGCGAAGTGTTACGTATTCCTCGTCTACACTTCAAATGAATGTAAATGCGACACTTCCTTGCAAAGAAATAGCGTTTGCAGATGTCTACGTATCGTAGCAATAGATTTCTAATGCTTCTTAAAACGCGATATCGCATCTCATATCTATGTTTCATGATAAGATATAATATACATTGCGAAGTGTTATGCATTCCTCGTATACGATTCAAATGAATGTAAATGCGACACTTCCTTACAAGGAAATAGCGTTTGCAGTTGTCTACGTATCGTAGCAATAGAGTTCTTATGATTCTTAATACGCGATATCGCATCTCATTTCTATGTTTCATGGTAAGATATAATATGATTTGCGAAGTGTTATGTCTTCCTCGTATACACTTCAAATGAATGTGAATGCGACACTTCCTCGCTAGGAAATAGCGTTTTCAGATGTCTACGTATCGTAACAATAGTGTTCCTATGATTCTTAAAACGCGATATCGTATCTCATTTCTATGTTTCATGGTAAGATATAATATGATTTGCGAAGTGTTATGTATTCCTCGTCTACACTTCAAATGAATGTAAATGCGACACTTCCTTGCTAGGAAATAGCGTCTGCAGATGTCTAGGTATCGTAGCGATAGAGTTCTAATGCTTCTTAAAACGCGATATCGCATCTCATTTCTATGTATCGTGGAAAGATATAATATGATTTGCGAAGTGTTATGTATTCCTCCTCTACACTTCAAATGAATGTAAATGCGACACTTCCTTGTAAGGAAATAGCGTTTGCAAATGTCTACCTATCGTAGCAATAGTGTTCTAATGCTTCTTAAAACGCGATATCGCATCTCATTTCTATGTTGCATGGTAAGTTATAATATGATTTGCGAAGTGTTATGTATTCCTCGTCTACGCTTCAAATGAATGTGAATGCGACACTTCCTCGCTAGGAAATAGCGTTTTCAGATGTCTACGTATCGTAGCAATAGTGTTCCTATGATTCTTAAAACGCGATATCGTATCTCATTTCTATGTTTCATGGTAAGATATAATATGATTTGCGAAGTGTTATGTATTCCTCGTCTACACTTCAAATGAATGTAAATGCGACACTTCCTTGCTAGGAAATAGCGTCTGCAGATGTCTAAGTTTCGTAGCAATAGAGTTCTAATGCTTCTTAAAACGCGATATCGCATCTCATTTCTATGTTTCATGGTAAGATGTAATATGATTAGCGAAGTGTTATGTATTCCTCCTCTACACTTCAAATAAATGTAAATGCGACACATCCTTGCAAGGAAATAGCGTTTGCAGATGTCTACGTATCGTAGCAATAGAGTTCATATGATCCTTAAAACGCGATATCGCATCGCATTTCTATGTTTCGTGGTAAGATATAATACGATTTGCGAAGTGTTACCTACTCCTCGTCTACACTGCAAATGAATGTAAATGCGACACTTCCTTGAAAGGAAATAGCGTCTACAGATGTCTAGGTATCGTAGCGATAGTGTTCCAGTGCTTCTCAACACACAATATCGCATTTCATTTCTATTTTTCATGGTAAGATATAATATGATTTGCGAAGTGTCATGTATTCCTCGTCGACACTTCAAATGAATGTAAATGCGACACTTCCTAGCAAGGAAATAGCGTTTGCAGATGTCTACGTATAGTAGCAATAGGTTTCTAATGCTTCTTAAAACGCGATATCGCATCTCATTTCTATGTTTCATGGTAAGATATAATATGACTTGCGAAGTGTCCTGTATTCCTCGTCTACACTTCAAATGAATGTAAATGCGACACTTCCTCGCTAGGAAAGAGCGTTTGCAGATGTCTACGTATCGTAGCAATAGAGTTCTTATGATTCTTAAAACGCGATATCGCATCTCATTTTTATGTTTCGTGGTAAGATATAATATGATTTGCGAAGTGTTACCTACTCCTCGTCTACACTTCAAATGAATGTAAATGCGACACTTCCTTGAAAGGAAATAGCGTCTGCAGATGTCTAGGTATCGTAGCGATAGAGTTCTAATGCTTCTCAACACACAATATCGCATCTCATTTCTATGTTTCATGGTAAGATATAATATGATTTGCGAAGCGTTACGTGTTCCTCGTCTACACTTCATATGAATGTAAATGCGACACTTCCTTGCAAGGAAATAGCGTTTGCAGATGTCTACCTATCGTAGCAATAGAGTTCTTATGATTCTTAAAACGCGATATCGCATCTCATTTCTATGTATCGTGGAAAGATATAATATGATTTGCGAAGTGTTATGTATTCCTCGTCTACACTTCAAATGAATGTAAATGCGACACTTCCTTGCAAAGAAATAGCGTTTGCAGATGTCTACGTATCGTAGCAATAGATTTCTAATGCTTCTTAAAACGCGATATCGCATCTCATATCTATGTTTCATGATAAGATATAATATACATTGCGAAGTGTTATGCATTCCTCGTATACGTTTCAAATGAATGTAAATGCGACACTTCCTTACAAGGAAATAGCGTTTGCAGTTGTCTACGTATCGTAGCAATAGAGTTCTTATGATTCTTAATACGCGATATCGCATCTCATTTCTATGTTTCATGGTAAGATATAATATGATTTGCGAAGTGTTATGTCTTCCTCGTATACACTTCAAATGAATGTGAATGCGACACTTCCTCGCTAGGAAATAGCGTTTTCAGATGTCTACGTATCGTAACAATAGTGTTCCTATGATTCTTAAAACGCGATATCGTATCTCATTTCTATGTTTCATGGTAAGATATAATATGATTTGCGAAGTGTTATGTATTCCTCGTCTACACTTCAAATGAATGTAAATGCGACACTTCCTTGCTAGGAAATAGCGTCTGCAGATGTCTAGGTATCGTAGCGATAGAGTTCTAATGCTTCTTAAAACGCGATATCGCATCTCATTTCTATGTATCGTGGAAAGATATAATATGATTTGCGAAGTGTTATGTATTCCTCGTCTACACTTCAAATGAATGTAAATGCGACACTTCCTTGCAAGGAAATAGCGTTTGCAAATTTCTACGTATCGTAGCAATAGAGTTCTAATGCTTCTTAAAACGCGATATCGCATCTCATTTCTATGTTTCATGGTAAGATATAATATGATTTGCGAAGTGTCATGTATTCCTCGTCTACACTTCAAATGAATGTAAATGCGACACTTCCTTGTTAGGAAATAGCGTTTTCAGATGTCTACGTATCGTAACAATAGTGTTCCTATGATTCTTAAAACGCGATATCGTATCTCATTTCTATGTTTCATGGTAAGATATAATATGATTTGCGAAGTGTTATGTATTCCTCGTCTACACTTCAAATGAATGTAAATGCGACACTTCCTTGCTAGGAAATAGCGTCTGCAGATGTCTAGGTATCGTAGCAATAGAGTTCAAATGCTTCTTAAAACGCGATATCGCATCTCATTTCTATGTTTCATGGTAAGATGTAATATGATTTGCGAAGTGTTATGTATTCCTCCTCTACACTTCAAATGAATGTAAATGCGACACTTCCTTGTAAGGAAATAGCGTTTGCAAATGTCTACCTATCGTAGCAATAGTGTTCTAATGCTTCTTAAAACGCGATATCGCATCTCATTTCTATGTTGCATGGTAAGTTATAATATGATTTGCGAAGTGTTATGTTGTAACGTCCGGCGTGCCGCCTTCCACCCCCCAGCGCCGCCCACAGCATCCGGCAGCGACGCATCTACCGCCAGCCGCATCCAAATGCGTGGAAAGAGCGCCTTCATACACGGGAAAGCAGACCGAACGCCGAGCTAAGGCAGCCAGATATCCACGAGCACCCAGGAGATCGACCGTACGACCGCGCGACGATGCGCGCTATCGCCAGAGTTGGGAGACATGCAGCCTTCAGCCGCACGAACAGATCACCGAGCATCTCACCGATTCGCCTACGCCATCCTCCCATTATTCTTATTTTGATAATGTGTATTCATAAGAACGTCCTAGAATTAAGTACACGACACAACTAATGTACATACGCAAACAACACACACATAGTTCCTAATATATCTGCGAATTCTCATAGTCATAAGTTTCGATACGCCCAAGCAACCGTCCGACGCGCGCGGCTCACGCTTAACGCGAGCCGCGCCCCACTCCGACCGGCCGCCCCACTTCGCGGGCCGAGCGGCCACCCCACTCCGGGGTCCAGCGACTCGCACGCCACGCGACTCGAGGAGGTCGCGGACACGCGAGCTGAAGATCAGTTCCGATCAGTCCTTCGAACCGAGGAGTTCCAATCTCGCTCTCAATGCCTCAATCGGAGGTGTTTCTAATTCTACTTCAATTCTAGTTCAAGTCAATTCATTCCAATTCTAAACGTTAAGTCTATCTTTAACTTAGCCTTAGGGAAGTCAGTGTAAGCTTAGGTTTATATTAGAATATATTTTATTTTACCTTACATGTACAAGTTTAAATTTGATTATTATCCACTAATTTCATTATTATCTACGAATTCTTCCACGAGCTATCGCGTGGATATCCATCATTCGAATCCAATCGCTAGTTGACCTTGGTAACCGGCTGGTTAGAGCGGACCGCCGCTTAACTTCGCCGATCCACAGCGGAAACTACGTGCGGATATAGTCGACGTTTCACCCTTCTGGACCGATAGGTTAGAGCGGACCGCCGCTTATCCGATTCGTATCCGGATTGCTGGAACTAGACGCGAATGTGTCTCAATCCGAAACGTAAAGCTCGACGTGCGGGACGGAAGAATTACCTACGCCGACTTATGCGCGATTACTTGGGCATCGAAGCCCTTTCGTCTCTTCGTTCGAACACCACCGTTCCAGTGGCTCTTCAACAACCTGCTCCGTCGCCTTCTTCCGGCCAAGGCAAGCCGATCAGCACAGGAAACCCGCTACGTTGGAGACTCATCCCTCTTACGATCCAGCCTCGCAGCCCTTACGCAGGGACGATTCCGGAAAGCGATCCTCGACAGCAACAGTATCTCAGGAAGGGATACTAAATTAACAACGATTCAAGACAGCAAGGGTAGGATCTTTCCTATTTACCGCGATCGCGTTTTGAAAGTGTTCGTTGTCCCACGAAAGGAACCCGGAACCCGTCGCAATTAAGCGTGCCGAGTCCGTTTTCTGGCTGCGTGTCATCCGCGAATAAAACGGAAATTTTCCACCCTCGCGACGTGACACGAAATTTGGTGACAGCGGTGGGATAGATTCGCATTAATTCTAGAAATTCGGCTACGAAGAAACGCGACCAGCCATGGCGACACGAACGCCTACCAAAACGCGTCATCAACCGATCCGAGCCGCCGCCGCAGGTACCGACGCGGACCGCGATAAGAGAGCCGTTAGGAATATCGATTACCAGGACGCTCTTGCCGATCCAGTTCCGCGAACCGCTGAAACCGTAGATATTAGTAGACCGGCCGACAATACCGTTCAATTAATGCAGCAGATAGAGGAAATGCGCCGCGAATTAGAATCACTTCGACGATCACAAGACGCTACTAGATCCGATACCGTTCCTTTAGATTTCGCACAACGAAACGTATCGCCGCTACAAAATTCGAACACGGAAATCGCAAACTCGCAGCATGACGAGTTATCATTGAAACAAGCATTGGAGGCAGTACCGCATTACGATGGGCAGAACATGCCCGTATTGCAATTCACTCGTGCATGTAAGCGTGCTTACGAATTGATCCCAAACGGTTGTGAACGCACTTTCACGCGATTAATCAAGAGCAAATTGAAGGGCCGCGCGTACTTAGCCTTAGAAGACGAACCGTGTCAATCTATATTAGAATTGACGGATATATTACGAAGCTCTTTCGGTGCAATTAGATCCGCGGACCATTATCGTGGGGAGCTCACTAATATCTACATGAAGTCGGGAGAACACATCCTCGACTACATCAGCCGTGTAAAGGATTTACGAACAGCGATCATAGATTGCGAAAGATTAACGCCTTACGCTTCCGAACGCGGGACGTCTAACGTAGATGAATTAACATTACGTTGTTTCACGGACGGGCTAATCCCGGAAATACGCGTCCAAATTCCCGTTCACACGATTCATTCGCATCAAGAGGCATTCGCACGCGCTAGGGACCTATACAAGAGATACGAGTTAGATCGCGAACGTTTAGTAAATTCTCGACCTACAACTGAAATTCGTGCAAGGCGAAACGAAATAGTTTGCTCGAATTGCCATAACACAAGCCATTACGCGAGGGATTGCCGCAGGTCAATTCCGCCACGACAAGCGCCTAATTTGCACCGTCCCGTTATTTCACGCGACACTCCGGCTCCCAGGGCCGCATACGATCAACCGCGCCCGACCACACCCCGTGAAAAATATTGTCGGTATTGCAAAACGCCGGGTCACGAAATCGAGGAATGCCGAAAACGGCAATACTACAATAATATTCGGGCATCGGGAAACGGGAGTGGCCTCCTTCCGCGCCGCGAGACAGGACGCGAGGCCAACCAGCAAATTCGATCTCTCGCACTGAACGACCAAACCGCGGAAATCGACGATACGATGCCGCAGTAAACTTAACCGGCAAAACCAACACGCCTAGTGTCGTATTAGAATCGGTCGCGTTAATTCAACCTACCGAGTTTATGATAGACACGGGCGCCGAAATAAATATAATTAAACGCTCCGCGTTATCTTCCGTCGCACGAATCGACACCGCCGAAACAGTCGTTATAACGGGTGTAACCAATGGGAAAACGTCGACCGTCGGTACCGTGAATATAGTTTTATTCGATCGCGTGGTACCATTCAACGTGGTAAACGATAATTTTCCCCTCGGTCCGGATGGGATTCTAGGATCCGGATTTTGCGCGGATGCCGAAATATCGTTCCCGAAATGCCAGATCAAGTGGCACGGGAAAACAATTCCATTTCGTCGCGAAATTTCAAATATCGAAACCGATCAAGTTATTCCGCCTAAAGGCAATCCTTCTATAACATTCGACAAGGTCAATCCGACGACGAGCAAGCCGCAGAAACAAAAGCCGAAGACCTCGGGAAAGGTCGATATACCTGTGAACGATTTTCTAAAGACCGATGAAAGGGTCTCTATTCCGCCGCGCATGAACATCGGGGTTAAAGTCAGAATAATTAATTCTGGAATATCCCAGGGAATAATCCCCAGATTAGACATCGCGCCCGGAATATTTTTCGGCAATGCACTGGTTAGAGTTAACGAAGGGATAGCGATTACTCGAGTAATCAACTCGACCGACAAGACGGTCGAAATAGCTCTGCCACAAGTGAAGCTCGAACCAGTAGCGAAAAATTCATTCAAATCCGTAGAAGACAGCCCCGCGCTCTTCACAGTTTTTACTAAATCCGACGAATCCAGTTCAAATCCAAAATCACGGTCAGAATCCGTAAACGTTTCCGCCGCTCCGACCGGCATATCCAAAGATGGGAAATCAATTAATTCAGTTTCGCGTTCAAATGCAAATTCTATGTACGAAACTCCTCTTAGTGTCAGGACGAAACCGACATACGCTCAGGTAGCCAGTTCAGTTGTAAAACCCAGGTCAACACAACCCTCCGTAAATGCGCCGAAATCTCGCCTCGAAAAAGTAATAGAAATGTTACGATTAGATCACCTCAACCAAGAAGAAAAGCAGCACGTTTTAAAATTGGTAGATAAAACTCAAGATTTATTTTATGTAGAAGGCGATACTCTAGGTCATACAAGCGCGGCTACACACAAGATCCCTACGGTCGACGACAGACCTATTAATGTAAAACAATATAGATTCCCTCCCATACACAAAGAGGAGATTCGGGACCAAATCGAAAAACTTTTACAAAACGGCATTATCCGCGATTCTAAATCGCCCTACAACTCACCGTTATGGGTTGTTCCGAAGAAAGCTGATTCGCAAGGGAACAAGCGTTGGCGAGTGGTTATTGATTATAGAGCCTTGAACGAGAAATCAATCGCCGACGCTTATCCTTTGCCATGCATCACGGAAATCCTGGATCAGTTAGGCAGCGCTAAATATTTTA
Organism: Xylocopa sonorina; assembly: GCF_050948175.1. Taxonomy (NCBI): domain Eukaryota; kingdom Metazoa; phylum Arthropoda; class Insecta; order Hymenoptera; family Apidae; genus Xylocopa; species Xylocopa sonorina. The sequence continues at coordinate 551,354 of NC_135198.1, forward strand.
GCACATTTGACTTAGCCAGCGGTTTCCATCAGATTCCGATGGAACCCGCTGATGCACATAAAACAGCTTTTTCCACGCCGAATGGACATTATGAATTTACCCGAATGCCTTTTGGTTTAAAAAACGCGCCCGCAACGTTTCAGCGACTGATGGATAGTGTGCTCGCGGGGCTTCAAGGTAACGAGCTCTTCGTATATCTTGATGATATAGTTTTATACGCTAGCTCTCTTCAAGAGCACGCCATAAAATATGAGAAATTAACGCGCAGACTGAGAGAGGCTAATTTGGTACTCCAGCCTGACAAATGTGAATTTTTAAGACGCGAAGTAAGCTACCTCGGGCACATTATCAGCGAAAGCGGGGTGAAACCCGATCCGTCGAAAGTCAGAGCCGTTCGAGAATTTCCTCGCCCGACAAATTGTAAACAGATCAAGCAGTTCCTGGGACTCGCAGGTTATTACAGACGGTTTATCTCAAATTTCCCCAACGTCGCTAAGCCATTAACAAACCTCTTGAAAAAGGACACTCCGTTCGTGTGGCGTAATGAGCAACAGAACGCCTTTGTGAAGCTACGAGACGCCTTATGTGAAGCACCGATACTCCAGTATCCTAACTTTAAGCTGCCTTTTATAATAACTACAGACGCATCAGCGGATGCCATAGGTGCGGTGCTCAGTCAGGGCCCGATAGGCCGCGACTTACCAATTGCTTACACATCAAGACTCTTGAATTCTGCAGAACGAAACTATTCGACTATCGAGAAAGAATGTCTAGCTATCGTGTACGCGGTGCATCACTTTAGGCCTTATATATATGGTAATCAGTTCAAGTTAGTCACAGACCACCGTCCACTGGTGTGGATGAATTCCGTTAAAGATCCATCCAGCCGTCTTGTGCGGTGGAGGCTGAAGCTCGCGGAATACAATTACGAAATGATTTATAAAACGGGAAAAACCAATCTTAATGCAGATGCCCTATCACGGAATCCAGTCAAAGTTCTTCCAATCACACAGTCGTCCTCATCCGATGAAAATATTTTTGAACCGTATCCTAAATCCCGTCAACAAAAGAAATCCGTTGTTCCACCTCCACCTCCGCCTTCACCTAGCTCAGACGACCATGGCGCACCAGAAACGTTACCACGCGAAACATTAAAATTACCGACATTACCGACGTTACCGACACCACGTACAGCGACCGATAAAGAAGAAATTTATACACCATTACCAAACGAACATGTCAGGTTAGAGCCATTATTTAAGTTCACAAGGGACACGATAGCAACCAGACGAGATAACAACGTTATTTTCATTACAAAATCAGGTCATTCCTATGACGCAGGCGCGAAGGAAATGGAAAAAGCCGGAAAATTTTTCTTCAGTAAAAATGACGTAGTTCTCACTAAAGCCAGAGTCATTAAAATCGACGATTTCTATCAAGTTCAACTTCCAATAATTGAACATGAAAGCCGCGCTATTGACTATCAAATCGTAATAGAATCTTTACGATCATTATTCGACGTAGTCAGTGAACTGCAGTTGCAAACAATTAGTATCGCACAGACAGCCTTAGATTCAATTCCATGGTCACAAATACAAAAAGCTTTACAAGATTTATTTTATGAAATGCCAATTCAAATTACTGTCTGTCAAGGACTTATTCACATTCCACCGGTAGAACATAGAACAAAAATAATTCAAGAAAATCACGATACACCAATAGGAGGCCACAAGGGAGTAAACAAGACATACTCTCGCATTCGGGAAAAATACTTCTGGCCTAACATGAAAACCGAAATCCAAAATTATATAAGCAAATGTAGGAGTTGCCAACGCGAAAAATTAGTTAGAGTAAAAACACGACAACCATTGACTTTAACAGACACACCAGGATGCGCTTTTGATAAGATCTCAATGGACGTCATGGGCCCCCTTCCAATAACCCCGGATGAATATACACATATCCTCACTATCCAGGACCTTCTAACTAAATATTCCGTCGCTATTCCTCTCAAACAAACTACAGCCGTCGATATAGCAGATGCACTCATCACAGAATTTATTTGTAAATTTGGATGTCCGAAAGGCATCTTGACCGACCAGGGGTCGAATTTCATCAATAGTCTTATTAAAGCCATAGCCGTTAAATTCAGAATAAAACAATACAAATCCACAGCCTTCCACCCACAAACGAATGGTTCGGTGGAGAGATCACACCATGTTCTTGCTGAGTATTTAAAACATTACATCGACACCAGTGGCGATTGGAAAAGATGGCTTCCTTATGCCATGTTTTCTTACAACACCAGTGTACACGAAGGCACCCTTTACACACCGCACGAACTCGTCTTCGGTCGAATAGCTAGGACACCATCCGAAACACCGTTCCAAGACAGTACCGAAAACGAAACATATTCCGACTACTTAATCATGTTAAACGAGAAAATCACCAGATCCCAGCGAATTGCGCGAGAAAACCTCGACAATGCGAAACGTCGAGCAAAATATTATTACGATAAAAAGACCAATACTCAAAAATTCGAAGCTGGGCAATGGGTCTTCCTACTTAGGGAACCCAACAGACATAAGTTTGAGTCCCAATACGTAGGCCCATACAGGATCGTCGAAATTTTGAGTAATAATAATGTCAAGTTAGCAATTAAGGATCGTTATAAAATAGTTCATAGTAATAAGTTAAAGTTATGTAAAAGGATGAGTGGAGTGAGAGAAACAAAGACTGAATGCAAAATAGTGCAAAGTGAGACAACTTCCACAAACTCAAGTGAAAACAGTGAAAGTTTAAGTGCCGGCGAATCTAGTGGCATCAAACATCATTTGGAAGGTTACTCCGCAGAGGTGAAGCGAGCCCGCCATAGTTCATCCGGCCGGCACTCCTATGTACATCGGCAGCCAACCGGCAGGACGACGAATCTGCAACCCTCAAACAATCCGCACGTACCAGACAGGAGATCTTGGCATTGCCAAGATTCCTTTTGTATGGGGGGAGGTGTAACGTCCGGCGTGCCGCCTTCCACCCCCCAGCGCCGCCCACAGCATCCGGCAGCGACGCATCTACCGCCAGCCGCATCCAAATGCGTGGAAAGAGCGCCTTCATACACGGGAAAGCAGACCGAACGCCGAGCTAAGGCAGCCAGATATCCACGAGCACCCAGGAGATCGACCGTACGACCGCGCGACGATGCGCGCTATCGCCAGAGTTGGGAGACATGCAGCCTTCAGCCGCACGAACAGATCACCGAGCATCTCACCGATTCGCCTACGCCATCCTCCCATTATTCTTATTTTGATAATGTGTATTCATAAGAACGTCCTAGAATTAAGTACACGACACAACTAATGTACATACGCAAACAACACACACATAGTTCCTAATATATCTGCGAATTCTCATAGTCATAAGTTTCGATACGCCCAAGCAACCGTCCGACGCGCGCGGCTCACGCTTAACGCGAGCCGCGCCCCACTCCGACCGGCCGCCCCACTTCGCGGGCCGAGCGGCCACCCCACTCCGGGGTCCAGCGACTCGCACGCCACGCGACTCGAGGAGGTCGCGGACACGCGAGCTGAAGATCAGTTCCGATCAGTCCTTCGAACCGAGGAGTTCCAATCTCGCCACGTTCCAATTCATTCCAATTCTAAACGTTAAGTCTATCTTTAACTTAGCCTTAGGGAAGTCAGTGTAAGCTTAGGTTTATATTAGAATATATTTTATTTTACCTTACATGTACAAGTTTAAATTTGATTATTATCCACTAATTTCATTATTATCTACGAATTCTTCCACGAGCTATCGCGTGGATATCCATCATTCGAATCCAATCGCTAGTTGACCTTGGTAACCGGCTGGTTAGAGCGGACCGCCGCTTAACTTCGCCGATCCACAGCGGAAACTACGTGCGGATATAGTCGACGTTTCACCCTTCTGGACCGATAGGTTAGAGCGGACCGCCGCTTATCCGATTCGTATCCGGATTGCTGGAACTAGACGCGAATGTGTCTCAATCCGAAACGTAAAGCTCGACGTGCGGGACGGAAGAATTACCTACGCCGACTTATGCGCGATTACTTGGGCATCGAAGCCCTTTCGTCTCTTCGTTCGAACACCACCGTTCCAGTGGCTCTTCAACAACCTGCTCCGTCGCCTTCTTCCGGCCAAGGCAAGCCGATCAGCACAGGAAACCCGCTACGTTGGAGACTCATCCCTCTTACGATCCAGCCTCGCAGCCCTTACGCAGGGACGATTCCGGAAAGCGATCCTCGACAGCAACAGTATCTCAGGAAGGGATACTAAATTAACAACGATTCAAGACAGCAAGGGTAGGATCTTTCCTATTTACCGCGATCGCGTTTTGAAAGTGTTCGTTGTCCCACGAAAGGAACCCGGAACCCGTCGCAATTAAGCGTGCCGAGTCCGTTTTCTGGCTGCGTGTCATCCGCGAATAAAACGGAAATTTTCCACCCTCGCGACGTGACAATGTATTCCTCGTCTACGCTTCAAATGAATGTGAATGCGACACTTCCTCGCTAGGAAATAGCGTTTTCAGATGTCTACGTATCGTAGCAATAGTGTTCCTATGATTCTTAAAACGCGATATCGTATCTCATTTCTATGTTTCATGGTAAGATATAATATGATTTGCGAAGTGTTATGTATTCCTCGTCTACACTTCAAATGAATGTAAATGCGACACTTCCTTGCTAGGAAATAGCGTCTGCAGATGTCTAAGTTTCGTAGCAATAGAGTTCTAATGCTTCTTAAAACGCGATATCGCATCTCATTTCTATGTTTCATGGTAAGATGTAATATGATTAGCGAAGTGTTATGTATTCCTCCTCTACACTTCAAATAAATGTAAATGCGACACATCCTTGCAAGGAAATAGCGTTTGCAGATGTCTACGTATCGTAGCAATAGAGTTCATATGATCCTTAAAACGCGATATCGCATCGCATTTCTATGTTTCGTGGTAAGATATAATACGATTTGCGAAGTGTTACCTACTCCTCGTCTACACTGCAAATGAATGTAAATGCGACACTTCCTTGAAAGGAAATAGCGTCTACAGATGTCTAGGTATCGTAGCGATAGTGTTCCAGTGCTTCTCAACACACAATATCGCATTTCATTTCTATTTTTCATGGTAAGATATAATATGATTTGCGAAGTGTCATGTATTCCTCGTCGACACTTCAAATGAATGTAAATGCGACACTTCCTAGCAAGGAAATAGCGTTTGCAGATGTCTACGTATAGTAGCAATAGGTTTCTAATGCTTCTTAAAACGCGATATCGCATCTCATTTCTATGTTTCATGGTAAGATATAATATGACTTGCGAAGTGTCCTGTATTCCTCGTCTACACTTCAAATGAATGTAAATGCGACACTTCCTCGCTAGGAAAGAGCGTTTGCAGATGTCTACGTATCGTAGCAATAGAGTTCTTATGATTCTTAAAACGCGATATCGCATCTCATTTCTATGTATCGTGGAAAGATATAAATATGATTTGCGAAGTGTTACGTATTCCTCGTCTACACTTCAAATGAATGTAAATGCGACACTTCCTTGCAAAGAAATAGCGTTTGCAGATGTCTACGTATCGTAGCAATAGATTTCTAATGCTTCTTAAAACGCGATATCGCATCTCATATCTATGTTTCATGATAAGATATAATATACATTGCGAAGTGTTATGCATTCCTCGTATACGATTCAAATGAATGTAAATGCGACACTTCCTTACAAGGAAATAGCGTTTGCAGTTGTCTACGTATCGTAGCAATAGAGTTCTTATGATTCTTAATACGCGATATCGCATCTCATTTCTATGTTTCATGGTAAGATATAATATGATTTGCGAAGTGTTATGTCTTCCTCGTATACACTTCAAATGAATGTGAATGCGACACTTCCTCGCTAGGAAATAGCGTTTTCAGATGTCTAGGTATCGTAGCAATAGAGTTCAAATGCTTCTTAAAACGCGATATCGCATCTCATTTCTATGTTTCATGGTAAGATGTAATATGATTTGCGAAGTGTTATGTATTCCTCCTCTACACTTCAAATGAATGTAAATGCGACACTTCCTTGTAAGGAAATAGCGTTTGCAAATGTCTACCTATCGTAGCAATAGTGTTCTAATGCTTCTTAAAACGCGATATCGCATCTCATTTCTATGTTGCATGGTAAGTTATAATATGATTTGCGAAGTGTTATGTATTCCTCGTCTACGCTTCAAATGAATGTGAATGCGACACTTCCTCGCTAGGAAATAGCGTTTTCAGATGTCTACGTATCGTAGCAATAGTGTTCCTATGATTCTTAAAACGCGATATCGTATCTCATTTCTATGTTTCATGGTAAGATATAATATGATTTGCGAAGTGTTATGTATTCCTCGTCTACACTTCAAATGAATGTAAATGCGACACTTCCTTGCTAGGAAATAGCGTCTGCAGATGTCTAAGTTTCGTAGCAATAGAGTTCTAATGCTTCTTAAAACGCGATATCGCATCTCATTTCTATGTTTCATGGTAAGATGTAATATGATTAGCGAAGTGTTATGTATTCCTCCTCTACACTTCAAATAAATGTAAATGCGACACATCCTTGCAAGGAAATAGCGTTTGCAGATGTCTACGTATCGTAGCAATAGAGTTCATATGATCCTTAAAACGCGATATCGCATCGCATTTCTATGTTTCGTGGTAAGATATAATACGATTTGCGAAGTGTTACCTACTCCTCGTCTACACTGCAAATGAATGTAAATGCGACACTTCCTTGAAAGGAAATAGCGTCTACAGATGTCTAGGTATCGTAGCGATAGTGTTCCAGTGCTTCTCAACACACAATATCGCATTTCATTTCTATTTTTCATGGTAAGATATAATATGATTTGCGAAGTGTCATGTATTCCTCGTCGACACTTCAAATGAATGTAAATGCGACACTTCCTAGCAAGGAAATAGCGTTTGCAGATGTCTACGTATAGTAGCAATAGGTTTCTAATGCTTCTTAAAACGCGATATCGCATCTCATTTCTATGTTTCATGGTAAGATATAATATGACTTGCGAAGTGTCCTGTATTCCTCGTCTACACTTCAAATGAATGTAAATGCGACACTTCCTCGCTAGGAAAGAGCGTTTGCAGATGTCTACGTATCGTAGCAATAGAGTTCTTATGATTCTTAAAACGCGATATCGCATCTCATTTTTATGTTTCGTGGTAAGATATAATATGATTTGCGAAGTGTTACCTACTCCTCGTCTACACTTCAAATGAATGTAAATGCGACACTTCCTTGAAAGGAAATAGCGTCTGCAGATGTCTAGGTATCGTAGCGATAGAGTTCTAATGCTTCTCAACACACAATATCGCATCTCATTTCTATGTTTCATGGTAAGATATAATATGATTTGCGAAGCGTTACGTGTTCCTCGTCTACACTTCATATGAATGTAAATGCGACACTTCCTTGCAAGGAAATAGCGTCTGCAGATGTCTAGGTATCGTAGCGATAGAGTTCTAATGCTTCTTAAAACGCGATATCGCATCTCATTTCTATGTATCGTGGAAAGATATAATATGATTTGCGAAGTGTTATGTATTCCTCGTCTACACTTCAAATGAATGTAAATGCGACACTTCCTTGCAAGGAAATAGCGTTTGCAAATTTCTACGTATCGTAGCAATAGAGTTCTAATGCTTCTTAAAACGCGATATCGCATCTCATTTCTATGTTTCTTGGTAAGATATAATATGATTTGCGAAGCGTTACGTATTCCTCGTCTACACTTCATATGAATGTAAATGCGACACTTCCTTGCAAGGAAATAGCGTTTGCAGATGTCTACCTATCGTAGCAATAGAGTTCTTATGATTCTTAAAACGCGATATCGCATCTCATTTCTATGTTTCATGGTAAGATATAATATGATTTGCGAAGTGTTACGTATTCCTCGTCTACACTTCAAATGAATGTAAATGCGGTACTTCCTTGCAAAGAAATAGTGTTTGCAGATGTCTACGTATCGTAACAATAGATTTCTAATGCTTCTTAAAAAGCGATATCGCATCTCATATCTATGTTTCATGATAAGATATAATATACATTGCGAAGTGTTATGCATTCCTCGTATACGATTCAAATGAATGTAAATGCGACACTTCCTTGCAAGGAAATAGCGTTTGCAGTTGTCTACGTATCGTAGCAATAAAGTTCTTACGACTCTTAAAACGCGATATCGCACCTCATTTCTATGTTTCATGGTAAGATATAATATGATTTGCGGAGTGCTATTGTAACGTCCGGCGTGCCGCCTTCCACCCCCCAGCGCCGCCCACAGCATCCGGCAGCGACGCATCTACCGCCAGCCGCATCCAAATGCGTGGAAAGAGCGCCTTCATACACGGGAAAGCAGACCGAACGCCGAGCTAAGGCAGCCAGATATCCACGAGCACCCAGGAGATCGACCGTACGACCGCGCGACGATGCGCGCTATCGCCAGAGTTGGGAGACATGCAGCCTTCAGCCGCACGAACAGATCACCGAGCATCTCACCGATTCGCCTACGCCATCCTCCCATTATTCTTATTTTGATAATGTGTATTCATAAGAACGTCCTAGAATTAAGTACACGACACAACTAATGTACATACGCAAACAACACACACATAGTTCCTAATATATCTGCGAATTCTCATAGTCATAAGTTTCGATACGCCCAAGCAACCGTCCGACGCGCGCGGCTCACGCTTAACGCGAGCCGCGCCCCACTCCGACCGGCCGCCCCACTTCGCGGGCCGAGCGGCCACCCCACTCCGGGGTCCAGCGACTCGCACGCCACGCGACTCGAGGAGGTCGCGGACACGCGAGCTGAAGATCAGTTCCGATCAGTCCTTCGAACCGAGGAGTTCCAATCTCGCTCTCAATGCCTCAATCGGAGGTGTTTCTAATTCTACTTCAATTCTAGTTCAAGTCAATTCATTCCAATTCTAAACGTTAAGTCTATCTTTAACTTAGCCTTAGGGAAGTCAGTGTAAGCTTAGGTTTATATTAGAATATATTTTATTTTACCTTACATGTACAAGTTTAAATTTGATTATTATCCACTAATTTCATTATTATCTACGAATTCTTCCACGAGCTATCGCGTGGATATCCATCATTCGAATCCAATCGCTAGTTGACCTTGGTAACCGGCTGGTTAGAGCGGACCGCCGCTTAACTTCGCCGATCCACAGCGGAAACTACGTGCGGATATAGTCGACGTTTCACCCTTCTGGACCGATAGGTTAGAGCGGACCGCCGCTTATCCGATTCGTATCCGGATTGCTGGAACTAGACGCGAATGTGTCTCAATCCGAAACGTAAAGCTCGACGTGCGGGACGGAAGAATTACCTACGCCGACTTATGCGCGATTACTTGGGCATCGAAGCCCTTTCGTCTCTTCGTTCGAACACCACCGTTCCAGTGGCTCTTCAACAACCTGCTCCGTCGCCTTCTTCCGGCCAAGGCAAGCCGATCAGCACAGGAAACCCGCTACGTTGGAGACTCATCCCTCTTACGATCCAGCCTCGCAGCCCTTACGCAGGGACGATTCCGGAAAGCGATCCTCGACAGCAACAGTATCTCAGGAAGGGATACTAAATTAACAACGATTCAAGACAGCAAGGGTAGGATCTTTCCTATTTACCGCGATCGCGTTTTGAAAGTGTTCGTTGTCCCACGAAAGGAACCCGGAACCCGTCGCAATTAAGCGTGCCGAGTCCGTTTTCTGGCTGCGTGTCATCCGCGAATAAAACGGAAATTTTCCACCCTCGCGACGTGACACGAAATTTGGTGACAGCGGTGGGATAGATTCGCATTAATTCTAGAAATTCGGCTACGAAGAAACGCGACCAGCCATGGCGACACGAACGCCTACCAAAACGCGTCATCAACCGATCCGAGCCGCCGCCGCAGGTACCGACGCGGACCGCGATAAGAGAGCCGTTAGGAATATCGATTACCAGGACGCTCTTGCCGATCCAGTTCCGCGAACCGCTGAAACCGTAGATATTAGTAGACCGGCCGACAATACCGTTCAATTAATGCAGCAGATAGAGGAAATGCGCCGCGAATTAGAATCACTTCGACGATCACAAGACGCTACTAGATCCGATACCGTTCCTTTAGATTTCGCACAACGAAACGTATCGCCGCTACAAAATTCGAACACGGAAATCGCAAACTCGCAGCATGACGAGTTATCATTGAAACAAGCATTGGAGGCAGTACCGCATTACGATGGGCAGAACATGCCCGTATTGCAATTCACTCGTGCATGTAAGCGTGCTTACGAATTGATCCCAAACGGTTGTGAACGCACTTTCACGCGATTAATCAAGAGCAAATTGAAGGGCCGCGCGTACTTAGCCTTAGAAGACGAACCGTGTCAATCTATATTAGAATTGACGGATATATTACGAAGCTCTTTCGGTGCAATTAGATCCGCGGACCATTATCGTGGGGAGCTCACTAATATCTACATGAAGTCGGGAGAACACATCCTCGACTACATCAGCCGTGTAAAGGATTTACGAACAGCGATCATAGATTGCGAAAGATTAACGCCTTACGCTTCCGAACGCGGGACGTCTAACGTAGATGAATTAACATTACGTTGTTTCACGGACGGGCTAATCCCGGAAATACGCGTCCAAATTCCCGTTCACACGATTCATTCGCATCAAGAGGCATTCGCACGCGCTAGGGACCTATACAAGAGATACGAGTTAGATCGCGAACGTTTAGTAAATTCTCGACCTACAACTGAAATTCGTGCAAGGCGAAACGAAATAGTTTGCTCGAATTGCCATAACACAAGCCATTACGCGAGGGATTGCCGCAGGTCAATTCCGCCACGACAAGCGCCTAATTTGCACCGTCCCGTTATTTCACGCGACACTCCGGCTCCCAGGGCCGCATACGATCAACCGCGCCCGACCACACCCCGTGAAAAATATTGTCGGTATTGCAAAACGCCGGGTCACGAAATCGAGGAATGCCGAAAACGGCAATACTACAATAATATTCGGGCATCGGGAAACGGGAGTGGCCTCCTTCCGCGCCGCGAGACAGGACGCGAGGCCAACCAGCAAATTCGATCTCTCGCACTGAACGACCAAACCGCGGAAATCGACGATACGATGCCGCAGTAAACTTAACCGGCAAAACCAACACGCCTAGTGTCGTATTAGAATCGGTCGCGTTAATTCAACCTACCGAGTTTATGATAGACACGGGCGCCGAAATAAATATAATTAAACGCTCCGCGTTATCTTCCGTCGCACGAATCGACACCGCCGAAACAGTCGTTATAACGGGTGTAACCAATGGGAAAACGTCGACCGTCGGTACCGTGAATATAGTTTTATTCGATCGCGTGGTACCATTCAACGTGGTAAACGATAATTTTCCCCTCGGTCCGGATGGGATTCTAGGATCCGGATTTTGCGCGGATGCCGAAATATCGTTCCCGAAATGCCAGATCAAGTGGCACGGGAAAACAATTCCATTTCGTCGCGAAATTTCAAATATCGAAACCGATCAAGTTATTCCGCCTAAAGGCAATCCTTCTATAACATTCGACAAGGTCAATCCGACGACGAGCAAGCCGCAGAAACAAAAGCCGAAGACCTCGGGAAAGGTCGATATACCTGTGAACGATTTTCTAAAGACCGATGAAAGGGTCTCTATTCCGCCGCGCATGAACATCGGGGTTAAAGTCAGAATAATTAATTCTGGAATATCCCAGGGAATAATCCCCAGATTAGACATCGCGCCCGGAATATTTTTCGGCAATGCACTGGTTAGAGTTAACGAAGGGATAGCGATTACTCGAGTAATCAACTCGACCGACAAGACGGTCGAAATAGCTCTGCCACAAGTGAAGCTCGAACCAGTAGCGAAAAATTCATTCAAATCCGTAGAAGACAGCCCCGCGCTCTTCACAGTTTTTACTAAATCCGACGAATCCAGTTCAAATCCAAAATCACGGTCAGAATCCGTAAACGTTTCCGCCGCTCCGACCGGCATATCCAAAGATGGGAAATCAATTAATTCAGTTTCGCGTTCAAATGCAAATTCTATGTACGAAACTCCTCTTAGTGTCAGGACGAAACCGACATACGCTCAGGTAGCCAGTTCAGTTGTAAAACCCAGGTCAACACAACCCTCCGTAAATGCGCCGAAATCTCGCCTCGAAAAAGTAATAGAAATGTTACGATTAGATCACCTCAACCAAGAAGAAAAGCAGCACGTTTTAAAATTGGTAGATAAAACTCAAGATTTATTTTATGTAGAAGGCGATACTCTAGGTCATACAAGCGCGGCTACACACAAGATCCCTACGGTCGACGACAGACCTATTAATGTAAAACAATATAGATTCCCTCCCATACACAAAGAGGAGATTCGGGACCAAATCGAAAAACTTTTACAAAACGGCATTATCCGCGATTCTAAATCGCCCTACAACTCACCGTTATGGGTTGTTCCGAAGAAAGCTGATTCGCAAGGGAACAAGCGTTGGCGAGTGGTTATTGATTATAGAGCCTTGAACGAGAAATCAATCGCCGACGCTTATCCTTTGCCATGCATCACGGAAATCCTGGATCAGTTAGGCAGCGCTAAATATTTTAGCACATTTGACTTAGCCAGCGGTTTCCATCAGATTCCGATGGAACCCGCTGATGCACATAAAACAGCTTTTTCCACGCCGAATGGACATTATGAATTTACCCGAATGCCTTTTGGTTTAAAAAACGCGCCCGCAACGTTTCAGCGACTGATGGATAGTGTGCTCGCGGGGCTTCAAGGTAACGAGCTCTTCGTATATCTTGATGATATAGTTTTATACGCTAGCTCTCTTCAAGAGCACGCCATAAAATATGAGAAATTAACGCGCAGACTGAGAGAGGCTAATTTGGTACTCCAGCCTGACAAATGTGAATTTTTAAGACGCGAAGTAAGCTACCTCGGGCACATTATCAGCGAAAGCGGGGTGAAACCCGATCCGTCGAAAGTCAGAGCCGTTCGAGAATTTCCTCGCCCGACAAATTGTAAACAGATCAAGCAGTTCCTGGGACTCGCAGGTTATTACAGACGGTTTATCTCAAATTTCTCCAACGTCGCTAAGCCATTAACAAACCTCTTGAAAAAGGACACTCCGTTCGTGTGGCGTAATGAGCAACAGAACGCCTTTGTGAAGCTACGAGACGCCTTATGTGAAGCACCGATACTCCAGTATCCTAACTTTAAGCTGCCTTTTATAATAACTACAGACGCATCAGCGGATGCCATAGGTGCGGTGCTCAGTCAGGGCCCGATAGGCCGCGACTTACCAATTGCTTACACATCAAGACTCTTGAATTCTGCAGAACGAAACTATTCGACTATCGAGAAAGAATGTCTAGCTATCGTGTACGCGGTGCATCACTTTAGGCCTTATATATATGGTAATCAGTTCAAGTTAGTCACAGACCACCGTCCACTGGTGTGGATGAATTCCGTTAAAGATCCATCCAGCCGTCTTGTGCGGTGGAGGCTGAAGCTCGCGGAATACAATTACGAAATGATTTATAAAACGGGAAAAACCAATCTTAATGCAGATGCCCTATCACGGAATCCAGTCAAAGTTCTTCCAATCACACAGTCGTCCTCATCCGATGAAAATATTTTTGAACCGTATCCTAAATCCCGTCAACAAAAGAAATCCGTTGTTCCACCTCCACCTCCGCCTTCACCTAGCTCAGACGACCATGGCGCACCAGAAACGTTACCACGCGAAACATTAAAATTACCGACATTACCGACGTTACCGACACCACGTACAGCGACCGATAAAGAAGAAATTTATACACCATTACCAAACGAACATGTCAGGTTAGAGCCATTATTTAAGTTCACAAGGGACACGATAGCAACCAGACGAGATAACAACGTTATTTTCATTACAAAATCAGGTCATTCCTATGACGCAGGCGCGAAGGAAATGGAAAAAGCCGGAAAATTTTTCTTCAGTAAAAATGACGTAGTTCTCACTAAAGCCAGAGTCATTAAAATCGACGATTTCTATCAAGTTCAACTTCCAATAATTGAACATGAAAGCCGCGCTATTGACTATCAAATCGTAATAGAATCTTTACGATCATTATTCGACGTAGTCAGTGAACTGCAGTTGCAAACAATTAGTATCGCACAGACAGCCTTAGATTCAATTCCATGGTCACAAATACAAAAAGCTTTACAAGATTTATTTTATGAAATGCCAATTCAAATTACTGTCTGTCAAGGACTTATTCACATTCCACCGGTAGAACATAGAACAAAAATAATTCAAGAAAATCACGATACACCAATAGGAGGCCACAAGGGAGTAAACAAGACATACTCTCGCATTCGGGAAAAATACTTCTGGCCTAACATGAAAACCGAAATCCAAAATTATATAAGCAAATGTAGGAGTTGCCAACGCGAAAAATTAGTTAGAGTAAAAACACGACAACCATTGACTTTAACAGACACACCAGGATGCGCTTTTGATAAGATCTCAATGGACGTCATGGGCCCCCTTCCAATAACCCCGGATGAATATACACATATCCTCACTATCCAGGACCTTCTAACTAAATATTCCGTCGCTATTCCTCTCAAACAAACTACAGCCGTCGATATAGCAGATGCACTCATCACAGAATTTATTTGTAAATTTGGATGTCCGAAAGGCATCTTGACCGACCAGGGGTCGAATTTCATCAATAGTCTTATTAAAGCCATAGCCGTTAAATTCAGAATAAAACAATACAAATCCACAGCCTTCCACCCACAAACGAATGGTTCGGTGGAGAGATCACACCATGTTCTTGCTGAGTATTTAAAACATTACATCGACACCAGTGGCGATTGGAAAAGATGGCTTCCTTATGCCATGTTTTCTTACAACACCAGTGTACACGAAGGCACCCTTTACACACCGCACGAACTCGTCTTCGGTCGAATAGCTAGGACACCATCCGAAACACCGTTCCAAGACAGTACCGAAAACGAAACATATTCCGACTACTTAATCATGTTAAACGAGAAAATCACCAGATCCCAGCGAATTGCGCGAGAAAACCTCGACAATGCGAAACGTCGAGCAAAATATTATTACGATAAAAAGACCAATACTCAAAAATTCGAAGCTGGGCAATGGGTCTTCCTACTTAGGGAACCCAACAGACATAAGTTTGAGTCCCAATACGTAGGCCCATACAGGATCGTCGAAATTTTGAGTAATAATAATGTCAAGTTAGCAATTAAGGATCGTTATAAAATAGTTCATAGTAATAAGTTAAAGTTATGTAAAAGGATGAGTGGAGTGAGAGAAACAAAGACTGAATGCAAAATAGTGCAAAGTGAGACAACTTCCACAAACTCAAGTGAAAACAGTGAAAGTTTAAGTGCCGGCGAATCTAGTGGCATCAAACATCATTTGGAAGGTTACTCCGCAGAGGTGAAGCGAGCCCGCCATAGTTCATCCGGCCGGCACTCCTATGTACATCGGCAGCCAACCGGCAGGACGACGAATCTGCAACCCTCAAACAATCCGCACGTACCAGACAGGAGATCTTGGCATTGCCAAGATTCCTTTTGTATGGGGGGAGGTGTAACGTCCGGCGTGCCGCCTTCCACCCCCCAGCGCCGCCCACAGCATCCGGCAGCGACGCATCTACCGCCAGCCGCATCCAAATGCGTGGAAAGAGCGCCTTCATACACGGGAAAGCAGACCGAACGCCGAGCTAAGGCAGCCAGATATCCACGAGCACCCAGGAGATCGACCGTACGACCGCGCGACGATGCGCGCTATCGCCAGAGTTGGGAGACATGCAGCCTTCAGCCGCACGAACAGATCACCGAGCATCTCACCGATTCGCCTACGCCATCCTCCCATTATTCTTATTTTGATAATGTGTATTCATAAGAACGTCCTAGAATTAAGTACACGACACAACTAATGTACATACGCAAACAACACACACATAGTTCCTAATATATCTGCGAATTCTCATAGTCATAAGTTTCGATACGCCCAAGCAACCGTCCGACGCGCGCGGCTCACGCTTAACGCGAGCCGCGCCCCACTCCGACCGGCCGCCCCACTTCGCGGGCCGAGCGGCCACCCCACTCCGGGGTCCAGCGACTCGCACGCCACGCGACTCGAGGAGGTCGCGGACACGCGAGCTGAAGATCAGTTCCGATCAGTCCTTCGAACCGAGGAGTTCCAATCTCGCTCTCAATGCCTCAATCGGAGGTGTTTCTAATTCTACTTCAATTCTAGTTCAAGTCAATTCATTCCAATTCTAAACGTTAAGTCTATCTTTAACTTAGCCTTAGGGAAGTCAGTGTAAGCTTAGGTTTATATTAGAATATATTTTATTTTACCTTACATGTACAAGTTTAAATTTGATTATTATCCACTAATTTCATTATTATCTACGAATTCTTCCACGAGCTATCGCGTGGATATCCATCATTCGAATCCAATCGCTAGTTGACCTTGGTAACCGGCTGGTTAGAGCGGACCGCCGCTTAACTTCGCCGATCCACAGCGGAAACTACGTGCGGATATAGTCGACGTTTCACCCTTCTGGACCGATAGGTTAGAGCGGACCGCCGCTTATCCGATTCGTATCCGGATTGCTGGAACTAGACGCGAATGTGTCTCAATCCGAAACGTAAAGCTCGACGTGCGGGACGGAAGAATTACCTACGCCGACTTATGCGCGATTACTTGGGCATCGAAGCCCTTTCGTCTCTTCGTTCGAACACCACCGTTCCAGTGGCTCTTCAACAACCTGCTCCGTCGCCTTCTTCCGGCCAAGGCAAGCCGATCAGCACAGGAAACCCGCTACGTTGGAGACTCATCCCTCTTACGATCCAGCCTCGCAGCCCTTACGCAGGGACGATTCCGGAAAGCGATCCTCGACAGCAACAGTATCTCAGGAAGGGATACTAAATTAACAACGATTCAAGACAGCAAGGGTAGGATCTTTCCTATTTACCGCGATCGCGTTTTGAAAGTGTTCGTTGTCCCACGAAAGGAACCCGGAACCCGTCGCAATTAAGCGTGCCGAGTCCGTTTTCTGGCTGCGTGTCATCCGCGAATAAAACGGAAATTTTCCACCCTCGCGACGTGACACCTGTATTCCTCGTCTACACTTCAAATGAATGTAAATGCGACACTTCCTCGCTAGGAAAGAGCGTTTGCAGATGTCTACGTATCGTAGCAGTAGAGTTCTAATGCTTCTTAAAACGCGATATCGCATCTCATTTCTATGTTTCATGGTAAGATGTAATATGATTTGCGAAGTGTTATGTATTCCTCCTCTACACTTCAAATGAATGTAAATGCGACACATCCTTGCAAGGAAATAGCGTTTGCAGATGTCTACGTATCGTAGCAATAGAGTTCATATGATTCTTAAAACGCGATATCGCATCGCATTTCTATGTTTCGTGGTAAGATATAATACGATTTGCGAAGTGTTACCTACTCCTCGTCTACACTGCAAATGAATGTAAAGGCGACACTTCCTTGAAAGGAAATAGCGTCTACAGATGTCTAGGTATCGTAGCGATAGTGTTCTAGTGCTTCTCAACACACAATATCGCATTTCATTTCTATTTTTCATGGTAAGATATAATATCATTTGCGAAGTGTCATGTATTCCTCGTCTACACTTCAAATGAATGTAAATGCGACACTTCCTTGCTAGGAAATAGCGTTTGCAAATGTCTACCTATCGTAGCAATAGTGTTCCTATGATTCTTAAAACGCGATATCGTATCTCATTTCTATGTTTCATGGTAAGATATAATATGATTTGCGAAGTGTTATGTATTCCTCGTCTACACTTCAAATGAATGTAAATGCGACACTTCCTTGCTAGGAAATAGCGTCTGCAGATGTCTACCTATCGTAGAAATAGAGTTCTTATGATTCTTAAAACGCGATATCGCATCTCATTTCTATGTTTCATGGTAAGATATAATATGATTTGCGAAGTGTTACGTATTCCTCGTCTACACTTCAAATGAATGTAAATGCGACACTTCCTTGCAAAGAAATAGTGTTTGCAGATGTCTACGTATCGTAGCAACAGATTTCTAATGCTTCTTAAAACGCGATATCGCATCTCATATCTATGTTTCATGATAAGATATAATATACATTGCGAAGTGTTATTCATTCCTCGTATACGATTCAAATCAATGTAAATGCGACAATTCCTCGCAAGGAAATAGCGTTTGCAGTTGTCTACGTATCGTAGCAATAGAGTTCTTATGATTCTTAAAACGCGATATCGCATCTCATTTTTATGTTTCATGATAAGATATAATATACATTGCGAAGTGTTATGCATACCTCGTATACGATTCAAATGAATGCAAATGCGACACTTCCTTGCAAGGAAATAGCGTTTGCAGTTGTCTACGTATCGTAGCAATAGAGTTCTTATGATTCTTAAAACACGATATCGCATTTCATTTCTATGTTTCATGGTAAGATATAATATGATTTGCGGAGTGCTATGTATTCCTCGTCTACACTTCAAAGGAATGTGAATACGACACTTCCTCGCTAGGAAATAGCGATTGCAGATGTCTACGTTTCGTAGCAATAGATTTTTAATGCTCCTTCAAACGCGATATCGCATCTCATTTCTATGTTTCATGGTAAGATATAATATTATTTGCGAAGTGTCATGTATTCCTCGTCTACATTTCAAATGAATGTAAATGCGACACTTCCTTGCTAGGAAATAGCGTCTGCAGATGTCTAGGTATCGTAGCGATAGAGTTCTAATGCTTCTTAAAACGCGATATCGCATCTCATTTCTATGTTTCATGGTAAGATATAATATGATTTGCGAAGTGTCATGTATTCCTCGTCTACACTTCAAATGAATGTAATTGCGACACTTCTTTGTTAGGAAATAGCGTCTGCAGATGTCTAGGTTTCGTAGCAATAGAGTTCTAATGCTTCTTAAAACGCGATATCGCATCTCATTTCTATGTTTCATGGTAAGATGTAATATGATTTGCGAAGTGTTATGTATTCCTCCTCTACACTTCAAATGAATGTAAATGCGACACATCCTTGCAAGGAAATAGCGTTTGCAGATGTCTACGTATCGTAGCAATAGAGTTCATATGATTCTTAAAACGCGATATCGCATCGCATTTCTATGTTTCGTGGTAAGATATAATACGATTTGCGAAGTGTTACCTACTCCTCGTCTACACTGCAAATGAATGTAAATGCGACACTTCCTTGAAAGGAAATAGCGTCTACAGATGTCTAGGTATCGTAGCGATAGTGTTCTAGTGCTTCTCAACACACAATATCGCATTTCATTTCTATTTTTCATGGTAAGATATAATATGATTTGCGAAGTGTCATGTATTCCTCGTCTACACTTCAAATGAATGTAAATGCGACACTTCCTTGCTAGGAAATAGCGTTTGCAAATGTCTACCTATCGTAGCAATAGTGTTCCTATGATTCTTAAAACGCGATATCGTATCTCATTTCTATGTTTCATGGTAAGATATAATATGATTTGCGAAGTGTTATGTATTCCTCGTCTACACTTCAAATGAATGTAAATGCGACACTTCCTTGCTAGGAAATAGCGTTTGCAAATGTCTACCTATCGTAGCAATAGTGTTCCTATGATTCTTAAAACGCGATATCGCATCTCATTTTTATGTTTCATGGTAAGATATAATATGATTTGCGAAGTGTTACGTATTCCTCGTCTACACTTCAAAGGAATGTGAATACGACACTTCTTTGTTAGGAAATAGCGTCTGCAGATGTCTAGGTTTCGTAGCAATAGAGTTCTAATGCTTCTTAAAACGCGATATCGCATCTCATTTCTATGTTTCATGGTAAGATGTAATATGATTTGCGAAGTGTTATGTATTCCTCCTCTACACTTCAAATGAATGTAAATGCGACACATCCTTGCAAGGAAATAGCGTTTGCAGATGTCTACGTATCGTAGCAATAGAGTTCATATGATTCTTAAAACGCGATATCGCATCGCATTTCTATGTTTCGTGGTAAGATATAATACGATTTGCGAAGTGTTACCTACTCCTCGTCTACACTGCAAATGAATGTAAATGCGACACTTCCTTGAAAGGAAATAGCGTCTACAGATGTCTAGGTATCGTAGCGATAGTGTTCTAGTGCTACTCAACACACAATATCGCATTTCATTTCTATTTTTCATGGTAAGATATAATATCATTTGCGAAGTGTCATGTATTCCTCGTCTACACTTCAAATGAATGTAAATGCGACACTTCCTTGCTAGGATATAGCGTTTGCAAATGTCTACCTATCGTAGCAATAGTGTTCCTATGATTCTTAAAACGCGATATCGTATCTCATTTCTATGTTTCATGGTAAGATATAATATGATTTGCGAAGTGTTATGTATTCCTCGTCTACACTTCAAATGAATGTAAATGCGACACTTCCTTGCTAGGAAATAGCGTTTGCAAATGTCTACCTATCGTAGCAATAGTGTTCCTATGATTCTTAAAACGCGATATCGCATCTCATTTTTATGTTTCATGGTAAGATATAATATGATTTGCGAAGTGTTACGTATTCCTCGTCTACACTTCAAAGGAATGTGAATACGACACTTCTTTGTTAGGAAATAGCGTCTGCAGATGTCTAGGTTTCGTAGCAATAGATTTCTAATGCTTCTTAAAACGCGATATCGCATCTCATTTCTATGTTTCATGGTAAGATATATTATGATTTGCGAAGTGTCCTGTATTCCTCGTCTACACTTCAAATGAATGTAAATGCGACACTTCCTCGCTAGGAAAGAGCGTTTGCAGATGTCTACGTATCGTAACAATAGAGTTCTAATGCTTCTTAAAACGCGATATCGCATCTCATTTCTATGTTTCATGGTAAGATATAATATGATTTGCGAAGTGTCATGTATTCCTCGTCCACACTTCAAATGAATGTAAATGCGACACTTCCTAGCAAGGAAATAGCGTTTGCAGATGTCTACGTATAGTAGCAATAGATTTCTAATGCTTCTTAAAACGCGATATCGCATCTCATTTCTATGTTTCATGGTAAGATATATTATGATTTGCGAAGTGTCCTGTATTCCTCGTCTACACTTCAAATGAATGTAAATGCGACACTTCCTCGCTAGGAAAGAGCGTTTGCAGATGTCTACGTATCGTAGCAGTAGAGTTCTAATGCTTCTTAAAACGCGATATCGCATCTCATTTCTATGTTTCATGGTAAGATGTAATATGATTTGCGAAGTGTTATGTATTCCTCCTCTACACTTCAAATGAATGTAAATGCGACACATCCTTGCAAGGAAATAGCGTTTGCAGATGTCTACGTATCGTAGCAATAGAGTTCATATGATTCTTAAAACGCGATATCGCATCGCATTTCTATGTTTCGTGGTAAGATATAATACGATTTGCGAAGTGTTACCTACTCCTCGTCTACACTGCAAATGAATGTAAAGGCGACACTTCCTTGAAAGGAAATAGCGTCTACAGATGTCTAGGTATCGTAGCGATAGTGTTCTAGTGCTTCTCAACACACAATATCGCATTTCATTTCTATTTTTCATGGTAAGATATAATATCATTTGCGAAGTGTCATGTATTCCTCGTCTACACTTCAAATGAATGTAAATGCGACACTTCCTTGCTAGGAAATAGCGTT
This sequence comes from Xylocopa sonorina, assembly GCF_050948175.1. Taxonomy (NCBI): domain Eukaryota; kingdom Metazoa; phylum Arthropoda; class Insecta; order Hymenoptera; family Apidae; genus Xylocopa; species Xylocopa sonorina. The sequence goes on from NC_135198.1 coordinate 573,196, forward strand.
TGCAAATGTCTACCTATCGTAGCAATAGTGTTCCTATGATTCTTAAAACGCGATATCGTATCTCATTTCTATGTTTCATGGTAAGATATAATATGATTTGCGAAGTGTTATGTATTCCTCGTCTACACTTCAAATGAATGTAAATGCGACACTTCCTTGCTAGGAAATAGCGTCTGCAGATGTCTACCTATCGTAGAAATAGAGTTCTTATGATTCTTAAAACGCGATATCGCATCTCATTTCTATGTTTCATGGTAAGATATAATATGATTTGCGAAGTGTTACGTATTCCTCGTCTACACTTCAAATGAATGTAAATGCGACACTTCCTTGCAAAGAAATAGTGTTTGCAGATGTCTACGTATCGTAGCAACAGATTTCTAATGCTTCTTAAAACGCGATATCGCATCTCATATCTATGTTTCATGATAAGATATAATATACATTGCGAAGTGTTATTCATTCCTCGTATACGATTCAAATCAATGTAAATGCGACAATTCCTCGCAAGGAAATAGCGTTTGCAGTTGTCTACGTATCGTAGCAATAGAGTTCTTATGATTCTTAAAACGCGATATCGCATCTCATTTTTATGTTTCATGATAAGATATAATATACATTGCGAAGTGTTATGCATACCTCGTATACGATTCAAATGAATGCAAATGCGACACTTCCTTGCAAGGAAATAGCGTTTGCAGTTGTCTACGTATCGTAGCAATAGAGTTCTTATGATTCTTAAAACACGATATCGCATTTCATTTCTATGTTTCATGGTAAGATATAATATGATTTGCGGAGTGCTATGTATTCCTCGTCTACACTTCAAAGGAATGTGAATACGACACTTCCTCGCTAGGAAATAGCGATTGCAGATGTCTACGTTTCGTAGCAATAGATTTTTAATGCTCCTTCAAACGCGATATCGCATCTCATTTCTATGTTTCATGGTAAGATATAATATTATTTGCGAAGTGTCATGTATTCCTCGTCTACATTTCAAATGAATGTAAATGCGACACTTCCTTGCTAGGAAATAGCGTCTGCAGATGTCTAGGTATCGTAGCGATAGAGTTCTAATGCTTCTTAAAACGCGATATCGCATCTCATTTCTATGTTTCATGGTAAGATATAATATGATTTGCGAAGTGTCATGTATTCCTCGTCTACACTTCAAATGAATGTAATTGCGACTGTCACGTCGCGAGGGTGGAAAATTTCCGTTTTATTCGCGGATGACACGCAGCCAGAAAACGGACTCGGCACGCTTAATTGCGACGGGTTCCGGGTTCCTTTCGTGGGACAACGAACACTTTCAAAACGCGATCGCGGTAAATAGGAAAGATCCTACCCTTGCTGTCTTGAATCGTTGTTAATTTAGTATCCCTTCCTGAGATACTGTTGCTGTCGAGGATCGCTTTCCGGAATCGTCCCTGCGTAAGGGCTGCGAGGCTGGATCGTAAGAGGGATGAGTCTCCAACGTAGCGGGTTTCCTGTGCTGATCGGCTTGCCTTGGCCGGAAGAAGGCGACGGAGCAGGTTGTTGAAGAGCCACTGGAACGGTGGTGTTCGAACGAAGAGACGAAAGGGCTTCGATGCCCAAGTAATCGCGCATAAGTCGGCGTAGGTAATTCTTCCGTCCCGCACGTCGAGCTTTACGTTTCGGATTGAGACACATTCGCGTCTAGTTCCAGCAATCCGGATACGAATCGGATAAGCGGCGGTCCGCTCTAACCTATCGGTCCAGAAGGGTGAAACGTCGACTATATCCGCACGTAGTTTCCGCTGTGGATCGGCGAAGTTAAGCGGCGGTCCGCTCTAACCAGCCGGTTACCAAGGTCAACTAGCGATTGGATTCGAATGATGGATATCCACGCGATAGCTCGTGGAAGAATTCGTAGATAATAATGAAATTAGTGGATAATAATCAAATTTAAACTTGTACATGTAAGGTAAAATAAAATATATTCTAATATAAACCTAAGCTTACACTGACTTCCCTAAGGCTAAGTTAAAGATAGACTTAACGTTTAGAATTGGAATGAATTGACTTGAACTAGAATTGAAGTAGAATTAGAAACACCTCCGATTGAGGCATTGAGAGCGAGATTGGAACTCCTCGGTTCGAAGGACTGATCGGAACTGATCTTCAGCTCGCGTGTCCGCGACCTCCTCGAGTCGCGTGGCGTGCGAGTCGCTGGACCCCGGAGTGGGGTGGCCGCTCGGCCCGCGAAGTGGGGCGGCCGGTCGGAGTGGGGCGCGGCTCGCGTTAAGCGTGAGCCGCGCGCGTCGGACGGTTGCTTGGGCGTATCGAAACTTATGACTATGAGAATTCGCAGATATATTAGGAACTATGTGTGTGTTGTTTGCGTATGTACATTAGTTGTGTCGTGTACTTAATTCTAGGACGTTCTTATGAATACACATTATCAAAATAAGAATAATGGGAGGATGGCGTAGGCGAATCGGTGAGATGCTCGGTGATCTGTTCGTGCGGCTGAAGGCTGCATGTCTCCCAACTCTGGCGATAGCGCGCATCGTCGCGCGGTCGTACGGTCGATCTCCTGGGTGCTCGTGGATATCTGGCTGCCTTAGCTCGGCGTTCGGTCTGCTTTCCCGTGTATGAAGGCGCTCTTTCCACGCATTTGGATGCGGCTGGCGGTAGATGCGTCGCTGCCGGATGCTGTGGGCGGCGCTGGGGGGTGGAAGGCGGCACGCCGGACGTTACACCTCCCCCCATACAAAAGGAATCTTGGCAATGCCAAGATCTCCTGTCTGGTACGTGCGGATTGTTTGAGGGTTGCAGATTCGTCGTCCTGCCGGTTGGCTGCCGATGTACATAGGAGTGCCGGCCGGATGAACTATGGCGGGCTCGCTTCACCTCTGCGGAGTAACCTTCCAAATGATGTTTGATGCCACTAGATTCGCCGGCACTTAAACTTTCACTGTTTTCACTTGAGTTTGTGGAAGTTGTCTCACTTTGCACTATTTTGCATTCAGTCTTTGTTTCTCTCACTCCACTCATCCTTTTACATAACTTTAACTTATTACTATGAACTATTTTATAACGATCCTTAATTGCTAACTTGACATTATTATTACTCAAAATTTCGACGATCCTGTATGGGCCTACGTATTGGGACTCAAACTTATGTCTGTTGGGTTCCCTAAGTAGGAAGACCCATTGCCCAGCTTCGAATTTTTGAGTATTGGTCTTTTTATCGTAATAATATTTTGCTCGACGTTTCGCATTGTCGAGGTTTTCTCGCGCAATTCGCTGGGATCTGGTGATTTTCTCGTTTAACATGATTAAGTAGTCGGAATATGTTTCGTTTTCGGTACTGTCTTGGAACGGTGTTTCGGATGGTGTCCTAGCTATTCGACCGAAGACGAGTTCGTGCGGTGTGTAAAGGGTGCCTTCGTGTACACTGGTGTTGTAAGAAAACATGGCATAAGGAAGCCATCTTTTCCAATCGCCACTGGTGTCGATGTAATGTTTTAAATACTCAGCAAGAACATGGTGTGATCTCTCCACCGAACCATTCGTTTGTGGGTGGAAGGCTGTGGATTTGTATTGTTTTATTCTGAATTTAACGGCTATGGCTTTAATAAGACTATTGATGAAATTCGACCCCTGGTCGGTCAAGATGCCTTTCGGACATCCAAATTTACAAATAAATTCTGTGATGAGTGCATCTGCTATATCGACGGCTGTAGTTTGTTTGAGAGGAATAGCGACGGAATATTTAGTTAGAAGGTCCTGGATAGTGAGGATATGTGTATATTCATCCGGGGTTATTGGAAGGGGGCCCATGACGTCCATTGAGATCTTATCAAAAGCGCATCCTGGTGTGTCTGTTAAAGTCAATGGTTGTCGTGTTTTTACTCTAACTAATTTTTCGCGTTGGCAACTCCTACATTTGCTTATATAATTTTGGATTTCGGTTTTCATGTTAGGCCAGAAGTATTTTTCCCGAATGCGAGAGTATGTCTTGTTTACTCCCTTGTGGCCTCCTATTGGTGTATCGTGATTTTCTTGAATTATTTTTGTTCTATGTTCTACCGGTGGAATGTGAATAAGTCCTTGACAGACAGTAATTTGAATTGGCATTTCATAAAATAAATCTTGTAAAGCTTTTTGTATTTGTGACCATGGAATTGAATCTAAGGCTGTCTGTGCGATACTAATTGTTTGCAACTGCAGTTCACTGACTACGTCGAATAATGATCGTAAAGATTCTATTACGATTTGATAGTCAATAGCGCGGCTTTCATGTTCAATTATTGGAAGTTGAACTTGATAGAAATCGTCGATTTTAATGACTCTGGCTTTAGTGAGAACTACGTCATTTTTACTGAAGAAAAATTTTCCGGCTTTTTCCATTTCCTTCGCGCCTGCGTCATAGGAATGACCTGATTTTGTAATGAAAATAACGTTGTTATCTCGTCTGGTTGCTATCGTGTCCCTTGTGAACTTAAATAATGGCTCTAACCTGACATGTTCGTTTGGTAATGGTGTATAAATTTCTTCTTTATCGGTCGCTGTACGTGGTGTCGGTAACGTCGGTAATGTCGGTAATTTTAATGTTTCGCGTGGTAACGTTTCTGGTGCGCCATGGTCGTCTGAGCTAGGTGAAGGCGGAGGTGGAGGTGGAACAACGGATTTCTTTTGTTGACGGGATTTAGGATACGGTTCAAAAATATTTTCATCGGATGAGGACGACTGTGTGATTGGAAGAACTTTGACTGGATTCCGTGATAGGGCATCTGCATTAAGATTGGTTTTTCCCGTTTTATAAATCATTTCGTAATTGTATTCCGCGAGCTTCAGCCTCCACCGCACAAGACGGCTGGATGGATCTTTAACGGAATTCATCCACACCAGTGGACGGTGGTCTGTGACTAACTTGAACTGATTACCATATATATAAGGCCTAAAGTGATGCACCGCGTACACGATAGCTAGACATTCTTTCTCGATAGTCGAATAGTTTCGTTCTGCAGAATTCAAGAGTCTTGATGTGTAAGCAATTGGTAAGTCGCGGCCTATCGGGCCCTGACTGAGCACCGCACCTATGGCATCCGCTGATGCGTCTGTAGTTATTATAAAAGGCAGCTTAAAGTTAGGATACTGGAGTATCGGTGCTTCACATAAGGCGTCTCGTAGCTTCACAAAGGCGTTCTGTTGCTCATTACGCCACACGAACGGAGTGTCCTTTTTCAAGAGGTTTGTTAATGGCTTAGCGACGTTGGAGAAATTTGAGATAAACCGTCTGTAATAACCTGCGAGTCCCAGGAACTGCTTGATCTGTTTACAATTTGTCGGGCGAGGAAATTCTCGAACGGCTCTGACTTTCGACGGATCGGGTTTCACCCCGCTTTCGCTGATAATGTGCCCGAGGTAGCTTACTTCGCGTCTTAAAAATTCACATTTGTCAGGCTGGAGTACCAAATTAGCCTCTCTCAGTCTGCGCGTTAATTTCTCATATTTTATGGCGTGCTCTTGAAGAGAGCTAGCGTATAAAACTATATCATCAAGATATACGAAGAGCTCGTTACCTTGAAGCCCCGCGAGCACACTATCCATCAGTCGCTGAAACGTTGCGGGCGCGTTTTTTAAACCAAAAGGCATTCGGGTAAATTCATAATGTCCATTCGGCGTGGAAAAAGCTGTTTTATGTGCATCAGCGGGTTCCATCGGAATCTGATGGAAACCGCTGGCTAAGTCAAATGTGCTAAAATATTTAGCGCTGCCTAACTGATCCAGGATTTCCGTGATGCATGGCAAAGGATAAGCGTCGGCGATTGATTTCTCGTTCAAGGCTCTATAATCAATAACCACTCGCCAACGCTTGTTCCCTTGCGAATCAGCTTTCTTCGGAACAACCCATAACGGTGAGTTGTAGGGCGATTTAGAATCGCGGATAATGCCGTTTTGTAAAAGTTTTTCGATTTGGTCCCGAATCTCCTCTTTGTGTATGGGAGGGAATCTATATTGTTTTACATTAATAGGTCTGTCGTCGACCGTAGGGATCTTGTGTGTAGCCGCGCTTGTATGACCTAGAGTATCGCCTTCTACATAAAATAAATCTTGAGTTTTATCTACCAATTTTAAAACGTGCTGCTTTTCTTCTTGGTTGAGGTGATCTAATCGTAACATTTCTATTACTTTTTCGAGGCGAGATTTCGGCGCATTTACGGAGGGTTGTGTTGACCTGGGTTTTACAACTGAACTGGCTACCTGAGCGTATGTCGGTTTCGTCCTGACACTAAGAGGAGTTTCGTACATAGAATTTGCATTTGAACGCGAAACTGAATTAATTGATTTCCCATCTTTGGATATGCCGGTCGGAGCGGCGGAAACGTTTACGGATTCTGACCGTGATTTTGGATTTGAACTGGATTCGTCGGATTTAGTAAAAACTGTGAAGAGCGCGGGGCTGTCTTCTACGGATTTGAATGAATTTTTCGCTACTGGTTCGAGCTTCACTTGTGGCAGAGCTATTTCGACCGTCTTGTCGGTCGAGTTGATTACTCGAGTAATCGCTATCCCTTCGTTAACTCTAACCAGTGCATTGCCGAAAAATATTCCGGGCGCGATGTCTAATCTGGGGATTATTCCCTGGGATATTCCAGAATTAATTATTCTGACTTTAACCCCGATGTTCATGCGCGGCGGAATAGAGACCCTTTCATCGGTCTTTAGAAAATCGTTCACAGGTATATCGACCTTTCCCGAGGTCTTCGGCTTTTGTTTCTGCGGCTTGCTCGTCGTCGGATTGACCTTGTCGAATGTTATAGAAGGATTGCCTTTAGGCGGAATAACTTGATCGGTTTCGATATTTGAAATTTCGCGACGAAATGGAATTGTTTTCCCGTGCCACTTGATCTGGCATTTCGGGAACGATATTTCGGCATCCGCGCAAAATCCGGATCCTAGAATCCCATCCGGACCGAGGGGAAAATTATCGTTTACCACGTTGAATGGTACCACGCGATCGAATAAAACTATATTCACGGTACCGACGGTCGACGTTTTCCCATTGGTTACACCCGTTATAACGACTGTTTCGGCGGTGTCGATTCGTGCGACGGAAGATAACGCGGAGCGTTTAATTATATTTATTTCGGCGCCCGTGTCTATCATAAACTCGGTAGGTTGAATTAACGCGACCGATTCTAATACGACACTAGGCGTGTTGGTTTTGCCGGTTAAGTTTACTGCGGCATCGTATCGTCGATTTCCGCGGTTTGGTCGTTCAGTGCGAGAGATCGAATTTGCTGGTTGGCCTCGCGTCCTGTCTCGCGGCGCGGAAGGAGGCCACTCCCGTTTCCCGATGCCCGAATATTATTGTAGTATTGCCGTTTTCGGCATTCCTCGATTTCGTGACCCGGCGTTTTGCAATACCGACAATATTTTTCACGGGGTGTGGTCGGGCGCGGTTGATCGTATGCGGCCCTGGGAGCCGGAGTGTCGCGTGAAATAACGGGACGGTGCAAATTAGGCGCTTGTCGTGGCGGAATTGACCTGCGGCAATCCCTCGCGTAATGGCTTGTGTTATGGCAATTCGAGCAAACTATTTCGTTTCGCCTTGCACGAATTTCAGTTGTAGGTCGAGAATTTACTAAACGTTCGCGATCTAACTCGTATCTCTTGTATAGGTCCCTAGCGCGTGCGAATGCCTCTTGATGCGAATGAATCGTGTGAACGGGAATTTGGACGCGTATTTCCGGGATTAGCCCGTCCGTGAAACAACGTAATGTTAATTCATCTACGTTAGACGTCCCGCGTTCGGAAGCGTAAGGCGTTAATCTTTCGCAATCTATGATCGCTGTTCGTAAATCCTTTACACGGCTGATGTAGTCGAGGATGTGTTCTCCCGACTTCATGTAGATATTAGTGAGCTCCCCACGATAATGGTCCGCGGATCTAATTGCACCGAAAGAGCTTCGTAATATATCCGTCAATTCTAATATAGATTGACACGGTTCGTCTTCTAAGGCTAAGTACGCGCGGCCCTTCAATTTGCTCTTGATTAATCGCGTGAAAGTGCGTTCACAACCGTTTGGGATCAATTCGTAAGCACGCTTACATGCACGAGTGAATTGCAATACGGGCATGTTCTGCCCATCGTAATGCGGTACTGCCTCCAATGCTTGTTTCAATGATAACTCGTCATGCTGCGAGTTTGCGATTTCCGTGTTCGAATTTTGTAGCGGCGATACGTTTCGTTGTGCGAAATCTAAAGGAACGGTATCGGATCTAGTAGCGTCTTGTGATCGTCGAAGTGATTCTAATTCGCGGCGCATTTCCTCTATCTGCTGCATTAATTGAACGGTATTGTCGGCCGGTCTACTAATATCTACGGTTTCAGCGGTTCGCGGAACTGGATCGGCAAGAGCGTCCTGGTAATCGATATTCCTAACGGCTCTCTTATCGCGGTCCGCGTCGGTACCTGCGGCGGCGGCTCGGATCGGTTGATGACGCGTTTTGGTAGGCGTTCGTGTCGCCATGGCTGGTCGCGTTTCTTCGTAGCCGAATTTCTAGAATTAATGCGAATCTATCCCACCGCTGTCACCAAATTTCGTGTCACGTCGCGAGGGTGGAAAATTTCCGTTTTATTCGCGGATGACACGCAGCCAGAAAACGGACTCGGCACGCTTAATTGCGACGGGTTCCGGGTTCCTTTCGTGGGACAACGAACACTTTCAAAACGCGATCGCGGTAAATAGGAAAGATCCTACCCTTGCTGTCTTGAATCGTTGTTAATTTAGTATCCCTTCCTGAGATACTGTTGCTGTCGAGGATCGCTTTCCGGAATCGTCCCTGCGTAAGGGCTGCGAGGCTGGATCGTAAGAGGGATGAGTCTCCAACGTAGCGGGTTTCCTGTGCTGATCGGCTTGCCTTGGCCGGAAGAAGGCGACGGAGCAGGTTGTTGAAGAGCCACTGGAACGGTGGTGTTCGAACGAAGAGACGAAAGGGCTTCGATGCCCAAGTAATCGCGCATAAGTCGGCGTAGGTAATTCTTCCGTCCCGCACGTCGAGCTTTACGTTTCGGATTGAGACACATTCGCGTCTAGTTCCAGCAATCCGGATACGAATCGGATAAGCGGCGGTCCGCTCTAACCTATCGGTCCAGAAGGGTGAAACGTCGACTATATCCGCACGTAGTTTCCGCTGTGGATCGGCGAAGTTAAGCGGCGGTCCGCTCTAACCAGCCGGTTACCAAGGTCAACTAGCGATTGGATTCGAATGATGGATATCCACGCGATAGCTCGTGGAAGAATTCGTAGATAATAATGAAATTAGTGGATAATAATCAAATTTAAACTTGTACATGTAAGGTAAAATAAAATATATTCTAATATAAACCTAAGCTTACACTGACTTCCCTAAGGCTAAGTTAAAGATAGACTTAACGTTTAGAATTGGAATGAATTGACTTGAACTAGAATTGAAGTAGAATTAGAAACACCTCCGATTGAGGCATTGAGAGCGAGATTGGAACTCCTCGGTTCGAAGGACTGATCGGAACTGATCTTCAGCTCGCGTGTCCGCGACCTCCTCGAGTCGCGTGGCGTGCGAGTCGCTGGACCCCGGAGTGGGGTGGCCGCTCGGCCCGCGAAGTGGGGCGGCCGGTCGGAGTGGGGCGCGGCTCGCGTTAAGCGTGAGCCGCGCGCGTCGGACGGTTGCTTGGGCGTATCGAAACTTATGACTATGAGAATTCGCAGATATATTAGGAACTATGTGTGTGTTGTTTGCGTATGTACATTAGTTGTGTCGTGTACTTAATTCTAGGACGTTCTTATGAATACACATTATCAAAATAAGAATAATGGGAGGATGGCGTAGGCGAATCGGTGAGATGCTCGGTGATCTGTTCGTGCGGCTGAAGGCTGCATGTCTCCCAACTCTGGCGATAGCGCGCATCGTCGCGCGGTCGTACGGTCGATCTCCTGGGTGCTCGTGGATATCTGGCTGCCTTAGCTCGGCGTTCGGTCTGCTTTCCCGTGTATGAAGGCGCTCTTTCCACGCATTTGGATGCGGCTGGCGGTAGATGCGTCGCTGCCGGATGCTGTGGGCGGCGCTGGGGGGTGGAAGGCGGCACGCCGGACGTTACACGACACTTCTTTGTTAGGAAATAGCGTCTGCAGATGTCTAGGTTTCGTAGCAATAGAGTTCTAATGCTTCTTAAAACGCGATATCGCATCTCATTTCTATGTTTCATGGTAAGATGTAATATGATTTGCGAAGTGTTATGTATTCCTCCTCTACACTTCAAATGAATGTAAATGCGACACATCCTTGCAAGGAAATAGCGTTTGCAGATGTCTACGTATCGTAGCAATAGAGTTCATATGATTCTTAAAACGCGATATCGCATCGCATTTCTATGTTTCGTGGTAAGATATAATACGATTTGCGAAGTGTTACCTACTCCTCGTCTACACTGCAAATGAATGTAAATGCGACACTTCCTTGAAAGGAAATAGCGTCTACAGATGTCTAGGTATCGTAGCGATAGTGTTCTAGTGCTTCTCAACACACAATATCGCATTTCATTTCTATTTTTCATGGTAAGATATAATATGATTTGCGAAGTGTCATGTATTCCTCGTCTACACTTCAAATGAATGTAAATGCGACACTTCCTTGCTAGGAAATAGCGTTTGCAAATGTCTACCTATCGTAGCAATAGTGTTCCTATGATTCTTAAAACGCGATATCGTATCTCATTTCTATGTTTCATGGTAAGATATAATATGATTTGCGAAGTGTTATGTATTCCTCGTCTACACTTCAAATGAATGTAAATGCGACACTTCCTTGCTAGGAAATAGCGTTTGCAAATGTCTACCTATCGTAGCAATAGTGTTCCTATGATTCTTAAAACGCGATATCGCATCTCATTTTTATGTTTCATGGTAAGATATAATATGATTTGCGAAGTGTTACGTATTCCTCGTCTACACTTCAAAGGAATGTGAATACGACACTTCTTTGTTAGGAAATAGCGTCTGCAGATGTCTAGGTTTCGTAGCAATAGAGTTCTAATGCTTCTTAAAACGCGATATCGCATCTCATTTCTATGTTTCATGGTAAGATGTAATATGATTTGCGAAGTGTTATGTATTCCTCCTCTACACTTCAAATGAATGTAAATGCGACACATCCTTGCAAGGAAATAGCGTTTGCAGATGTCTACGTATCGTAGCAATAGAGTTCATATGATTCTTAAAACGCGATATCGCATCGCATTTCTATGTTTCGTGGTAAGATATAATACGATTTGCGAAGTGTTACCTACTCCTCGTCTACACTGCAAATGAATGTAAATGCGACACTTCCTTGAAAGGAAATAGCGTCTACAGATGTCTAGGTATCGTAGCGATAGTGTTCTAGTGCTACTCAACACACAATATCGCATTTCATTTCTATTTTTCATGGTAAGATATAATATCATTTGCGAAGTGTCATGTATTCCTCGTCTACACTTCAAATGAATGTAAATGCGACACTTCCTTGCTAGGAAATAGCGTTTGCAAATGTCTACCTATCGTAGCAATAGTGTTCCTATGATTCTTAAAACGCGATATCGTATCTCATTTCTATGTTTCATGGTAAGATATAATATGATTTGCGAAGTGTTATGTATTCCTCGTCTACACTTCAAATGAATGTAAATGCGACACTTCCTTGCTAGGAAATAGCGTTTGCAAATGTCTACCTATCGTAGCAATAGTGTTCCTATGATTCTTAAAACGCGATATCGCATCTCATTTTTATGTTTCATGGTAAGATATAATATGATTTGCGAAGTGTTACGTATTCCTCGTCTACACTTCAAAGGAATGTGAATACGACACTTCTTTGTTAGGAAATAGCGTCTGCAGATGTCTAGGTTTCGTAGCAATAGAGTTCTAATGCTTCTTAAAACGCGATATCGCATCTCATTTCTATGTTTCATGGTAAGATGTAATATGATTTGCGAAGTGTTATGTATTCCTCCTCTACACTTCAAATGAATGTAAATGCGACACATCCTTGCAAGGAAATAGCGTTTGCAGATGTCTACGTATCGTAGCAATAGAGTTCATATGATTCTTAAAACGCGATATCGCATCGCATTTCTATGTTTCGTGGTAAGATATAATACGATTTGCGAAGTGTTACCTACTCCTCGTCTACACTGCAAATGAATGTAAATGCGACACTTCCTTGAAAGGAAATAGCGTCTACAGATGTCTAGGTATCGTAGCGATAGTGTTCTAGTGCTACTCAACACACAATATCGCATTTCATTTCTATTTTTCATGGTAAGATATAATATCATTTGCGAAGTGTCATGTATTCCTCGTCTACACTTCAAATGAATGTAAATGCGACACTTCCTTGCTAGGAAATAGCGTTTGCAAATGTCTACCTATCGTAGCAATAGTGTTCCTATGATTCTTAAAACGCGATATCGTATCTCATTTCTATGTTTCATGGTAAGATATAATATGATTTGCGAAGTGTTATGTATTCCTCGTCTACACTTCAAATGAATGTAAATGCGACACTTCCTTGCTAGGAAATAGCGTTTGCAAATGTCTACCTATCGTAGCAATAGTGTTCCTATGATTCTTAAAACGCGATATCGCATCTGTCACGTCGCGAGGGTGGAAAATTTCCGTTTTATTCGCGGATGACACGCAGCCAGAAAACGGACTCGGCACGCTTAATTGCGACGGGTTCCGGGTTCCTTTCGTGGGACAACGAACACTTTCAAAACGCGATCGCGGTAAATAGGAAAGATCCTACCCTTGCTGTCTTGAATCGTTGTTAATTTAGTATCCCTTCCTGAGATACTGTTGCTGTCGAGGATCGCTTTCCGGAATCGTCCCTGCGTAAGGGCTGCGAGGCTGGATCGTAAGAGGGATGAGTCTCCAACGTAGCGGGTTTCCTGTGCTGATCGGCTTGCCTTGGCCGGAAGAAGGCGACGGAGCAGGTTGTTGAAGAGCCACTGGAACGGTGGTGTTCGAACGAAGAGACGAAAGGGCTTCGATGCCCAAGTAATCGCGCATAAGTCGGCGTAGGTAATTCTTCCGTCCCGCACGTCGAGCTTTACGTTTCGGATTGAGACACATTCGCGTCTAGTTCCAGCAATCCGGATACGAATCGGATAAGCGGCGGTCCGCTCTAACCTATCGGTCCAGAAGGGTGAAACGTCGACTATATCCGCACGTAGTTTCCGCTGTGGATCGGCGAAGTTAAGCGGCGGTCCGCTCTAACCAGCCGGTTACCAAGGTCAACTAGCGATTGGATTCGAATGATGGATATCCACGCGATAGCTCGTGGAAGAATTCGTAGATAATAATGAAATTAGTGGATAATAATCAAATTTAAACTTGTACATGTAAGGTAAAATAAAATATATTCTAATATAAACCTAAGCTTACACTGACTTCCCTAAGGCTAAGTTAAAGATAGACTTAACGTTTAGAATTGGAATGAATTGACTTGAACTAGAATTGAAGTAGAATTAGAAACACCTCCGATTGAGGCATTGAGAGCGAGATTGGAACTCCTCGGTTCGAAGGACTGATCGGAACTGATCTTCAGCTCGCGTGTCCGCGACCTCCTCGAGTCGCGTGGCGTGCGAGTCGCTGGACCCCGGAGTGGGGTGGCCGCTCGGCCCGCGAAGTGGGGCGGCCGGTCGGAGTGGGGCGCGGCTCGCGTTAAGCGTGAGCCGCGCGCGTCGGACGGTTGCTTGGGCGTATCGAAACTTATGACTATGAGAATTCGCAGATATATTAGGAACTATGTGTGTGTTGTTTGCGTATGTACATTAGTTGTGTCGTGTACTTAATTCTAGGACGTTCTTATGAATACACATTATCAAAATAAGAATAATGGGAGGATGGCGTAGGCGAATCGGTGAGATGCTCGGTGATCTGTTCGTGCGGCTGAAGGCTGCATGTCTCCCAACTCTGGCGATAGCGCGCATCGTCGCGCGGTCGTACGGTCGATCTCCTGGGTGCTCGTGGATATCTGGCTGCCTTAGCTCGGCGTTCGGTCTGCTTTCCCGTGTATGAAGGCGCTCTTTCCACGCATTTGGATGCGGCTGGCGGTAGATGCGTCGCTGCCGGATGCTGTGGGCGGCGCTGGGGGGTGGAAGGCGGCACGCCGGACGTTACACCTCCCCCCATACAAAAGGAATCTTGGCAATGCCAAGATCTCCTGTCTGGTACGTGCGGATTGTTTGAGGGTTGCAGATTCGTCGTCCTGCCGGTTGGCTGCCGATGTACATAGGAGTGCCGGCCGGATGAACTATGGCGGGCTCGCTTCACCTCTGCGGAGTAACCTTCCAAATGATGTTTGATGCCACTAGATTCGCCGGCACTTAAACTTTCACTGTTTTCACTTGAGTTTGTGGAAGTTGTCTCACTTTGCACTATTTTGCATTCAGTCTTTGTTTCTCTCACTCCACTCATCCTTTTACATAACTTTAACTTATTACTATGAACTATTTTATAACGATCCTTAATTGCTAACTTGACATTATTATTACTCAAAATTTCGACGATCCTGTATGGGCCTACGTATTGGGACTCAAACTTATGTCTGTTGGGTTCCCTAAGTAGGAAGACCCATTGCCCAGCTTCGAATTTTTGAGTATTGGTCTTTTTATCGTAATAATATTTTGCTCGACGTTTCGCATTGTCGAGGTTTTCTCGCGCAATTCGCTGGGATCTGGTGATTTTCTCGTTTAACATGATTAAGTAGTCGGAATATGTTTCGTTTTCGGTACTGTCTTGGAACGGTGTTTCGGATGGTGTCCTAGCTATTCGACCGAAGACGAGTTCGTGCGGTGTGTAAAGGGTGCCTTCGTGTACACTGGTGTTGTAAGAAAACATGGCATAAGGAAGCCATCTTTTCCAATCGCCACTGGTGTCGATGTAATGTTTTAAATACTCAGCAAGAACATGGTGTGATCTCTCCACCGAACCATTCGTTTGTGGGTGGAAGGCTGTGGATTTGTATTGTTTTATTCTGAATTTAACGGCTATGGCTTTAATAAGACTATTGATGAAATTCGACCCCTGGTCGGTCAAGATGCCTTTCGGACATCCAAATTTACAAATAAATTCTGTGATGAGTGCATCTGCTATATCGACGGCTGTAGTTTGTTTGAGAGGAATAGCGACGGAATATTTAGTTAGAAGGTCCTGGATAGTGAGGATATGTGTATATTCATCCGGGGTTATTGGAAGGGGGCCCATGACGTCCATTGAGATCTTATCAAAAGCGCATCCTGGTGTGTCTGTTAAAGTCAATGGTTGTCGTGTTTTTACTCTAACTAATTTTTCGCGTTGGCAACTCCTACATTTGCTTATATAATTTTGGATTTCGGTTTTCATGTTAGGCCAGAAGTATTTTTCCCGAATGCGAGAGTATGTCTTGTTTACTCCCTTGTGGCCTCCTATTGGTGTATCGTGATTTTCTTGAATTATTTTTGTTCTATGTTCTACCGGTGGAATGTGAATAAGTCCTTGACAGACAGTAATTTGAATTGGCATTTCATAAAATAAATCTTGTAAAGCTTTTTGTATTTGTGACCATGGAATTGAATCTAAGGCTGTCTGTGCGATACTAATTGTTTGCAACTGCAGTTCACTGACTACGTCGAATAATGATCGTAAAGATTCTATTACGATTTGATAGTCAATAGCGCGGCTTTCATGTTCAATTATTGGAAGTTGAACTTGATAGAAATCGTCGATTTTAATGACTCTGGCTTTAGTGAGAACTACGTCATTTTTACTGAAGAAAAATTTTCCGGCTTTTTCCATTTCCTTCGCGCCTGCGTCATAGGAATGACCTGATTTTGTAATGAAAATAACGTTGTTATCTCGTCTGGTTGCTATCGTGTCCCTTGTGAACTTAAATAATGGCTCTAACCTGACATGTTCGTTTGGTAATGGTGTATAAATTTCTTCTTTATCGGTCGCTGTACGTGGTGTCGGTAACGTCGGTAATGTCGGTAATTTTAATGTTTCGCGTGGTAACGTTTCTGGTGCGCCATGGTCGTCTGAGCTAGGTGAAGGCGGAGGTGGAGGTGGAACAACGGATTTCTTTTGTTGACGGGATTTAGGATACGGTTCAAAAATATTTTCATCGGATGAGGACGACTGTGTGATTGGAAGAACTTTGACTGGATTCCGTGATAGGGCATCTGCATTAAGATTGGTTTTTCCCGTTTTATAAATCATTTCGTAATTGTATTCCGCGAGCTTCAGCCTCCACCGCACAAGACGGCTGGATGGATCTTTAACGGAATTCATCCACACCAGTGGACGGTGGTCTGTGACTAACTTGAACTGATTACCATATATATAAGGCCTAAAGTGATGCACCGCGTACACGATAGCTAGACATTCTTTCTCGATAGTCGAATAGTTTCGTTCTGCAGAATTCAAGAGTCTTGATGTGTAAGCAATTGGTAAGTCGCGGCCTATCGGGCCCTGACTGAGCACCGCACCTATGGCATCCGCTGATGCGTCTGTAGTTATTATAAAAGGCAGCTTAAAGTTAGGATACTGGAGTATCGGTGCTTCACATAAGGCGTCTCGTAGCTTCACAAAGGCGTTCTGTTGCTCATTACGCCACACGAACGGAGTGTCCTTTTTCAAGAGGTTTGTTAATGGCTTAGCGACGTTGGAGAAATTTGAGATAAACCGTCTGTAATAACCTGCGAGTCCCAGGAACTGCTTGATCTGTTTACAATTTGTCGGGCGAGGAAATTCTCGAACGGCTCTGACTTTCGACGGATCGGGTTTCACCCCGCTTTCGCTGATAATGTGCCCGAGGTAGCTTACTTCGCGTCTTAAAAATTCACATTTGTCAGGCTGGAGTACCAAATTAGCCTCTCTCAGTCTGCGCGTTAATTTCTCATATTTTATGGCGTGCTCTTGAAGAGAGCTAGCGTATAAAACTATATCATCAAGATATACGAAGAGCTCGTTACCTTGAAGCCCCGCGAGCACACTATCCATCAGTCGCTGAAACGTTGCGGGCGCGTTTTTTAAACCAAAAGGCATTCGGGTAAATTCATAATGTCCATTCGGCGTGGAAAAAGCTGTTTTATGTGCATCAGCGGGTTCCATCGGAATCTGATGGAAACCGCTGGCTAAGTCAAATGTGCTAAAATATTTAGCGCTGCCTAACTGATCCAGGATTTCCGTGATGCATGGCAAAGGATAAGCGTCGGCGATTGATTTCTCGTTCAAGGCTCTATAATCAATAACCACTCGCCAACGCTTGTTCCCTTGCGAATCAGCTTTCTTCGGAACAACCCATAACGGTGAGTTGTAGGGCGATTTAGAATCGCGGATAATGCCGTTTTGTAAAAGTTTTTCGATTTGGTCCCGAATCTCCTCTTTGTGTATGGGAGGGAATCTATATTGTTTTACATTAATAGGTCTGTCGTCGACCGTAGGGATCTTGTGTGTAGCCGCGCTTGTATGACCTAGAGTATCGCCTTCTACATAAAATAAATCTTGAGTTTTATCTACCAATTTTAAAACGTGCTGCTTTTCTTCTTGGTTGAGGTGATCTAATCGTAACATTTCTATTACTTTTTCGAGGCGAGATTTCGGCGCATTTACGGAGGGTTGTGTTGACCTGGGTTTTACAACTGAACTGGCTACCTGAGCGTATGTCGGTTTCGTCCTGACACTAAGAGGAGTTTCGTACATAGAATTTGCATTTGAACGCGAAACTGAATTAATTGATTTCCCATCTTTGGATATGCCGGTCGGAGCGGCGGAAACGTTTACGGATTCTGACCGTGATTTTGGATTTGAACTGGATTCGTCGGATTTAGTAAAAACTGTGAAGAGCGCGGGGCTGTCTTCTACGGATTTGAATGAATTTTTCGCTACTGGTTCGAGCTTCACTTGTGGCAGAGCTATTTCGACCGTCTTGTCGGTCGAGTTGATTACTCGAGTAATCGCTATCCCTTCGTTAACTCTAACCAGTGCATTGCCGAAAAATATTCCGGGCGCGATGTCTAATCTGGGGATTATTCCCTGGGATATTCCAGAATTAATTATTCTGACTTTAACCCCGATGTTCATGCGCGGCGGAATAGAGACCCTTTCATCGGTCTTTAGAAAATCGTTCACAGGTATATCGACCTTTCCCGAGGTCTTCGGCTTTTGTTTCTGCGGCTTGCTCGTCGTCGGATTGACCTTGTCGAATGTTATAGAAGGATTGCCTTTAGGCGGAATAACTTGATCGGTTTCGATATTTGAAATTTCGCGACGAAATGGAATTGTTTTCCCGTGCCACTTGATCTGGCATTTCGGGAACGATATTTCGGCATCCGCGCAAAATCCGGATCCTAGAATCCCATCCGGACCGAGGGGAAAATTATCGTTTACCACGTTGAATGGTACCACGCGATCGAATAAAACTATATTCACGGTACCGACGGTCGACGTTTTCCCATTGGTTACACCCGTTATAACGACTGTTTCGGCGGTGTCGATTCGTGCGACGGAAGATAACGCGGAGCGTTTAATTATATTTATTTCGGCGCCCGTGTCTATCATAAACTCGGTAGGTTGAATTAACGCGACCGATTCTAATACGACACTAGGCGTGTTGGTTTTGCCGGTTAAGTTTACTGCGGCATCGTATCGTCGATTTCCGCGGTTTGGTCGTTCAGTGCGAGAGATCGAATTTGCTGGTTGGCCTCGCGTCCTGTCTCGCGGCGCGGAAGGAGGCCACTCCCGTTTCCCGATGCCCGAATATTATTGTAGTATTGCCGTTTTCGGCATTCCTCGATTTCGTGACCCGGCGTTTTGCAATACCGACAATATTTTTCACGGGGTGTGGTCGGGCGCGGTTGATCGTATGCGGCCCTGGGAGCCGGAGTGTCGCGTGAAATAACGGGACGGTGCAAATTAGGCGCTTGTCGTGGCGGAATTGACCTGCGGCAATCCCTCGCGTAATGGCTTGTGTTATGGCAATTCGAGCAAACTATTTCGTTTCGCCTTGCACGAATTTCAGTTGTAGGTCGAGAATTTACTAAACGTTCGCGATCTAACTCGTATCTCTTGTATAGGTCCCTAGCGCGTGCGAATGCCTCTTGATGCGAATGAATCGTGTGAACGGGAATTTGGACGCGTATTTCCGGGATTAGCCCGTCCGTGAAACAACGTAATGTTAATTCATCTACGTTAGACGTCCCGCGTTCGGAAGCGTAAGGCGTTAATCTTTCGCAATCTATGATCGCTGTTCGTAAATCCTTTACACGGCTGATGTAGTCGAGGATGTGTTCTCCCGACTTCATGTAGATATTAGTGAGCTCCCCACGATAATGGTCCGCGGATCTAATTGCACCGAAAGAGCTTCGTAATATATCCGTCAATTCTAATATAGATTGACACGGTTCGTCTTCTAAGGCTAAGTACGCGCGGCCCTTCAATTTGCTCTTGATTAATCGCGTGAAAGTGCGTTCACAACCGTTTGGGATCAATTCGTAAGCACGCTTACATGCACGAGTGAATTGCAATACGGGCATGTTCTGCCCATCGTAATGCGGTACTGCCTCCAATGCTTGTTTCAATGATAACTCGTCATGCTGCGAGTTTGCGATTTCCGTGTTCGAATTTTGTAGCGGCGATACGTTTCGTTGTGCGAAATCTAAAGGAACGGTATCGGATCTAGTAGCGTCTTGTGATCGTCGAAGTGATTCTAATTCGCGGCGCATTTCCTCTATCTGCTGCATTAATTGAACGGTATTGTCGGCCGGTCTACTAATATCTACGGTTTCAGCGGTTCGCGGAACTGGATCGGCAAGAGCGTCCTGGTAATCGATATTCCTAACGGCTCTCTTATCGCGGTCCGCGTCGGTACCTGCGGCGGCGGCTCGGATCGGTTGATGACGCGTTTTGGTAGGCGTTCGTGTCGCCATGGCTGGTCGCGTTTCTTCGTAGCCGAATTTCTAGAATTAATGCGAATCTATCCCACCGCTGTCACCAAATTTCGTGTCACGTCGCGAGGGTGGAAAATTTCCGTTTTATTCGCGGATGACACGCAGCCAGAAAACGGACTCGGCACGCTTAATTGCGACGGGTTCCGGGTTCCTTTCGTGGGACAACGAACACTTTCAAAACGCGATCGCGGTAAATAGGAAAGATCCTACCCTTGCTGTCTTGAATCGTTGTTAATTTAGTATCCCTTCCTGAGATACTGTTGCTGTCGAGGATCGCTTTCCGGAATCGTCCCTGCGTAAGGGCTGCGAGGCTGGATCGTAAGAGGGATGAGTCTCCAACGTAGCGGGTTTCCTGTGCTGATCGGCTTGCCTTGGCCGGAAGAAGGCGACGGAGCAGGTTGTTGAAGAGCCACTGGAACGGTGGTGTTCGAACGAAGAGACGAAAGGGCTTCGATGCCCAAGTAATCGCGCATAAGTCGGCGTAGGTAATTCTTCCGTCCCGCACGTCGAGCTTTACGTTTCGGATTGAGACACATTCGCGTCTAGTTCCAGCAATCCGGATACGAATCGGATAAGCGGCGGTCCGCTCTAACCTATCGGTCCAGAAGGGTGAAACGTCGACTATATCCGCACGTAGTTTCCGCTGTGGATCGGCGAAGTTAAGCGGCGGTCCGCTCTAACCAGCCGGTTACCAAGGTCAACTAGCGATTGGATTCGAATGATGGATATCCACGCGATAGCTCGTGGAAGAATTCGTAGATAATAATGAAATTAGTGGATAATAATCAAATTTAAACTTGTACATGTAAGGTAAAATAAAATATATTCTAATATAAACCTAAGCTTACACTGACTTCCCTAAGGCTAAGTTAAAGATAGACTTAACGTTTAGAATTGGAATGAATTGACTTGAACTAGAATTGAAGTAGAATTAGAAACACCTCCGATTGAGGCATTGAGAGCGAGATTGGAACTCCTCGGTTCGAAGGACTGATCGGAACTGATCTTCAGCTCGCGTGTCCGCGACCTCCTCGAGTCGCGTGGCGTGCGAGTCGCTGGACCCCGGAGTGGGGTGGCCGCTCGGCCCGCGAAGTGGGGCGGCCGGTCGGAGTGGGGCGCGGCTCGCGTTAAGCGTGAGCCGCGCGCGTCGGACGGTTGCTTGGGCGTATCGAAACTTATGACTATGAGAATTCGCAGATATATTAGGAACTATGTGTGTGTTGTTTGCGTATGTACATTAGTTGTGTCGTGTACTTAATTCTAGGACGTTCTTATGAATACACATTATCAAAATAAGAATAATGGGAGGATGGCGTAGGCGAATCGGTGAGATGCTCGGTGATCTGTTCGTGCGGCTGAAGGCTGCATGTCTCCCAACTCTGGCGATAGCGCGCATCGTCGCGCGGTCGTACGGTCGATCTCCTGGGTGCTCGTGGATATCTGGCTGCCTTAGCTCGGCGTTCGGTCTGCTTTCCCGTGTATGAAGGCGCTCTTTCCACGCATTTGGATGCGGCTGGCGGTAGATGCGTCGCTGCCGGATGCTGTGGGCGGCGCTGGGGGGTGGAAGGCGGCACGCCGGACGTTACACATCTCATTTTTATGTTTCATGGTAAGATATAATATGATTTGCGAAGTGTTACGTATTCCTCGTCTACACTTCAAAGGAATGTGAATACGACACTTCTTTGTTAGGAAATAGCGTCTGCAGATGTCTAGGTTTCGTAGCAATAGAGTTCTAATGCTTCTTAAAACGCGATATCGCATCTCATTTCTATGTTTCATGGTAAGATGTAATATGATTTGCGAAGTGTTATGTATTCCTCCTCTACACTTCAAATGAATGTAAATGCGACACATCCTTGCAAGGAAATAGCGTTTGCAGATGTCTACGTATCGTAGCAATAGAGTTCATATGATTCTTAAAACGCGATATCGCATCGCATTTCTATGTTTCGTGGTAAGATATAATACGATTTGCGAAGTGTTACCTACTCCTCGTCTACACTGCAAATGAATGTAAATGCGACACTTCCTTGAAAGGAAATAGCGTCTACAGATGTCTAGGTATCGTAGCGATAGTGTTCTAGTGCTACTCAACACACAATATCGCATTTCATTTCTATTTTTCATGGTAAGATATAATATCATTTGCGAAGTGTCATGTATTCCTCGTCTACACTTCAAATGAATGTAAATGCGACACTTCCTTGCTAGGAAATAGCGTTTGCAAATGTCTACCTATCGTAGCAATAGTGTTCCTATGATTCTTAAAACGCGATATCGTATCTCATTTCTATGTTTCATGGTAAGATATAATATGATTTGCGAAGTGTTACGTATTCCTCGTCTACACTTCAAATGAATGTAAATGCGACACTTCCTTGCAAAGAAATAGTGTTTGCAGATGTCTACGTATCGTAGCAATAGATTTCTAATGCTCCTTAAAACGCGATATCGCATCTCATATCTATGTTTCATGATAAGATATAATATACATTGCGAAGTGTTATGCATTCCTCGTATACGATTCAAATGAATGTAAATGCGACACTTCCTTGCAAGGAAATAGCGTTTGCAGTTGTCTACGTATCGTAGCAATAGAGTTCTTATGATTCTTAAAACGCGATATCGCATCTCATTTCTATGTTTCATGGTAAGATATAATATGATTTGCGGAGTGCTATGTATTCCTCGTCTACACTTCAAAGGAATGTGAATACGACACTTCCTCGCTAGGAAATAGCGATTGCAGATGTCTACGTTTCGTAGCAATAGATTTTTAATGCTCCTTCAAACGCGATATCGCATCTCATTTCTATGTTTCATGGTAAGATATAATATGATTTGCGAAGTGTCATGTATTCCTCGTCCACACTTCAAATGAATGTAAATGCGACACTTCCTAGCAAGGAAATAGCGTTTGCAGATGTCTACGTATAGTAGCAATAGATTTCTAATGCTTCTTAAAACGCGATATCGCATCTCATTTCTATGTTTCATGGTAAGATATATTATGATTTGCGAAGTGTCCTGTATTCCTCGTCTACACTTCAAATGAATGTAAATGCGACACTTCCTCGCCAGGAAAGAGCGTTTGCAGATGTCTACGTATCGTAGCAATAGAGTTCTAATGCTTCTTAAAACGCGATATCGCATCTCATTTCTATGTTTCATGGTAAGATGTAATATGATTTGCGAAGTGTTATGTATTCCTCCTCTACACTTCAAATGAATGTAAATGTGACACTTCCTTGTAAGGAAATAGCGTTTGCAAATGTCTACCTATCGTAGCAATAGTGTTCTAATGCTTCTTAAAACGCGATATCGCATCTCATTTCTATGTTTCATGGTAAGATATAATATGATTTGCGAAGTGTCATGTATTCCTCGTCTACACTTCAAATGAATGTAAATGCGACACTTCCTAGCAAGGAAATAGCATTTGCAGATGTCTACGTATAGTAGCAGTAGATTTCTAATGCTTCTTAAAACGCGATATCGCATCTCATTTCTATGTTTCATGGTAAGATATATTATGATTTGCGAAGTGTCCTGTATTCCTCGTCTACACTTCAAATGAATGTAAATGCGACACTTCCTCGCTAGGAAAGAGCGTTTGCAGATGTCTACGTATCGTAGCAATAGAGTTCTAATGCTTCTTAAAACGCGATATCGCATCTCATTTCTATGTTTCATGGTAAGATGTAATATGATTTGCGAAGTGTTATGTATTCCTCCTCTACACTTGAAATGAATGTAAATGTGACACTTCCTTGTAAGGAAATAGCGTTTGCAAATGTCTACCTATCGTAGCAATAGTGTTCTAATGCTTCTTAAAACGCGATATCGCATCTCATTTCTATGTTTCATGGTAAGATATAATATGATTTGCGAAGTGTCATGTATTCCTCGTCTACACTTCAAATGAATGTAAATGCGACACTTCCTAGCAAGGAAATAGCGTTTGCAGATGTCTACGTATAGTAGCAATAGATTTCTAATGCTTCTTAAAACGCGATATCGCATCTCATTTCTATGTTTCATGGTAAGATATATTATGATTTGCGAAGTGTCCTGTATTCCTCGTCTACACTTCAAATGAATGTAAATGCGACACTTCCTCGCTAGGAAAGAGCGTTTGCAGATGTCTACGTATCGTAGCAATAGAGTTCTAATGCTTCTTAAAACGCGATATCGCATCTCATTTCTATGTTTCATGGTAAGATGTAATATGATTTGCGAAGTGTTATGTATTCCTCCTCTACACTTGAAATGAATGTAAATGTGACACTTCCTTGTAAGGAAATAGCGTTTGCAAATGTCTACCTATCGTAGCAATAGTGTTCTAATGCTTCTTAAAACGCGATATCGCATCTCATTTCTATGTTTCATGGTAAGATATAATATGATTTGCGAAGTGTCATGTATTCCTCGTCTACACTCCAAATGAATGTAAATGCGACACTTCCTAGCAAGGAAATAGCGTTTGCAGATGTCTACGTATAGTAGCAATAGATTTCTAATGCTTCTTAAAACGCGATATCGCATCTCATTTCTATGTTTCATGGTAAGATATATTATGATTTGCGAAGTGTCCTGTATTCCTCGTCTACACTTCAAATGAATGTAAATGCGACACTTCCTCGCTAGGAAAGAGCGTTTGCAGATGTCTACGTATCGTAGCAATAGAGTTCTAATGCTTCTTAAAACGCGATATCGCATCTCATTTCTATGTTTCATGGTAAGATGTAATATGATTTGCGAAGTGTCATGTATTCCTCGTCTACACTTCAAATGAATGTAAATGCGACACTTGTTTGTTAGGAAATAGCGTCTGCAGATGTCTAGGTTTCGTAGCAATAGAGTTCTAATGCTTCTTAAAACGCGATATCGCATCTTATTTCTATGTTTCATGGTAAGATGTAATATGATTTGCGAAGTGTTATGTATTCCTCCTCTACACTTCAAATGAATGTAAATGCGACACATCCTTGCAAGGAAATAGCGTTTGCAGATGTCCACGTATCGTAGCAATAGAGTTCATATGATTCTTAAAACGCGATATCGCATCGCATTTCTATGTTTCGTGGTAAGATATAATACGATTTGCGAAGTGTTACCTACTCCTCGTCTACACTGCAAATGAATGTAAAGGCGACACTTCCTTGAAAGGAAATAGCGTCTACAGATGTCTAGGTATCGTAGCGATAGTGTTCTAGTGCTTCTCAACACACAATATCGCATTTCATTTCTATTTTTCATGGTAAGATATAATATCATTTGCGAAGTGTCATGTATTCCTCGTCTACACTTCAAATGAATGTAAATGCGACACTTCCTTGCTAGGAAATAGCGTTTGCAAATGTCTACCTATCGTAGCAATAGTGTTCCTATGATTCTTAAAACGCGATATCGTATCTCATTTCTATGTTTCATGGTAAGATATAATATGATTTGCGAAGTGTTATGTATTCCTCGTCTACACTTCAAATGAATGTAAATGCGACACTTCCTTGCTAGGAAATAGCGTCTGCAGATGTCTACCTATCGTAGAAATAGAGTTCTTATGATTCTTAAAACGCGATATCGCATCTCATTTCTATGTTTCATGGTAAGATATAATATGATATGCGAAGTGTTACGTATTCCTCGTCTACACTTCAAATGAATGTAAATGCGACACTTCCTTGCAAAGAAATAGTGTTTGCAGATGTCTACGTATCGTAGCAATAGATTTCTAATGCTTCTTAAAACGCGATATCGCATCTCATATCTATGTTTCATGATAAGATATAATATACATTGCGAAGTGTTATTCATTCCTCGTATACGATTCAAATCAATGTAAATGCGACAATTCCTCGCAAGGAAATAGCGTTTGCAGTTGTCTACGTATCGTAGCAATAGAGTTCTTATGATTCTTAAAACGCGATATCGCATCTCATTTTTATGTTTCATGATAAGATATAATATACATTGCGAAGTGTTATGCATACCTCGTATACGATTCAAATGAATGCAAATGCGACACTTCCTTGCAAGGAAATAGCGTTTGCAGTTGTCTACGTATCGTAGCAATAGAGTTCTTATGATTCTTAAAACACGATATCGCATCTCATTTCTATGTTTCATGGTAAGATATAATATGATTTGCGGAGTGCTATGTATTCCTCGTCTACACTTCAAAGGAATGTGAATACGACACTTCCTCGCTAGGAAATAGCGATTGCAGATGTCTACGTTTCGTAGCAATAGATTTTTAATGCTCCTTCAAACGCGATATCGCATCTCATTTCTATGTTTCATGGTAAGATGTAATATGATTTGCGAAGTGTTATGTATTCCACCTCTACACTTCAATTGAATGTAAATGTGACACTTCCTTGTAAGGAAATAGCGTTTGCAAATGTCTACCTATCGTAGCAATAGTGTTCTAATGCTTCTTAAAACGCGATATCGCATCTCATTTCTATGTTTCATGGTAAGATATAATATGATTTGCGAAGTGTCATGTATTCCTCGTCTACACTTCAAATGAATGTAAATGCGACACTTGTTTGTTAGGAAATAGCGTCTGCAGATGTCTAGGTTTCGTAGCAATAGAGTTCTAATGCTTCTTAAAACGCGATATCGCATCTTATTTCTATGTTTCATGGTAAGATGTAATATGATTTGCGAAGTGTTATGTATTCCTCCTCTACACTTCAAATGAATGTAAATGCGACACATCCTTGCAAGGAAATAGCGTTTGCAGATGTCTACGTATCGTAGCAATAGAGTTCATATGATTCTTAAAACGCGATATCGCATCGCATTTCTATGTTTCGTGGTAAGATATAATACGATTTGCGAAGTGTTACCTACTCCTCGTCTACACTGCAAATGAATGTAAATGCGACACTTCCTTGAAAGGAAATAGCGTCTACAGATGTCTAGGTATCGTAGAGATTGTGTTCTAGTGCTTCTCAACACACAATATCGCATTTCATTTCTATTTTTCATGGTAAGATATAATATGATTTGCGAAGTGTCATGTATTCCTCGTCTACACTTCAAATGAATGTAAATGCGACACTTCCTTGCTAGGAAATAGCGTTTGCAAATGTCTACCTATCGTAGCAATAGTGTTCCTATGATTCTTAAAACGCGATATCGTATCTCATTTCTATGTTTCATGGTAAGATATAATATGATTTGCGAAGTGTTACGTATTCCTCGTCTACACTTCAAATGAATGTAAATGCGACACTTCCTTGCAAAGAAATAGTGTTTGCAGATGTCTACGTATCGTAGCAATAGATTTCTAATGCTCCTTAAAACGCGATATCGCATCTCATATCTATGTTTCATGATAAGATATAATATACATTGCGAAGTGTTATGCATTCCTCGTATACGATTCAAATGAATGTAAATGCGACACTTCCTTGCAAGGAAATAGCGTTTGCAGTTGTCTACGTATCGTAGCAATAGAGTTCTTATGATTCTTAAAACGCGATATCGCATCTCATTTCTATGTTTCATGGTAAGATATAATATGATTTGCGGAGTGCTATGTATTCCTCGTCTACACTTCAAAGGAATGTGAATACGACACTTCCTCGCTAGGAAATAGCGATTGCAGATGTCTACGTTTCGTAGCAATAGATTTTTAATGCTCCTTCAAACGCGATATCGCATCTCATTTCTATGTTTCATGGTAAGATATAATATGATTTGCGAAGTGTCATGTATTCCTCGTCCACACTTCAAATGAATGTAAATGCGACACTTCCTAGCAAGGAAATAGCGTTTGCAGATGTCTACGTATAGTAGCAATAGATTTCTAATGCTTCTTAAAACGCGATATCGCATCTCATTTCTATGTTTCATGGTAAGATATATTATGATTTGCGAAGTGTCCTGTATTCCTCGTCTACACTTCAAATGAATGTAAATGCGACACTTCCTCGCTAGGAAAGAGCGTTTGCAGATGTCTACGTATCGTAGCAATAGAGTTCTAATGCTTCTTAAAACGCGATATCGCATCTCATTTCTATGTTTCATGGTAAGATGTAATATGATTTGCGAAGTGTTATGTATTCCTCCTCTACACTTCAAATGAATGTAAATGTGACACTTCCTTGTAAGGAAATAGCGTTTGCAAATGTCTACCTATCGTAGCAATAGTGTTCTAATGCTTCTTAAAACGCGATATCGCATCTCATTTCTATGTTTCATGGTAAGATATAATATGATTTGCGAAGTGTCATGTATTCCTCGTCTACACTTCAAATGAATGTAAATGCGACACTTCCTAGCAAGGAAATAGCGTTTGCAGATGTCTACGTATAGTAGCAATAGATTTCTAATGCTTCTTAAAACGCGATATCGCATCTCATTTCTATGTTTCATGGTAAGATATATTATGATTTGCGAAGTGTCCTGTATTCCTCGTCTACACTTCAAATGAATGTAAATGCGACACTTCCTCGCTAGGAAAGAGCGTTTGCAGATGTCTACGTATCGTAGCAATAGAGTTCTAATGCTTCTTAAAACGCGATATCGCATCTCATTTCTATGTTTCATGGTAAGATGTAATATGATTTGCGAAGTGTTATGTATTCCTCCTCTACACTTGAAATGAATGTAAATGTGACACTTCCTTGTAAGGAAATAGCGTTTGCAAATGTCTACCTATCGTAGCAATAGTGTTCTAATGCTTCTTAAAACGCGATATCGCATCTCATTTCTATGTTTCATGGTAAGATATAATATGATTTGCGAAGTGTCATGTATTCCTCGTCTACACTTCAAATGAATGTAAATGCGACACTTCCTAGCAAGGAAATAGCGTTTGCAGATGTCTACGTATAGTAGCAATAGATTTCTAATGCTTCTTAAAACGCGATATCGCATCTCATTTCTATGTTTCATGGTAAGATATATTATGATTTGCGAAGTGTCCTGTATTCCTCGTCTACACTTCAAATGAATGTAAATGCGACACTTCCTCGCTAGGAAAGAGCGTTTGCAGATGTCTACGTATCGTAGCAATAGAGTTCTAATGCTTCTTAAAACGCGATATCGCATCTCATTTCTATGTTTCATGGTAAGATGTAATATGATTTGCGAAGTGTTATGTATTCCTCCTCTACACTTGAAATGAATGTAAATGTGACACTTCCTTGTAAGGAAATAGCGTTTGCAAATGTCTACCTATCGTAGCAATAGTGTTCTAATGCTTCTTAAAACGCGATATCGCATCTCATTTCTATGTTTCATGGTAAGATATAATATGATTTGCGAAGTGTCATGTATTCCTCGTCTACACTCCAAATGAATGTAAATGCGACACTTCCTAGCAAGGAAATAGCGTTTGCAGATGTCTACGTATAGTAGCAATAGATTTCTAATGCTTCTTAAAACGCGATATCGCATCTCATTTCTATGTTTCATGGTAAGATATATTATGATTTGCGAAGTGTCCTGTATTCCTCGTCTACACTTCAAATGAATGTAAATGCGACACTTCCTAGCAAGGAAATAGCGTTTGCAGATGTCTACGTATAGTAGCAATAGATTTCTAATGCTTCTTAAAACGCGATATCGCATCTCATTTCTATGTTTCATGGTAAGATATATTATGATTTGCGAAGTGTCCTGTATTCCTCGTCTACACTTCAAATGAATGTAAATGCGACACTTCCTCGCTAGGAAAGAGCGTTTGCAGATGTCTACGTATCGTAGCAATAGAGTTCTAATGCTTCTTAAAACGCGATATCGCATCTCATTTCTATGTTTCATGGTAAGATGTAATATGATTTGCGAAGTGTTATGTATTCCTCCTCTACACTTCAAATGAATGTAAATGCGACACATCCTTGCAAGGAAATAGCGTTTGCAGATGTCTACGTATCGTAGCAATAGAGTTCATATGATTCTTAAAACGCGATATCGCATCGCATTTCTATGTTTCGTGGTAAGATATAATACGATTTGCGAAGTGTTACCTACTCCTCGTCTACACTGCAAATGAATGTAAATGCGACACTTCCTTGAAAGGAAATAGCGTCTACAGATGTCTAGGTATCGTAGCGATAGTGTTCTAGTGCTTCTCAACACACAATATCGCATTTCATTTCTATTTTTCATGGTAAGATATAATATCATTTGCGAAGTGTCATGTATTCCTCGTCTACACTTCAAATGAATGTAAATGCGACACTTCCTTGCTAGGAAATAGCGTTTGCAAATGTCTACCTATCGTAGCAATAGTGTTCCTATGATTCTTAAAACGCGATATCGTATCTCATTTCTATGTTTCATGGTAAGATATAATATGATTTGCGAAGTGTTATGTATTCCTCGTCTACACTTCAAATGAATGTAAATGCGACACTTCCTTGCTAGGAAATAGCGTCTGCAGATGTCTACCTATCGTAGAAATAGAGTTCTTATGATTCTTAAAACGCGATATCGCATCTCATTTCTATGTTTCATGGTAAGATATAATATGATTTGCGAAGTGTTACGTATTCCTCGTCTACACTTCAAATGAATGTAAATGCGACACTTCCTTGCAAAGAAATAGTGTTTGCAGATGTCTACGTATCGTAGCAATAGATTTCTAATGCTTCTTAAAACGCGATATCGCATCTCATATCTATGTTTCATGATAAGATATAATATACATTGCGAAGTGTTATTCATTCCTCGTATACGATTCAAATGAATGTAAATGCGACAATTCCTCGCAAGGAAATAGCGTTTGCAGTTGTCTACGTATCGTAGCAATAGAGTTCTTATGATTCTTAAAACGCGATATCGCATCTCATTTTTATGTTTCATGGTAAGATATAATATGATTTGCGAAGTGTTACGTATTCCTCGTCTACACTTCAAATCAATGTAAATGCGACACTTCCTTGCAAAGAAATAGCGTTTGCAGATGTCTACGTATTGTAGCAATAGATTTCTAATGCTCCTTAAAACGCGATATCGCATCTCATATCTATGTTTCATGATAAGATATAATATACATTGCGAAGTGTTATGCATTCCTCGTATACGATTCAAATGAATGTAAATGCGACACTTCCTTGCAAGGAAATAGCGTTTGCAGTTGTCTACGTATCGTAGCAATAGAGTTCTTATGATTCTTAAAACGCTATAACGCATCTCATTTCTATGTTTCATGGTAAGATATAATATGATTTGCGGAGTGCTATGTATTCCTCGTCTACACTTCAAAGGAATGTGAATACGACACTTCCTCGCTAGGAAATAGCGATTGCAGATGTCTACCTATCGTAGCAATAGTGTTCTAATGCTTCTTAAAACGCGATATCGCATCTCATTTCTATGTTTCATGGTGAGATATAATATGATTTGCGAAGTGTCATGTATTCCTCGTCTACACATCAAATGAATGTAAATGCGACACTTCCTTGCTAGGAAATAGCGTCTGCAGATGTCTAGGTATCGTAGCGATAGAGTTCTAATGCTTCTTAAAACGCGATATCGCATCTCATTTCTATGTTTCATGGTAAGATATAATATGATTTGCGAAGTGTCATGTATTCCTCGTCTACACTTCAAATGAATGTAAATGCGACACTTCCTAGCAAGGAAATAGCGTTTGCAGATGTCTACGTATAGTAGCAATAGATTTCTAATGCTTCTTAAAACGCGATATCGCATCTCATTTCTATGTTTCATGGTAAGATATATTATGATTTGCGAAGTGTTATGTATTCCTCGTCTACACTTCAAATGAATGTAAATGCGACACTTCCTTGCTAGGAAATAGCGTTTGCAAATGTCTACCTATCGTAGCAATAGTGTTCCTATGATTCTTAAAACGCGATATCGCATCTCATTTCTATGTTTCATGGTAAGATATAATATGATTTGCGGAGTGCTATGTATTCCTCGTCTACACTTCAAAGGAATGTGAATACGACACTTCCTCGCTAGGAAATAGCGATTGCAGATGTCTACGTTTCGTAGCAATAGATTTTTAATGCTCCTTCAAACGCGATATCGCATCTCATTTCTATGTTTCATGGTAAGATATAATATGATTTGCGAAGTGTCATGTATTCCTCGTCCACACTTCAAATGAATGTAAATGCGACACTTCCTAGCAAGGAAATAGCGTTTGCAGATGTCTACGTATAGTAGCAATAGATTTCTAATGCTTCTTAAAACGCGATATCGCATCTCATTTCTATGTTTCATGGTAAGATATATTATGATTTGCGAAGTGTCCTGTATTCCTCGTCTACACTTCAAATGAATGTAAATGCGACACTTCCTCGCTAGGAAAGAGCGTTTGCAGATGTCTACGTATCGTAGCAATAGAGTTCTAATGCTTCTTAAAACGCGATATCGCATCTCATTTCTATGTTTCATGGTAAGATGTAATATGATTTGCGAAGTGTTATGTATTCCTCCTCTACACTTCAAATGAATGTAAATGTGACACTTCCTTGTAAGGAAATAGCGTTTGCAAATGTCTACCTATCGTAGCAATAGTGTTCTAATGCTTCTTAAAACGCGATATCGCATCTCATTTCTATGTTTCATGGTAAGATATAATATGATTTGCGAAGTGTCATGTATTCCTCGTCTACACTTCAAATGAATGTAAATGCGACACTTCCTAGCAAGGAAATAGCGTTTGCAGATGTCTACGTATAGTAGCAATAGATTTCTAATGCTTCTTAAAACGCGATATCGCATCTCATTTCTATGTTTCATGGTAAGATATATTATGATTTGCGAAGTGTCCTGTATTCCTCGTCTACACTTCAAATGAATGTAAATGCGACACTTCCTCGCTAGGAAAGAGCGTTTGCAGATGTCTACGTATCGTAGCAATAGAGTTCTAATGCTTCTTAAAACGCGATATCGCATCTCATTTCTATGTTTCATGGTAAGATGTAATATGATTTGCGAAGTGTTATGTATTCCTCCTCTACACTTGAAATGAATGTAAATGTGACACTTCCTTGTAAGGAAATAGCGTTTGCAAATGTCTACCTATCGTAGCAATAGTGTTCTAATGCTTCTTAAAACGCGATATCGCATCTCATTTCTATGTTTCATGGTAAGATATAATATGATTTGCGAAGTGTCATGTATTCCTCGTCTACACTTCAAATGAATGTAAATGCGACACTTCCTAGCAAGGAAATAGCGTTTGCAGATGTCTACGTATAGTAGCAATAGATTTCTAATGCTTCTTAAAACGCGATATCGCATCTCATTTCTATGTTTCATGGTAAGATATATTATGATTTGCGAAGTGTCCTGTATTCCTCGTCTACACTTCAAATGAATGTAAATGCGACACTTCCTCGCTAGGAAAGAGCGTTTGCAGATGTCTACGTATCGTAGCAATAGAGTTCTAATGCTTCTTAAAACGCGATATCGCATCTCATTTCTATGTTTCATGGTAAGATGTAATATGATTTGCGAAGTGTTATGTATTCCTCCTCTACACTTGAAATGAATGTAAATGTGACACTTCCTTGTAAGGAAATAGCGTTTGCAAATGTCTACCTATCGTAGCAATAGTGTTCTAATGCTTCTTAAAACGCGATATCGCATCTCATTTCTATGTTTCATGGTAAGATATAATATGATTTGCGAAGTGTCATGTATTCCTCGTCTACACTCCAAATGAATGTAAATGCGACACTTCCTAGCAAGGAAATAGCGTTTGCAGATGTCTACGTATAGTAGCAATAGATTTCTAATGCTTCTTAAAACGCGATATCGCATCTCATTTCTATGTTTCATGGTAAGATATATTATGATTTGCGAAGTGTCCTGTATTCCTCGTCTACACTTCAAATGAATGTAAATGCGACACTTCCTAGCAAGGAAATAGCGTTTGCAGATGTCTACGTATAGTAGCAATAGATTTCTAATGCTTCTTAAAACGCGATATCGCATCTCATTTCTATGTTTCATGGTAAGATATATTATGATTTGCGAAGTGTCCTGTATTCCTCGTCTACACTTCAAATGAATGTAAATGCGACACTTCCTCGCTAGGAAAGAGCGTTTGCAGATGTCTACGTATCGTAGCAATAGAGTTCTAATGCTTCTTAAAACGCGATATCGCATCTCATTTCTATGTTTCATGGTAAGATGTAATATGATTTGCGAAGTGTTATGTATTCCTCCTCTACACTTCAAATGAATGTAAATGCGACACATCCTTGCAAGGAAATAGCGTTTGCAGATGTCTACGTATCGTAGCAATAGAGTTCATATGATTCTTAAAACGCGATATCGCATCGCATTTCTATGTTCGTGGTAAGATATAATACGATTTGCGAAGTGTTACCTACTCCTCGTCTACACTGCAAATGAATGTAAATGCGACACTTCCTTGAAAGGAAATAGCGTCTACAGATGTCTAGGTATCGTAGCGATAGTGTTCTAGTGCTTCTCAACACACAATATCGCATTTCATTTCTATTTTTCATGGTAAGATATAATATCATTTGCGAAGTGTCATGTATTCCTCGTCTACACTTCAAATGAATGTAAATGCGACACTTCCTTGCTAGGAAATAGCGTTTGCAAATGTCTACCTATCGTAGCAATAGTGTTCCTATGATTCTTAAAACGCGATATCGTATCTCATTTCTATGTTTCATGGTAAGATATAATATGATTTGCGAAGTGTTATGTATTCCTCGTCTACACTTCAAATGAATGTAATGCGACACTTCCTTGCTAGGAAATAGCGTCTGCAGATGTCTACCTATCGTAGAAATAGAGTTCTTATGATTCTTAAAACGCGATATCGCATCTCATTTCTATGTTTCATGGTAAGATATAATATGATTTGCGAAGTGTTACGTATTCCTCGTCTACACTTCAAATGAATGTAAATGCGACACTTCCTTGCAAAGAAATAGTGTTTGCAGATGTCTACGTATCGTAGCAATAGATTTCTAATGCTTCTTAAAACGCGATATCGCATCTCATATCTATGTTTCATGATAAGATATAATATACATTGCGAAGTGTTATTCATTCCTCGTATACGATTCAAATGAATGTAAATGCGACAATTCCTCGCAAGGAAATAGCGTTTGCAGTTGTCTACGTATCGTAGCAATAGAGTTCTTATGATTCTTAAAACGCGATATCGCATCTCATTTTTATGTTTCATGGTAAGATATAATATGATTTGCGAAGTGTTACGTATTCCTCGTCTACACTTCAAATCAATGTAAATGCGACACTTCCTTGCAAAGAAATAGCGTTTGCAGATGTCTACGTATTGTAGCAATAGATTTCTAATGCTCCTTAAAACGCGATATCGCATCTCATATCTATGTTTCATGATAAGATATAATATACATTGCGAAGTGTTATGCATTCCTCGTATACGATTCAAATGAATGTAAATGCGACACTTCCTTGCAAGGAAATAGCGTTTGCAGTTGTCTACGTATCGTAGCAATAGAGTTCTTATGATTCTTAAAACGCGATAACGCATCTCATTTCTATGTTTCATGGTAAGATATAATATGATTTGCGGAGTGCTATGTATTCCTCGTCTACACTTCAAAGGAATGTGAATACGACACTTCCTCGCTAGGAAATAGCGATTGCAGATGTCTACCTATCGTAGCAATAGTGTTCTAATGCTTCTTAAAACGCGATATCGCATC
Organism: Xylocopa sonorina; assembly: GCF_050948175.1. Taxonomy (NCBI): domain Eukaryota; kingdom Metazoa; phylum Arthropoda; class Insecta; order Hymenoptera; family Apidae; genus Xylocopa; species Xylocopa sonorina. Next base: position 608,866 of record NC_135198.1, read on the forward strand.
TCATTTCTATGTTTCATGGTGAGATATAATATGATTTGCGAAGTGTCATGTATTCCTCGTCTACACATCAAATGAATGTAAATGCGACACTTCCTTGCTAGGAAATAGCGTCTGCAGATGTCTAGGTATCGTAGCGATAGAGTTCTAATGCTTCTTAAAACGCGATATCGCATCTCATTTCTATGTTTCATGGTAAGATATAATATGATTTGCGAAGTGTCATGTATTCCTCGTCTACACTTCAAATGAATGTAAATGCGACACTTCCTAGCAAGGAAATAGCGTTTGCAGATGTCTACGTATAGTAGCAATAGATTTCTAATGCTTCTTAAAACGCGATATCGCATCTCATTTCTATGTTTCATGGTAAGATATATTATGATTTGCGAAGTGTTATGTATTCCTCGTCTACACTTCAAATGAATGTAAATGCGACACTTCCTTGCTAGGAAATAGCGTCTGCAGATGTCTAGGTATCGTAGCGATAGAGTTCTAATGCTTCTTAAAACGCGATATCGCATCTCATTTCTATGTTCATGGTAAGATATAATATGATCTGCGAAGTGTCATGTATTCCTCGTCTACACTTCAAATGAATGTAAATGCGACACTTCCTAGCAAGGAAATAGCGTTTGCAGATGTCTACGTATAGTAGCAATAGATTTCTAATGCTTCTTAAAACGCGATATCGCATCTCATTTCTATGTTTCATGGTAAGATATATTATGATTTACGAAGTGTCCTGTATTCCTCGTCTACACTTCAAATGAATGTAAATGCGACACTTCCTCGCTAGGAAAGAGCGTTTGCAGATGTCTACGTATCGTAGCAATAGAGTTCTAATGTTTCTTAAAGCGCGATATCGCATCTCATTTCTATGTTTCATGGTAAGATGTAATATGATTTGCGAAGTGTTATGTATTCCTCCTCTACACTTCAAATGAATGTAAATGTGACACTTCCTTGTAAGGAAATAGCGTTTGCAAATGTCTACCTATCGTAGCAATAGTGTTCTAATGCTTCTTAAAACGCGATATCGCATCTCATTTCTATGTTTCATGGTAAGATATAATATGATTTGCGAAGTGTCATGTATTCCTCGTCTACACTTCAAATGAATGTAATTGCGACACTTCTTTGTTAGGAAATAGCGTCTGCAGATGTCTAGGTTTCGTAGCAATAGAGTTTTAATGCTTCTTAAAACGCGATATCGCATCTCATTTCTATGTTTCATGGTAAGATGTAATATGATTTGCGAAGTGTTATGTATTCCTCCTCTACACTTCAAATGAATGTAAATGCGACACATCCTTGCAAGGAAATAGCGTTTGCAGATGTCTACGTATCGTAGCAATAGAGTTCATATGATTCTTAAAACGCGATATCGCATCGCATTTCTATGTTTCGTGGTAAGATATAATACGATTTGCCAAGTGTTACCTACTCCTCGTCTACACTGCAAATGAATGTAAATGCGACACTTCCTTGAAAGGAAATAGCGTCTACAGATGTCTAGGTATCGTAGCGATAGTGTTCTAGTGCTTCTCAACACACAATATCGCATTTCATTTCTATTTTTCATGGTAAGATATAATATGATTTGCGAAGTGTCATGTATTCCTCGTCTACACTTCAAATGAATGTAAATGCGACACTTCCTTGCTAGGAAATAGCGTTTGCAAATGTCTACCTATCGTAGCAATAGTGTTCCTATGATTCTTAAAACGCGATATCGTATCTCATTTCTATGTTTCATGGTAAGATATAATATGATTTGCGAAGTGTTATGTATTCCTCGTCTACACTTCAAATGAATGTAAATGCGACACTTCCTTGCTAGGAAATAGCGTTTGCAAATGTCTACCTATCGTAGCAATAGTGTTCCTATGATTCTTAAAACGCGATATCGCATCTCATTTTTATGTTTCATGGTAAGATATAATATGATTTGCGAAGTGTTACGTATTCCTCGTCTACACTTCAAATCAATGTAAATGCGACACTTCCTTGCAAAGAAATAGCGTTTGCAGATGTCTACGTATTGTAGCAATAGATTTCTAATGCTTCTTAAAACGCGATATCGCATCTCATATATATGTTTCATGATAAGATATAATATACATTGCGAAGTGTTATGCATTCCTCGTATACGATTCAAATGAATGTAAATGCGACACTTCCTTGCAAGGAAATAGCGTTTGCAGTTGTCTACGTATCGTAGCAATAGAGTTCTTATGATTCTTAAAACGCGATATCGCATCTCATTTCTATGTTTTATGGTAAGATATAATATGATTTGCGGAGTGCTATGTATTCCTCGTCTACACTTCAAAGGAATGTGAATACGACACTTCTTTGTTAGGAAAAAGCGTCTGCAGATGTCTAGGTTTCGTAGCAATAGAGTTCTAATGCTTCTTAAAACGCGATATCGCATCTCATTTCTATGTTTCATGGTAAGATGTAATATGATTTGCGAAGTGTTATGTATTCCTCCTCTACACTTCAAATGAATGTAAATGCGACACATCCTTGCAAGGAAATAGCGTTTGCAAATGTCTACGTATCGTAGCAATAGAGTTCATATGATTCTTAAAACGCGATATCGCATCGCATTTCTATGTTTCGTGGTAAGATATAATACGATTTGCGAAGTGTTACGTATTCCTCGTCTACACTTCAAATCAATGTAAATGCGACACTTCCTTGCAAAGAAATAGCGTTTGCAGATGTCTACATATTGTAGCAATAGATTTCTAATGCTCCTTAAAACGCGATATCGCATCTCATATCTATGTTTCATGATAAGATATAATATACATTGCGAAGTGTTATGCATTCCTCGTATACGATTCAAATGAATGTAAATGCGACACTTCCTTGCAAGGAAATAGCGTTTGCAGTTGTCTACGTATCGTAGCAATAGAGTTCTTATGATTCTTAAAACGCGATATCGCATCTCATTTCTATGTTTCATGGTAAGATATAATATGATTTGCGGAGTGCTATGTATTCCTCGTCTACACCTCAAAGGAATGTGAATACGACACTTCCTCGCTAGGAAATAGCGATTGCAGATGTCTACGTTTCGTAGCAATAGATTTTTAATGCTCCTTCAAACGCGATATCGCATCTCATTTCTATGTTTCATGGTAAGATATAATATGATTTGCGAAGTGTCATGTATTCCTCGTCTACACTTCAAATGAATGTAAATGCGACACTTCCTAGCAAGGAAATAGCGTTTGCAGATGTCTACGTATAGTAGCAATAGATTTCTAATGCTTCTTAAAACGCGATATCGCATCTCATTTCTATGTTTCATGGTAAGATATATTATGATTTGCGAAGTGTCCTGTATTCCTCGTCTACACTTCAAATGAATGTAAATGCGACACTTCCTCGCTAGGAAAGAGCGTTTGCAGATGTCTACGTATCGTAGCAATAGAGTCCTAATGCTTCTTAAAACGCGATATCGCATCTCATTTTTATGTTTCATGGTAAGATATAATATGATTTGCGAAGTGTTACGTATTCCTCGTCTACACTTCAAATGAATGTAAATGCGACACATCCTTGCAAGGAAATAGCGTTTGCAGATGTCTACGTATCGTAGCAATAGAGTTCATATGATTCTTAAAACGCGATATCGCATCGCATTTCTATGTTTCGTGGTAAGATATAATACGATTTGCGAAGTGTTACCTACTCCTCGTCTACACTGCCAATGAATGTAAATGCGACACTTCCTTGAAAGGAAATAGCGTCTACAGATGTCTAGGTATCGTAGCGATAGTGTTCTAGTGCTTCTCAACACACAATATCGCATTTCATTTCTATTTTTCATGGTAAGATATAATATGATTTGCGAAGTGTCATGTATTCCTCGTCTACACTTCAAATGAATGTAAATGCGACACTTCCTTGCTAGGAAATAGCGTTTGCAAATGTCTACGTATCGTAGCAATAGATTTCTAATGCTTCTTAAAACGCGATATCGCATCTCATATCTATGTTTCATGATAAGATATAATATACATTGCGAAGTGTTATTCATTCCTCGTATACGATTCAAATGAATGTAAATGCGACAATTCCTCGCAAGGAAATAGCGTTTGCAGTTGTCTACGTATCGTAGCAATAGAGTTCTTATGATTCTTAAAACGCGATATCGCATCTCATTTTTATGTTTCATGGTAAGATATAATATGATTTGCGAAGTGTTACGTATTCCTCGTCTACACTTCAAATCAATGTAAATGCGACACTTCCTTGCAAAGAAATAGCGTTTGCAGATGTCTACGTATTGTAGCAATAAATTTCTAATGCTCCTTAAAACGCGATATCGCATCTCATATCTATGTTTCATGATAAGATATAATATACATTGCGAAGTGTTATGCATTCCTCGTATACGATTCAAATGAATGTAAATGCGACACTTCCTTGCAAGGAAATAGCGTTTGCAGTTGTCTACGTATCGTAGCAATAGAGTTCTTATGATTCTTAAAACGCGATAACGCATCTCATTTCTATGTTTCATGGTAAGATATAATATGATTTGCGGAGTGCTATGTATTCCTCGTCTACACTTCAAAGGAATGTGAATACGACACTTCCTCGCTAGGAAATAGCGATTGCAGATGTCTACGTTTCGTAGCAATAGATTTTTAATGCTCCTTCAAACGCGATATCGCATCTCATTTCTATGTTTCATGGTAAGATATAATATGATTTGCGAAGTGTCATGTATTCCTCGTCCACACTTCAAATGAATGTAAATGCGACACTTCCTTGCTAGGAAATAGCGATTGCAGATGTCTACGTATAGTAGCAATAGATTTCTAATGCTTCTTAAAACGCGATATCGCATCTCATTTCTATGTTTCATGGTAAGATATATTATGATTTGCGAAGTGTTATGTATTCCTCGTCTACACTTCAAATGAATGTAAATGCGACACTTCCTTGCTAGGAAATAGCGTCTGCAGATGTCTAGGTATCGTAGCGATAGAGTTCTAATGCTTCTTAAAACGCGATATCGCATCTCATTTCTATGTTTCATGGTAATATATAATATGATCTGCGAAGTGTCATGTATTCCTCGTCTACACTTCTAATGAATGTAAATGCGACACTTCCTAGCAAGGAAATAGCGTTTGCAGATGTCTACGTATAGTAGCAATAGATTTCTAATGCTTCTTAAAACGCGATATCGCATCTCGTTTCTATGTTTCATGGTAAGATGTAATATGATTTGCGAAGTGTTATGTATTCCTCGTCTACACTTCAAATGAATGTAAATGCGACACTTCCTTGCTAGGAAATAGCGTTTGCAAATGTCTACCTATCGTAGCAATAGTGTTCCTATGATTCTTAAAACGCGATATCGTATCTCATTTCTATGTTTCATGGTAAGATATAATATGATTTGCGAAGTGTTATGTATTCCTCGTCTACACTTCAAATGAATGTAAATGCCACACTTCCTTGCTAGGAAATAGCGTTTGCAAATGTCTACCTATCGTAGCAATAGTGTTCCTATGATTCTTAAAACGCGATATCGCATCTCATTTTTATGTTTCATGGTAAGATATAATATGACTTGCGAAGTGTTACGTATTCCTCGTCTACACTTCAAATCAATGTAAATGCGACACTTCCTTGCAAAGAAATAGCGTTTGCAGATGTCTACGTATTGTAGCAATAGATTTCTAATGCTTCTTAAAACGCGATATCGCATCTCATATCTATGTTTCATGATAAGATATAATATACATTGCGAAGTGTTATGCATTCCTCGTATACGATTCAAATGAATGTAAATGCGACACTTCCTTGCAAGGAAATAGCGTTTGCAGTTGTCTACGTATCGTAGCAATAGAGTTCTTATGATTCTTAAAACGCGATATCGCATCTCATTTCTATGTTTCATGGTAAGATATAATATGATTTGCGGAGTGCTATGTATTCCTCGTCTACACTTCAAAGGAATGTGAATACGACACTTCTTTGTTAGGAAATAGCGTCTGCAGATGTCTAGGTTTCGTAGCAATAGAGTCCTAATGCTTCTTAAAACGCGATATCGCATCTCATTTCTATGTTTCATGGTAAGATGTAATATGATTTGCGAAGTGTTACGTATTCCTCGTCTACACTTCAAATCAATGTAAATGCGACACTTCCTTGCAAAGAAATAGCGTTTGCAGATGTCTACGTATTGTAGCAATAGATTTCTAATGCTCCTTAAAACGCGATATCGCATCTCATATCTATGTTTCATGATAAGATATAATATACATTGCGAAGTGTTATGCATTCCTCGTATACGATTCAAATGAATGTAAATGCGACACTTCCTTGCAAGGAAATAGCGTTTGCAGTTGTCTACGTATCGTAGCAATAGAGTTCTTATGATTCTTAAAACGCGATATCGCATCTCATTTCTATGTTTCATGGCAAGATATAATATGATTTGCGGAGTGCTATGTATTCCTCGTCTACACTTCAAAGGAATGTGAATACGACACTTCCTCGCTAGGAAATAGCGATTGCAGATGTCTACGTTTCGTAGCAATAGATTTTTAATGCTCCTTCAAACGCGATATCGCATCTCATTTCTATGTTTCATGGTAAGATATAATATGATTTGCGAAGTGTCATGTATTCCTCGTCCACACTTCAAATGAATGTAAATGCGACACTTCCTTGCTAGGAAATAGCGTCTGCAGATGTCTAGGTATCGTAGCGATAGAGTTCTAATGCTTCTTAAAACGCGATATCGCATCTCATTTCTATGTTTCATGGTAAGATATAATATGATTTGCGAAGTGTCATGTATTCCTCGTCTACACTTCAAATGAATGTATATGCGACACTTCCTAGCAAGGAAATAGCGTTTGCAGATGTCTACGTATAGTAGCAATAGATTTCTAATGCTTCTTAAAACGCGATATCGCATCTCATTTCTATGTTTCATGGTAAGATATATTATGATTTGCGAAGTGTCCTGTATTCCTCGTCTACACTTCAAATGAATGTAAATGCGACACTTCCTCGCTAGGAAAGAGCGTTTGCAGATGTCTACGTATCGTAGCAATAGAGTTCTAATGCTTCTTAAAACGCGATATCGCATCTCATTTCTATGTTTCATGGTAAGATGTAATATGATTTGCGAAGTGTTATGTATTCCTCCTCTACACTTCAAATGAATGTAAATGTGACACTTCCTTGTAAGGAAATAGCGTTTGCAAATGTCTACCTATCGTAGCAATAGTGTTCTAATGCTTCTTAAAACGCGATATCGCATCTCATTTCTATGTTTCATGGTAAGATATAATATGATTTGCGAAGTGTCATGTATTCCTCGTCTACACTTCAAATGAATGTAATTGCGACACTTCTTTGTTAGGAAATAGCGTCTGCAGATGTCTAGGTTTCGTAGCAATAGAGTTCTAATGCTTCTTAAAACGCGATATCGCATCTCATTTCTATGTTTCATGGTAAGATGTAATATGATTTGCGAAGTGTTATGTATTCCTCCTCTACACTTCAAATGAATGTAAATGCGACACATCCTTGCAAGGAAATAGCGTTTGCAGATGTCTACGTATCGTAGCAATAGAGTTCATATGATTCTTAAAACGCGATATCGCATCGCATTTCTATGTTTCGTGGTAAGATATAATACGATTTGCGAAGTGTTACCTACTCCTCGTCTACACTGCAAATGAATGTAAATGCGACACTTCCTTGAAAGGAAATAGCGTCTACAGATGTCTAGGTATCGTAGCGATAGTGTTCTAGTGCTTCTCAACACACAATATCGCATTTCATTTCTATTTTTCATGGTAAGATATAATATGATTTGCGAAGTGTCATGTATTCCTCGTCTACACTTCAAATGAATGTAAATGCGACACTTCCTTGCTAGGAAATAGCGTTTGCAAATGTCTACCTATCGTAGCAATAGTGTTCCTATGATTCTTAAAACGCGATATCGTATCTCATTTCTATGTTTCATGGTAAGATATAATATGATTTGCGAAGTGTTATGTATTCCTCGTCTACACTTCAAATGAATGTAAATGCGACACTTCCTTGCTAGGAAATAGCGTTTGCAAATGTCTACCTATCGTAGCAATAGTGTTCCTATGATTCTTAAAACGCGATATCGCATCTCATTTTTATGTTTCATGGTAAGATATAATATGATTTGCGAAGTGTTACGTATTCCTCGTCTACACTTCAAATCAATGTAAATGCGACACTTCCTTGCAAAGAAATAGCGTTTGCAGATGTCTACGTATTGTAGCAATAGATTTCTAATGCTTCTTAAAACGCGATATCGCATCTCATTTCTATGTTTCATGGTAAGATATAATATGATTTGCGAAGTGTCATGTATTCCTCGTCTACACTTCAAATGAATGTAAATGCAACACTTCCTTGCAAAAAAATAGCGTTTGCAGATGTCTAGGTATCGTAGCAATAGAGTTCAAATGCTTCTTAAAACGAGATATTGCATCTCATATCTATGCTTCATGATGAGATATAATATTCATTGCGAAGTGTTATGCATTCCCCGTCTACGATTCAAATGAATGTAAATGCGACACTTCCTTGCAAGGAAATAGCGTTTGCAGATGTCTACGTATAGTAGCAGTGGAGTTCTTATGATACTTAAAACGCGATATCGCATCTCATTTCTATGTTTCATGGTAAGATATAATATGATTTGCGAAGTGTTATGTATTCCTCGTCTACACTTCAAATGAATGTAAATGCTACACTTCCTTGCTAGGAAATAGCGTCTGCAGATGTCTAGGTATCGTAGCAATAGAGTTCTAATGCTTCTTAAAACGCGATGTCGCATCTCATTTCTATGTTTCATGGTAAGATGTAATATGATTTGCGAAGTGTTATGTATACCTCCTCTACACTTCAAATGAATGTAAATGTGACACTTCCTTGTAAGGAAATAGCGTTTGCAAATGTCTACCTATCGTAGCAATAGTGTTCTAATGCTTCTTAAAACGCGATATCGCATCTCATTTCTATGTTTCATGGTAAGATATAATATGATTTGCGAAGTGATGTATTCCTCGTCTACACTTCAATTGAATGTAAATGCGACACTTCCTTGCAAAGAAATAGAGTTTGCAGATGTCTAGGTATAGTAGCAATAGAGTTCAAATGCTTCTTAAAACGAGATATTGCATCTCATATCTATGTTTCATGATGAGATATAATATTCATTGCGAAGTGTTATGCATTCCTCGTCTACGACTCAAATGAATGTAAATGCGACACTTCCTTGCAAGGAAATAGCGTTTGCAGATGTATAGTAGCAGTGGAGTTCTTATGATACTTAAAACGCGATATCGCATCTCATTTCTATGTTTCATGGTAAGATATAATATGATTTGCGAAGTGTTATGCATTCCTCGTCTACACTTCAAATGAAAGTAAATGCGACACATCCTTGCTAGGAAATAGCGTCTGTAGATGTGTAGGTATCGTAGCGATAGAGTTCTAATGCTTCATAAAACGCGATATCGCATCTCATTTCCATGTATCATGGTAAGATATAATATGATTTGCGAAGTGTTATGTATTCCTCGTCTACACTACAAATGAATGTAAATGCGACACTTCCTTGCAAGGAAATAGCGTTTGCAGATTTCTACGTATCGTAGCAATAGAGTTCTTATGATCCTTAAAACGCGATATCGCATCTCATTTCTATGTTTCATGGTAAGATATAATATGATTTGCGAAGTGTTATGTATTCCTCGTCTACACTTCAAATGAATGTAAATGCGACACTTCCTTGCTAGGAAATAGCGTCTGCAGATGTCTAGGTACCGTAGCGATAGAGTTCTAGTGCTTCTTAAAATGCGATATCGCATCTCATTTCTATGATTCATGGTAGGATATAATATGATTTGCGAAGTGTTATGCATTACTCGTATACGATTCAAATGAATGTAAATGCGACACTTCCTTGCAAGGAAATAGCGTTTGCAGATGTCTACGTATAGTAGCAGTGGAGTTCTTATGATACTTAAAACGCGATATCGCATCTCATTTCTATGTTTCATGGTTAGATATAATGTGATTTGCGAAGTGTTATGCATTCCTCGTCTACACTTCAAATGAATGTAAATGCGACACTTCCTTGAAAGGAAATAGCGTCTACAGATGTCTAGGTATCGTAGCGATAGTGTTCTAGTGCTTCTCAACACACAATATCGCATCTCATTTCTATGTTTCATGGTAAGATATAATATGATTTGCGAAGTGTTATGTATTCCTCGTCTACACTTCAAATGAATGTAAATGCGACACTTCCTTGCTAGGAAATAGCGTCTGCAGATGTCTAGGTATCGTAGCGATAGAGTTCTAGTGCTTCTTAAAATGCGATATCGCATCTCATTTCTATGATTCATGGTAGGATATAATATGATTTGCGAAGTGTTATGCATTACTCGTATACGATTCAAATGAATGTAAATGCGACACTTCCTTGCAAGGAAATAGCGTTTGCAGATGTCTACGTATAGTAGCAGTGGAGTTCTTATGATACTTAAAACGCGATATCGCATCTCATTTCTATGTTTCATGGTTAGATATAATGTGATTTGCGAAGTGTTATGTATTCCTCCTCTACACTTCAAATGAATGTAAATGCGACACATCCTTGCAAGGAAATAGCGTTTGCAGATGTCTACGTATCGTAGCAATAGAGTTCATATGATTCTTAAAACGCGATATCGCATCGCATTTCTATATTTCGTGGTAAGATATAATACGATTTGCGAAGTGTTACCTACTCCTCGTCTACATTGCAAATGAATGTAAATGCGACACTTCCTTGAAAGGAAATAGCGTCTACAGATGTCTAGGTATCGTAGCGATAGTGTTCTAGTGCTTCTCAACACACAATATCGCATTTCATTTCTATTTTTCATGGTAAGATATAATATGATTTGCGAAGTGTTATGTATTCCTCGTCTACACTTCAATTGTATGTAAATGCGACACTTCCTTGCAAAGAAATAGAGTTTGCAGATGTCTAGGTATAGTAGCAATAGAGTTCAAATGCTTCTTAAAACGAGATATTGCATCTCATATCTATGTTTCATGATGAGATATAATATTCACTGCGAAGTGTTATGCATTCCTCGTCTACGACTCAAATGAATGTAAATGCGACACTTCCTTGCAAGGAAATAGCGTTTGCAGATGTCTACGTATTGTAGCAGTGGAGTTCTTATGATACTTAAAACGCGATATCGCATCTCATTTCTATGTTTCATGGTGTAACGTCCGGCGTGCCGCCTTCCACCCCCCAGCGCCGCCCACAGCATCCGGCAGCGACGCATCTACCGCCAGCCGCATCCAAATGCGTGGAAAGAGCGCCTTCATACACGGGAAAGCAGACCGAACGCCGAGCTAAGGCAGCCAGATATCCACGAGCACCCAGGAGATCGACCGTACGACCGCGCGACGATGCGCGCTATCGCCAGAGTTGGGAGACATGCAGCCTTCAGCCGCACGAACAGATCACCGAGCATCTCACCGATTCGCCTACGCCATCCTCCCATTATTCTTATTTTGATAATGTGTATTCATAAGAACGTCCTAGAATTAAGTACACGACACAACTAATGTACATACGCAAACAACACACACATAGTTCCTAATATATCTGCGAATTCTCATAGTCATAAGTTTCGATACGCCCAAGCAACCGTCCGACGCGCGCGGCTCACGCTTAACGCGAGCCGCGCCCCACTCCGACCGGCCGCCCCACTTCGCGGGCCGAGCGGCCACCCCACTCCGGGGTCCAGCGACTCGCACGCCACGCGACTCGAGGAGGTCGCGGACACGCGAGCTGAAGATCAGTTCCGATCAGTCCTTCGAACCGAGGAGTTCCAATCTCGCTCTCAATGCCTCAATCGGAGGTGTTTCTAATTCTACTTCAATTCTAGTTCAAGTCAATTCATTCCAATTCTAAACGTTAAGTCTATCTTTAACTTAGCCTTAGGGAAGTCAGTGTAAGCTTAGGTTTATATTAGAATATATTTTATTTTACCTTACATGTACAAGTTTAAATTTGATTATTATCCACTAATTTCATTATTATCTACGAATTCTTCCACGAGCTATCGCGTGGATATCCATCATTCGAATCCAATCGCTAGTTGACCTTGGTAACCGGCTGGTTAGAGCGGACCGCCGCTTAACTTCGCCGATCCACAGCGGAAACTACGTGCGGATATAGTCGACGTTTCACCCTTCTGGACCGATAGGTTAGAGCGGACCGCCGCTTATCCGATTCGTATCCGGATTGCTGGAACTAGACGCGAATGTGTCTCAATCCGAAACGTAAAGCTCGACGTGCGGGACGGAAGAATTACCTACGCCGACTTATGCGCGATTACTTGGGCATCGAAGCCCTTTCGTCTCTTCGTTCGAACACCACCGTTCCAGTGGCTCTTCAACAACCTGCTCCGTCGCCTTCTTCCGGCCAAGGCAAGCCGATCAGCACAGGAAACCCGCTACGTTGGAGACTCATCCCTCTTACGATCCAGCCTCGCAGCCCTTACGCAGGGACGATTCCGGAAAGCGATCCTCGACAGCAACAGTATCTCAGGAAGGGATACTAAATTAACAACGATTCAAGACAGCAAGGGTAGGATCTTTCCTATTTACCGCGATCGCGTTTTGAAAGTGTTCGTTGTCCCACGAAAGGAACCCGGAACCCGTCGCAATTAAGCGTGCCGAGTCCGTTTTCTGGCTGCGTGTCATCCGCGAATAAAACGGAAATTTTCCACCCTCGCGACGTGACACGAAATTTGGTGACAGCGGTGGGATAGATTCGCATTAATTCTAGAAATTCGGCTACGAAGAAACGCGACCAGCCATGGCGACACGAACGCCTACCAAAACGCGTCATCAACCGATCCGAGCCGCCGCCGCAGGTACCGACGCGGACCGCGATAAGAGAGCCGTTAGGAATATCGATTACCAGGACGCTCTTGCCGATCCAGTTCCGCGAACCGCTGAAACCGTAGATATTAGTAGACCGGCCGACAATACCGTTCAATTAATGCAGCAGATAGAGGAAATGCGCCGCGAATTAGAATCACTTCGACGATCACAAGACGCTACTAGATCCGATACCGTTCCTTTAGATTTCGCACAACGAAACGTATCGCCGCTACAAAATTCGAACACGGAAATCGCAAACTCGCAGCATGACGAGTTATCATTGAAACAAGCATTGGAGGCAGTACCGCATTACGATGGGCAGAACATGCCCGTATTGCAATTCACTCGTGCATGTAAGCGTGCTTACGAATTGATCCCAAACGGTTGTGAACGCACTTTCACGCGATTAATCAAGAGCAAATTGAAGGGCCGCGCGTACTTAGCCTTAGAAGACGAACCGTGTCAATCTATATTAGAATTGACGGATATATTACGAAGCTCTTTCGGTGCAATTAGATCCGCGGACCATTATCGTGGGGAGCTCACTAATATCTACATGAAGTCGGGAGAACACATCCTCGACTACATCAGCCGTGTAAAGGATTTACGAACAGCGATCATAGATTGCGAAAGATTAACGCCTTACGCTTCCGAACGCGGGACGTCTAACGTAGATGAATTAACATTACGTTGTTTCACGGACGGGCTAATCCCGGAAATACGCGTCCAAATTCCCGTTCACACGATTCATTCGCATCAAGAGGCATTCGCACGCGCTAGGGACCTATACAAGAGATACGAGTTAGATCGCGAACGTTTAGTAAATTCTCGACCTACAACTGAAATTCGTGCAAGGCGAAACGAAATAGTTTGCTCGAATTGCCATAACACAAGCCATTACGCGAGGGATTGCCGCAGGTCAATTCCGCCACGACAAGCGCCTAATTTGCACCGTCCCGTTATTTCACGCGACACTCCGGCTCCCAGGGCCGCATACGATCAACCGCGCCCGACCACACCCCGTGAAAAATATTGTCGGTATTGCAAAACGCCGGGTCACGAAATCGAGGAATGCCGAAAACGGCAATACTACAATAATATTCGGGCATCGGGAAACGGGAGTGGCCTCCTTCCGCGCCGCGAGACAGGACGCGAGGCCAACCAGCAAATTCGATCTCTCGCACTGAACGACCAAACCGCGGAAATCGACGATACGATGCCGCAGTAAACTTAACCGGCAAAACCAACACGCCTAGTGTCGTATTAGAATCGGTCGCGTTAATTCAACCTACCGAGTTTATGATAGACACGGGCGCCGAAATAAATATAATTAAACGCTCCGCGTTATCTTCCGTCGCACGAATCGACACCGCCGAAACAGTCGTTATAACGGGTGTAACCAATGGGAAAACGTCGACCGTCGGTACCGTGAATATAGTTTTATTCGATCGCGTGGTACCATTCAACGTGGTAAACGATAATTTTCCCCTCGGTCCGGATGGGATTCTAGGATCCGGATTTTGCGCGGATGCCGAAATATCGTTCCCGAAATGCCAGATCAAGTGGCACGGGAAAACAATTCCATTTCGTCGCGAAATTTCAAATATCGAAACCGATCAAGTTATTCCGCCTAAAGGCAATCCTTCTATAACATTCGACAAGGTCAATCCGACGACGAGCAAGCCGCAGAAACAAAAGCCGAAGACCTCGGGAAAGGTCGATATACCTGTGAACGATTTTCTAAAGACCGATGAAAGGGTCTCTATTCCGCCGCGCATGAACATCGGGGTTAAAGTCAGAATAATTAATTCTGGAATATCCCAGGGAATAATCCCCAGATTAGACATCGCGCCCGGAATATTTTTCGGCAATGCACTGGTTAGAGTTAACGAAGGGATAGCGATTACTCGAGTAATCAACTCGACCGACAAGACGGTCGAAATAGCTCTGCCACAAGTGAAGCTCGAACCAGTAGCGAAAAATTCATTCAAATCCGTAGAAGACAGCCCCGCGCTCTTCACAGTTTTTACTAAATCCGACGAATCCAGTTCAAATCCAAAATCACGGTCAGAATCCGTAAACGTTTCCGCCGCTCCGACCGGCATATCCAAAGATGGGAAATCAATTAATTCAGTTTCGCGTTCAAATGCAAATTCTATGTACGAAACTCCTCTTAGTGTCAGGACGAAACCGACATACGCTCAGGTAGCCAGTTCAGTTGTAAAACCCAGGTCAACACAACCCTCCGTAAATGCGCCGAAATCTCGCCTCGAAAAAGTAATAGAAATGTTACGATTAGATCACCTCAACCAAGAAGAAAAGCAGCACGTTTTAAAATTGGTAGATAAAACTCAAGATTTATTTTATGTAGAAGGCGATACTCTAGGTCATACAAGCGCGGCTACACACAAGATCCCTACGGTCGACGACAGACCTATTAATGTAAAACAATATAGATTCCCTCCCATACACAAAGAGGAGATTCGGGACCAAATCGAAAAACTTTTACAAAACGGCATTATCCGCGATTCTAAATCGCCCTACAACTCACCGTTATGGGTTGTTCCGAAGAAAGCTGATTCGCAAGGGAACAAGCGTTGGCGAGTGGTTATTGATTATAGAGCCTTGAACGAGAAATCAATCGCCGACGCTTATCCTTTGCCATGCATCACGGAAATCCTGGATCAGTTAGGCAGCGCTAAATATTTTAGCACATTTGACTTAGCCAGCGGTTTCCATCAGATTCCGATGGAACCCGCTGATGCACATAAAACAGCTTTTTCCACGCCGAATGGACATTATGAATTTACCCGAATGCCTTTTGGTTTAAAAAACGCGCCCGCAACGTTTCAGCGACTGATGGATAGTGTGCTCGCGGGGCTTCAAGGTAACGAGCTCTTCGTATATCTTGATGATATAGTTTTATACGCTAGCTCTCTTCAAGAGCACGCCATAAAATATGAGAAATTAACGCGCAGACTGAGAGAGGCTAATTTGGTACTCCAGCCTGACAAATGTGAATTTTTAAGACGCGAAGTAAGCTACCTCGGGCACATTATCAGCGAAAGCGGGGTGAAACCCGATCCGTCGAAAGTCAGAGCCGTTCGAGAATTTCCTCGCCCGACAAATTGTAAACAGATCAAGCAGTTCCTGGGACTCGCAGGTTATTACAGACGGTTTATCTCAAATTTCTCCAACGTCGCTAAGCCATTAACAAACCTCTTGAAAAAGGACACTCCGTTCGTGTGGCGTAATGAGCAACAGAACGCCTTTGTGAAGCTACGAGACGCCTTATGTGAAGCACCGATACTCCAGTATCCTAACTTTAAGCTGCCTTTTATAATAACTACAGACGCATCAGCGGATGCCATAGGTGCGGTGCTCAGTCAGGGCCCGATAGGCCGCGACTTACCAATTGCTTACACATCAAGACTCTTGAATTCTGCAGAACGAAACTATTCGACTATCGAGAAAGAATGTCTAGCTATCGTGTACGCGGTGCATCACTTTAGGCCTTATATATATGGTAATCAGTTCAAGTTAGTCACAGACCACCGTCCACTGGTGTGGATGAATTCCGTTAAAGATCCATCCAGCCGTCTTGTGCGGTGGAGGCTGAAGCTCGCGGAATACAATTACGAAATGATTTATAAAACGGGAAAAACCAATCTTAATGCAGATGCCCTATCACGGAATCCAGTCAAAGTTCTTCCAATCACACAGTCGTCCTCATCCGATGAAAATATTTTTGAACCGTATCCTAAATCCCGTCAACAAAAGAAATCCGTTGTTCCACCTCCACCTCCGCCTTCACCTAGCTCAGACGACCATGGCGCACCAGAAACGTTACCACGCGAAACATTAAAATTACCGACATTACCGACGTTACCGACACCACGTACAGCGACCGATAAAGAAGAAATTTATACACCATTACCAAACGAACATGTCAGGTTAGAGCCATTATTTAAGTTCACAAGGGACACGATAGCAACCAGACGAGATAACAACGTTATTTTCATTACAAAATCAGGTCATTCCTATGACGCAGGCGCGAAGGAAATGGAAAAAGCCGGAAAATTTTTCTTCAGTAAAAATGACGTAGTTCTCACTAAAGCCAGAGTCATTAAAATCGACGATTTCTATCAAGTTCAACTTCCAATAATTGAACATGAAAGCCGCGCTATTGACTATCAAATCGTAATAGAATCTTTACGATCATTATTCGACGTAGTCAGTGAACTGCAGTTGCAAACAATTAGTATCGCACAGACAGCCTTAGATTCAATTCCATGGTCACAAATACAAAAAGCTTTACAAGATTTATTTTATGAAATGCCAATTCAAATTACTGTCTGTCAAGGACTTATTCACATTCCACCGGTAGAACATAGAACAAAAATAATTCAAGAAAATCACGATACACCAATAGGAGGCCACAAGGGAGTAAACAAGACATACTCTCGCATTCGGGAAAAATACTTCTGGCCTAACATGAAAACCGAAATCCAAAATTATATAAGCAAATGTAGGAGTTGCCAACGCGAAAAATTAGTTAGAGTAAAAACACGACAACCATTGACTTTAACAGACACACCAGGATGCGCTTTTGATAAGATCTCAATGGACGTCATGGGCCCCCTTCCAATAACCCCGGATGAATATACACATATCCTCACTATCCAGGACCTTCTAACTAAATATTCCGTCGCTATTCCTCTCAAACAAACTACAGCCGTCGATATAGCAGATGCACTCATCACAGAATTTATTTGTAAATTTGGATGTCCGAAAGGCATCTTGACCGACCAGGGGTCGAATTTCATCAATAGTCTTATTAAAGCCATAGCCGTTAAATTCAGAATAAAACAATACAAATCCACAGCCTTCCACCCACAAACGAATGGTTCGGTGGAGAGATCACACCATGTTCTTGCTGAGTATTTAAAACATTACATCGACACCAGTGGCGATTGGAAAAGATGGCTTCCTTATGCCATGTTTTCTTACAACACCAGTGTACACGAAGGCACCCTTTACACACCGCACGAACTCGTCTTCGGTCGAATAGCTAGGACACCATCCGAAACACCGTTCCAAGACAGTACCGAAAACGAAACATATTCCGACTACTTAATCATGTTAAACGAGAAAATCACCAGATCCCAGCGAATTGCGCGAGAAAACCTCGACAATGCGAAACGTCGAGCAAAATATTATTACGATAAAAAGACCAATACTCAAAAATTCGAAGCTGGGCAATGGGTCTTCCTACTTAGGGAACCCAACAGACATAAGTTTGAGTCCCAATACGTAGGCCCATACAGGATCGTCGAAATTTTGAGTAATAATAATGTCAAGTTAGCAATTAAGGATCGTTATAAAATAGTTCATAGTAATAAGTTAAAGTTATGTAAAAGGATGAGTGGAGTGAGAGAAACAAAGACTGAATGCAAAATAGTGCAAAGTGAGACAACTTCCACAAACTCAAGTGAAAACAGTGAAAGTTTAAGTGCCGGCGAATCTAGTGGCATCAAACATCATTTGGAAGGTTACTCCGCAGAGGTGAAGCGAGCCCGCCATAGTTCATCCGGCCGGCACTCCTATGTACATCGGCAGCCAACCGGCAGGACGACGAATCTGCAACCCTCAAACAATCCGCACGTACCAGACAGGAGATCTTGGCATTGCCAAGATTCCTTTTGTATGGGGGGAGGTGTAACGTCCGGCGTGCCGCCTTCCACCCCCCAGCGCCGCCCACAGCATCCGGCAGCGACGCATCTACCGCCAGCCGCATCCAAATGCGTGGAAAGAGCGCCTTCATACACGGGAAAGCAGACCGAACGCCGAGCTAAGGCAGCCAGATATCCACGAGCACCCAGGAGATCGACCGTACGACCGCGCGACGATGCGCGCTATCGCCAGAGTTGGGAGACATGCAGCCTTCAGCCGCACGAACAGATCACCGAGCATCTCACCGATTCGCCTACGCCATCCTCCCATTATTCTTATTTTGATAATGTGTATTCATAAGAACGTCCTAGAATTAAGTACACGACACAACTAATGTACATACGCAAACAACACACACATAGTTCCTAATATATCTGCGAATTCTCATAGTCATAAGTTTCGATACGCCCAAGCAACCGTCCGACGCGCGCGGCTCACGCTTAACGCGAGCCGCGCCCCACTCCGACCGGCCGCCCCACTTCGCGGGCCGAGCGGCCACCCCACTCCGGGGTCCAGCGACTCGCACGCCACGCGACTCGAGGAGGTCGCGGACACGCGAGCTGAAGATCAGTTCCGATCAGTCCTTCGAACCGAGGAGTTCCAATCTCGCTCTCAATGCCTCAATCGGAGGTGTTTCTAATTCTACTTCAATTCTAGTTCAAGTCAATTCATTCCAATTCTAAACGTTAAGTCTATCTTTAACTTAGCCTTAGGGAAGTCAGTGTAAGCTTAGGTTTATATTAGAATATATTTTATTTTACCTTACATGTACAAGTTTAAATTTGATTATTATCCACTAATTTCATTATTATCTACGAATTCTTCCACGAGCTATCGCGTGGATATCCATCATTCGAATCCAATCGCTAGTTGACCTTGGTAACCGGCTGGTTAGAGCGGACCGCCGCTTAACTTCGCCGATCCACAGCGGAAACTACGTGCGGATATAGTCGACGTTTCACCCTTCTGGACCGATAGGTTAGAGCGGACCGCCGCTTATCCGATTCGTATCCGGATTGCTGGAACTAGACGCGAATGTGTCTCAATCCGAAACGTAAAGCTCGACGTGCGGGACGGAAGAATTACCTACGCCGACTTATGCGCGATTACTTGGGCATCGAAGCCCTTTCGTCTCTTCGTTCGAACACCACCGTTCCAGTGGCTCTTCAACAACCTGCTCCGTCGCCTTCTTCCGGCCAAGGCAAGCCGATCAGCACAGGAAACCCGCTACGTTGGAGACTCATCCCTCTTACGATCCAGCCTCGCAGCCCTTACGCAGGGACGATTCCGGAAAGCGATCCTCGACAGCAACAGTATCTCAGGAAGGGATACTAAATTAACAACGATTCAAGACAGCAAGGGTAGGATCTTTCCTATTTACCGCGATCGCGTTTTGAAAGTGTTCGTTGTCCCACGAAAGGAACCCGGAACCCGTCGCAATTAAGCGTGCCGAGTCCGTTTTCTGGCTGCGTGTCATCCGCGAATAAAACGGAAATTTTCCACCCTCGCGACGTGACAATGGTAAGATGTAATATGATTTGCGAAGTGTTATGTATTCCTCCTCTACACTTCAAATGAATGTAAATGTGACACTTCCTTGTAAGGAAATAGCGTTTGCAAATGTCTACCTATCGTAGCAATAGTGTTCTAATGCTTCTTAAAACGCGATATCGCATCTCATTTCTATGTTTCATGGTAAGATATAATATGATTTGCGAAGTGTCATGTATTCCTCGTCTACACTTCAAATGAATGTAATTGCGACACTTCTTTGTTAGGAAATAGCGTCTGCAGATGTCTAGGTTTCGTAGCAATAGAGTTCTAATGCTTCTTAAAACGCGATATCGCATCTCATTTCTATGTTTCATGGTAAGATGTAATATGATTTGCGAAGTGTTATGTATACCTCCTCTACACTTCAAATGAATGTAAATGTGACACTTCCTTGTAAGGAAATAGCGTTTGCAAATGTCTACCTATCGTAGCAATAGTGTTCTAATGCTTCTTAAAACGCGATATCGCATCTCATTTCTATGTTTCATGGTAAGATATAATATGATTTGCGAAGTGATGTATTCCTCGTCTACACTTCAATTGAATGTAAATGCGACACTTCCTTGCAAAGAAATAGAGTTTGCAGATGTCTAGGTATAGTAGCAATAGAGTTCAAATGCTTCTTAAAACGAGATATTGCATCTCATATCTATGTTTCATGATGAGATATAATATTCATTGCGAAGTGTTATGCATTCCTCGTCTACGACTCAAATGAATGTAAATGCGACACTTCCTTGCAAGGAAATAGCGTTTGCAGATGTATAGTAGCAGTGGAGTTCTTATGATACTTAAAACGCGATATCGCATCTCATTTCTATGTTTCATGGTAAGATATAATATGATTTGCGAAGTGTTATGCATTCCTCGTCTACACTTCAAATGAAAGTAAATGCGACACATCCTTGCTAGGAAATAGCGTCTGTAGATGTGTAGGTATCGTAGCGATAGAGTTCTAATGCTTCATAAAACGCGATATCGCATCTCATTTCCATGTATCATGGTAAGATATAATATGATTTGCGAAGTGTTATGTATTCCTCGTCTACACTACAAATGAATGTAAATGCGACACTTCCTTGCAAGGAAATAGCGTTTGCAGATTTCTACGTATCGTAGCAATAGAGTTCTTATGATCCTTAAAACGCGATATCGCATCTCATTTCTATGTTTCATGGTAAGATATAATATGATTTGCGAAGTGTTATGTATTCCTCGTCTACACTTCAAATGAATGTAAATGCGACACTTCCTTGCTAGGAAATAGCGTCTGCAGATGTCTAGGTACCGTAGCGATAGAGTTCTAGTGCTTCTTAAAATGCGATATCGCATCTCATTTCTATGATTCATGGTAGGATATAATATGATTTGCGAAGTGTTATGCATTACTCGTATACGATTCAAATGAATGTAAATGCGACACTTCCTTGCAAGGAAATAGCGTTTGCAGATGTCTACGTATAGTAGCAGTGGAGTTCTTATGATACTTAAAACGCGATATCGCATCTCATTTCTATGTTTCATGGTTAGATATAATGTGATTTGCGAAGTGTTATGCATTCCTCGTCTACACTTCAAATGAATGTAAATGCGACACTTCCTTGAAAGGAAATAGCGTCTACAGATGTCTAGGTATCGTAGCGATAGTGTTCTAGTGCTTCTCAACACACAATATCGCATCTCATTTCTATGTTTCATGGTAAGATATAATATGATTTGCGAAGTGTTATGTATTCCTCGTCTACACTTCAAATGAATGTAAATGCGACACTTCCTTGCTAGGAAATAGCGTCTGCAGATGTCTAGGTATCGTAGCGATAGAGTTCTAGTGCTTCTTAAAATGCGATATCGCATCTCATTTCTATGATTCATGGTAGGATATAATATGATTTGCGAAGTGTTATGCATTACTCGTATACGATTCAAATGAATGTAAATGCGACACTTCCTTGCAAGGAAATAGCGTTTGCAGATGTCTACGTATAGTAGCAGTGGAGTTCTTATGATACTTAAAACGCGATATCGCATCTCATTTCTATGTTTCATGGTTAGATATAATGTGATTTGCGAAGTGTTATGTATTCCTCCTCTACACTTCAAATGAATGTAAATGCGACACATCCTTGCAAGGAAATAGCGTTTGCAGATGTCTACGTATCGTAGCAATAGAGTTCATATGATTCTTAAAACGCGATATCGCATCGCATTTCTATATTTCGTGGTAAGATATAATACGATTTGCGAAGTGTTACCTACTCCTCGTCTACATTGCAAATGAATGTAAATGCGACACTTCCTTGAAAGGAAATAGCGTCTACAGATGTCTAGGTATCGTAGCGATAGTGTTCTAGTGCTTCTCAACACACAATATCGCATTTCATTTCTATTTTTCATGGTAAGATATAATATGATTTGCGAAGTGTTATGTATTCCTCGTCTACACTTCAATTGTATGTAAATGCGACACTTCCTTGCAAAGAAATAGAGTTTGCAGATGTCTAGGTATAGTAGCAATAGAGTTCAAATGCTTCTTAAAACGAGATATTGCATCTCATATCTATCTTTCATGATGAGATATAATATTCACTGCGAAGTGTTATGCATTCCTCGTCTACGACTCAAATGAATGTAAATGCGACACTTCCTTGCAAGGAAATAGCGTTTGCAGATGTCTACGTATTGTAGCAGTGGAGTTCTTATGATACTTAAAACGCGATATCGCATCTCATTTCTATGTTTCATGGTAAGATGTAATATGATTTGCGAAGTGTTATGTATTCCTCCTCTACACTTCAAATGAATGTAAATGTGACACTTCCTTGTAAGGAAATAGCGTTTGCAAATGTCTACCTATCGTAGCAATAGTGTTCTAATGCTTCTTAAAACGCGATATCGCATCTCATTTCTATGTTTCATGGTAAGATATAATATGATTTGCGAAGTGTCATGTATTCCTCGTCTACACTTCAAATGAATGTAATTGCGACACTTCTTTGTTAGGAAATAGCGTCTGCAGATGTCTAGGTTTCGTAGCAATAGAGTTCTAATGCTTCTTAAAACGCGATATCGCATCTCATTTCTATGTTTCATGGTAAGATGTAATATGATTTGCGAAGTGTTATGTATACCTCCTCTACACTTCAAATGAATGTAAATGTGACACTTCCTTGTAAGGAAATAGCGTTTGCAAATGTCTACCTATCGTAGCAATAGTGTTCTAATGCTTCTTAAAACGCGATATCGCATCTCATTTCTATGTTTCATGGTAAGATATAATATGATTTGCGAAGTGATGTATTCCTCGTCTACACTTCAATTGAATGTAAATGCGACACTTCCTTGCAAAGAAATAGAGTTTGCAGATGTCTAGGTATAGTAGCAATAGAGTTCAAATGCTTCTTAAAACGAGATATTGCATCTCATATCTATGTTTCATGATGAGATATAATATTCATTGCGAAGTGTTATGCATTC
Organism: Xylocopa sonorina; assembly: GCF_050948175.1. Lineage (NCBI taxonomy): Eukaryota > Metazoa > Arthropoda > Insecta > Hymenoptera > Apidae > Xylocopa > Xylocopa sonorina. The sequence continues at coordinate 632,623 of NC_135198.1, forward strand.
CTCGTCTACGACTCAAATGAATGTAAATGCGACACTTCCTTGCAAGGAAATAGCGTTTGCAGATGTATAGTAGCAGTGGAGTTCTTATGATACTTAAAACGCGATATCGCATCTCATTTCTATGTTTCATGGTAAGATATAATATGATTTGCGAAGTGTTATGCATTCCTCGTCTACACTTCAAATGAAAGTAAATGCGACACATCCTTGCTAGGAAATAGCGTCTGTAGATGTGTAGGTATCGTAGCGATAGAGTTCTAATGCTTCATAAAACGCGATATCGCATCTCATTTCCATGTATCATGGTAAGATATAATATGATTTGCGAAGTGTTATGTATTCCTCGTCTACACTACAAATGAATGTAAATGCGACACTTCCTTGCAAGGAAATAGCGTTTGCAGATTTCTACGTATCGTAGCAATAGAGTTCTTATGATCCTTAAAACGCGATATCGCATCTCATTTCTATGTTTCATGGTAAGATATAATATGATTTGCGAAGTGTTATGTATTCCTCGTCTACACTTCAAATGAATGTAAATGCGACACTTCCTTGCTAGGAAATAGCGTCTGCAGATGTCTAGGTACCGTAGCGATAGAGTTCTAGTGCTTCTTAAAATGCGATATCGCATCTCATTTCTATGATTCATGGTAGGATATAATATGATTTGCGAAGTGTTATGCATTACTCGTATACGATTCAAATGAATGTAAATGCGACACTTCCTTGCAAGGAAATAGCGTTTGCAGATGTCTACGTATAGTAGCAGTGGAGTTCTTATGATACTTAAAACGCAATATCGCATCTCATTTCTATGTTTCATGGTTAGATATAATGTGATTTGCGAAGTGTTATGCATTCCTCGTCTACACTTCAAATGAATGTAAATGCGACACTTCCTTGAAAGGAAATAGCGTCTACAGATGTCTAGGTATCGTAGCGATAGTGTTCTAGTGCTTCTCAACACACAATATCGCATCTCATTTCTATGTTTCAGGGTAAGATATAATATGATTTGCGAAGTGTTATGTATTCCTCGTCTACACTTCAAATGAATGTAAATGCGACACTTCCTTGCTAGGAAATAGCGTCTGCAGATGTCTAGGTATCGTAGCGATAGAGTTCTAGTGCTTCTTAAAATGCGATATCGCATCTCATTTCTATGATTCATGGTAGGATATAATATGATTTGCGAAGTGTTATGCATTACTCGTATACGATTCAAATGAATGTAAATGCGACACTTCCTTGCAAGGAAATAGCGTTTGCAGATGTCTACGTATAGTAGCAGTGGAGTTCTTATGATACTTAAAACGCGATATCGCATCTCATTTCTATGTTTCATGGTTAGATATAATGTGATTTGCGAAGTGTTATGTATTCCTCCTCTACACTTCAAATGAATGTAAATGCGACACATCCTTGCAAGGAAATAGCGTTTGCAGATGTCTACGTATCGTAGCAATAGAGTTCATATGATTCTTAAAACGCGATATCGCATCGCATTTCTATATTTCGTGGTAAGATATAATACGATTTGCGAAGTGTTACCTACTCCTCGTCTACATTGCAAATGAATGTAAATGCGACACTTCCTTGAAAGGAAATAGCGTCTACAGATGTCTAGGTATCGTAGCGATAGTGTTCTAGTGCTTCTCAACACACAATATCGCATTTCATTTCTATTTTTCATGGTAAGATATAATATGATTTGCGAAGTGTTATGTATTCCTCGTCTACACTTCAATTGTATGTAAATGCGACACTTCCTTGCAAAGAAATAGAGTTTGCAGATGTCTAGGTATAGTAGCAATAGAGTTCAAATGCTTCTTAAAACGAGATATTGCATCTCATATCTATGTTTCATGATGAGATATAATATTCATTGCGAAGTGTTATGCATTCCTCGTCTACGACTCAAATGAATGTAAATGCGACACTTCCTTGCAAGGAAATAGCGTTAGCAGATGTATAGTAGCAGTGGAGTTCTTATGATACTTAAAACGCGATATCGCATCTCATTTCTATGTTTCATGGTAAGATATAATATGATTTGCGAAGTGTTATGCATTCCTCGTCTACACTTCAAATGAAAGTAAATGCGACACATCCTTGCTAGGAAATAGCGTCTGTAGATGTGTAGGTATCGTAGCGATAGAGTTCTAATGCTTCATAAAACGCGATATCGCATCTCATTTCCATGTATCATGGTAAGATATAATATGATTTGCGAAGTGTTATGTATTCCTCGTCTACACTACAAATGAATGTAAATGCGACACTTCCTTGCAAGGAAATAGCGTTTGCAGATTTCTACGTATCGTAGCAATAGAGTTCTTATGATCCTTAAAACGCGATATCGCATCTCATTTCTATGTTTCATGGTAAGATATAATATGATTTGCGAAGTGTTATGTATTCCTCGTCTACACTTCAAATGAATGTAAATGCGACACTTCCTTGCTAGGAAATAGCGTCTGCAGATGTCTAGGTACCGTAGCGATAGAGTTCTAGTGCTTCTTAAAATGCGATATCGCATCTCATTTCTATGATTCATGGTAGGATATAATATGATTTGCGAAGTGTTATGCATTACTCGTATACGATTCAAATGAATGTAAATGCGACACTTCCTTGCAAGGAAATAGCGTTTGCAGATGTCTACGTATAGTAGCAGTGGAGTTCTTATGATACTTAAAACGCGATATCGCATCTCATTTCTATGTTTCATGGTTAGATATAATGTGATTTGCGAAGTGTTATGCATTCCTCGTCTACACTTCAAATGAATGTAAATGCGACACTTCCTTGAAAGGAAATAGCGTCTACAGATGTCTAGGTATCGTAGCGATAGTGTTCTAGTGCTTCTCAACACACAATATCGCATCTCATTTCTATGTTTCATGGTAAGATATAATATGATTTGCGAAGTGTTATGTATTCCTCGTCTACACTTCAAATGAATGTAAATGCGACACTTCCTTGCTAGGAAATAGCGTCTGCAGATGTCTAGGTATCGTAGCGATAGAGTTCTAGTGCTTCTTAAAATGCGATATCGCATCTCATTTCTATGATTCATGGTAGGATATAATATGATTTGCGAAGTGTTATGCATTACTCGTATACGATTCAAATGAATGTAAATGCGACACTTCCTTGCAAGGAAATAGCGTTTGCAGATGTCTACGTATAGTAGCAGTGGAGTTCTTATGATACTTAAAACGCGATATCGCATCTCATTTCTATGTTTCATGGTTAGATATAATGTGATTTGCGAAGTGTTATGTATTCCTCCTCTACACTTCAAATGAATGTAAATGCGACACATCCTTGCAAGGAAATAGCGTTTGCAGATGTCTACGTATCGTAGCAATAGAGTTCATATGATTCTTAAAACGCGATATCGCATCGCATTTCTATATTTCGTGGTAAGATATAATACGATTTGCGAAGTGTTACCTACTCCTCGTCTACATTGCAAATGAATGTAAATGCGACACTTCCTTGAAAGGAAATAGCGTCTACAGATGTCTAGGTATCGTAGCGATAGTGTTCTAGTGCTTCTCAACACACAATATCGCATTTCATTTCTATTTTTCATGGTAAGATATAATATGATTTGCGAAGTGTTATGTATTCCTCGTCTACACTTCAATTGTATGTAAATGCGACACTTCCTTGCAAAGAAATAGAGTTTGCAGATGTCTAGGTATAGTAGCAATAGAGTTCAAATGCTTCTTAAAACGAGATATTGCATCTCATATCTATGTTTCATGATGAGATATAATATTCATTGCGAAGTGTTATGCATTCCTCGTCTACGACTCAAATGAATGTAAATGCGACACTTCCTTGCAAGGAAATAGCGTTAGCAGATGTATAGTAGCAGTGGAGTTCTTATGATACTTAAAACGCGATATCGCATCTCATTTCTATGTTTCATGGTAAGATATAATATGATTTGCGAAGTGTTATGCATTCCTCGTCTACACTTCAAATGAAAGTAAATGCGACACATCCTTGCTAGGAAATAGCGTCTGTAGATGTGTAGGTATCGTAGCGATAGAGTTCTAATGCTTCATAAAACGCGATATCGCATCTCATTTCCATGTATCATGGTAAGATATAATATGATTTGCGAAGTGTTATGTATTCCTCGTCTACACTACAAATGAATGTAAATGCGACACTTCCTTGCAAGGAAATAGCGTTTGCAGATTTCTACGTATCGTAGCAATAGAGTTCTTATGATCCTTAAAACGCGATATCGCATCTCATTTCTATGTTTCATGGTAAGATATAATATGATTTGCGAAGTGTTATGTATTCCTCGTCTACACTTCAAATGAATGTAAATGCGACACTTCCTTGCTAGGAAATAGCGTCTGCAGATGTCTAGGTACCGTAGCGATAGAGTTCTAGTGCTTCTTAAAATGCGATATCGCATCTCATTTCTATGATTCATGGTAGGATATAATATGATTTGCGAAGTGTTATGCATTACTCGTATACGATTCAAATGAATGTAAATGCGACACTTCCTTGCAAGGAAATAGCGTTTGCAGATGTCTACGTATAGTAGCAGTGGAGTTCTTATGATACTTAAAACGCGATATCGCATCTCATTTCTATGTTTCATGGTTAGATATAATGTGATTTGCGAAGTGTTATGCATTCCTCGTCTACACTTCAAATGAATGTAAATGCGACACTTCCTTGAAAGGAAATAGCGTCTACAGATGTCTAGGTATCGTAGCGATAGTGTTCTAGTGCTTCTCAACACACAATATCGCATTTCATTTCTATTTTTCATGGTAAGATATAATATGATTTGCGAAGTGTTATGTATTCCTCGTCTACACTTCAATTGTATGTAAATGCGACACTTCCTTGCAAAGAAATAGAGTTTGCAGATGTCTAGGTATAGTAGCAATAGAGTTCAAATGCTTCTTAAAACGAGATATTGCATCTCATATCTATGTTTCATGATGAGATATAATATTCACTGCGAAGTGTTATGCATTCCTCGTCTACGACTCAAATGAATGTAAATGCGACACTTCCTTGCAAGGAAATAGCGTTTGCAGATGTCTACGTATTGTAGCAGTGGAGTTCTTATGATACTTAAAACGCGATATCGCATCTCATTTCTATGTTTCATGGTAAGATGTAATATGATTTGCGAAGTGTTATGTATTCCTCCTCTACACTTCAAATGAATGTAAATGTGACACTTCCTTGTAAGGAAATAGCGTTTGCAAATGTCTACCTATCGTAGCAATAGTGTTCTAATGCTTCTTAAAACGCGATATCGCATCTCATTTCTATGTTTCATGGTAAGATATAATATGATTTGCGAAGTGTCATGTATTCCTCGTCTACACTTCAAATGAATGTAATTGCGACACTTCTTTGTTAGGAAATAGCGTCTGCAGATGTCTAGGTTTCGTAGCAATAGAGTTCTAATGCTTCTTAAAACGCGATATCGCATCTCATTTCTATGTTTCATGGTAAGATGTAATATGATTTGCGAAGTGTTATGTATTCCTCCTCTACACTTCAAATGAATGTAAATGCGACACATCCTTGCAAGGAAATAGCGTTTGCAGATGTCTACGTATCGTAGCAATAGAGTTCATATGATTCTTAAAACGCGATATCGCATCGCATTTCTATGTTTCGTGGTAAGATATAATACGATTTGCGAAGTGTTACCTACTCCTCGTCTACACTGCAAATGAATGTAAATGCGACACTTCCTTGAAAGGAAATAGCGTCTACAGATGTCTAGGTATCGTAGCGATAGTGTTCTAGTGCTTCTCAACACACAATATCGCATTTCATTTCTATTTTTCATGGTAAGATATAATATGATTTGCGAAGTGTCATGTATTCCTCGTCTACACTTCAAATGAATGTAAATGCGACACTTCCTTGCTAGGAAATAGCGTTTGCAAATGTCTACCTATCGTAGCAATAGTGTTCCTATGATTCTTAAAACGCGATATCGTATCTCATTTCTATGTTTCATGGTAAGATATAATATGATTTGCGAACTGTTATGTATTCCTCGTCTACACTTCAAATGAATGTAAATGCGACACTTCCTTGCTAGGAAATAGCGTTTGCAAATGTCTACCTATCGTAGCAATAGTGTTCCTATGATTCTTAAAACGCGATATCGCATCTCATTTTTATGTTTCATGGTAAGATATAATATGATTTGCGAAGTGTTACGTATTCCTCGTCTACACTTCAAATCAATGTAAATGCGACACTTCCTTGCAAAGAAATAGCGTTTGCAGATGTCTACGTATTGTAGCAATAGATTTCTAATGCTTCTTAAAACGCGATATCGCATCTCATTTCTATGTTTCATGGTAAGATGTAATATGATTTGCGAAGTGTTATGTATTCCTCCTCTACACTTCAAATGAATGTAAATGTGACACTTCCTTGTAAGGAAATAGCGTTTTCAGATGTCTACGTATCGTAACAATAGTGTTCCTATGATTCTTAAAACGCGATATCGTATCTCATTTCTATGTTTCATGGTAAGATATAATATGATTTGCGAAGTGTTATGTATTCCTCGTCTACACTTCAAGTGAATGTGAATGCGACACTACCTCGCTAGGAAATAGCGTCCGCAGATGTCTACGTATAGTAGCAGTGGAGTTCTTATGATACTTAAAACGCGATATCGCATCTCATTTCTATGTTTCATGGTAAGATATAATATGATTTGCGAAGTGACATGTATTCCTCGTCTACACTTCAAATGAATGTAAATGCGACACTTCCTTGCAAAGAAATAGCGTTTGCAGATGTCTAGGTATCGTAGCAATAGAGTTCAAATGCTTCTTAAAACGAGATATTGCATCTCATATCTATGTTTCATGATGAGATATAATATTCATTGCGAAGTGTTATGCATTCCCCGTCTACGATTCAAATGAATGTAAATGCGACACTTCCTTGCTAGGAAATAGCGTTTGCAGATGTCTACGTATAGTAGCAGTGGAGTTCTTATGATACTTAAAACGCGATATCGCATCTCATTTCTATGTTTCATGGTAAGATATAATATGATTTGCGAAGTGTTATGTATTCCTCGTCTACACTTCAAATGAATGTAAATGCTACACTTCCTTGCTAGGAAATAGCGTCTGCAGATGTCTAGGTATCGTAGCAATAGAGTTCTAATGCTTCTTAAAACGCGATGTCGCATCTCATTTCTATGTTTCATGGTAAGATGTAATATGATTTGCGAAGTGTTATGTATACCTCCTCTACACTTCAAATGAATGTAAATGTGACACTTCCTTGTAAGGAAATAGCGTTTGCAAATGTCTACCTATCGTAGCAATAGTGTTCTAATGCTTCTTAAAACGCGATATCGCATCTCATTTCTATGTTTCATGGTAAGATATAATATGATTTGCGAAGTGTTATGTATTCCTCGTCTACACTTCAATTGAATGTAAATGCGACACTTCCTTGCAAAGAAATAGAGTTTGCAGATGTCTAGGTATAGTAGCAATAGAGTTCAAATGCTTCTTAAAACGAGATATTGCATCTCATATCTATGTTTCATGATGAGATATAATATTCATTGCGAAGTGTTATGCATTCCTCGTCTACGACTCAAATGAATGTAAATGCGACACTTCCTTGCAAGGAAATAGCGTTTGCAGATGTATAGTAGCAGTGGAGTTCTTATGATACTTAAAACGCGATATCGCATCTCATTTCTATGTTTCATGGTAAGATATAATATGATTTGCGAAGTGTTATGCATTCCTCGTCTACACTTCAAATGAAAGTAAATGCGACACATCCTTGCTAGGAAATAGCGTCTGTAGATGTGTAGGTATCGTAGCGATAGAGTTCTAATGCTTCATAAAACGCGATATCGCATCTCATTTCCATGTATCATGGTAAGATATAATATGATTTGCGAAGTGTTATGTATTCCTCGTCTACACTACAAATGAATGTAAATGCGACACTTCCTTGCAAGGAAATAGCGTTTGCAGATTTCTACGTATCGTAGCAATAGAGTTCTTATGATCCTTAAAACGCGATATCGCATCTCATTTCTATGTTTCATGGTAAGATATAATATGATTTGCGAAGTGTTATGTATTCCTCGTCTACACTTCAAATGAATGTAAATGCGACACTTCCTTGCTAGGAAATAGCGTCTGCAGATGTCTAGGTACCGTAGCGATAGAGTTCTAGTGCTTCTTAAAATGCGATATCGCATCTCATTTCTATGATTCATGGTAGGATATAATATGATTTGCGAAGTGTTATGCATTACTCGTATACGATTCAAATGAATGTAAATGCGACACTTCCTTGCAAGGAAATAGCGTTTGCAGATGTCTACGTATAGTAGCAGTGGAGTTCTTATGATACTTAAAACGCGATATCGCATCTCATTTCTATGTTTCATGGTTAGATATAATGTGATTTGCGAAGTGTTATGCATTCCTCGTCTACACTTCAAATGAATGTAAATGCGACACTTCCTTGAAAGGAAATAGCGTCTACAGATGTCTAGGTATCGTAGCGATAGTGTTCTAGTGCTTCTCAACACACAATATCGCATCTCATTTCTATGTTTCATGGTAAGATATAATATGATTTGCGAAGTGTTATGTATTCCTCGTCTACACTTCAAATGAATGTAAATGCGACACTTCCTTGCTAGGAAATAGCGTCTGCAGATGTCTAGGTATCGTAGCGATAGAGTTCTAGTGCTTCTTAAAATGCGATATCGCATCTCATTTCTATGATTCATGGTAGGATATAATATGATTTGCGAAGTGTTATGCATTACTCGTATACGATTCAAATGAATGTAAATGCGACACTTCCTTGCAAGGAAATAGCGTTTGCAGATGTCTACGTATAGTAGCAGTGGAGTTCTTATGATACTTAAAACGCGATATCGCATCTCATTTCTATGTTTCATGGTTAGATATAATGTGATTTGCGAAGTGTTATGTATTCCTCCTCTACACTTCAAATGAATGTAAATGCGACACATCCTTGCAAGGAAATAGCGTTTGCAGATGTCTACGTATCGTAGCAATAGAGTTCATATGATTCTTAAAACGCGATATCGCATCGCATTTCTATATTTCGTGGTAAGATATAATACGATTTGCGAAGTGTTACCTACTCCTCGTCTACATTGCAAATGAATGTAAATGCGACACTTCCTTGAAAGGAAATAGCGTCTACAGATGTCTAGGTATCGTAGCGATAGTGTTCTAGTGCTTCTCAACACACAATATCGCATTTCATTTCTATTTTTCATGGTAAGATATAATATGATTTGCGAAGTGTTATGTATTCCTCGTCTACACTTCAATTGTATGTAAATGCGACACTTCCTTGCAAAGAAATAGAGTTTGCAGATGTCTAGGTATAGTAGCAATAGAGTTCAAATGCTTCTTAAAACGAGATATTGCATCTCATATCTATGTTTCATGATGAGATATAATATTCACTGCGAAGTGTTATGCATTCCTCGTCTACGACTCAAATGAATGTAAATGCGACACTTCCTTGCAAGGAAATAGCGTTTGCAGATGTCTACGTATAGTAGCAGTGGAGTTCTTATGATACTTAAAACGCGATATCGCATCTCATTTCTATGTTTCATGGTAAGATGTAATATGATTTGCGAAGTGTTATGTATTCCTCCTCTACACTTCAAATGAATGTAAATGCGACACATCCTTGCAAGGAAATAGCGTTTGCAGATGTCTACGTATCGTAGCAATAGAGTTCATATGATTCTTAAAACGCGATATCGCATCGCATTTCTATGTTTCGTGGTAAGATATAATACGATTTGCGAAGTGTTACCTACTCCTCGTCTACACTGCAAATGAATGTAAATGCGACACTTCCTTGAAAGGAAATAGCGTCTACAGATGTCTAGGTATCGTAGCGATAGTGTTCTAGTGCTTCTCAACACACAATATCGCATTTCATTTCTATTTTTCATGGTAAGATATAATATGATTTGCGAAGTGTCATGTATTCCTCGTCTACACTTCAAATGAATGTAAATGCGACACTTCCTTGCTAGGAAATAGCGTTTGCAAATGTCTACCTATCGTAGCAATAGTGTTCCTATGATTCTTAAAACGCGATATCGTATCTCATTTCTATGTTTCATGGTAAGATATAATATGATTTGCGAAGTGTTATGTATTCCTCGTCTACACTTCAAATGAATGTAAATGCGACACTTCCTTGCTAGGAAATAGCGTTTGCAAATGTCTACCTATCGTAGCAATAGTGTTCCTATGATTCTTAAAACGCGATATCGCATCTCATTTTTATGTTTCATGGTAAGATATAATATGATTTGCGAAGTGTTACGTATTCCTCGTCTACACTTCAAATCAATGTAAATGCGACACTTCCTTGCAAAGAAATAGCGTTTGCAGATGTCTACGTATTGTAGCAATAGATTTCTAATGCTTCTTAAAACGCGATATCGCATCTCATTTCTATGTTTCATGGTAAGATGTAATATGATTTGCGAAGTGTTATGTATTCCTCGTCTACACTTCAAATGAATGTAAATGCGACACTTCCTTGCAAAGAAATAGCGTTTGCAGATGTCTAGGTATCGTAGCAATAGAGTTCAAATGCTTCTTAAAACGAGATATTGCATCTCATATCTATGTTTCATGATGAGATATAATATTCATTGCGAAGTGTTATGCATTCCCCGTCTACGATTCAAATGAATGTAAATGCGACACTTCCTTGCAAGGAAATAGCGTTTGCAGATGTCTACGTATAGTAGCAGTGGAGTTCTTATGATACTTAAAACGCGATATCGCATCTCATTTCTATGTTTCATGGTAAGATATAATATGATTTGCGAAGTGTTATGTATTCCTCGTCTACACTTCAAATGAATGTAAATGCTACACTTCCTTGCTAGGAAATAGCGTCTGCAGATGTCTAGGTATCGTAGCAATAGAGTTCGAATGCTTCTTAAAACGCGATGTCGCATCTCATTTCTATGTTTCATGGTAAGATGTAATATGATTTGCGAAGTGTTATGTATACCTCCTCTACACTTCAAATGAATGTAAATGTGACACTTCCTTGTAAGGAAATAGCGTTTGCAAATGTCTACCTATCGTAGCAATAGTGTTCTAATGCTTCTTAAAACGCGATATCGCATCTCATTTCTATGTTTCATGGTAAGATATAATATGATTTGCGAAGTGTTATGTATTCCTCGTCTACACTTCAATTGAATGTAAATGCGACACTTCCTTGCAAAGAAATAGAGTTTGCAGATGTCTAGGTATAGTAGCAATAGAGTTCAAATGCTTCTTAAAACGAGATATTGCATCTCATATCTATGTTTCATGATGAGATATAATATTCATTGCGAAGTGTTATGCATTCCTCGTCTACGACTCAAATGAATGTAAATGCGACACTTCCTTGCAAGGAAATAGCGTTTGCAGATGTATAGTAGCAGTGGAGTTCTTATGATACTTAAAACGCGATATCGCATCTCATTTCTATGTTTCATGGTAAGATATAATATGATTTGCGAAGTGTTATGCATTCCTCGTCTACACTTCAAATGAAAGTAAATTGCGACACATCCTTGCTAGGAAATAGCGTCTGTAGATGTGTAGGTATCGTAGCGATAGAGTTCTAATGCTTCATAAAACGCGATATCGCATCTCATTTCCATGTATCATGGTAAGATATAATATGATTTGCGAAGTGTTATGTATTCCTCGTCTACACTACAAATGAATGTAAATGCGACACTTCCTTGCAAGGAAATAGCGTTTGCAGATTTCTACGTATCGTAGCAATAGAGGTCTTATGATCCTTAAAACGCGATATCGCATCTCATTTCTATGTTTCATGGTAAGATATAATATGATTTGCGAAGTGTTATGTATTCCTCGTCTACACTTCAAATGAATGTAAATGCGACACTTCCTTGCTAGGAAATAGCGTCTGCAGATGTCTAGGTACCGTAGCGATAGAGTTCTAGTGCTTCTTAAAATGCGATATCGCATCTCATTTCTATGATTCATGGTAGGATATAATATGATTTGCGAAGTGTTATGCATTACTCGTATACGATTCAAATGAATGTAAATGCGACACTTCCTTGCAAGGAAATAGCGTTTGCAGATGTCTACGTATAGTAGCAGTGGAGTTCTTATGATACTTAGAACGCGATATCGCATCTCATTTCTATGTTTCATGGTTAGATATAATGTGATTTGCGAAGTGTTATGCATTCCTCGTCTACACTTCAAATGAATGTAAATGCGACACTTCCTTGAAAGGAAATAGCGTCTACAGATGTCTAGGTATCGTAGCGATAGTGTTCTAGTGCTTCTCAACACACAATATCGCATTTCATTTCTATTTTTCATGGTAAGATATAATATGATTTGCGAAGTGTCATGTATTCCTCGTCTACACTTCAAATGAATGCAAATGCTACACTTCCTTGCTAGGAAATAGCGTCTGCAGATGTCTAGGTATCGTAGCGAAGGAGTTCTAATGCTTCTTAAAACGCGATATCGCATCTCATTTCTATGTATCGTGGAAAGATATAATATGATTTGCGAAGTGTTATGTATTCCTCGTCTACACTTCAAATGAATGTAAATGCGACACTTCCTTGCAAGGAAATAGCGTTTGCAAATTTCTACGTATCGTAGCAATAGAGTTCTAATGCTTCTTAAAACGCGATATCGCATCTCATTTCTATGTTTCATGGTAAGATATAATATGATTTGCGAAGTGTCATGTATTCCTCGTCTACACTTCAAATGAATGTAAATGCGACACTTCCTTGTTAGGAAATAGCGTCTGCAGATGTCTAGGTTTCGTAGCAATAGAGTTCTAATGCTTCTTAAAACGCGATATCGCATCTCATTTCTATGTTTCATGGTAAGATGTAATATGATTTGCGAAGTGTTATGTATTCCTCCTCTACACTTCAAATGAATGTAAATGCGACACATCCTTGCAAGGAAATAGCGTTTGCAGATGTCTACGTATCGTAGCAATAGAGTTCATATGATTCTTAAAACGCGATATCGCATCGCATTTCTATATTTCGTGGTAAGATATAATACGATTTGCGAAGTGTTACCTACTCCTCGTCTACATTGCAAATGAATGTAAATGCGACACTTCCTTGAAAGGAAATAGCGTCTACAGATGTCTAGGTATCGTAGCGATAGTGTTCTAGTGCTTCTCAACAAACAATATCGCATTTCATTTCTATTTTTCATGGTAAGATATAATATGATTTGCGAAGTGTTATGTATTCCTCGTCTACACTTCAATTGTATGTAAATGCGACACTTCCTTGCAAAGAAATAGAGTTTGCAGATGTCTAGGTATAGTAGCAATAGAGTTCAAATGCTTCTTAAAACGAGATAATGCATCTCATATCTATGTTTCATGATGAGATATAATATTCATTGCGAAGTGTTATGCATTCCTCGTCTACGACTCAAATGAATGTAAATGCGACGCTTCCTTGCAAGGAAATAGCGTTTGCAGATGTCTACGTATAGTAGCAGTGGAGTCCTTATGATACTTAAAACGCGATATCGCATCTCATTTCTATGTTTCATGGTAAGATATAATATGATTTGCGAAGTGTTATGCATTCCTCGTCTACACTTCAAATGAAAGTAAATGCGACACATCCTTGCTAGGAAATAGCGTCTGTAGATGTGTAGGTATCGTAGCGATAGAGTTCTAATGCTTCATAAAACGCGATATCGCATCTCATTTCCATGTATCATGGTAAGATATAATATGATTTGCGAAGTGTTATGTATTCCTCGTCTACACTACAAATGAATGTAAATGCGACACTTCCTTGCAAGGAAATAGCGTTTGCAGATTTCTACGTATCGTAGCAATAGAGTTCTTATGATCCTTAAAACGCGATATCGCATCTCATTTCTATGTTTCATGGTAAGATATAATATGATTTGCGAAGTGTTATGTATTCCTCGTCTACACTTCAAATGAATGTAAATGCGACACTTCCTTGCTAGGAAATAGCGTCTGCAGATGTCTAGGTATCGTAGCCATAGAGTTCTAGTGCTTCTTAAAATGCGATATCGCATCTCATTTCTATGATTCATGGTAGGATATAATATGATTTGCGAAGTGTTATGCATTACTCGTATACGATTCAAATGAATGTAAATGCGACACTTCCTTGCAAGGAAATAGCGTTTGCAGATGTCTACGTATAGTAGCAGTGGAGTTCTTATGATACTTAAAACGCGATATCGCATCTCATTTCTATGTTTCATGGTTAGATATAATGTGATTTGCGAAGTGTTATGTATTCCTCCTCTACACTTCAAATGAATGTAAATGCGACACATCCTTGCAAGGAAATAGCGTTTGCAGATGTCTACGTATCGTAGCAATAGAGTTCATATGATTCTTAAAACGCGATATCGCATCGCATTTCTATATTTCGTGGTAAGATATAATACGATTTGCGAAGTGTTACCTACTCCTCGTCTACATTGCAAATGAATGTAAATGCGACACTTCCTTGAAAGGAAATAGCGTCTACAGATGTCTAGGTATCGTAGCGATAGTGTTCTAGTGCTTCTCAACACACAATATCGCATTTCATTTCTATTTTTCATGGTAAGATATAATATGATTTGCGAAGTGTTATGTATTCCTCGTCTACACTTCAATTGTATGTAAATGCGACACTTCCTTGCAAAGAAATAGAGTTTGCAGATGTCTAGGTATAGTAGCAATAGAGTTCAAATGCTTCTTAAAACGAGATATTGCATCTCATATCTATGTTTCATGATGAGATATAATATTCATTGCGAAGTGTTATGCATTCCTCGTCTACGACTCAAATGAATGTAAATGCGACACTTCCTTGCAAGGAAATAGCGTTTGCAGATGTCTACGTATAGTAGCAGTGGAGTTCTTATGATACTTAAAACGCGATATCGCATCTCATTTCTATGTTTCATGGTAAGATATAATATGATTTGCGAAGTGTTATGCATTCCTCGTCTACACTTCAAATGAAAGTAAATGCGACACATCCTTGCTAGGAAATAGCGTCTGTAGATGTGTAGGTATCGTAGCGATAGAGTTCTAATGCTTCATAAAACGCGATATCGCATCTCATTTCCATGTATCATGGTAAGATATAATATGATTTGCGAAGTGTTATGTATTCCTCGTCTACACTTCAAATAAATGTAAATGCGACACTTCCTTGCTAGGAAATAGCGTCTGTAGATGTGTAGGTATCGTAGCGATAGAGTTCTAATGCTTCATAAAACGCGATATCGCATCTCATTTCCATGTATCATGGTAAGATATAATATGATTTGCGAAGTGTTATGTATTCCTCGTCTACACTACAAATCAATGTAAATGCGACACTTCCTTGCAAGGAAATAGCGTTTGCAGATTTCTACGTATCGTAGCAATAGAGTTCTTATGATCCTTAAAACGCGATATCGCATCTCATTTCTATGTTTCATGGTAGGATATAATATGATTTGCGAAGTGTTATGCATTACTCGTATACGATTCAAATGAATGTAAATGCGACACTTCCTTGCAAGGAAATAGCGTTTGCAGATGTCTACGTATAGTAGCAGTGGAGTTCTTATGATACTTAAAACGCGATATCGCATCTCATTTCTATGTTTCATGGTTAGATATAATGTGATTTGCGAAGTGTTATGTATTCCTCCTCTACACTTCAAATGAATGTAAATGCGACACATCCTTGCAAGGAAATAGCGTTTGCAGATGTCTACGTATCGCAGCAATAGAGTTCATATGATTCTTAAAACGCGATATCGCATCGCATTTCTATATTTCGTGGTAAGATATAATACGATTTGCGAAGTGTTACCTACTCCTCGTCTACATTGCAAATGAATGTAAATGCGACACTTCCTTGAAAGGAAATAGCGTCTACAGATGTCTAGGTATCGTAGCGATAGTGTTCTAGTGCTTCTCAACACACAATATCGCATTTCATTTCTATTTTTCATGGTAAGATATAATATGTTTTGCGAAGTGTTATGTATTCCTCGTCTACACTTCAATTGTATGTAAATGCGACACTTCCTTGCAAAGAAATAGAGTTTGCAGATGTCTAGGTATAGTAGCAATAGAGTTCAAATGCTTCTTAAAACGAGATATTGCATCTCATATCTATGTTTCATGATGAGATATAATATTCACTGCGAAGTGTTATGCATTCCTCGTCTACGACTCAAATGAATGTAAATGCGACACGTCCTTGCTAGGAAATAGCGTCTGTAGATGTGTAGGTATCGTAGCGATAGAGTTCTAATGCTTCATAAAACGCGATATCGCATCTCATTTCCATGTATCATGGTAAGATATAATATGATTTGCGAAGTGTTATGTATTCCTCGTCTACACTTCAAATAAATGTAAATGCGACACTTCCTTGCTAGGAAATAGCGTCTGTAGATGTGTAGGTATCGTAGCGATAGAGTTCTAATGCTTCATAAAACGCGATATCGCATCTCATTTCCATGTATCATGGTAAGATATAATATGATTTGCGAAGTGTTATGTATTCCTCGTCTACACTACAAATGAATGTAAATGCGACACTTCCTTGCAAGGAAATAGCGTTTGCAGATTTCTACGTATCGTAGCAATAGAGTTCTTATGATCCTTAAAACGCGATATCGCATCTCATTTCTATGTTTCATGGTAAGATATAATATGATTTGCGAAGTGTTATGTATTCCTCGTCTACACTTCAAATGAATGTAAATGCGACACTTCCTTGCTAGGAAATAGCGTCTGCAGATGTCTAGGTATCGTAGCGATAGAGTTCTAGTGCTTCTTAAAATGCGATATCGCATCTCATTTCTATGATTCATGGTAGGATATAATATGATTTGCGAAGTGTTATGCATTACTCGTATACGATTCAAATGAATGTAAATGCGACACTTCCTTGCAAGGAAATAGCGTTTGCAGATGTCTACGTATAGTAGCAGTGGAGTTCTTATGATACTTAAAACGCGATATCGCATCTCATTTCTATGTTTCATGGTTAGATATAATGTGATTTGCGAAGTGTTATGCATTCCTCGTCTACACTTCAAATGAATGTAAATGCGACACTTCCTTGCAAGGAAATAGCGTCTACAGATGTCTAGGTATCGTAGCGATAGTGTTCTAGTGCTTCTCAACACACAATATCGCATTTCATGTCTATTTTTCATGGTAAGATATAATATGATTTGCGAAGTGTTATGTATTCCTCGTCTACACTTCAATTGTATGTAAATGCGACACTTCCTTGCAAAGAAATAGAGTTTGCAGATGTCTAGGTATAGTAGCAATAGAGTTCAAATGCTTCTTAAAACGAGATATTGCATCTCATATCTATGTTTCATGATGAGATATAATATTCATTGCGAAGTGTTATGCATTCCTCGTCTACGACTCAAATGAATGTAAATGCGACACTTCCTTGCAAGGAAATAGCGTTTGCAGATGTCTACGTATAGTAGCAGTGGAGTTCTTATGATACTTAAAACGCGATATCGCATCTCATTTCTATGTTTCATGGTAAGATATAATATGATTTGCGAAGTGTTATGCATTCCTCGTCTACACTTCAAATGAAAGTAAATGCGACACATCCTTGCTAGGAAATAGCGTCTGTAGATGTGTAGGTATCGTAGCGATAGAGTTCTAATGCTTCATAAAACGCGATATCGCATCTCATTTCCTTGTATCATGGTAAGATATAATATGATTTGCGAAGTGTTATGTATTCCTCGTCTACACTACAAATGAATGTAAATGCGACACTTCCTTGCAAGGAAATAGCGTTTGCAGATTTCTACGTATCGTAGCAATAGAGTTCTTATGATCCTTAAAACGCGATATCGCATCTCATTTCTATGTTTCATGGTAAGATATAATATGATTTGCGAAGTGTTATGTATTCCTCGTCTACACTTCAAATGAATGTAAATGCGACACTTCCTTGCTAGGAAATAGCGTCTGCAGATGTCTAGGTATCGTAGCGATAGAGTTCTAGTGCTTCTTAAAATGCGATATCGCATCTCATTTCTATGATTCATGGTAGGATATAATATGATTTGCGAAGTGTTATGCATTACTCGTATACGACTCAAATGAATGTAAATGCGACACTTCCTTGCAAGGAAATAGCGTTTGCAGATGTCTACGTATAGTAGCAGTGGAGTTCTTATGATACTTAAAACGCGATATCGCATCTCATTTCTATGTTTCATGGTTAGATATAATGTGATTTGCGAAGTGTTATGCATTCCTCGTCTACACTTCAAATGAATGTAAATGCGACACTTCCTTGCTAGGAAATAGCGTCTGTAGATGTGTAGGTATCGTAGCGATAGAGTTCTAATGCTTCATAAAACGCGATATCGCATCTCATTTCCATGTATCATGGTAAGATATAATATGATTTGCGAAGTGTCATGTATTCCTCGTCTACACCTCAAATGAATGTAAATGCGACACTTCCTTGCTAGGAAATAGCGTCTGCAGATGTCTAGGTATCGTAGCGATAGAGTTCTAATGCTTCTTAAAACGCGATATCGCATCTCATTTCTATGTATCGTGGAAAGATATAATATGATTTGCGAAGTGTTATGTATTCCTCGTCTACACTTCAAATGAATGTAAATGCGACACTTCCTTGCAAGGAAATAGCGTCTACAGATGTCTAGGTATCGTAGCGATAGTGTTCTAGTGCTTCTCAACACACAATATCGCATTTCATTTCTATTTTTCATGGTAAGATATAATATGATTTGCGAAGTGTCATGTATTCCTCGTCTACACTTCAAATGAATGTAAATGCGACAATTCCTAGCAAGGAAATAGCGTTTGCAGATGTCTACGTATAGTAGCAATAGATTTCTAATGCTTCTTAAAACGCGATATCGCATCTCATTTCTATGTTTCATGGTAAGATATAATATGATTTGCGAAGTGTCCTGTATTATTCGTCTACACTTCAAATGAATGTAAATGCGACACTTCCTCGCTAGGAAAGAGCGTTTGCAGATGTCCACGTATCGTAGCAATAGAGTTCTTATGATTCTTAAAACGCGATATCGCATCTCATTTTTATGTTTCGTGGTAAGATATAATATGATTTGCGAAGTGTCATGTATTCCTCGTCTACACTTCAAATGAATGTAAATGCGACACTTCCTCGCTAGGAAAGAGCGTTTGCAGATGTCTACGTATCGTAGCAATAGAGTTCTTATGATTCTTAAAACGCGATATCGCATCTCATTTTTATCTTTCGTGGTAAGATATAATATGATTTGCGAAGTGTTACCTACTCCTCGTCTACACTTCAAATGAATGTAAATGCGACACTTCCTCGCTAGGAAAGAGCGTTTGCAGATGTCTACGTATCGTAGCAATAGAGTTCTTATGATTCTTAAAACGCGATATCGCATCTCATTTCTATGTTTCATGGTAAGATATAATATGATTTGCGAAGTGTTACGTATTCCTCGTCTACACTTCAAATGAATGTAAATGCGATACTTCCTTGCAAAGAAATAGTATTTGCAGATGTCTACGTATCGTAGCAATAGATTTCTAATGCTTCTTAAAACGCGATATCGCATCTCATATCTATGTTTCATGATAAGATATAATATACATTGCGAAGTGTTATGCATTCCTCGTATACGATTCAAATGAATGTAAATGCGACACTTCCTTGCAAGGAAATAGCGTTTGCAGTTGTCTACGTATCGTAGCAATAGAGTTCTTA
This sequence comes from Xylocopa sonorina, assembly GCF_050948175.1. Classification (NCBI taxonomy): domain Eukaryota; kingdom Metazoa; phylum Arthropoda; class Insecta; order Hymenoptera; family Apidae; genus Xylocopa; species Xylocopa sonorina. Next base: position 652,523 of record NC_135198.1, read on the forward strand.
TGATTCTTAAAACGCGATATCGCATCTCATTTTTATGTTTCATGGTAAGATATAATATGATTTGCGAAGTGTTACGTATTCCTCGTCTACACTTCAAATGAATGTAAATGCGACACTTCCTTGCAAAGAAATAGCGTTTGCAGATGTCTACGTATCGTAGCAATAGATTTCTAATGCTTCTTAAAACGCGATATCGCATCTCATATCTATGTTTCATGATAAGATATAATACGATTTGCGAAGTGTTACCTACTCCTCGTCTACACTGCAAATGAATGTAAATGCGACACTTCCTTGCAAGGAAATAGCGTTTGCAGTTGTCTACGTATCGTGGCAATAGAGTTCTTATGATTCTTAAAACGCGATATCGCATCTCATTTCTATGTTTCATGGTAAGATATAATATGATTTGCGAAGTGTTATGTATTCCTCGTATACACTTCAAATGAATGTAAATGCGATACTTCCTTGCAAAGAAATAGTATTTGCAGATGTCTACGTATCGTAGCAATAGATTTCTAATGCTTCTTAAAACGCGATATCGCATCTCATATCTATGTTTCATGATAAGATATAATATACATTGCGAAGTGTTATGCATTCCTCGTATACGATTCAAATGAATGTAAATGCGACACTTCCTTGCAAGGAAATAGCGTTTGCAGTTGTCTACGTATCGTAGCAATAGAGTTCTTATGATTCTTAAAACGCGATATCGCATCTCATTTTTATGTTTCATGGTAAGATATAATATGATTTGCGAAGTGTTACGTATTCCTCGTCTACACTTCAAATGAATGTAAATGCGACACTTCCTAGCAAGGAAATAGCGTTTGCAGATGTCTACGTATAGTAGCAATAGATTTCTAATGCTTCTTAAAACGCGATATCGCATCTCATTTCTATGTTTCATGGTAAGATATAATATGATTTGCGAAGTGTTACCTACTCCTCGTCTACACTTCAAATGAATGTAAATGCGACACTTCCTTGAAAGGAAATAGCGTCTGCAGATGTCTAGGTATCGTAGCGATAGAGTTCTAATGCTTCTCAACACACAATATCGCATCTCATTTCTATGTTTCATGGTAAGATATAATATGATTTGCGAAGCGTTACGTATTCCTCGTCTACACTTCATATGAATGTAAATGCGACACTTCCTTGCAAGGAAATAGCGTTTGCAGATGTCTACCTATCGTAGCAATAGAGTTCTTATGATTCTTAAAACGCGATATCGCATCTCATTTCTATGTTTCATGGTAAGATATAATATGATTTGCGAAGTGTTACGTATTCCTCGTCTACACTTCAAATGAATGTAAATGCGATACTTCCTTGCAAAGAAATAGTATTTGCAGATGTCTACGTATCGTAGCAATAGATTTCTAATGCTTCTTAAAACGCGATATCGCATCTCATATCTATGTTTCATGATAAGATATAATATACATTGCGAAGTGTTATGCATTCCTCGTATACGATTCAAATGAATGTAAATGCGACACTTCCTTGCAAGGAAATAGCGTTTGCAGTTGTCTACGTATCGTAGCAATAGAGTTCTTATGATTCTTAAAACGCGATATCGCATCTCATTTTTATGTTTCATGGTAAGATATAATATGATTTGCGAAGTGTTATGTATTCCTCGTATACACTTCAAATGAATGTGAATGCGACACTTCCTCGCTAGGAAATAGCGTTTTCAGATGTCTACGTATAGTAGCAGTGGAGTTCTTATGATACTTAAAACGCGATATCGCATCTCATTTCTATGTTTCATGGTAAGATATAATATGATTTGCGAAGTGTTATGTATTCCTCGTATACACTTCAAATGAATGTGAATGCGACACTTCCTCGCTAGGAAATAGCGTTTTCAGATGTCTACGTATCGTAACAATAGTGTTCCTATGATTCTTAAAACGCGATATCGCATCTCATTTTTATGTTTCGTGGTAAGATATAATATGATTTGCGAAGTGTTACCTACTCCTCGTCTACACTTCAAATGAATGTAAATGCGACACTTCCTTGCAAAGAAATAGTGTTTGCAGATGTCTACGTATCGTAGCAATAGATTTCTAATGCTTCTTAAAACGCGATGTCGCATCTCATATCTATGTTTCATGATAAGATACAATATACATTGCGAAGTGTTATGTATTCCTCGTATACACTTCAAATGAATGTGAATGCGACACTTCCTCGCTAGGAAATAGCGTTTTCAGATGTCTACGTATCGTAACAATAGTGTTCCTATGATTCTTAAAACGCGATATCGCATCTCATTTCTATGTTTCATGGTAAGATATAATATGATTTGCGAAGTGTTATGTATTCCTCGTATACACTTCAAATGAATGTGAATGCGACACTTCCTCGCTAGGAAATAGCGTTTTCAGATGTCTACGTATAGTAGCAGTGGAGTTCTTATGATACTTAAAACGCGATATCGCATCTCATTTCTATGTTTCATGGTAAGATATAATATGATTTGCGAAGTGTTATGTATTCCTCGTATACACTTCAAATGAATGTGAATGCGACACTTCCTCGCTAGGAAATAGCGTTTTCAGATGTCTACGTATCGTAACAATAGTGTTCCTATGATTCTTAAAACGCGATATCGTATCTCATTTCTATGTTTCATGGTAAGATATAATATGATTTGCGAAGTGTTATGTATTCCTCGTCTACACTTCAAATGAATGTAAATGCGACACTTCCTTGCTAGGAAATAGCGTCTGCAGATGTCTAGGTATCGTAGCGATAGAGTTCTAATGCTTCTTAAAACGCGATATCGCATCTCATTTCTATGTATCATGGTAAGATATAATATGATTTGCGAAGTGTTACGTATTCCTCGTCTACACTTCAAATGATTGTAAATGCGACACTTCCTTGCAAGGAAATAGCGTTTGCAGATGTCTACGTATAGTAGCAGTGGAGTTCTTATGATACTTAAAACGCGATATCGCATCTCATTTCTATGTTTCATGGTAAGATATAATATGATTTGCGAAGTGTCATGTATTCCTTTTCTACACTTCAAATGAATGTAAATGCGACACTTCCTTGCTAGGAAATAGCGTCTGCAGATGTCTAGGTATCGTAGCAATAGAGTTCAAATGCTTGTTAAAACGAGATATTGCATCTCATATCTATGTTTCGTGATAAGATATAATATTCATTGCGAAGTGTTATGCATTCCTCGTCTACACTTCAAATGAATGTAAATGCGACACTTCCTTGCTAGGAAATAGCGTCTGGAGATGTGTAGGTATCGTAGCGATAGAGTTCTAATGCTTCTTAAAACGCGATATCGCATCTCATTTCCATGTATCATGGTAAGATATAATATGATTTGCGAAGTGTTATGTATTCCTCGTCTACACTTCATATGAATGTAAATGCGGCACTTCCTTGCAAGGAAATAGCGTTTGCAGATGTCTACCTATCGTAGCAATAGAGATCTAATGCTTCTTAAAACGCGATATCGCATCTCATTTCTATGTTTCATGGTAAGATATAATATGATTTGCGAAGTGTTATGTATTCCTCGTCTACACTTCAAATGAATGCACATGCGACACTTCCTTGCAAGGATATAGCGTTTGCAGATGTCTACGTATCGTAGCAATAGATTTCTAATGCTTCTTAAAACGCGATATCGCATCTCATTTCTATGTTTCATGGTAACATGTAATATGATTCTCGAAGTGTTATGTATTCCTCGTCTACACTTCATATGAATGTAAATGCGGCACTTCCTTGCAAGGAAATAGCGTTTGCAGATGTCTACCTATCGTAGCAATAGAGTTCTAATGCTTCTTAAAACGCGATATCGCATCTTATTTCTATGTTTCATGGTAAGATATAATATGATTTGCGAAGTGTTATGTATTCCTCGTCTACACTTCAAATGAATGCAAATGCGGCACTTCCTTGCAAGGAAATAGCGTTTGCAGATGTCTACCTATCGTAGCAATAGAGTTCTAATGCTTCTTAAAACGCGATATCGCATCTTATTTCTATGTTTCATGGTAAGATATAATATGATTTGCGAAGTGTTATGTATTCCTCGTCTACACTTCAAATGAATGTAAATGCGACACTTCCTTGAAAGGAAATAGCGTCTACAGATGTCTAGGTATCGCAGCGATAGTGTTCTAGTGCTTCTCAACACACAATATCGCATCTCATTTCTATGTTTCATGGTAAGATATAATATGATTTGCGAAGTGTCCTGTGTTCCTCGTCTACACTTAAAATGAATGTAAATGCGACACTTCCTCGCTAGGAAAGAGCGTTTGCAGATGTCTACGTATCGTAGCAATAGAGTTCTTATGATTCTTAAAACGCGATATCGCATCTCATTTTTATGTTTCGTGGTAAGATATAATATGATTTGCGAAGTGTCATGTATTCCTCGTCTACACTTCAAATGAATGTAAATGCGACACTTCCTCGCTAGGAAAGAGCGTTTGCAGATGTCTACGTATCGTAGCAATAGAGTTCTTATGATTCTTAAAACGCGATATCGCATCTCATTTTTATGTTTCGTGGTAAGATATAATATGATTTGCGATGTGTTACCTACTCCTCGTCTACACTTCAAATGAATGTAAATGCGACACTTCCTTGAAAGGAAATAGCGTCTGCAGATGTCTAGGTATCGTAGCGATAGAGTTCTATTGCTTCTCAACACACAATATCGCATCTCATTTCTATGTTTCATGGTAAGATATAATATGATTTGCGAAGCGTTACGTATTCCTCGTCTACACTTCATATGAATGTAAATGCGACACTTCCTTGCAAGGAAATAGCGTTTGCAGATGTCTACGTATCGTAGCAATAGAGTTCTTATGATTCTTAAAACGCGATATCGCATCTCATTTCGATGTTTCATGGTAAGATATAATATGATTTGCGAAGTGTTACGTATTCCTCGTCTACACTTCAAATGATTGTAAATGCGACACTTCCTTGCAAGGAAATAGCGTTTGCAGATGTCTACGTATAGTAGCAGTGGAGTTCTTATGATACTTAAAACGCGATATCGCATCTCATTTCTATGTTTCATGGTAAGATATGATATGATTTGCGAAGTGTCATGTATTCCTTTTCTACACTTCAAATGAATGTAAATGCGACACTTCCTTGCTAGGAAATAGCGTCTGCAGATGTCTAGGTATCGTAGCAATAGAGTTCAAATGCTTCTTAAAACGAGATATTGCATCTCATATCTATGTTTCGTGATAAGATATAATATTCATTGCGAAGTGTTATGCATTCCTCGTCTACACTTCAAATGAATGTAAATACGACACTTCCTTGCTCGGAAATAGCGTCTGGAGATGTGTAGGTATCGTAGCGATAGAGTTCTAATGCTTCTTAAAACGCGATATCGCATCTCATTTCCATGTATCATGGTAAGATATAATATGATTTGCGAAGTGTTATGTATTCCTCGTCTACACTTCATATGAATGTAAATGCGGCACTTCCTTGCAAGGAAATAGCGTTTGCAGATGTCTACCTATCGTAGCAATAGAGATCTAATGCTTCTTAAAACGCGATATCGCATCTCATTTCTATGTTTCATGGTAAGATATAATATGATTTGCGAAGTGTTATGTATTCCTCGTCTACACTTCAAATGAATGCACATGCGACACTTCCTTGCAAGGATATAGCGTTTGCAGATGTCTACGTATCGTAGCAATAGATTTCTAATGCTTCTTAAAACGCGATATCGCATCTCATTTCTATGTTTCATGGTAACATGTAATATGATTCTCGAAGTGTTATGTATTCCTCGTCTACACTTCATATGAATGTAAATGCGGCACTTCCTTGCAAGGAAATAGCGTTTGCAGATGTCTACCTATCGTAGCAATAGAGTTCTAATGCTTCTTAAAACGCGATATCGCATCTTATTTCTATGTTTCATGGTAAGATATAATATGATTTGCGAAGTGTTATGTATTCCTCGTCTACACTTCAAATGAATGCAAATGCGGCACTTCCTTGCAAGGAAATAGCGTTTGCAGATGTCTACCTATCGTAGCAATAGAGTTCTAATGCTTCTTAAAACGCGATATCGCATCTTATTTCTATGTTTCATGGTAAGATATAATATGATTTGCGAAGTGTTATGTATTCCTCGTCTACACTTCAAATGAATGTAAATGCGACACTTCCTTGAAAGGAAATAGCGTCTACAGATGTCTAGGTATCGTAGCGATAGTGTTCTAGTGCTTCTCAACACACAATATCGCATCTCATTTCTATGTTTCATGGTAAGATATAATATGATTTGCGAAGTGTCCTGTATTCCTCGTCTACACTTCAAATGAATGTAAATGCGACACTTCCTCGCTAGGAAAGAGCGTTTGCAGATGTCTACGTATCGTAGCAATAGAGTTCTTATGATTCTTAAAACGCGATATCGCATCTCATTTTTATGTTTCGTGGTAAGATATAATATGATTTGCGAAGTGTCATGTATTCCTCGTCTACACTTCAAATGAATGTAAATGCGACACTTCCTTGCAAAGAAATAGTGTTTGCAGATGTCTACGTATCGTAGCAATAGATTTCTAATGCTTCTTAAAACGCGATATCGCATCTCATATCTATGTTTCATGATAAGATATAATATACATTGCGAAGTGTTATGCATTCCTCGTATACGATTCAAATGAATGTAAATGCGACACTTCCTTGCAAGGAAATAGCGTTTGCAGTTGTCTACGTATCGTAGCAATAGAGTTCTTATGATTCTTAAAACGCGATATAGCATCTAATTTCTATGTTTCATGGTAAGATATAATATGATTTGCGAAGTGTTACCTACTCCTCGTCTACACTTCAAATGAATGTAAATGCGACACTTCCTTGAAAGGAAATAGCGTCTGCAGATGTCTAGGTATCGTAGCGATAGAGTTCTAATGCTTCTCAACACACAATATCGCATCTCATTTCTATGTTTCATGGTAAGATATAATATGATTTGCGAAGCGTTACGTATTCCTCGCCTACACTTCATATGAATGTAAATGCGACACTTCCTTGCAAGGAAATAGCGTTTGCAGATGTCTACCTATCGTAGCAATAGAGTTCTTATGATTCTTAAAACGCGATATCGCATCTCATTTCTATGTTTCATGGTAAGATATAATATGATTTGCGAAGTGTTACGTATTCCTCGTCTACACTTCAAATGAATGTAAATGCGACACTTCCTTGCAAAGAAATAGTGTTTGCAGATGTCTACGTATCGTAGCAATAGATTTCTAATGCTCCTTAAGACGCGATATCGCATCTCATATCTATGTTTCATGATACGATACAATATACATTGCGAAGTGTTATACATTCCTCGTCTACACTTCAAATGAATGTAAATGCGACACTTCCTCGCTAGGAAAGAGCGTTTGCAGATGTCTACGTATCGTAGCAATAGAGTTCTTATGATTCTTAAAACGCGATATCGCATCTCATTTTTATGTTTCGTGGTAAGATATAATATGATTTGCGATGTGTTACCTACTCCTCGTCTACACTTCAAATGAATGTAAATGCGACACTTCCTTGAAAGGAAATAGCGTCTGCAGATGTCTAGGTATCGTAGCGATAGAGTTCTAATGCTTCTCAACACACAATATCGCATCTCATTTCTATGTTTCATGGTAAGATATAATATGATTTGCGAAGCGTTACGTATTCCTCGTCTACACTTCATATGAATGTAAATGCGACACTTCCTTGCAAAGAAATAGTGTTTGCAGATGTCTACGTATCGTAGCAATAGATTTCTAATGCTTCTTAAAACGCGATATCGCATCTCATATCTATGTTTCATGATAAGATATAATATACATTGCGAAGTGTTATGCATTCCTCGTATACGATTCAAATGAATGTAAATGCGACACTTCCTTGCAAGGAAATAGCGTTTGCAGTTGTCTACGTATCGTAGCAATAGAGTTCTTATGATTCTTAAAACGCGATATCGCATCTAATTTCTATGTTTCATGGTAAGATATAATATGATTTGCGAAGTGTTATGTATTCCTCGTATACACTTCAAATGAATGTGAATGCGACACTTCCACGCTAGGAAATAGCGTTTTCAGATGTCTACGTATAGTAGCAGTGGAGTTCTTATGATACTTAAAACGCGATATCGCATCTCATTTCTATGTTTCATGGTAAGATATAATATGATTTGCGAAGTGTTATGTATTCCTCGTATACACTCCAAATGAATGTGAATGCGACACTTCCTCGCTAGGAAATAGCGTTTTCAGATGTCCACGTATCGTAACAATAGTGTTCCTATGATTCTTAAAACGCGATATCGCATCTCATTTTTATGTTTCGTGGTAAGATATAATATGATTTGCGAAGTGTTACCTACTCCTCGTCTACACTTCAAATGAATGTAAATGCGACACTTCCTTGAAAGGAAATAGCGCATGCAGATGTCTAGGTATCGAGCGATAGAGTTCTAATGCTTCTCAACACACAATATCGCATCTCATTTCTATGTTTCATGGTAAGATATAATATGATTTGCGAAGCGTTACGTATTCCTCGTCTACACTTCAAATGAATGTAAATGCGACACTTCCTCGCTAGGAAAGAGCGTTTGCAGATGTCTACGTATCGTAGCAATAGAGTTCTTATGATTCTTAAAACGCGATATCGCATCTCATTTTTATGTTTCGTGGTAAGATATAATATGATTTGCGAAGTGTCATGTATTCCTCGTCTACACTTCAAATGAATGTAAATGCGACACTTCCTTGCAAAGAAATAGTGTTTGCAGATGTCTACGTATCGTAGCAATAGATTTCTAATGCTTCTTAAAACGCGATATCGCATCTCATATCTATGTTTCATGATAAGATATAATATACATTGCGAAGTGTTATGCATTCCTCGTATACGATTCAAATGAATGTAAATGCGACACTTCCTTGCAAGGAAATAGCGTTTGCAGTTGTCTACGTATCGTAGCAATAGAGTTCTTATGATTCTTAAAACGCGATATAGCATCTAATTTCTATGTTTCATGGTAAGATATAATATGATTTGCGAAGTGTTACCTACTCCTCGTCTACACTTCAAATGAATGTAAATGCGACACTTCCTTGAAAGGAAATAGCGTCTGCAGATGTCTAGGTATCGTAGCGATAGAGTTCTAATGCTTCTCAACACACAATATCGCATCTCATTTCTATGTTTCATGGTAAGATATAATATGATTTGCGAAGCGTTACGTATTCCTCGCCTACACTTCATATGAATGTAAATGCGACACTTCCTTGCAAGGAAATAGCGTTTGCAGATGTCTACCTATCGTAGCAATAGAGTTCTTATGATTCTTAAAACGCGATATCGCATCTCATTTCTATGTTTCATGGTAAGATATAATATGATTTGCGAAGTGTTACGTATTCCTCGTCTACACTTCAAATGAATGTAAATGCGACACTTCCTTGCAAAGAAATAGTGTTTGCAGATGTCTACGTATCGTAGCAATAGATTTCTAATGCTTCTTAAGACGCGATATCGCATCTCATATCTATGTTTCATGATACGATACAATATACATTGCGAAGTGTTATGCATTCCTCGTATACGATTCAAATGAATGTAAATGCGACACTTCCTTGCAAGGAAATAGCGTTTGCAGTTGTCTACGTATCGTAGCAATAGAGTTCTTATGATTCTTAAAACGCGATATCGCATCTAATTTCTATGTTTCATGGTAAGATATAATATGATTTGCGAAGTGTTATGTATTCCTCGTATACACTTCAAATGAATGTGAATGCGACACTTCCACGCTAGGAAATAGCGTTTTCAGATGTCTACGTATAGTAGCAGTGGAGTTCTTATGATACTTAAAACGCGATATCGCATCTCATTTCTATGTTTCATGGTAAGATATAATATGATTTGCGAAGTGTTATGTATTCCTCGTATACACTCCAAATGAATGTGAATGCGACACTTCCTCGCTAGGAAATAGCGTTTTCAGATGTCCACGTATCGTAACAATAGTGTTCCTATGATTCTTAAAACGCGATATCGCATCTCATTTTTATGTTTCGTGGTAAGATATAATATGATTTGCGAAGTGTTACCTACTCCTCGTCTACACTTCAAATGAATGTAAATGCGACACTTCCTTGAAAGGAAATAGCGCATGCAGATGTCTAGGTATCGAGCGATAGAGTTCTAATGCTTCTCAACACACAATATCGCATCTCATTTCTATGTTTCATGGTAAGATATAATATGATTTGCGAAGCGTTACGTATTCCTCGTCTACACTTCATATGAATGTAAATGCGACACTTCCTTGCAAGGAAATAGCGTTTGCAGATGTCTACCTATCGTAGCAATAGAGTTCTTATGATTCTTAAAACGCGATATCGCATCTCATTTCTATGTTTCATGGTAAGATATAATATGATTTGCGAAGTGTCATGTATTCCTTTTCTACACTTCAAATGAATGTAAATGCGACACTTCCTTGCTAGGAAATAGCGTCTGCAGATGTCTAGGTATCGTAGCAATAGAGTTCAAATGCTTCTTAAAACGAGATATTGCATCTCATATCTATGTTTCGTGATAAGATATAATATTCATTGCGAAGTGTTATGCATTCCTCGTATACGATTCAAATGAATGTAAATGAGACACTTCCTTGCTAGGAAATAGCGTTTTCAGATGTCTACGTATCGTAACAATAGTGTTCCTATGATTCTTAAAACGCGATATCGCATCTCATTTTTATGTTTCGTGGTAAGACATAATATGATTTGCGAAGTGTTACCTACTCCTCGTCTACACTTCAAATGAATGTAAATGCGACACTTCCTTGAAAGGAAATAGCGCATGCAGATGTCTAGGTATCGTAGCGATAGAGTTCTAATGCTTCTCAACACACAATATCGCATCTCATTTCTATGTTTCATGGTAAGATATAATATGATTTGCGAAGCGTTACGTATTCCTCGTCTACACTTCATATGAATGTAAATGCGACACTTCCTTGCAAGGAAATAGCGTTTGCAGATGTCTACCTATCGTAGCAATAGAGTTGTTATGATTCTTAAAACGCGATATCGCATCTCATTTCTATGTTTCATGGTAAGATATAATATGATTTGCGAAGTGTTACGTATTCCTCGTCTACACTTCAAATGAATGTAAATGCGACACTTCCTTGCAAAGAAATAGTGTTTGCAGATGTCTACGTATCGTAGCAATAGAGTTCAAATGCTTCTTAAAACGAGATATTGCATCTCATATCTATGTTTCATGATAAGATATAATATTCATTGCGAAGTGTTATGCATTCCTCGTCTACACTTCAAATGAATGTAAATGCGACACTTCCTTGCTAGGAAATAGCGTCTGGAGATGTGTAGGTATCGTAGCGATAGAGTTCTAATGCTTCTTAAAACGCGATATCGCATCTCATTTCCATGTATCATGGTAAGATATAATATGATTTGCGAAGTGTTATGTATTCCTCGTCTACACTTCATATGAATGTAAATGCGGCACTTCCTTGCAAGGAAATAGCGTCTGCAGATGTCTAGGTATCGTAGCGATAGAGTTCTAATGCTTCTTAAAACGCGATATCGCATCTCATTTCTATGTATCGTGGAAAGATATAATATGATTTGCGAAGTGTTATGTATTCCTCGTCTACACTTCAAATGAATGTAAATGCGACACTTCCTTGAAAGGAAATAGCGTCTACAGATGTCTAGGTATCGTAGCGATAGTGTTCTAGTGCTTCTCAACACACAATATCGCATCTAATTTCTATGTTTCATGGTAAGATATAATATGATTTGCGAAGTGTCCTGTATTCCTCGTCTACACTTCAAATGAATGTAAATGCGACACTTCCTCGCTAGGAAAGAGCGTTTGCAGATGTCTACGTATCGTAGCAATAGAGTTCTTATGATTCTTAAAACGCGATATCGCATCTCATTTTTATGTTTCGTGGTAAGATATAATATGATTTGCGAAGTGTCATGTATTCCTCGTCTACACTTCAAATGAATGTAAATGCGACACTTCCTCGCTAGGAAAGAGCGTTTGCAGATGTCTACGTATCGTAGCAATAGAGTTCTTATGATTCTTAAAACGCGATATCGCATCTCATTTTTATGTTTCGTGGTAAGATATAATATGATTTGCGAAGTGTTACCTACTCCTCGTCTACACTTCAAATGAATGTAAATGCGACACTTCCTTGAAAGGAAATAGCGTCTGCAGATGTCTAGGTATCGTAGCGATAGAGTTCTAATGCTTCTCAACACACAATATCGCATCTCATTTCTATGTATCATGGTAAGATATAATATGATTTGCGAAGCGTTACGTATTCCTCGTCTACACTTCATATGAATGTAAATGCGGCACTTCCTTGCAAGGAAATAGCGTTTGCAGATGTCTACCTATCGTAGCAATAGAGTTCTTATGATTCTTAAAACGCGATATCGCATCTCATTTCTATGTTTCATGGTAAGATATAATATGATTTGCGAAGTGTTACGTATTCCTCGTCTACACTTCAAATGAATGTAAATGCGACACTTCCTAGCAAGGAAATAGCGTTTGCAGATGTCTACGTATAGTAGCAATAGATTTCTAATGCTTCTTAAAACGCGATATCGCATCTCATTTCTATGTTTCATGGTAAGATATAATATGATTTGCGAAGTGTTACCTACTCCTCGTCTACACTTCAAATGAATGTAAATGCGACACTTCCTTGAAAGGAAATAGCGTCTGCAGTTGTCTAGGTATCGTAGCGATAGAGTTCTAATGCTTCTCAACACACAATATCGCATCTCATTTCTATGTTTCATGGTAAGATATAATATGATTTGCGAAGTGTTATGTATTCCTCGTATACACTTCAAATGAATGTGAATGCGACACTTCCTCGCTAGGAAATAGCGTTTTCAGATGTCTACGTATCGTAACAATAGTGTTCCTATGATTCTTAAAACGCGATATCGTATCTCATTTCTATGTTTCATGGTAAGATATAATATGATTTGCGAAGTGTTATGTATTCCTCGTCTACACTTCAAATGAATGTAAATGCGACACTTCCTTGCTAGGAAATAGCGTCTGCAGATGTCTAGGTATCGTAGCGATAGAGTTCTAATGCTTCTTAAAACGCGATATCGCATCTCATTTCTATGTATCATGGTAAGATATAATATGATTTGCGAAGTGTTACGTATTCCTCGTCTACACTTCAAATGATTGTAAATGCGACACTTCCTTGCTAGGAAATAGCGTCTGCAGATGTCTAGGTATCGTAGCAATAGAGTTCAAATGCTTCTTAAAACGAGATATTGCATCTCATATCTATGTTTCGTGATAAGATATAATATTCATTGCGAAGTGTTATGCATTCCTCGTCTACACTTCAAATGAATGTAAATGCGACACTTCCTTGCTAGGAAATAGCGTCTGGAGATGTGTAGGTATCGTAGCGATAGAGTTCTAATGCTTCTTAAAACGCGATATCGCATCTCATTTCCATGTATCATGGTAAGATATAATATGATTTGCGAAGTGTTATGTATTCCTCGTCTACACTTCAAATGAATGCACATGCGACACTTCCTTGCAAGGATATAGCGTTTGCAGATGTCTACGTATCGTAGCAATAGATTTCTAATGCTTCTTAAAACGCGATATCGCATCTCATTTCTATGTTTCATGATAAGATATAATATACATTGCGAAGTGTTATGCATTCCTCGTATACGATTCAAATGAATGTAAATGCGACACTTCCTTGCAAGGAAATAGCGTTTGCAGTTGTCTACGTATCGTAGCAATAGAGTTCTTATGATTCTTAAAACGCGATATCGCATCTAATTTCTATGTTTCATGGTAAGATATAATATGATTTGCGAAGTGTTATGTATTCCTCGTATACACTTCAAATGAATGTGAATGCGACACTTCCACGCTAGGAAATAGCGTTTTCAGATGTCTACGTATAGTAGCAGTGGAGTTCTTATGATACTTAAAACGCGATATCGCATCTCATTTCTATGTTTCATGGTAAGATATAATATGATTTGCGAAGTGTTATGTATTCCTCGTATACACTCCAAATGAATGTGAATGCGACACTTCCTCGCTAGGAAATAGCGTTTTCAGATGTCCACGTATCGTAACAATAGTGTTCCTATGATTCTTAAAACGCGATATCGCATCTCATTTTTATGTTTCGTGGTAAGATATAATATGATTTGCGAAGTGTTACCTACTCCTCGTCTACACTTCAAATGAATGTAAATGCGACACTTCCTTGAAAGGAAATAGCGCATGCAGATGTCTAGGTATCGAGCGATAGAGTTCTAATGCTTCTCAACACACAATATCGCATCTCATTTCTATGTTTCATGGTAAGATATAATATGATTTGCGAAGCGTTACGTATTCCTCGTCTACACTTCATATGAATGTAAATGCGACACTTCCTTGCAAGGAAATAGCGTTTGCAGATGTCTACCTATCGTAGCAATAGAGTTCTTATGATTCTTAAAACGCGATATCGCATCTCATTTCTATGTTTCATGGTAAGATATAATATGATTTGCGAAGTGTCATGTATTCCTTTTCTACACTTCAAATGAATGTAAATGCGACACTTCCTTGCTAGGAAATAGCGTCTGCAGATGTCTAGGTATCGTAGCGATAGAGTTCTAATGCTTCTTAAAACGCGATATCGCATCTCATTTCTATGTATCATGGTAAGATATAATATGATTTGCGAAGTGTTACGTATTCCTCGTCTACACTTCAAATGATTGTAAATGCGACACTTCCTTGCTAGGAAATAGCGTCTGCAGATGTCTAGGTATCGTAGCAATAGAGTTCAAATGCTTCTTAAAACGAGATATTGCATCTCATATCTATGTTTCGTGATAAGATATAATATTCATTGCGAAGTGTTATGCATTCCTCGTCTACACTTCAAATGAATGTAAATGCGACACTTCCTTGCTAGGAAATAGCGTCTGGAGATGTGTAGGTATCGTAGCGATAGAGTTCTAATGCTTCTTAAAACGCGATATCGCATCTCATTTCCATGTATCATGGTAAGATATAATATGATTTGCGAAGTGTTATGTATTCCTCGTCTACACTTCATATGAATGTAAATGCGGCACTTCCTTGCAAGGAAATAGCGTCTGCAGATGTCTAGGTATCGTAGCGATAGAGTTCTAATGCTTCTTAAAACGCGATATCGCATCTCATTTCTATGTATCGTGGAAAGATATAATATGATTTGCGAAGTGTTATGTATTCCTCGTCTACACTTCAAATGAATGTAAATGCGACACTTCCTTGAAAGGAAATAGCGTCTACAGATGTCTAGGTATCGTAGCGATAGTGTTCTAGTGCTTCTCAACACACAATATCGCATCTAATTTCTATGTTTCATGGTAAGATATAATATGATTTGCGAAGTGTCCTGTATTCCTCGTCTACACTTCAAATGAATGTAAATGCGACACTTCCTCGCTAGGAAAGAGCGTTTGCAGATGTCTACGTATCGTAGCAATAGAGTTCTTATGATTCTTAAAACGCGATATCGCATCTCATTTTTATGTTTCGTGGTAAGATATAATATGATTTGCGAAGTGTCATGTATTCCTCGTCTACACTTCAAATGAATGTAAATGCGACACTTCCTCGCTAGGAAAGAGCGTTTGCAGATGTCTACGTATCGTAGCAATAGAGTTCTTATGATTCTTAAAACGCGATATCGCATCTCATTTTTATGTTTCGTGGTAAGATATAATATGATTTGCGAAGTGTTACCTACTCCTCGTCTACACTTCAAATGAATGTAAATGCGACACTTCCTTGAAAGGAAATAGCGTCTGCAGATGTCTAGGTATCGTAGCGATAGAGTTCTAATGCTTCTCAACACACAATATCGCATCTCATTTCTATGTATCATGGTAAGATATAATATGATTTGCGAAGCGTTACGTATTCCTCGTCTACACTTCATATGAATGTAAATGCGGCACTTCCTTGCAAGGAAATAGCGTTTGCAGATGTCTACCTATCGTAGCAATAGAGTTCTTATGATTCTTAAAACGCGATATCGCATCTCATTTCTATGTTTCATGGTAAGATATAATATGATTTGCGAAGTGTTACGTATTCCTCGTCTACACTTCAAATGAATGTAAATGCGACACTTCCTAGCAAGGAAATAGCGTTTGCAGATGTCTACGTATAGTAGCAATAGATTTCTAATGCTTCTTAAAACGCGATATCGCATCTCATTTCTATGTTTCATGGTAAGATATAATATGATTTGCGAAGTGTTACCTACTCCTCGTCTACACTTCAAATGAATGTAAATGCGACACTTCCTTGAAAGGAAATAGCGTCTGCAGTTGTCTAGGTATCGTAGCGATAGAGTTCTAATGCTTCTCAACACACAATATCGCATCTCATTTCTATGTTTCATGGTAAGATATAATATGATTTGCGAAGTGTTATGTATTCCTCGTATACACTTCAAATGAATGTGAATGCGACACTTCCTCGCTAGGAAATAGCGTTTTCAGATGTCTACGTATCGTAACAATAGTGTTCCTATGATTCTTAAAACGCGATATCGTATCTCATTTCTATGTTTCATGGTAAGATATAATATGATTTGCGAAGTGTTATGTATTCCTCGTCTACACTTCAAATGAATGTAAATGCGACACTTCCTTGCTAGGAAATAGCGTCTGCAGATGTCTAGGTATCGTAGCGATAGAGTTCTAATGCTTCTTAAAACGCGATATCGCATCTCATTTCTATGTATCATGGTAAGATATAATATGATTTGCGAAGTGTTACGTATTCCTCGTCTACACTTCAAATGATTGTAAATGCGACACTTCCTTGCTAGGAAATAGCGTCTGCAGATGTCTAGGTATCGTAGCAATAGAGTTCAAATGCTTCTTAAAACGAGATATTGCATCTCATATCTATGTTTCGTGATAAGATATAATATTCATTGCGAAGTGTTATGCATTCCTCGTCTACACTTCAAATGAATGTAAATGCGACACTTCCTTGCTAGGAAATAGCGTCTGGAGATGTGTAGGTATCGTAGCGATAGAGTTCTAATGCTTCTTAAAACGCGATATCGCATCTCATTTCCATGTATCATGGTAAGATATAATATGATTTGCGAAGTGTTATGTATTCCTCGTCTACACTTCAAATGAATGCACATGCGACACTTCCTTGCAAGGATATAGCGTTTGCAGATGTCTACGTATCGTAGCAATAGATTTCTAATGCTTCTTAAAACGCGATATCGCATCTCATTTCTATGTTTCATGATAAGATATAATATACATTGCGAAGTGTTATGCATTCCTCGTATACGATTCAAATGAATGTAAATGCGACACTTCCTTGCAAGGAAATAGCGTTTGCAGTTGTCTACGTATCGTAGCAATAGAGTTCTTATGATCCTTAAAACGCGATATCGCATCTCATTT
Source organism: Xylocopa sonorina (assembly GCF_050948175.1). NCBI lineage: Eukaryota > Metazoa > Arthropoda > Insecta > Hymenoptera > Apidae > Xylocopa > Xylocopa sonorina. Next base: position 670,126 of record NC_135198.1, read on the forward strand.
CTATGTTTCATGGTAAGATATAATATGATTTGCGAAGTGTTATGTATTCCTCGTATACACTCCAAATGAATGTGAATGCGACACTTCCTCGCTAGGAAATAGCGTTTTCAGATGTCCACGTATCGTAACAATAGTGTTCCTATGATTCTTAAAACGCGATATCGCATCTCATTTTTATGTTTCGTGGTAAGATATAATATGATTTGCGAAGTGTTACCTACTCCTCGTCTACACTTCAAATGAATGTAAATGCGACACTTCCTTGAAAGGAAATAGCGCATGCAGATGTCTAGGTATCGAGCGATAGAGTTCTAATGCTTCTCAACACACAATATCGCATCTCATTTCTATGTTTCATGGTAAGATATAATATGATTTGCGAAGCGTTACGTATTCCTCGTCTACACTTCATATGAATGTAAATGCGACACTTCCTTGCAAGGAAATAGCGTTTGCAGATGTCTACCTATCGTAGCAATAGAGTTCTTATGATTCTTAAAACGCGATATCGCATCTCATTTCTATGTTTCATGGTAAGATATAATATGATTTGCGAAGTGTCATGTATTCCTTTTCTACACTTCAAATGAATGTAAATGCGACACTTCCTTGCTAGGAAATAGCGTCTGCAGATGTCTAGGTATCGTAGCAATAGAGTTCAAATGCTTCTTAAAACGAGATATTGCATCTCATATCTATGTTTCGTGATAAGATATAATATTCATTGCGAAGTGTTATGCATTCCTCGTATACGATTCAAATGAATGTAAATGAGACACTTCCTTGCTAGGAAATAGCGTTTTCAGATGTCTACGTATCGTAACAATAGTGTTCCTATGATTCTTAAAACGCGATATCGCATCTCATTTTTATGTTTCGTGGTAAGATATAATATGATTTGCGAAGTGTTACCTACTCCTCGTCTACACTTCAAATGAATGTAAATGCGACACTTCCTTGAAAGGAAATAGCGCATGCAGATGTCTAGGTATCGTAGCGATAGAGTTCTAATGCTTCTCAACACACAATATCGCATCTCATTTCTATGTTTCATGGTAAGATATAATATGATTTGCGAAGCGTTACGTATTCCTCGTCTACACTTCATATGAATGTAAATGCGACACTTCCTCGCTAGGAAATAGCGTTTTCAGATGTCTACGTATCGTAACAATAGTGTTCCTATGATTCTTAAAACGCGATATCGTATCTCATTTCTATGTTTCATGGTAAGATATAATATGATTTGCGAAGTGTTATGTATTCCTCGTCTACACTTCAAATGAATGTAAATGCGACACTTCCTTGCTAGGAAATAGCGTCTGCAGATGTCTAGGTATCGTAGCGATAGAGTTCTAATGCTTCTTAAAACGCGATATCGCATCTCATTTCTATGTATCATGGTAAGATATAATATGATTTGCGAAGTGTTACGTATTCCTCGTCTACACTTCAAATGATTGTAAATGCGACACTTCCTTGCTAGGAAATAGCGTCTGCAGATGTCTAGGTATCGTAGCAATAGAGTTCAAATGCTTCTTAAAACGAGATATTGCATCTCATATCTATGTTTCGTGATAAGATATAATATTCATTGCGAAGTGTTATGCATTCCTCGTCTACACTTCAAATGAATGTAAATGCGACACTTCCTTGCTAGGAAATAGCGTCTGGAGATGTGTAGGTATCGTAGCGATAGAGTTCTAATGCTTCTTAAAACGCGATATCGCATCTCATTTCCATGTATCATGGTAAGATATAATATGATTTGCGAAGTGTTATGTATTCCTCGTCTACACTTCAAATGAATGCACATGCGACACTTCCTTGCAAGGATATAGCGTTTGCAGATGTCTACGTATCGTAGCAATAGATTTCTAATGCTTCTTAAAACGCGATATCGCATCTCATTTCTATGTTTCATGATAAGATATAATATACATTGCGAAGTGTTATGCATTCCTCGTATACGATTCAAATGAATGTAAATGCGACACTTCCTTGCAAGGAAATAGCGTTTGCAGTTGTCTACGTATCGTAGCAATAGAGTTCTTATGATCCTTAAAACGCGATATCGCATCTCATTTCTATGTTTCATGGTAAGATATAATATGATTTGCGAAGTGTTATGTATTCCTCGTATACACTCCAAATGAATGTGAATGCGACACTTCCTCGCTAGGAAATAGCGTTTTCAGATGTCCACGTATCGTAACAATAGTGTTCCTATGATTCTTAAAACGCGATATCGCATCTCATTTTTATGTTTCGTGGTAAGATATAATATGATTTGCGAAGTGTTACCTACTCCTCGTCTACACTTCAAATGAATGTAAATGCGACACTTCCTTGAAAGGAAATAGCGCATGCAGATGTCTAGGTATCGAGCGATAGAGTTCTAATGCTTCTCAACACACAATATCGCATCTCATTTCTATGTTTCATGGTAAGATATAATATGATTTGCGAAGCGTTACGTATTCCTCGTCTACACTTCATATGAATGTAAATGCGACACTTCCTTGCAAGGAAATAGCGTTTGCAGATGTCTACCTATCGTAGCAATAGAGTTCTTATGATTCTTAAAACGCGATATCGCATCTCATTTCTATGTTTCATGGTAAGATATAATATGATTTGCGAAGTGTCATGTATTCCTTTTCTACACTTCAAATGAATGTAAATGCGACACTTCCTTGCTAGGAAATAGCGTCTGCAGATGTCTAGGTATCGTAGCAATAGAGTTCAAATGCTTCTTAAAACGAGATATTGCATCTCATATCTATGTTTCGTGATAAGATATAATATTCATTGCGAAGTGTTATGCATTCCTCGTATACGATTCAAATGAATGTAAATGAGACACTTCCTTGCTAGGAAATAGCGTTTTCAGATGTCTACGTATCGTAACAATAGTGTTCCTATGATTCTTAAAACGCGATATCGCATCTCATTTTTATGTTTCGTGGTAAGATATAATATGATTTGCGAAGTGTTACCTACTCCTCGTCTACACTTCAAATGAATGTAAATGCGACACTTCCTTGAAAGGAAATAGCGCATGCAGATGTCTAGGTATCGTAGCGATAGAGTTCTAATGCTTCTCAACACACAATATCGCATCTCATTTCTATGTTTCATGGTAAGATATAATATGATTTGCGAAGCGTTACGTATTCCTCGTCTACACTTCATATGAATGTAAATGCGACACTTCCTCGCTAGGAAATAGCGTTTTCAGATGTCTACGTATCGTAACAATAGTGTTCCTATGATTCTTAAAACGCGATATCGTATCTCATTTCTATGTTTCATGGTAAGATATAATATGATTTGCGAAGTGTTATGTATTCCTCGTCTACACTTCAAATGAATGTAAATGCGACACTTCCTTGCTAGGAAATAGCGTCTGCAGATGTCTAGGTATCGTAGCGATAGAGTTCTAATGCTTCTTAAAACGCGATATCGCATCTCATTTCTATGTATCATGGTAAGATATAATATGATTTGCGAAGTGTTACGTATTCCTCGTCTACACTTCAAATGATTGTAAATGCGACACTTCCTTGCTAGGAAATAGCGTCTGCAGATGTCTAGGTATCGTAGCAATAGAGTTCAAATGCTTCTTAAAACGAGATATTGCATCTCATATCTATGTTTCGTGATAAGATATAATATTCATTGCGAAGTGTTATGCATTCCTCGTCTACACTTCAAATGAATGTAAATGCGACACTTCCTTGCTAGGAAATAGCGTCTGGAGATGTGTAGGTATCGTAGCGATAGAGTTCTAATGCTTCTTAAAACGCGATATCGCATCTCATTTCCATGTATCATGGTAAGATATAATATGATTTGCGAAGTGTTATGTATTCCTCGTCTACACTTCAAATGAATGCACATGCGACACTTCCTTGCAAGGATATAGCGTTTGCAGATGTCTACGTATCGTAGCAATAGATTTCTAATGCTTCTTAAAACGCGATATCGCATCTCATTTCTATGTTTCATGATAAGATATAATATACATTGCGAAGTGTTATGCATTCCTCGTATACGATTCAAATGAATGTAAATGCGACACTTCCTTGCAAGGAAATAGCGTTTGCAGTTGTCTACGTATCGTAGCAATAGAGTTCTTATGATTCTTAAAACGCGATATCGCATCTAATTTCTATGTTTCATGGTAAGATATAATATGATTTGCGAAGTGTTATGTATTCCTCGTATACACTTCAAATGAATGTGAATGCGACACTTCCACGCTAGGAAATAGCGTTTTCAGATGTCTACGTATAGTAGCAGTGGAGTTCTTATGATACTTAAAACGCGATATCGCATCTCATTTCTATGTTTCATGGTAAGATATAATATGATTTGCGAAGTGTTATGTATTCCTCGTATACACTCCAAATGAATGTGAATGCGACACTTCCTCGCTAGGAAATAGCGTTTTCAGATGTCCACGTATCGTAACAATAGTGTTCCTATGATTCTTAAAACGCGATATCGCATCTCATTTTTATGTTTCGTGGTAAGATATAATATGATTTGCGAAGTGTTACCTACTCCTCGTCTACACTTCAAATGAATGTAAATGCGACACTTCCTTGAAAGGAAATAGCGCATGCAGATGTCTAGGTATCGAGCGATAGAGTTCTAATGCTTCTCAACACACAATATCGCATCTCATTTCTATGTTTCATGGTAAGATATAATATGATTTGCGAAGCGTTACGTATTCCTCGTCTACACTTCATATGAATGTAAATGCGACACTTCCTTGCAAGGAAATAGCGTTTGCAGATGTCTACCTATCGTAGCAATAGAGTTCTTATGATTCTTAAAACGCGATATCGCATCTCATTTCTATGTTTCATGGTAAGATATAATATGATTTGCGAAGTGTCATGTATTCCTTTTCTACACTTCAAATGAATGTAAATGCGACACTTCCTTGCTAGGAAATAGCGTCTGCAGATGTCTAGGTATCGTAGCAATAGAGTTCAAATGCTTCTTAAAACGAGATATTGCATCTCATATCTATGTTTCGTGATAAGATATAATATTCATTGCGAAGTGTTATGCATTCCTCGTATACGATTCAAATGAATGTAAATGAGACACTTCCTTGCTAGGAAATAGCGTTTTCAGATGTCTACGTATCGTAACAATAGTGTTCCTATGATTCTTAAAACGCGATATCGCATCTCATTTTTATGTTTCGTGGTAAGATATAATATGATTTGCGAAGTGTTACCTACTCCTCGTCTACACTTCAAATGAATGTAAATGCGACACTTCCTTGAAAGGAAATAGCGCATGCAGATGTCTAGGTATCGTAGCGATAGAGTTCTAATGCTTCTCAACACACAATATCGCATCTCATTTCTATGTTTCATGGTAAGATATAATATGATTTGCGAAGCGTTACGTATTCCTCGTCTACACTTCATATGAATGTAAATGCGACACTTCCTTGCAAGGAAATAGCGTTTGCAGATGTCTACCTATCGTAGCAATAGAGTTGTTATGATTCTTAAAACGCGATATCGCATCTCATTTCTATGTTTCATGGTAAGATATAATATGATTTGCGAAGTGTTACGTATTCCTCGTCTACACTTCAAATGAATGTAAATGCGACACTTCCTTGCAAAGAAATAGTGTTTGCAGATGTCTACGTATCGTAGCAATAGAGTTCAAATGCTTCTTAAAACGAGATATTGCATCTCATATCTATGTTTCATGATAAGATATAATATTCATTGCGAAGTGTTATGCATTCCTCGTCTACACTTCAAATGAATGTAAATGCGACACTTCCTTGCTAGGAAATAGCGTCTGGAGATGTGTAGGTATCGTAGCGATAGAGTTCTAATGCTTCTTAAAACGCGATATCGCATCTCATTTCCATGTATCATGGTAAGATATAATATGATTTGCGAAGTGTTATGTATTCCTCGTCTACACTTCATATGAATGTAAATGCGGCACTTCCTTGCAAGGAAATAGCGTCTGCAGATGTCTAGGTATCGTAGCAATAGAGTTCAAATGCTTCTTAAAATGAGATATTGCATCTCATATCTATGTTTCGTGATAAAATATAATATTCATTGCGAAGTGTTATGCATTCCTCGTATACGATTCAAATGAATGTAAATGCGACACTTCCTTGAAAGGAAATAGCGTCTACAGATGTCTAGGTATCGTAGCGATAGTGTTCTAGTGCTTCTCAACACACAATATCGCATCTAATTTCTATGTTTCATGGTAAGATATAATATGATTTGCGAAGTGTCCTGTATTCCTCGTCTACACTTCAAATGAATGTAAATGCGACACTTCCTCGCTAGGAAAGAGCGTTTGCAGATGTCTACGTATCGTAGCAATAGAGTTCTTATGATTCTTAAAACGCGATATCGCATCTCATTTTTATGTTTCGTGGTAAGATATAATATGATTTGCGAAGTGTCATGTATTCCTCGTCTACACTTCAAATGAATGTAAATGCGACACTTCCTCGCTAGGAAAGAGCGTTTGCAGATGTCTACGTATCGTAGCAATAGAGTTCTTATGATTCTTAAAACGCGATATCGCATCTCATTTTTATGTTTCGTGGTAAGATATAATATGATTTGCGAAGTGTTACCTACTCCTCGTCTACACTTCAAATGAATGTAAATGCGACACTTCCTTGAAAGGAAATAGCGTCTGCAGATGTCTAGGTATCGTAGCGATAGAGTTCTAATGCTTCTCAACACACAATATCGCATCTCATTTCTATGTATCATGGTAAGATATAATATGATTTGCGAAGCGTTACGTATTCCTCGTCTACACTTCATATGAATGTAAATGCGGCACTTCCTTGCAAGGAAATAGCGTTTGCAGATGTCTACCTATCGTAGCAATAGAGTTCTTATGATTCTTAAAACGCGATATCGCATCTCATTTCTATGTTTCATGGTAAGATATAATATGATTTGCGAAGTGTTACGTATTCCTCGTCTACACTTCAAATGAATGCACATGCGACACTTCCTTGCAAAGATATAGCGTTTGCAGATGTCTACGTATCGTAGCAATAGATTTCTAATGCTTCTTAAAACGCGATATCGCATCTCATATCCATGTTTCATGATAAGATATAATATACATTGCGAAGTGTTATGCATTCCTCGTATACGATTCAAATGAATGTAAATGCGACACTTCCTTGCAAGGAAATAGCGTTTGCAGTTGTCTACGTATCGTAGCAATAGAGTTCTTATGATTCTTAAAACGCGATATCGCATCTCATTTCTATGTTTCATGGTAAGATATAATATGATTTGCGAAGTGTTATGTATTCCTCGTATACACTTCAAATGAATGTGAATGCGACACTTCCTCGCTAGGAAATAGCGTTTTCAGATGTCTACGTATCGTAACAATAGTGTTCCTATGATTCTTAAAACGCGATATCGTATCTCATTTCTATGTTTCATGGTAAGATATAATATGATTTGCGAAGTGTCATGTATTCCTCGTCTACACTTCAAATGAATGTAAATGCGACACTTCCTAGCAAGGAAATAGCGTTTGCAGATGTCTACGTATAGTAGCAATAGATTTCTAATGCTTCTTAAAACGCGATATCGCATCTCATTTCTATGTTTCATGGTAAGATATAATATGATTTGCGAAGTGTTACCTACTCCTCGTCTACACTTCAAATGAATGTAAATGCGACACTTCCTTGAAAGGAAATAGCGTCTGCAGTTGTCTAGGTATCGTAGCGATAGAGTTCTAATGCTTCTCAACACACAATATCGCATCCCATTTCTATGTTTCATGGTAAGATATAATATGATTTGCGAAGTGTTATGTATTCCTCGTATACACTTCAAATGAATGTGAATGCGACACTTCCTCGCTAGGAAATAGCGTTTTCAGATGTCTACGTATCGTAACAATAGTGTTCCTATGATTCTTAAAACGCGATATCGTATCTCATTTCTATGTTTCATGGTAAGATATAATATGATTTGCGAAGTGTTATGTATTCCTCGTCTACACTTCAAATGAATGTAAATGCGACACTTCCTTGCTAGGAAATAGCGTCTGCAGATGTCTAGGTATCGTAGCGATAGAGTTCTAATGCTTCTTAAAACGCGATATCGCATCTCATTTCTATGTATCATGGTAAGATATAATATGATTTGCGAAGTGTTACGTATTCCTCGTCTACACTTCAAATGATTGTAAATGCGACACTTCCTTGCTAGGAAATAGCGTCTGCAGATGTCTAGGTATCGTAGCAATAGAGTTCAAATGCTTCTTAAAACGAGATATTGCATCTCATATCTATGTTTCGTGATAAGATATAATATTCATTGCGAAGTGTTATGCATTCCTCGTCTACACTTCAAATGAATGTAAATGCGACACTTCCTTGCTAGGAAATAGCGTCTGGAGATGTGTAGGTATCGTAGCGATAGAGTTCTAATGCTTCTTAAAACGCGATATCGCATCTCATTTCCATGTATCATGGTAAGATATAATATGATTTGCGAAGTGTTATGTATTCCTCGTCTACACTTCAAATGAATGCACATGCGACACTTCCTTGCAAGGATATAGCGTTTGCAGATGTCTACGTATCGTAGCAATAGATTTCTAATGCTTCTTAAAACGCGATATCGCATCTCATTTCTATGTTTCATGGTAACATGTAATATGATTCTCGAAGTGTTATGTATTCCTCGTCTACACTTCATATGAATGTAAATGCGGCACTTCCTTGCAAGGAAATAGCGTTTGCAGATGTCTACCTATCGTAGCAATAGAGTTCTAATGCTTCTTAAAACGCGATATCGCATCTTATTTCTATGTTTCATGGTAAGATATAATATGATTTGCGAAGTGTTATGTATTCCACGTCTACACTTCAAATGAATGCAAATGCGACACTTCCTTGCTAGGAAATAGCGTCTGCAGATGTCTAGGTATCGTAGCGATAGAGTTCTAATGCTTCTTAAAACGCGATATCGCATCTCATTTCTATGTATCGTGGAAAGATATAATATGATTTGCGAAGTGTTATGTATTCCTCGTCTACACTTCAAATGAATGTAAATGCGACACTTCCTTGAAAGGAAATAGCGTCTACAGATGTCTAGGTGTCGTAGCGATAGTGTTCTAGTGCTTCTCAACACACAATATCGCATCTCATTTCTATGTTTCATGGTAAGATATAATATGATTTGCGAAGTGTCCTGTATTCCTCGTCTACACTTCAAATGAATGTAAATGCGACACTTCCTCGCTAGGAAAGAGCGTTTGCAGATGTCTACGTATCGTAGCAATAGAGTTCTTATGATTCTTAAAACGCGATATCGCATCTCATTTTTATGTTTCATGGTAAGATATAATATGATTTGCGAAGCGTTACGTATTCCTCGTCTACACTTCATATGAATGTAAATGCGACACTTCCTTGCAAGGAAATAGCGTTTGCAGATGTCTACGTATCGTAGCAATAGAGTTCTTATGATTCTTAAAACGCGATATCGCATCTCATTTCTATGTTTCATGGTAAGATATAATATGATTTGCGAAGTGTTACGTATTCCTCGTCTACACTTCAAATGAATGTAAATGCGACACTTCCTTGCAAAGAAATAGTGTTTGCAGATGTCTACGTATCGTAGCAATAGATTTCTAATGCTTCTTAAAACGCGATATCGCATCTCATATCTATGTTTCATGATAAGATATAATATACATTGCGAAGTGTTATGCATTCCTCGTATACGATTCAAATGAATGTAAATGCGACACTTCCTTGCAAGGAAATAGCGTTTGCAGTTGTCTACGTATCGTAGCAATAGAGTTCTTATGATTCTTAAAACGCGATATCGCATCTAATTTCTATGTTTCATGGTAAGATATAATATGATTTGCGAAGTGTTATGTATTCCTCGTATACACTTCAAATGAATGTGAATGCGACACTTCCTCGCTAGGAAATAGCGTTTTCAGATGTCTACGTATAGTAGCAGTGGAGTTCTTATGATACTTAAAACGCGATATCGCATCTCATTTCTATGTTTCATGGTAAGATATAATATGATTTGCGAAGTGTTATGTATTCCTCGTATACACTTCAAATGAATGTGAATGCGACACTTCCTCGCTAGGAAATAGCGTTTTCAGATGTCTACGTATCGTAACAATAGTGTTCCTATGATTCTTAAAACGCGATATCGCATCTCATTTTTATGTTTCGTGGTAAGATATAATATGATTTGCGAAGTGTTACCTACTCCTCGTCTACACTTCAAATGAATGTAAATGCGACACTTCCTTGAAAGGAAATAGCGCATGCAGATGTCTAGGTATCGTAGCGATAGAGTTCTAATGCTTCTCAACACACAATATCGCATCTCATTTCTATGTTTCATGGTAAGATATAATATGATTTGCGAAGCGTTACGTATTCCTCGTCTACACTTCATATGAATGTAAATGCGACACTTCCTTGCAAGGAAATAGCGTTTGCAGATGTCTACCTATCGTAGCAATAGAGTTGTTATGATTCTTAAAACGCGATATCGCATCTCATTTCTATGTTTCATGGTAAGATATAATATGATTTGCGAAGTGTTACGTATTCCTCGTCTACACTTCAAATGAATGTAAATGCGACACTTCCTTGCAAAGAAATAGTGTTTGCAGATGTCTACGTATCGTAGCAATAGAGTTCAAATGCTTCTTAAAACGAGATATTGCATCTCATATCTATGTTTCATGATAAGATATAATATTCATTGCGAAGTGTTATGCATTCCTCGTCTACACTTCAAATGAATGTAAATGCGACACTTCCTTGCTAGGAAATAGCGTCTGGAGATGTGTAGGTATCGTAGCGATAGAGTTCTAATGCTTCTTAAAACGCGATATCGCATCTCATTTCCATGTATCATGGTAAGATATAATATGATTTGCGAAGTGTTATGTATTCCTCGTCTACACTTCATATGAATGTAAATGCGGCACTTCCTTGCAAGGAAATAGCGTCTGCAGATGTCTAGGTATCGTAGCGATAGTGTTCTAGTGCTTCTCAACACACAATATCGCATCTAATTTCTATGTTTCATGGTAAGATATAATATGATTTGCGAAGTGTCCTGTATTCCTCGTCTACACTTCAAATGAATGTAAATGCGACACTTCCTCGCTAGGAAAGAGCGTTTGCAGATGTCTACGTATCGTAGCAATAGAGTTCTTATGATTCTTAAAACGCGATATCGCATCTCATTTTTATGTTTCGTGGTAAGATATAATATGATTTGCGAAGTGTCATGTATTCCTCGTCTACACTTCAAATGAATGTAAATGCGACACTTCCTCGCTAGGAAAGAGCGTTTGCAGATGTCTACGTATCGTAGCAATAGAGTTCTTATGATTCTTAAAACGCGATATCGCATCTCATTTTTATGTTTCGTGGTAAGATATAATATGATTTGCGAAGTGTTACCTACTCCTCGTCTACACTTCAAATGAATGTAAATGCGACACTTCCTTGAAAGGAAATAGCGTCTGCAGATGTCTAGGTATCGTAGCGATAGAGTTCTAATGCTTCTCAACACACAATATCGCATCTCATTTCTATGTATCATGGTAAGATATAATATGATTTGCGAAGCGTTACGTATTCCTCGTCTACACTTCATATGAATGTAAATGCGGCACTTCCTTGCAAGGAAATAGCGTTTGCAGATGTCTACCTATCGTAGCAATAGAGTTCTTATGATTCTTAAAACGCGATATCGCATCTCATTTCTATGTTTCATGGTAAGATATAATATGATTTGCGAAGTGTTACGTATTCCTCGTCTACACTTCAAATGAATGCACATGCGACACTTCCTTGCAAAGATATAGCGTTTGCAGATGTCTACGTATCGTAGCAATAGATTTCTAATGCTTCTTAAAACGCGATATCGCATCTCATATCCATGTTTCATGATAAGATATAATATACATTGCGAAGTGTTATGCATTCCTCGTATACGATTCAAATGAATGTAAATGCGACACTTCCTTGCAAGGAAATAGCGTTTGCAGTTGTCTACGTATCGTAGCAATAGAGTTCTTATGATTCTTAAAACGCGATATCGCATCTCATTTCTATGTTTCATGGTAAGATATAATATGATTTGCGAAGTGTTATGTATTCCTCGTATACACTTCAAATGAATGTGAATGCGACACTTCCTCGCTAGGAAATAGCGTTTTCAGATGTCTACGTATCGTAACAATAGTGTTCCTATGATTCTTAAAACGCGATATCGTATCTCATTTCTATGTTTCATGGTAAGATATAATATGATTTGCGAAGTGTCATGTATTCCTCGTCTACACTTCAAATGAATGTAAATGCGACACTTCCTAGCAAGGAAATAGCGTTTGCAGATGTCTACGTATAGTAGCAATAGATTTCTAATGCTTCTTAAAACGCGATATCGCATCTCATTTCTATGTTTCATGGTAAGATATAATATGATTTGCGAAGTGTTACCTACTCCTCGTCTACACTTCAAATGAATGTAAATGCGACACTTCCTTGAAAGGAAATAGCGTCTGCAGTTGTCTAGGTATCGTAGCGATAGAGTTCTAATGCTTCTCAACACACAATATCGCATCTCATTTCTATGTTTCATGGTAAGATATAATATGATTTGCGAAGTGTTATGTATTCCTCGTATACACTTCAAATGAATGTGAATGCGACACTTCCTCGCTAGGAAATAGCGTTTTCAGATGTCTACGTATCGTAACAATAGTGTTCCTATGATTCTTAAAACGCGATATCGTATCTCATTTCTATGTTTCATGGTAAGATATAATATGATTTGCGAAGTGTTATGTATTCCTCGTCTACACTTCAAATGAATGTAAATGCGACACTTCCTTGCTAGGAAATAGCGTCTGCAGATGTCTAGGTATCGTAGCGATAGAGTTCTAATGCTTCTTAAAACGCGATATCGCATCTCATTTCTATGTATCATGGTAAGATATAATATGATTTGCGAAGTGTTACGTATTCCTCGTCTACACTTCAAATGATTGTAAATGCGACACTTCCTTGCTAGGAAATAGCGTCTGCAGGTGTCTAGGTATCGTAGCAATAGAGTTCAAATGCTTCTTAAAACGAGATATTGCATCTCATATCTATGTTTCGTGATAAGATATAATATTCATTGCGAAGTGTTATGCATTCCTCGTCTACACTTCAAATGAATGTAAATGCGACACTTCCTTGCTAGGAAATAGCGTCTGGAGATGTGTAGGTATCGTAGCGATAGAGTTCTAATGCTTCTTAAAACGCGATATCGCATCTCATTTCCATGTATCATGGTAAGATATAATATGATTTGCGAAGTGTTATGTATTCCTCGTCTACACTTCATATGAATGTAAATGCGGCACTTCCTTGCAAGGAAATAGCGTTTGCAGATGTCTACCTATCGTAGCAATAGAGATCTAATGCTTCTTAAAACGCGATATCGCATCTCATTTCTATGTTTCATGGTAAGATATAATATGATTTGCGAAGTGTTATGTATTCCTCGTCTACACTTCAAATGAATGCACATGCGACACTTCCTTGCAAGGATATAGCGTTTGCAGATGTCTACGTATCGTAGCAATAGATTTCTAATGCTTCTTAAAACGCGATATCGCATCTCATTTCTATGTTTCATGGTAACATGTAATATGATTCTCGAAGTGTTATGTATTCCTCGTCTACACTTCATATGAATGTAAATGCGGCACTTCCTTGCAAGGAAATAGCGTTTGCAGATGTCTACCTATCGTAGCAATAGAGTTCTAATGCTTCTTAAAACGCGATATCGCATCTTATTTCTATGTTTCATGGTAAGATATAATATGATTTGCGAAGTGTTATGTATTCCACGTCTACACTTCAAATGAATGCAAATGCGACACTTCCTTGCTAGGAAATAGCGTCTGCAGATGTCTAGGTATCGTAGCGATAGAGTTCTAATGCTTCTTAAAACGCGATATCGCATCTCATTTCTATGTATCGTGGAAAGATATAATATGATTTGCGAAGTGTTATGTATTCCTCGTCTACACTTCAAATGAATGTAAATGCGACACTTCCTTGAAAGGAAATAGCGTCTACAGATGTCTAGGTGTCGTAGCGATAGTGTTCTAGTGCTTCTCAACACACAATATCGCATCTCATTTCTATGTTTCATGGTAAGATATAATATGATTTGCGAAGTGTCCTGTATTCCTCGTCTACACTTCAAATGAATGTAAATGCGACACTTCCTCGCTAGGAAAGAGCGTTTGCAGATGTCTACGTATCGTAGCAATAGAGTTCTTATGATTCTTAAAACGCGATATCGCATCTCATTTTTATGTTTCGTGGTAAGATATAATATGATTTGCGAAGTGTCATGTATTCCTCGTCTACACTTCAAATGAATGTAAATGCGACACTTCCTCGCTAGGAAAGAGCGTTTGCAGATGTCTACGTATCGTAGCAATAGAGTTCTTATGATTCTTAAAACGCGATATCGCATCTCATTTTTATGTTTCGTGGTAAGATATAATATGATTTGCGAAGTGTTACCTACTCCTCGTCTACACTTCAAATGAATGTAAATGCGACACTTCCTTGAAAGGAACTAGCGTCTGCAGATGTCTAGGTATCGTAGCGATAGAGTTCTAATGCTTCTCAACACACAATATCGCATCTCATTTCTATGTATCATGGTAAGATATAATATGATTTGCGAAGCGTTACGTATTCCTCGTCTACACTTCATATGAATGTAAATGCGGCACTTCCTTGCAAGGAAATAGCGTTTGCAGATGTCTACCTATCGTAGCAATAGAGTTCTTATGATTCTTAAAACGCGATATCGCATCTCATTTCTATGTTTCATGGTAAGATATAATATGATTTGCGAAGTGTTACGTATTCCTCGTCTACACTTCAAATGAATGCACATGCGACACTTCCTTGCAAAGATATAGCGTTTGCAGATGTCTACGTATCGTAGCAATAGATTTCTAATGCTTCTTAAAACGCGATATCGCATCTCATATCTATGTTTCATGATAAGATATAATATACATTGCGAAGTGTTATGCATTCCTCGTATACGATTCAAATGAATGTAAATGCGACACTTCCTTGCAAGGAAATAGCGTTTGCAGTTGTCTACGTATCGTAGCAATAGAGTTCTTATGATTCTTAAAACGCGATATCGCATCTAATTTCTATGTTTCATGGTAAGATATAATATGATTTGCGAAGTGTTATGTATTCCTCGTCTACACTTCAAATGAATGCAAATGCGACACTTCCTTGCTAGGAAATAGCGTCTGCAGATGTCTAGGTATCGTAGCGATAGAGTTCTAATGCTTCTTAAAACGCGATATCGCATCTCATTTCTATGTATCGTGGAAAGACATAATATGACTTGCGAAGTGTTATGTATTCCTCGTCTACACTTCAAATGAATGTAAATGCGACACTTCCTTGAAAGGAAATAGCGTCTACAGATGTCTAGGTATCGTAGCGATAGTGTTCTAGTGCTTCTCAACACACAATATCGCATCTCATTTCTATGTTTCATGGTAAGATATAATATGATTTGCGAAGTGTCCTGTATTCCTCGTCTACACTTCAAATGAATGTAAATGCGACACTTCCTCGCTAGGAAAGAGCGTTTGCAGATGTCTACGTATCGTAGCAATAGAGTTCTTATGATTCTTAAAACGCGATATCGCATTTCATTTCTATGTTTCATGGTAAGATATAATATGATTTGCGAAGTGTTATGTATTCCTCGTCTACACTTCAAATGAATGCACATGCGACACTTCCTTGCAAAGATATAGCGTTTGCAGATGTCTACGTATCGTAGCAATAGATTTCTAATGCTTCTTAAAACGCGATATCGCATCTCATTTCTATGTTTCATGGTAACATGTAATATGATTCTCGAAGTGTTACGTATTCCTCGTCTACACTTCATATGAATGTAAATGCGGCACTTCCTTGCAAGGAAATAGCGTTTGCAGATGTCTACCTATCGTAGCAATAGAGTTCTAATGCTTCTTAAAACGTAATATCGCATCTTATTTCTATGTTTCATGGTAAGATATAATATGATTTGCGAAGTGTTATGTATTCCTCGTATACACTTCAAATGAATGCAAATGCGACACTTCCTTGCTGGGAAATAGCGTCTGCAGATGTCTAGGTATCGTAGCGATAGAGTTCTAATGCTTCTTAAAACGCGATATCGCATCTCATTTCTATGTATCGTGGAAAGATATAATATGATTTGCGAAGTGTTATGTATTCCTCGTCTACACTTCAAATGAATGTAAATGCGACACTTCCTTGAAAGGAAATAGCGTCTACAGATGTCTAGGTATCGTAGCGATAGTGTTCTAGTGCTTCTCAACACACAATATCGCATCTCATTTCTATGTTTCATGGTAAGATATAATATGATTTGCGAAGTGTCCTGTATTCCTCGTCTACACTTCAAATGAATGTAAATGCGACACTTCCTCGCTAGGAAAGAGCGTTTGCAGATGTCTACGTATCGTAGCAATAGAGTTCTTATGATTCTTAAAACGCGATATCGCATCTCATTTTTATGTTTCGTGGTAAGATATAATATGATTTGCGAAGTGTCATGTATTCCTCGTCTACACTTCAAATGAATGTAAATGCGACACTTCCTCGCTAGGAAAGAGCGTTTGCAGATGTCTACGTATCGTAGCAATAGAGTTCTTATGATTCTTAAAACGCGATATCGCATCTCATTTTTATGTTTCGTGGTAAGATATAATATGATTTGCGAAGTGTTACCTACTCCTCGTCTACACTTCAAATGAATGTAAATGCGACACTTCCTTGAAAGGAACTAGCGTCTGCAGATGTCTAGGTATCGTAGCGATAGAGTTCTAATGCTTCTCAACACACAATATCGCATCTCATTTCTATGTATCATGGTAAGATATAATATGATTTGCGAAGCGTTACGTATTCCTCGTCTACACTTCATATGAATGTAAATGCGGCACTTCCTTGCAAGGAAATAGCGTTTGCAGATGTCTACCTATCGTAGCAATAGAGTTCTTATGATTCTTAAAACGCGATATCGCATCTCATTTCTATGTTTCATGGTAAGATATAATATGATTTGCGAAGTGTTACGTATTCCTCGTCTACACTTCAAATGAATGCACATGCGACACTTCCTTGCAAAGATATAGCGTTTGCAGATGTCTACGTATCGTAGCAATAGATTTCTAATGCTTCTTAAAACGCGATATCGCATCTCATATCTATGTTTCATGATAAGATATAATATACATTGCGAAGTGTTATGCATTCCTCGTATACGATTCAAATGAATGTAAATGCGACACTTCCTTGCAAGGAAATAGCGTTTGCAGTTGTCTACGTATCGTAGCAATAGAGTTCTTATGATTCTTAAAACGCGATATCGCATCTAATTTCTATGTTTCATGGTAAGATATAATATGATTTGCGAAGTGTTATGTATTCCTCGTCTACACATCAAATGAATGCAAATGCGACACTTCCTTGCTAGGAAATAGCGTCTGCAGATGTCTAGGTATCGTAGCGATAGAGTTCTAATGCTTCTTAAAACGCGATATCGCATCTCATTTCTATGTATCGTGGAAAGACATAATATGACTTGCGAAGTGTTATGTATTCCTCGTCTACACTTCAAATGAATGTAAATGCGACACTTCCTTGAAAGGAAATAGCGTCTACAGATGTCTAGGTATCGTAGCGATAGTGTTCTAGTGCTTCTCAACACACAATATCGCATCTCATTTCTATGTTTCATGGTAAGATATAATATGATTTGCGAAGTGTCCTGTATTCCTCGTCTACACTTCAAATGAATGTAAATGCGACACTTCCTCGCTAGGAAAGAGCGTTTGCAGATGTCTACGTATCGTAGCAATAGAGTTCTTATGATTCTTAAAACGCGATATCGCATTTCATTTCTATGTTTCATGGTAAGATATAATATGATTTGCGAAGTGTTATGTATTCCTCGTCTACACTTCAAATGAATGCACATGCGACACTTCCTTGCAAAGATATAGCGTTTGCAGATGTCTACGTATCGTAGCAATAGATTTCTAATGCTTCTTAAAACGCGATATCGCATCTCATTTCTATGTTTCATGGTAACATGTAATATGA
This sequence comes from Xylocopa sonorina, assembly GCF_050948175.1. Classification (NCBI taxonomy): domain Eukaryota; kingdom Metazoa; phylum Arthropoda; class Insecta; order Hymenoptera; family Apidae; genus Xylocopa; species Xylocopa sonorina. The sequence continues at coordinate 688,421 of NC_135198.1, forward strand.
TTCTCGAAGTGTTACGTATTCCTCGTCTACACTTCATATGAATGTAAATGCGGCACTTCCTTGCAAGGAAATAGCGTTTGCAGATGTCTACCTATCGTAGCAATAGAGTTCTAATGCTTCTTAAAACGTAATATCGCATCTTATTTCTATGTTTCATGGTAAGATATAATATGATTTGCGAAGTGTTATGTATTCCTCGTATACACTTCAAATGAATGCAAATGCGACACTTCCTTGCTGGGAAATAGCGTCTGCAGATGTCTAGGTATCGTAGCGATAGAGTTCTAATGCTTCTTAAAACGCGATATCGCATCTCATTTCTATGTATCGTGGAAAGATATAATATGATTTGCGAAGTGTTATGTATTCCTCGTCTACACTTCAAATGAATGTAAATGCGACACTTCCTTGAAAGGAAATAGCGTCTACAGATGTCTAGGTATCGTAGCGATAGTGTTCTAGTGCTTCTCAACACACAATATCGCATCTCATTTCTATGTTTCATGGTAAGATATAATATGATTTGCGAAGTGTCCTGTATTCCTCGTCTACACTTCAAATGAATGTAAATGCGACACTTCCTCGCTAGGAAAGAGCGTTTGCAGATGTCTACGTATCGTAGCAATAGAGTTCTTATGATTCTTAAAACGCGATATCGCATCTCATTTTTATGTTTCGTGGTAAGATATAATATGATTTGCGAAGTGTCATGTATTCCTCGTCTACACTTCAAATGAATGTAAATGCGACACTTCCTCGCTAGGAAAGAGCGTTTGCAGATGTCTACGTATCGTAGCAATAGAGTTCTTATGATTCTTAAAACGCGATATCGCATCTCATTTTTATGTTTCGTGGTAAGATATAATATGATTTGCGAAGTGTTACCTACTCCTCGTCTACACTTCAAATGAATGTAAATGCGACACTTCCTTGAAAGGAAATAGCGTCTGCAGATGTCTAGGTATCGTAGCGACAGAGTTCTAATGCTTCTCAACACACAATATCGCATCTCATTTCTATGTATCATGGTAAGATATAATATGATTTGCGAAGCGTTACGTATTCCTCGTCTACACTTCATATGAATGTAAATGCGGCACTTCCTTGCAAGGAAATAGCGTTTGCAGATGTCTACCTATCGTAGCAATAGAGTTCTTATGATTCTTAAAACGCGATATCGCATCTCATTTCTATGTTTCATGGTAAGATATAATATGATTTGCGAAGTGTTACGTATTCCTCGTCTACACTTCAAATGAATGCACATGCGACACTTCCTTGCAAAGATATAGCGTTTGCAGATGTCTACGTATCGTAGCAATAGATTTCTAATGCTTCTTAAAACGCGATATCGCATCTCATATCCATGTTTCATGATAAGATATAATATACATTGCGAAGTGTTATGCATTCCTCGTATACGATTCAAATGAATGTAAATGCGACACTTCCTTGCAAGGAAATAGCGTTTGCAGTTGTCTACGTATCGTAGCAATAGAGTTCTTATGATTCTTAAAACGCGATATCGCATCTCATTTCTATGTTTCATGGTAAGATATAATATGATTTGCGAAGTGTTATGTATTCCTCGTATACACTTCAAATGAATGTGAATGCGACACTTCCTCGCTAGGAAATAGCGTTTTCAGATGTCTACGTATCGTAACAATAGTGTTCCTATGATTCTTAAAACGCGATATCGTATCTCATTTCTATGTTTCATGGTAAGATATAATATGATTTGCGAAGTGTCATGTATTCCTCGTCTACACTTCAAATGAATGTAAATGCGACACTTCCTAGCAAGGAAATAGCGTTTGCAGATGTCTACGTATAGTAGCAATAGATTTCTAATGCTTCTTAAAACGCGATATCGCATCTCATTTCTATGTTTCATGGTAAGATATAATATGATTTGCGAAGTGTTACCTACTCCTCGTCTACACTTCAAATGAATGTAAATGCGACACTTCCTTGAAAGGAAATAGCGTCTGCAGTTGTCTAGGTATCGTAGCGATAGAGTTCTAATGCTTCTCAACACACAATATCGCATCTCATTTCTATGTTTCATGGTAAGATATAATATGATTTGCGAAGTGTTATGTATTCCTCGTATACACTTCAAATGAATGTGAATGCGACACTTCCTCGCTAGGAAATAGCGTTTTCAGATGTCTACGTATCGTAACAATAGTGTTCCTATGATTCTTAAAACGCGATATCGTATCTCATTTCTATGTTTCATGGTAAGATATAATATGATTTGCGAAGTGTTATGTATTCCTCGTCTACACTTCAAATGAATGTAAATGCGACACTTCCTTGCTAGGAAATAGCGTCTGCAGATGTCTAGGTATCGTAGCGATAGAGTTCTAATGCTTCTTAAAACGCGATATCGCATCTCATTTCTATGTATCATGGTAAGATATAATATGATTTGCGAAGTGTTACGTATTCCTCGTCTACACTTCAAATGATTGTAAATGCGACACTTCCTTGCTAGGAAATAGCGTCTGCAGGTGTCTAGGTATCGTAGCAATAGAGTTCAAATGCTTCTTAAAACGAGATATTGCATCTCATATCTATGTTTCGTGATAAGATATAATATTCATTGCGAAGTGTTATGCATTCCTCGTCTACACTTCAAATGAATGTAAATGCGACACTTCCTTGCTAGGAAATAGCGTCTGGAGATGTGTAGGTATCGTAGCGATAGAGTTCTAATGCTTCTTAAAACGCGATATCGCATCTCATTTCCATGTATCATGGTAAGATATAATATGATTTGCGAAGTGTTATGTATTCCTCGTCTACACTTCATATGAATGTAAATGCGGCACTTCCTTGCAAGGAAATAGCGTTTGCAGATGTCTACCTATCGTAGCAATAGAGATCTAATGCTTCTTAAAACGCGATATCGCATCTCATTTCTATGTTTCATGGTAAGATATAATATGATTTGCGAAGTGTTATGTATTCCTCGTCTACACTTCAAATGAATGCACATGCGACACTTCCTTGCAAGGATATAGCGTTTGCAGATGTCTAGGTGTCGTAGCGATAGTGTTCTAGTGCTTCTCAACACACAATATCGCATCTCATTTCTAAGTTTCATGGTAAGATATAATATGATTTGCGAAGTGTCCTGTATTCCTCGTCTACACTTCAAATGAATGTAAATGCGACACTTCCTCGCTAGGAAAGAGCGTTTGCAGATGTCTACGTATCGTAGCAATAGAGTTCTTATGATTCTTAAAACGCGATATCGCATCTCATTTTTATGTTTCGTGGTAAGATATAATATGATTTGCGAAGTGTCATGTATTCCTCGTCTACACTTCAAATGAATGTAAATGCGACACTTCCTCGCTAGGAAAGAGCGTTTGCAGATGTCTACGTATCGTAGCAATAGAGTTCTTATGATTCTTAAAACGCGATATCGCATCTCATTTTTATGTTTCGTGGTAAGATATAATATGATTTGCGAAGTGTTACCTACTCCTCGTCTACACTTCAAATGAATGTAAATGCGACACTTCCTTGAAAGGAACTAGCGTCTGCAGATGTCTAGGTATCGTAGCGATAGAGTTCTAATGCTTCTCAACACACAATATCGCATCTCATTTCTATGTATCATGGTAAGATATAATATGATTTGCGAAGCGTTACGTATTCCTCGTCTACACTTCATATGAATGTAAATGCGGCACTTCCTTGCAAGGAAATAGCGTTTGCAGATGTCTACCTATCGTAGCAATAGAGTTCTTATGATTCTTAAAACGCGATATCGCATCTCATTTCTATGTTTCATGGTAAGATATAATATGATTTGCGAAGTGTTACGTATTCCTCGTCTACACTTCAAATGAATGCACATGCGACACTTCCTTGCAAAGATATAGCGTTTGCAGATGTCTACGTATCGTAGCAATAGATTTCTAATGCTTCTTAAAACGCGATATCGCATCTCATATCTATGTTTCATGATAAGATATAATATACATTGCGAAGTGTTATGCATTCCTCGTATACGATTCAAATGAATGTAAATGCGACACTTCCTTGCAAGGAAATAGCGTTTGCAGTTGTCTACGTATCGTAGCAATAGAGTTCTTATGATTCTTAAAACGCGATATCGCATCTAATTTCTATGTTTCATGGTAAGATATAATATGATTTGCGAAGTGTTATGTATTCCTCGTCTACACTTCAAATGAATGCAAATGCGACACTTCCTTGCTAGGAAATAGCGTCTGCAGATGTCTAGGTATCGTAGCGATAGAGTTCTAATGCTTCTTAAAACGCGATATCGCATCTCATTTCTATGTATCGTGGAAAGACATAATATGACTTGCGAAGTGTTATGTATTCCTCGTCTACACTTCAAATGAATGTAAATGCGACACTTCCTTGAAAGGAAATAGCGTCTACAGATGTCTAGGTATCGTAGCGATAGTGTTCTAGTGCTTCTCAACACACAATATCGCATCTCATTTCTATGTTTCATGGTAAGATATAATATGATTTGCGAAGTGTCCTGTATTCCTCGTCTACACTTCAAATGAATGTAAATGCGACACTTCCTCGCTAGGAAAGAGCGTTTGCAGATGTCTACGTATCGTAGCAATAGAGTTCTTATGATTCTTAAAACGCGATATCGCATTTCATTTCTATGTTTCATGGTAAGATATAATATGATTTGCGAAGTGTTATGTATTCCTCGTCTACACTTCAAATGAATGCACATGCGACACTTCCTTGCAAAGATATAGCGTTTGCAGATGTCTACGTATCGTAGCAATAGATTTCTAATGCTTCTTAAAACGCGATATCGCATCTCATTTCTATGTTTCATGGTAACATGTAATATGATTCTCGAAGTGTTACGTATTCCTCGTCTACACTTCATATGAATGTAAATGCGGCACTTCCTTGCAAGGAAATAGCGTTTGCAGATGTCTACCTATCGTAGCAATAGAGTTCTAATGCTTCTTAAAACGTAATATCGCATCTTATTTCTATGTTTCATGGTAAGATATAATATGATTTGCGAAGTGTTATGTATTCCTCGTATACACTTCAAATGAATGCAAATGCGACACTTCCTTGCTGGGAAATAGCGTCTGCAGATGTCTAGGTATCGTAGCGATAGAGTTCTAATGCTTCTTAAAACGCGATATCGCATCTCATTTCTATGTATCGTGGAAAGATATAATATGATTTGCGAAGTGTTATGTATTCCTCGTCTACACTTCAAATGAATGTAAATGCGACACTTCCTTGAAAGGAAATAGCGTCTACAGATGTCTAGGTATCGTAGCGATAGTGTTCTAGTGCTTCTCAACACACAATATCGCATCTCATTTCTATGTTTCATGGTAAGATATAATATGATTTGCGAAGTGTCCTGTATTCCTCGTCTACACTTCAAATGAATGTAAATGCGACACTTCCTCGCTACGAAAGTGCGTTTGCAGATGTCTACGTATCGTAGCAATAGAGTTCTTATGATTCTTAAAACGCGATATCGCATCTCATTTTTATGTTTCGTGGTAAGATATAATATGATTTGCGAAGTGTCATGTATTCCTCGTCTACACTTCAAATGAATGTAAATGCGACACTTCCTCGCTAGGAAAGAGCGTTTGCAGATGTCTACGTATCGTAGCAATAGAGTTCTTATGATTCTTAAAACGCGATATCGCATCTCATTTTTATGTTTCGTGGTAAGATATAATATGATTTGCGAAGTGTTACCTACTCCTCGTCTACACTTCAAATGAATGTAAATGCGACACTTCCTTGAAAGGAAATAGCGTCTGGAGATGTCTAGGTATCGTAGCGATAGAGTTCTAATGCTTCTCAACACACAATATCGCATCTCATTTCTATGTATCATGGTAAGATATAATATGATTTGCGAAGCGTTACGTATTCCTCGTCTACACTTCATATGAATGTAAATGCGGCACTTCCTTGCAAGCAAATAGCGTTTGCAGATGTCTACCTATCGTAGCAATAGAGTTCTTATGATTCTTAAAACGCGATATCGCATCTCATTTCTATGTTTCATGGTAAGATATAATATGATTTGCGAAGTGTTACGTATTCCTCGTCTACACTTCAAATGAATGCACATGCGACACTTCCTTGCAAAGATATAGCGTTTGCAGATGTCTACGTATCGTAGCAATAGATTTCTAATGCTTCTTAAAACGCGATATCGCATCTCATATCTATGTTTCATGATAAGGTATAATATACATTGCGAAGTGTTATGCATTCCTCGTATACGATTCAAATGAATGTAAATGCGACACTTCCTTGCAAGGAAATAGCGTTTGCAGTTGTCTACGTATCGTAGCAATAGAGTTCTTATGATTCTTAAAACGCGATATCGCATCTAATTTCTATGTTTCATGGTAAGATATAATATGATTTGCGAAGTGTTATGTATTCCTCGTCTACACTTCAAATGAATGCAAATGCGACACTTCCTTGCTAGGAAATAGCGTCTGCAGATGTCTAGGTATCGTAGCGATAGAGTTCTAATGCTTCTTAAAACGCGATATCGCATCTCATTTCTATGTATCGTGGAAAGACATAATATGATTTGCGAAGTGTTATGTATTCCTCGTCTACACTTCAAATGAATGTAAATGCGACACTTCCTTGAAAGGAAATAGCGTCTACAGATGTCTAGGTATCGTAGCGATAGTGTTCTAGTGCTTCTCAACACACAATATCGCATCTCATTTCTATGTTTCATGGTAAGATATAATATGATTTGCGAAGTGTCCTGTATTCCTCGTCTACACTTCAAATGAATGTAAATGCGACACTTCCTCGCTAGGAAAGAGCGTTTGCAGATGTCTACCTATCGTAGCAATAGAGTTCTTATGATTCTTAAAACGCGATATCGCATCTCATTTCTATGTTTCATGGTAAGATATAATATGATTTGCGAAGTGTTACGTATTCCTCGTCTACACTTCAAATGAATGCACATGCGACACTTCCTTGCAAAGATATAGCGTTTGCAGATGTCTACGTATCGTAGCAATAGATTTCTAATGCTTCTTAAAACGCGATATCGCATCTCATATCTATGTTTCATGATAAGATATAATATACATTGCGAAGTGTTATGCATTCCTCGTATACGATTCAAATGAATGTAAATGCGACACTTCCTTGCAAGGAAATAGCGTCTACAGATGTCTAGGTATCGTAGCGATAGTGTTCTAGTGCTTCTCAACACACAATATCGCATCTCATTTCTATGTTTCATGGTAAGATATAATATGATTTGCGAAGTGTCCTGTATTCCTCGTCTACACTTCAAATGAATGTAAATGCGACACATCCTCGCTAGGAAAGAGCGTTTGCAGATGTCTACGTATCGTAGCAATAGAGTTCTTATGATTCTTAAAACGCGATATCGCATTTCATTTCTATGTTTCATGGTAAGATATAATATGATTTGCGAAGTGTTAAGTATTCCTCGTATACACTTCAAATGAATGTGAATGCGACACTTCCTCGCTAGGAAATAGCGTTTTCAGATGTCTACGTATAGTAGCAGTGTAGTTCTTATGATACTTAAAACGCGATATCGCATCTCATTTCTATGTTTCATGGTAAGATATAATATGATTTGCGAAGTGTTATGTATTCCTCGTATACACTTCAAATGAATGTGAATGCGACACTTCCTCGCTAGGAAATAGCGTTTTCAGATGTCTACGTATAGTAGCAGTGGAGTTCTTATGATACTTAAAACGCGATATCGCATCTCATTTTTATGTTTCATGGTAAGATATAATATGATTTGCGAAGTGTTACGTATTCCTCGTCTACACTTCAAATGAATGTAAATGCGACACTTCCTTGCAAAGAAATAGCGTTTGCAGATGTCTACGTATCGTAGCAATAGATTTCTAATGCTTCTTAAAACGCGATATCGCATCTCATATCTATGTTTCATGATAAGATATAATATACATTGCGAAGTGTTATGCATTCCTCGTATACGATTCAAATGAATGTAAATGCGACACTTCCTTGCAAGGAAATAGCGTTTGCAGTTGTCTACGTATCGTAGCAATAGAGTTCTTATGATTCTTAAAACGCGATATCGCATCTCATTTCTATGTTTCATGGTAAGATATAATATGATTTGCGAAGTGTTATGTATTCCTCGTATACACTTCAAATGAATGTGAATGCGACACTTCCTCGCTAGGAAATAGCGTTTTCAGATGTCTACGTATCGTAACAATAGTGTTCCTATGATTCTTAAAACGCGATATCGCATCTCATTTCTATGTATCATGGTAAGATATAATATGATTTGCGAAGTGTTACGTATTCCTCGTCTACACTTCAAATGAATGTAAATGCGACACTTCCTAGCAAGCAAATAGCGTTTGCAGATGTCTACGTATAGTAGCAATAGATTTCTAATGCTTCTTAAAACGCGATATCGCATCTCATTTCTATGTTTCATGGTAAGATATAATATGATTTGCGAAGTGTTACCTACTCCTCGTCTACACTTCAAATGAATGTAAATGCGACACTTCCTTGCAAGGAAATAGCGTTTGCAGATGTCTACCTATCGTAGCGATAGAGTTCTAATGCTTCTCAACACACAATATCGCATCTCATTTCTATGTTTCATGGTAAGATATAATATGATTTGCGAAGCGTTACGTATTCCTCGTCTACACTTCATATGAATGTAAATGCGACACTTCCTTGCAAGGAAATAGCGTTTGCAGATGTCTACCTATCGTAGCAATAGAGTTCTTATGATTCTTAAAACGCGATATCGCATCTCATTTCTATGTTTCATGGTAAGATATAATATACATTGCGGAGTGTTCTGCATTCCTCGTATACGATTCAAATGAATGTAAATGCGACACTTCCTTGCAAGGAAATAGCGTTTGCAGTTGTCTACGTATCGTAGCAATAGAGTTCTTATGATTCTTAAAACGCGATATCGCATCTCATTTCTATGTTTCATGGTAAGATATAATATGATTTGCGAAGTGTTATGTATTCCTCGTATACACTTCAAATGAATGTGAATGCGACACTTCCTCGCTAGGAAATAGCGTTTTCAGATGTCTACGTATCGTAACAATAGTGTTCCTATGATTCTTAAAACGCGATATCGCATCTCATTTTTATGTTTCGTGGTAAGATATAATATGATTTGCGAAGTGTTACCTACTCCTCGTCTACACTTCAAATGAATGTAAATGCGACACTTCCTTGAAAGGAAATAGCGTCTGCAGATGTCTAGGTATCGTAGCGATAGAGTTCTAATGCTTCTCAACACACAATATCGCATCTAATTTCTATGTTTCATGGTAAGATATAATATGATTTGCGAAGTGTTATGTATTCCTCGTCTACACTTCAAATGAATGCAAATGCGACACTTCCTTGCTAGGAAATAGCGTCTGCAGATGTCTAGGTATCGTAGCGATAGAGTTCTAATGCTTCTTAAAACGCGATATCGCATCTCATTTCTATGTATCGTGGAAAGACATAATATGATTTGCGAAGTGTTATGTATTCCTCGTCTACACTTCAAATGAATGTAAATGCGACACTTCCTTGAAAGGAAATAGCGTCTACAGATGTCTAGGTATCGTAGCGATAGTGTTCTAGTGCTTCTCAACACACAATATCGCATCTCATTTCTATGTTTCATGGTAAGATATAATATGATTTGCGAAGTGTCCTGTATTCCTCGTCTACACTTCAAATGAATGTAAATGCGACACTTCCTCGCTAGGAAAGAGCGTTTGCAGATGTCTACCTATCGTAGCAATAGAGTTCTTATGATTCTTAAAACGCGATATCGCATCTCATTTCTATGTTTCATGGTAAGATATAATATGATTTGCGAAGTGTTACGTATTCCTCGTCTACACTTCAAATGAATGCACATGCGACACTTCCTTGCAAAGATATAGCGTTTGCAGATGTCTACGTATCGTAGCAATAGATTTCTAATGCTTCTTAAAACGCGATATCGCATCTCATATCTATGTTTCATGATAAGATATAATATACATTGCGAAGTGTTATGCATTCCTCGTATACGATTCAAATGAATGTAAATGCGACACTTCCTTGCAAGGAAATAGCGTCTACAGATGTCTAGGTATCGTAGCGATAGTGTTCTAGTGCTTCTCAACACACAATATCGCATCTCATTTCTATGTTTCATGGTAAGATATAATATGATTTGCGAAGTGTCCTGTATTCCTCGTCTACACTTCAAATGAATGTAAATGCGACACATCCTCGCTAGGAAAGAGCGTTTGCAGATGTCTACGTATCGTAGCAATAGAGTTCTTATGATTCTTAAAACGCGATATCGCATTTCATTTCTATGTTTCATGGTAAGATATAATATGATTTGCGAAGTGTTAAGTATTCCTCGTATACACTTCAAATGAATGTGAATGCGACACTTCCTCGCTAGGAAATAGCGTTTTCAGATGTCTACGTATAGTAGCAGTGTAGTTCTTATGATACTTAAAACGCGATATCGCATCTCATTTCTATGTTTCATGGTAAGATATAATATGATTTGCGAAGTGTTATGTATTCCTCGTATACACTTCAAATGAATGTGAATGCGACACTTCCTCGCTAGGAAATAGCGTTTTCAGATGTCTACGTATAGTAGCAGTGGAGTTCTTATGATACTTAAAACGCGATATCGCATCTCATTTTTATGTTTCATGGTAAGATATAATATGATTTGCGAAGTGTTACGTATTCCTCGTCTACACTTCAAATGAATGTAAATGCGACACTTCCTTGCAAAGAAATAGCGTTTGCAGATGTCTACGTATCGTAGCAATAGATTTCTAATGCTTCTTAAAACGCGATATCGCATCTCATATCTATGTTTCATGATAAGATATAATATACATTGCGAAGTGTTATGCATTCCTCGTATACGATTCAAATGAATGTAAATGCGACACTTCCTTGCAAGGAAATAGCGTTTGCAGTTGTCTACGTATCGTAGCAATAGAGTTCTTATGATTCTTAAAACGCGATATCGCATCTCATTTCTATGTTTCATGGTAAGATATAATATGATTTGCGAAGTGTTATGTATTCCTCGTATACACTTCAAATGAATGTGAATGCGACACTTCCTCGCTAGGAAATAGCGTTTTCAGATGTCTACGTATCGTAACAATAGTGTTCCTATGATTCTTAAAACGCGATATCGCATCTCATTTCTATGTATCATGGTAAGATATAATATGATTTGCGAAGTGTTACGTATTCCTCGTCTACACTTCAAATGAATGTAAATGCGACACTTCCTAGCAAGCAAATAGCGTTTGCAGATGTCTACGTATAGTAGCAATAGATTTCTAATGCTTCTTAAAACGCGATATCGCATCTCATTTCTATGTTTCATGGTAAGATATAATATGATTTGCGAAGTGTTACCTACTCCTCGTCTACACTTCAAATGAATGTAAATGCGACACTTCCTTGCAAGGAAATAGCGTTTGCAGATGTCTACCTATCGTAGCGATAGAGTTCTAATGCTTCTCAACACACAATATCGCATCTCATTTCTATGTTTCATGGTAAGATATAATATGATTTGCGAAGCGTTACGTATTCCTCGTCTACACTTCATATGAATGTAAATGCGACACTTCCTTGCAAGGAAATAGCGTTTGCAGATGTCTACCTATCGTAGCAATAGAGTTCTTATGATTCTTAAAACGCGATATCGCATCTCATTTCTATGTTTCATGGTAAGATATAATATACATTGCGGAGTGTTCTGCATTCCTCGTATACGATTCAAATGAATGTAAATGCGACACTTCCTTGCAAGGAAATAGCGTTTGCAGTTGTCTACGTATCGTAGCAATAGAGTTCTTATGATTCTTAAAACGCGATATCGCATCTCATTTCTATGTTTCATGGTAAGATATAATATGATTTGCGAAGTGTTATGTATTCCTCGTATACACTTCAAATGAATGTGAATGCGACACTTCCTCGCTAGGAAATAGCGTTTTCAGATGTCTACGTATCGTAACAATAGTGTTCCTATGATTCTTAAAACGCGATATCGCATCTCATTTTTATGTTTCGTGGTAAGATATAATATGATTTGCGAAGTGTTACCTACTCCTCGTCTACACTTCAAATGAATGTAAATGCGACACTTCCTTGAAAGGAAATAGCGTCTGCAGATGTCTAGGTATCGTAGCGATAGAGTTCTAATGCTTCTCAACACACAATATCGCATCTCATTTCTATGTTTCATGGTAAGATATAATATGATTTGCGAAGCGTTACGTATTCCTCGTCTACACTTCATATGAATGTAAATGCGACACTTCCTTGCAAGGAAATAGCGTTTGCAGATGTCTACCTATCGTAGCAATAGAGTTCTTATGATTCTTAAAACGCGATATCGCATCTCATTTCTATGTTTCATGGTAAGATACAATATGATTTGCGAAGTGTTACGTATTCCTCGTCTACACTTCAAATGAATGTAAATGCGGCACTTCCTTGCAAAGAAATAGGGTTTGCAGATGTCTACGTATCGTAGCAATAGATTTCTAATGCTTCTTAAAACGCGATATCGCATCTCATATCTATGTTTCATGATAAGATACAATATACATTGCGAAGTGTTATGCATTCCTTGTATACGATTCAAATGAATGTAAATGCGACACTTCCTTGCAAGGAAATAGCGTTTGCAGTTGTCTACGTATCGTAGCAATAGAGTTCTTATGATTCTTAAAACGCGATATCGCATCTCATTTCTATGTTTCATGGTAAGATATAATATGATTTGCGAAGTGTTATGTATTCCTCGTATACACTTCAAATGAATGTGAATGCGACACTTCCTCGCTAGGAAATAGCGTTTTCAGATGTCTACGTATCGTAACAATAGTGTTCCTATGATTCTTAAAACGCGATATCGCATCTCATTTCTATGTATCATGGTAAGATATAATATGATTTGCGAAGTGTTACGTATTCCTCGTCTACACTTCAAATGAATGTAAATGCGACACTTCCTAGCAAGCAAATAGCGTTTGCAGATGTCTACGTATAGTAGCAATAGATTTCTAATGCTTCTTAAAACGCGATATCGCATCTCATTTCTATGTTTCATGGTAAGATATAATATGATTTGCGAGGTGTTACCTACTCCTCGTCTACACTTCAAATGAATGTAAATGCGACACTTCCTTGCAAGGAAATAGCGTTTGCAGATGTCTACCTATCGTAGCGATAGAGTTCTAATGCTTCTCAACACACAATATCGCATCTCATTTCTATGTTTCATGGTAAGATATAATATGATTTGCGAAGCGTTACGTATTCCTCGTCTACACTTCATATGAATGTAAATGCGACACTTCCTTGCAAGGAAATAGCGTTTGCAGATGTCTACCTATCGTAGCAATAGAGTTCTTATGATTCTTAAAACGCGATATCGCATCTCATTTCTATGTTTCATGGTAAGATATAATATGATTTGCGAAGTGTTACGTATTCCTCGTCTACACTTCAAATGAATGTAAATGCGGTACTTCCTTGCAAAGAAATAGTATTTGCAGATGTCTACGTATCGTAGCAATAGATTTCTAATGCTTCTTAAAACGCGATATCGCATCTCATATCTATGTTTCATGATAAGATATAATATACATTGCGGAGTGTTCTGCATTCCTCGTATACGATTCAAATGAATGTAAATGCGACACTTCCTTGCAAGGAAATAGCGTTTGCAGTTGTCTACGTATCGTAGCAATAGAGTTCTTATGATTCTTAAAACGCGATATCGCATCTCATTTCTATGTTTCATGGTAAGATATAATATGATTTGCGAAGTGTTATGTATTCCTCGTATACACTTCAAATGAATGTGAATGCGACACTTCCTCGCTAGGAAATAGCGTTTTCAGATGTCTACGTATCGTAACAATAGTGTTCCTATGATTCTTAAAACGCGATATCGCATCTCATTTTTATGTTTCGTGGTAAGATATAATATGATTTGCGAAGTGTTACCTACTCCTCGTCTACACTTCAAATGAATGTAAATGCGACACTTCCTTGAAAGGAAATAGCGTCTGCAGATGTCTAGGTATCGTAGCGATAGAGTTCTAATGCTTCTCAACACACAATATCGCATCTCATTTCTATGTTTCATGGTAAGATATAATATGATTTGCGAAGCGTTACGTATTCCTCGTCTACACTTCATATGAATGTAAATGCGACACTTCCTTGCAAGGAAATAGCGTTTGCAGATGTCTACCTATCGTAGCAATAGAGTTCTTATGATTCTTAAAACGCGATATCGCATCTCATTTCTATGTTTCATGGTAAGATACAATATGATTTGCGAAGTGTTACGTATTCCTCGTCTACACTTCAAATGAATGTAAATGCGACACTTCCTTGCAAAGAAATAGGGTTTGCAGATGTCTACGTATCGTAGCAATAGATTTCTAATGCTTCTTAAAACGCGATATCGCATCTCATATCTATGTTTCATGATAAGATACAATATACATTGCGAAGTGTTATGCATTCCTCGTATACGATTCAAATGAATGTAAATGCGACACTTCCTTGCAAGGAAATAGCGTTTGCAGTTGTCTACGTATCGTAGCAATAGAGTTCTTATGATTCTTAAAACGCGATATCGCATCTCATTTCTATGTTTCATGGTAAGATATAATATGATTTGCGAAGTGTTATGTATTCCTCGTATACACTTCAAATGAATGTGAATGCGACACTTCCTCGCTAGGAAATAGCGTTTTCAGATGTCTACGTATCGTAACAATAGTGTTCCTATGATTCTTAAAACGCGATATCGCATCTCATTTCTATGTATCATGGTAAGATATAATATGATTTGCGAAGTGTTACGTATTCCTCGTCTACACTTCAAATGAATGTAAATGCGACACTTCCTAGCAAGCAAATAGCGTTTGCAGATGTCTACGTATAGTAGCAATAGATTTCTAATGCTTCTTAAAACGCGATATCGCATCTCATTTCTATGTTTCATGGTAAGATATAATATGATTTGCGAAGTGTTACCTACTCCTCGTCTACACTTCAAATGAATGTAAATGCGACACTTCCTTGCAAGGAAATAGCGTTTGCAGATGTCTACCTATCGTAGCGATAGAGTTCTAATGCTTCTCAACACACAATATCGCATCTCATTTCTATGTTTCATGGTAAGATATAATATGATTTGCGAAGCGTTACGTATTCCTCGTCTACACTTCATATGAATGTAAATGCGACACTTCCTTGCAAGGAAATAGCGTTTGCAGATGTCTACCTATCGTAGCAATAGATTTCTAATGCTTCTTAAAACGCGATATCGCATCTCATATCTATGTTTCATGATAAGATATAATATACATTGCGGAGTGTTCTGCATTCCTCGTATACGATTCAAATGAATGTAAATGCGACACTTCCTTGCAAGGAAATAGCGTTTGCAGTTGTCTACGTATCGTAGCAATAGAGTTCTTATGACTCTTAAAACGCGATATCGCATCTCATTTTTATGTTTCATGGTAAGATATAATATGATTTGCGAAGTGTCATGTATTCCTCGTCTACACTTCAAATGAATGTAAATGCGACACTTCCTTGAAAGGAAATAGCGTCTGCAGATGTCTAGGTATCGTAGCGATAGAGTTCTAATGCTTCTCAACACACAATATCGCATCTCATTTCTATGTTTCATGGTAAGATATAATATGATTTGCGAAGTGTCATGTATTCCTTTTCTACACTTCAAATGAATGTAAATGCGACACTTCCTTGCTAGGAAATAGCGTCTGCAGATGTCTAGGTATCGTAGCAATAGAGTTCAAATGCTTCTTAAAACGAGATATTGCATCTCATATCTATGTTTCGTGATAAGATATAATATTCATTGCGAAGTGTTATGCATTCCTCGTCTACACTTCAAATGAATGTAAATGCGACACTTCCTTGCTAGGAAATAGCGTCTGGAGATGTGTAGGTATCGTAGCGATAGAGTTCTAATGCTTCTTAAAACGCGATATCGCATCTCATTTCCATGTATCATGGTAAGAGATAATATGATTTGCGAAGTGTTATGTATTCCTCGTCTACACTTCAAATGATTGTAAATGCGACACTTCCTTGCAAGGAAATAGCGTTTGCAGATGTCTACGTATAGTAGCAGTGGAGTTCTTATGATACTTAAAACGCGATATCGCATCTCATTTCTATGTTTCATGGTAAGATATAATATGATTTGCAAAGTGTCATGTATTCCTCGTCTACACTTCAAATGAATGTAAATGCGACACTTCCTCGCTAGGAAAGAGCGTTTGCAGATGTCTACGTATCGTAGCAATAGAGTTCTTATGATTCTTAAAACGCGATATCGCATCTCATTTTTATGTTTCGTGGTAAGATATAATATGATTTGCGAAGTGTTACCTACTCCTCGTCTACACTTCAAATGAATGTAAATGCGACACTTCCTTGAAAGGAAATAGCGTCTGCAGATGTCTAGGTATCGTAGCGATAGAGTTCTTATGACTCTTAAAACGCGATATCGCATCTCATTTCTATGTTTCATGGTAAGATATAATATGATTTGCGAAGTGTTATGTATTCCTCGTATACACTTCAAATGAATGTGAATGCGACACTTCCTCGCTAGGAAATAGCGTTTTCAGATGTCTACGTATCGTAACAATAGTGTTCCTATGATTCTTAAAACGCGATATCGCATCTCATTTTTATGTTTCGTGGTAAGATATAATATGATTTGCGAAGTGTTACCTACTCCTCGTCTACACTTCAAATGAATGTAAATGCGACACTTCCTTGAAAGGAAATAGCGTCTGCAGATGTCTAGGTATCGTAGCGATAGAGTTCTAATGCTTCTCAACACACAATATCGCATCTCATTTCTATGTTTCATGGTAAGATATAATATGATTTGCGAAGCGTTACGTATTCCTCGTCTACACTTCATATGAATGTAAATGCGACACTTCCTTGCAAGGAAATAGCGTTTGCAGATGTCTACCTATCGTAGCAATAGAGTTCTTATGATTCTTAAAACGCGATATCGCATCTCATTTCTATGTTTCATGGTAAGATACAATATGATTTGCGAAGTGTTACGTATTCCTCGTCTACACTTCAAATGAATGTAAATGCGACACTTCCTTGCAAAGAAATAGGGTTTGCAGATGTCTACGTATCGTAGCAATAGATTTCTAATGCTTCTTAAAACGCGATATCGCATCTCATATCTATGTTTCATGATAAGATACAATATACATTGCGAAGTGTTATGCATTCCTCGTATACGATTCAAATGAATGTAAATGCGACACTTCCTTGCAAGGAAATAGCGTTTGCAGTTGTCTACGTATCGTAGCAATAGAGTTCTTATGATTCTTAAAACGCGATATCGCATCTCATTTCTATGTTTCATGGTAAGATATAATATGATTTGCGAAGTGTTATGTATTCCTCGTATACACTTCAAATGAATGTGAATGCGACACTTCCTCGCTAGGAAATAGCGTTTTCAGATGTCTACGTATCGTAACAATAGTGTTCCTATGATTCTTAAAACGCGATATCGCATCTCATTTCTATGTATCATGGTAAGATATAATATGATTTGCGAAGTGTTACGTATTCCTCGTCTACACTTCAAATGAATGTAAATGCGACACTTCCTAGCAAGCAAATAGCGTTTGCAGATGTCTACGTATAGTAGCAATAGATTTCTAATGCTTCTTAAAACGCGATATCGCATCTCATTTCTATGTTTCATGGTAAGATATAATATGATTTGCGAAGTGTTACCTACTCCTCGTCTACACTTCAAATGAATGTAAATGCGACACTTCCTTGCAAGGAAATAGCGTTTGCAGATGTCTACCTATCGTAGCGATAGAGTTCTAATGCTTCTCAACACACAATATCGCATCTCATTTCTATGTTTCATGGTAAGATATAATATGATTTGCGAAGCGTTACGTATTCCTCGTCTACACTTCATATGAATGTAAATGCGACACTTCCTTGCAAGGAAATAGCGTTTGCAGATGTCTACCTATCGTAGCAATAGAGTTCTTATGATTCTTAAAACGCGATATCGCATCTCATTTCTATGTTTCATGGTAAGATATAATATGATTTGCGAAGTGTTACGTATTCCTCGTCTACACTTCAAATGAATGTAAATGCGGTACTTCCTTGCAAAGAAATAGTATTTGCAGATGTCTACGTATCGTAGCAATAGATTTCTAATGCTTCTTAAAACGCGATATCGCATCTCATATCTATGTTTCATGATAAGATATAATATACATTGCGGAGTGTTCTGCATTCCTCGTATACGATTCAAATGAATGTAAATGCGACACTTCCTTGCAAGGAAATAGCGTTTGCAGTTGTCTACGTATCGTAGCAATAGAGTTCTTATGACTCTTAAAACGCGATATCGCATCTCATTTTTATGTTTCATGGTAAGATATAATATGATTTGCGAAGTGTCATGTATTCCTCGTCTACACTTCAAATGAATGTAAATGCGACACTTCCTTGAAAGGAAATAGCGTCTGCAGATGTCTAGGTATCGTAGCGATAGAGTTCTAATGCTTCTCAACACACAATATCGCATCTCATTTCTATGTTTCATGGTAAGATATAATATGATTTGCGAAGTGTCATGTATTCCTTTTCTACACTTCAAATGAATGTAAATGCGACACTTCCTTGCTAGGAAATAGCGTCTGCAGATGTCTAGGTATCGTAGCAATAGAGTTCAAATGCTTCTTAAAACGAGATATTGCATCTCATATCTATGTTTCGTGATAAGATATAATATTCATTGCGAAGTGTTATGCATTCCTCGTCTACACTTCAAATGAATGTAAATGCGACACTTCCTTGCTAGGAAATAGCGTCTGGAGATGTGTAGGTATCGTAGCGATAGAGTTCTAATGCTTCTTAAAACGCGATATCGCATCTCATTTCCATGTATCATGGTAAGAGATAATATGATTTGCGAAGTGTTATGTATTCCTCGTCTACACTTCAAATGATTGTAAATGCGACACTTCCTTGCAAGGAAATAGCGTTTGCAGATGTCTACGTATAGTAGCAGTGGAGTTCTTATGATACTTAAAACGCGATATCGCATCTCATTTCTATGTTTCATGGTAAGATATAATATGATTTGCAAAGTGTCATGTATTCCTCGTCTACACTTCAAATGAATGTAAATGCGACACTTCCTCGCTAGGAAAGAGCGTTTGCAGATGTCTACGTATCGTAGCAATAGAGTTCTTATGATTCTTAAAACGCGATATCGCATCTCATTTTTATGTTTCGTGGTAAGATATAATATGATTTGCGAAGTGTTACCTACTCCTCGTCTACACTTCAAATGAATGTAAATGCGACACTTCCTTGAAAGGAAATAGCGTCTGCAGATGTCTAGGTATCGTAGCGATAGAGTTCTTATGACTCTTAAAACGCGATATCGCATCTCATTTTTATGTTTCATGGTAAGATATAATATGATTTGCGAAGTGTTACGTATTCCTCGTCTACACTTCAAATGAATGTAAATGCGACACTTCCTTGCAAAGAAATAGCGTTTGCAGATGTCTACGTATCGTAGCAATAGATTTCTAATACTTCTTAAAACGCGATATCGCATCTCATATCTATGTTTCATGATAAGATATAATATACATTGCGAAGTGTTATGCATTCCTCGTATACGATTCAAATGAATGTAAATGCGACACTTCCTTGCAAGGAAATAGCGTTTGCAGTTGTCTACGTATCGTAGCAATAGAGTTCTTATGATTCTTAAAACGCGATATCGCATCTCATTTCTATGTTTCATGGTAAGATATAATATGATTTGCGAAGTGTTATGTATTCCTCGTATACACTTCAAATGAATGTGAATGCGACACTTCCTCGCTAGGAAATAGCGTTTTCAGATGTCTACGTATCGTAACAATAGTGTTCCTATGATTCTTAAAACGCGATATCGCATCTCATTTTTATGTTTCGTGGTAAGATATAATATGATTTGCGAAGTGTTACCTACTCCTCGTCTACACTTCAAATGAATGTAAATGCGACACTTCCTTGAAAGGAAATAGCGTCTGCAGATGTCTAGGTATCGTAGCGATAGAGTTCTAATGCTTCTCAACACACAATATCGCATCTCATTTCTATGTTTCATGGTAAGATATAATATGATTTGCGAAGCGTTACGTATTCCTCGTCTACACTTCATATGAATGTAAATGCGACACTTCCTTGCAAGGAAATAGCGTTTGCAGATGTCTACCTATCGTAGCAATAGAGTTCTTATGATTCTTAAAACGCGATATCGCATCTCATTTCTATGTTTCATGGTAAGATATAATATGATTTGCGAAGTGTTACGTATTCCTCGTCTACACTTCAAATGAATGTAAATGCGACACTTCCTTGCAAAGAAATAGTGTTTGCAGATGTCTACGTATCGTAGCAATAGATTTCTAATGCTTCTTGAAACGCGATATCGCATCTCATATCTATGTTTCATGATAAGATACAATATACATTGCGAAGTGTTATGCATTCCTCGTATACGATTCAAATGAATGTAAATGCGACACTTCCTTGCAAGGAAATAGCGTTTGCAGTTGTCTACGTATCGTAGCAATAGAGTTCTTATGATTCTTAAAACGCGATATCGCATCTCATTTTTATGTTTCATGGTAAGATATAATATGATTTGCGAAGTGTTACGTATTCCTCGTCTACACTTCAAATGAATGTAAATGCGACACTTCCTTGCAAAGAAATAGCGTTTGCAGATGTCTACGTATCGTAGCAATAGAGTTCTTATGATTCTTAAAACGCGATATCGCATCTCATTTCTATGTTTCATGGTAAGATATAATATGATTTGCGAAGTGTTACCTACTCCTCGTCTACACTTCAAATGAATGTAAATGCGACACTTCCTTGCAAGGAAATAGCGTTTGCAGATGTCTACCTATCGTAGCGATAGAGTTCTAATGCTTCTCAACACACAATATCGCATCTCATTTCTATGTTTCATGGTAAGATATAATATGATTTGCGAAGCGTTACGTATTCCTCGTCTACACTTCATATGAATGTAAATGCGACACTTCCTTGCAAGGAAATAGCGTTTGCAGATGTCTACCTCTCGTAGCAATAGAGTTCTTATGATTCTTAAAACGCGATATCGCATCTCATTTCTATGTTTCATGGTAAGATATAATATGATTTGCGAAGTGTTACGTATTCCTCGTCTACACTTCAAATGAATGTAAATGCGGTACTTCCTTGCAAAGAAATAGTATTTGCAGATGTCTACGTATCGTAGCAATAGATTTCTAATGCTTCTTAAAACGCGATATCGCATCTCATATCTATGTTTCATGATAAGATATAATATACATTGCGGAGTGTTCTGCATTCCTCGTATACGATTCAAATGAATGTAAATGCGACACTTCCTTGCAAGGAAATAGCGTTTGCAGTTGTCTACGTATCGTAGCAATAGAGTTCTTATGACTCTTAAAACGCGATATCGCATCTCATTTTTATGTTTCATGGTAAGATATAATATGATTTGCGAAGTGTCATGTATTCCTCGTCTACACTTCAAATGAATGTAAATGCGACACTTCCTTGAAAGGAAATAGCGTCTGCAGATGTCTAGGTATCGTAGCGATAGAGTTCTAATGCTTCTCAACACACAATATCGCATCTCATTTCTATGTTTCATGGTAAGATATAATATGATTTGCGAAGTGTCATGTATTCCTTTTCTACACTTCAAATGAATGTAAATGCGACACTTCCTTGCTAGGAAATAGCGTCTGCAGATGTCTAGGTATCGTAGCAATAGAGTTCAAATGCTTCTTAAAACGAGATATTGCATCTCATATCTATGTTTCGTGATAAGATATAATATTCATTGCGAAGTGTTATGCATTCCTCGTCTACACTTCAAATGAATGTAAATGCGACACTTCCTTGCTAGGAAATAGCGTCTGGAGATGTGTAGGTATCGTAGCGATAGAGTTCTAATGCTTCTTAAAACGCGATATCGCATCTCATTTCCATGTATCATGGTAAGAGATAATATGATTTGCGAAGTGTTATGTATTCCTCGTCTACACTTCAAATGATTGTAAATGCGACACTTCCTTGCAAGGAAATAGCGTTTGCAGATGTCTACGTATAGTAGCAGTGGAGTTCTTATGATACTTAAAACGCGATATCGCATCTCATTTCTATGTTTCATGGTAAGATATAATATGATTTGCAAAGTGTCATGTATTCCTCGTCTACACTTCAAATGAATGTAAATGCGACACTTCCTCGCTAGGAAAGAGCGTTTGCAGATGTCTACGTATCGTAGCAATAGAGTTCTTATGATTCTTAAAACGCGATATCGCATCTCATTTTTATGTTTCGTGGTAAGATATAATATGATTTGCGAAGTGTTACCTACTCCTCGTCTACACTTCAAATGAATGTAAATGCGACACTTCCTTGAAAGGAAATAGCGTCTGCAGATGTCTAGGTATCGTAGCGATAGAGTTCTTATGACTCTTAAAACGCGATATCGCATCTCATTTTTATGTTTCATGGTAAGATATAATATGATTTGCGAAGTGTTACGTATTCCTCGTCTACACTTCAAATGAATGTAAATGCGACACTTCCTTGCAAAGAAATAGCGTTTGCAGATGTCTACGTATCGTAGCAATAGATTTCTAATACTTCTTAAAACGCGATATCGCATCTCATATCTATGTTTCATGATAAGATATAATATACATTGCGAAGTGTTATGCATTCCTCGTATACGATTCAAATGAATGTAAATGCGACACTTCCTTGCAAGGAAATAGCGTTTGCAGTTGTCTACGTATCGTAGCAATAGAGTTCTTATGATTCTTAAAACGCGATATCGCATCTCATTTCTATGTTTCATGGTAAGATATAATATGATTTGCGAAGTGTTATGTATTCCTCGTATACACTTCAAATGAATGTGAATGCGACACTTCCTCGCTAGGAAATAGCGTTTTCAGATGTCTACGTATCGTAACAATAGTGTTCCTATGATTCTTAAAACGCGATATCGCATCTCATTTTTATGTTTCGTGGTAAGATATAATATGATTTGCGAAGTGTTACCTACTCCTCGTCTACACTTCAAATGAATGTAAATGCGACACTTCCTTGAAAGGAAATAGCGTCTGCAGATGTCTAGGTATCGTAGCGATAGAGTTCTAATGCTTCTCAACACACAATATCGCATCTCATTTCTATGTTTCATGGTAAGATATAATATGATTTGCGAAGCGTTACGTATTCCTCGTCTACACTTCATATGAATGTAAATGCGACACTTCCTTGCAAGGAAATAGCGTTTGCAGATGTCTACCTATCGTAGCAATAGAGTTCTTATGATTCTTAAAACGCGATATCGCATCTCATTTCTATGTTTCATGGTAAGATATAATATGATTTGCGAAGTGTTACGTATTCCTCGTCTACACTTCAAATGAATGTAAATGCGACACTTCCTTGCAAAGAAATAGTGTTTGCAGATGTCTACGTATCGTAGCAATAGATTTCTAATGCTTCTTGAAACGCGATATCGCATCTCATATCTATGTTTCATGATAAGATACAATATACATTGCGAAGTGTTATGCATTCCTCGTATACGATTCAAATGAATGTAAATGCGACACTTCCTTGCAAGGAAATAGCGTTTGCAGTTGTCTACGTATCGTAGCAATAGAGTTCTTATGATTCTTAAAACGCGATATCGCATCTCATTTTTATGTTTCATGGTAAGATATAATATGATTTGCGAAGTGTTACGTATTCCTCGTCTACACTTCAAATGAATGTAAATGCGACACTTCCTTGCAAAGAAATAGCGTTTGCAGATGTCTACGTATCGTAGCAATAGATTTCTAATGCTTCTTAAAACGCGATATCGCATCTCATATCTATGTTTCATGATAAGATATAATATACATTGCGAAGTGTTATGCATTCCTCGTATACGATTCAAATGAATGTAAATGCGACACTTCCTTGCAAGGAAATAGCGTTTGCAGTTGTCTACGTATCGTAGCAATAGAGTTCTTATGATTCTTAAAACGCGATATCGCATCTCATTTCTATGTTTCATGGTAAGATATAATATGATTTGCGAAGTGTTATGTATTCCTCGTATACACTTCAAATGAATGTGAATGCGACACTTCCTCGCTAGGAAATAGCGTTTTCAGATGTCTACGTATCGTAACAATAGTGTTCCTATGATTCTTAAAACGCGATATCGCATCTCATTTTTATGTTTCGTGGTAAGATATAATATGATTTGCGAAGTGTTACCTACTCCTCGTCTACACTTCAAATGAATGTAAATGCGACACTTCCTTGAAAGGAAATAGCGTCTGCAGATGTCTAGGTATCGTAGCGATAGAGTTCTAATGCTTCTCAACACACAATATCGCATCTCATTTCTATGTTTCATGGTAAGATATAATATGATTTGCGAAGCGTTACGTATTCCTCGTCTACACTTCATATGAATGTAAATGCGACACTTCCTTGCAAGGAAATAGCGTTTGCAGATGTCTACCTATCGTAGCAATAGAGTTCTTATGATTCTTAAAACGCGATATCGCATCTCATTTCTATGTTTCATGGTAAGATATAATATGATTTGCGAAGTGTTACGTATTCCTCGTCTACACTTCAAATGAATGTAAATGCGACACTTCCTTGCAAAGAAATAGTGTTTGCAGATGTCTACGTATCGTAGCAATAGATTTCTAATGCTTCTTGAAACGCGATATCGCATCTCATATCTATGTTTCATGATAAGATACAATATACATTGCGAAGTGTTATGTATTCCTCGTATACACTTCAAATGAATGTGAATGCGACACTTCCTCGCTAGGAAATAGCGTTTTCAGATGTCTACGTATCGTAACAATAGTGTTCCTATGATTCTTAAAACGCGATATCGCATCTTATTTCTATGTTTCATGGCAAGATATAATATGATTTGCGAAGTGTTATGTATTCCTCGTATACACTTCAAATGAATGTGAATGCGACACTTCCTCGCTAGGAAATAGCGTTTTCAGATGTCTACGTATCGTAACAATAGTGTTCCTATGATTCTTAAAACGCGATATCGTATCTCATTTCTATGTTTCGTGGTAAGATATAATATGATTTGCGAAGTGTTATGTATTCCTCGTCTACACTTCAAATGAATGTAAATGCGACACTTCCTTGCTAGGAAATAGCGTTTGCAGATGTCTACGTATAGTAGCAGTGGAGTTCTTATGATTCTTAAAACGCGATATCGCATCTAATTTCTATGTTTCATGGTAAGATATAATATGATTTGCGAAGTGTTACGTATTCCTCGTCTACACTTCAAATGAATGTAAATGCGACACTTCCTTGCAAAGAAATAGTGTTTGCAGATGTCTACGTATCGTAGCAATAGATTTCTAATGCTTCTTAAAACGCGATATCGCATCTCATACCTATGTTTCATGATAAGATATAATATACATTGCGAAGTGTTATGCATTCCTCGTATACGATTCAAATGAATGTAAATGCGACACTTCCTTGCAAGGAAATAGCGTTTGCAGTTGTCTACGTATCGTAGCAATAGATTTCTAATGCTTCTTAAAACGCGATATCGCATCTCATATCTATGTTTCATGATAAGATACAATATACATTGCGAAGTGTTATGCATTCCTCGTATACGATTCAAATGAATGTAAATGCGACACTTCCTTGCAAGGAAATAGCGTTTGCAGTTGTCTACGTATCGTAGCAATAGAGTTCTTATGATTCTTAAAACGCGATATCGCATCTCATTTTTATGTTTCATGGTAAGATATAATATGATTTGCGAAGTGTTACGTATTCCTCGTCTACACTTCAAATGAATGTAAATGCGACACTTCCTTGCAAAGAAATAGCGTTTGCAGATGTCTACGTATCGTAGCAATAGATTTCTAATGCTTCTTAAAACGCAATATCGCATCTCATATCTATGTTTCATGATAAGATATAATATACATTGCGAAGTGTTATGCATTCCTCGTATACGATTCAAATGAATGTAAATGCGACACTTCCTTGCAAGGAAATAGCGTTTGCAGTTGTCTACGTATCGTAGCAATAGAGTTCTTATGATTCTTAAAACGCGATATCGCATCTAATTTCTATGTTTCATGGTAAGATATAATATGATTTGCGAAGAGTTATGTATTCCTCGTATACACTTCAAATGAATGTGAATGCGACACTTCCTCGCTAGGAAATAGCGTTTTCAGATGTCTACGTATAGTAGCAGTGGAGTTCTTATGATACTTAAAACGCGATATCGCATCTCATTTCTATGTTTCATGGTAAGATATAATATGATTTGCGAAGTGTCATGTATTCCTCGTCTACACTTCAAATGAATGTAAATGCGACACTTCCTTGCTAGGAAATAGCGTCTGCAGATGTCTAGGTATCGTAGCGATAGAGTTCTAATGCTTCTTAAAACGCGATATCGCATCTCATTTCTATGTATCGTGGAAAGATATAATATGATTTGCGAAGTGTTATGTATTCCTCGTCTACACTTCATATGAATGTAAATGCGACACTTCCTCGCTAGGAAAGAGCGTTTGCAGATGTCTACGTATCGTAGCAATAGAGTTCTTATGATTCTTAAAACGCGATATCGCATCTCATTTTTATGTTTCGTGGTAAGATATAATATGATTTGCGAAGTGTCATGTATTCCTCGTATACACTTCAAATGAATGTAAATGCAACACTTCCTCGCTAGGAAAGAGCGTTTGCAGATGTCTACGTATCGTTGCAATAGAGTTCTTATGATTCTTAAAACGCGATATCGCATCTCATTTTTATGTTTCGTGGTAAGATATAATATGATTTGCGAAGTGTTACCTACTCCTCGTCTACACTTCAAATGAATGTAAATGCGACACTTCTTTGAAAGGAAATAGCGTCTGCAGATGTCTAGGTATCGTAGCGATAGAGTTCTAATGCTTCTCAACACACAATATCGCATCTCATTTCTATGTTTCATGGTAAGATATAATATGATTTGCGAAGCGTTACGTATTCCTCGTCTACACTTCATATGAATGTAAATGCGACACTTCCTTGCAAGGAAATAGCGTTTGCAGATGTCTACGTATCGTAGCAATAGAGTTCTTATGATTCTTAAAACGCGATATCGCATCTTATTTCTATGTTTCATGGTAAGATATAATATGATTTGCGAAGTGTTACGTATTCCTCGTCTACACTTCAAATGAATGTAAATGCGACACTTCCTTGCTAGGAAATAGCGTCTGGAGATGTGTAGGTATCGTACCGATAGAGTTCTAATGCTTCTTAAAACGCGATATCGCATCTCATTTCCATGTATCATGGTAAGATATAATATGATTTGCGAAGTGTTATGTATTCCTCGTCTACACTTCATATGAATGTAAATGCGGCACTTCCTTGCAAGGAAATAGCGTTTGCAGATGTCTACCTATCGTAGCAATAGAGATCTAATGCTTCTTAAAACGCGATATCGCATCTCATTTCTATGTTTCATGGTAAGATATAATATGATTTGCGAAGTGTTATTAATTCTCGTCTACACTTCAAGTGAATGCACATGCGACACTTCCTTGCAAAGATATAGCGTTTGCAGATGTCTACGTATCGTAGCAATAGATTTCTAATGCTTCTTAACACGCGATATCGCATCTCATTTCTATGTTTCATGGTAACATGTAATATGATTCTCGAAGTGTTATGTATTCCTCGTCTACACTTCATATGAATGTAAATGCGGCACTTCCTTGCAAGGAAATAGCGTTTGCAGATGTCTACCTATCGTAGCAATAGAGTTCTAATGCTTCTTAAAACGCGATATCGCATCTTATTTCTATGTTTCATGGTAAGATATAATATGATTTGCGAAGTGTTATGTATTCCTCGTCTACACTTCAAATGAATGCAAATGCGACACTTCCTTGCAAAGATATAGCGTTTGCAGATGTCTACGTATCGTAGCAATAGATTTCTAATGCTTCTTAAAACGCGATATCGCATCTCATTTCTATGTTTCATGGTAAGATATAATATGATTTGCGAAGTGTCATGTATTCCTCGTCTACACTTCAAATGAATGTAAATGCGACACTTCCTTGCTAGGAAATAGCGTCTGCAGATGTCTAGGTATCGTAGCGATAGAGTTCTAATGCTTCTTAAAACGCGATATCGCATCTCATTTCTATGTATCGTGGAAAGATATAATATGATTTGCGAAGTGTTATGTATTCCTCGTCTACACTTCATATGAATGTAAATGCGACACTTCCTCGCTAGGAAAGAGCGTTTGCAGATGTCTACGTATCGTAGCAATAGAGTTCTTATGATTCTTAAAACGCGATATCGCATCTCATTTTTATGTTTCGTGGTAAGATATAATATGATTTGCGAAGTGTCATGTATTCCTCGTATACACTTCAAATGAATGTAAATGCAACACTTCCTCGCTAGGAAAGAGCGTTTGCAGATGTCTACGTATCGTTGCAATAGAGTTCTTATGATTCTTAAAACGCGATATCGCATCTCATTTTTATGTTTCGTGGTAAGATATAATATGATTTGCGAAGTGTTACCTACTCCTCGTCTACACTTCAAATGAATGTAAATGCGACACTTCTTTGAAAGGAAATAGCGTCTGCAGATGTCTAGGTATCGTAGCGATAGAGTTCTAATGCTTCTCAACACACAATATCGCATCTCATTTCTATGTTTCATGGTAAGATATAATATGATTTGCGAAGCGTTACGTATTCCTCGTCTACACTTCATATGAATGTAAATGCGACACTTCCTTGCAAGGAAATAGCGTTTGCAGATGTCTACGTATCGTAGCAATAGAGTTCTTATGATTCTTAAAACGCGATATCGCATCTTATTTCTATGTTTCATGGTAAGATATAATATGATTTGCGAAGTGTTACGTATTCCTCGTCTACACTTCAAATGAATGTAAATGCGACACTTCCTTGCTAGGAAATAGCGTCTGGAGATGTGTAGGTATCGTACCGATAGAGTTCTAATGCTTCTTAAAACGCGATATCGCATCTCATTTCCATGTATCATGGTAAGATATAATATGATTTGCGAAGTGTTATGTATTCCTCGTCTACACTTCATATGAATGTAAATGCGGCACTTCCTTGCAAGGAAATAGCGTTTGCAGATGTCTACGTATCGTAGCAATAGAGTTCTTATGATTCTTAAAACGCGATATCGCATCTTATTTCTATGTTTCATGGTAAGATATAATATGATTTGCGAAGTGTTACGTATTCCTCGTCTACACTTCAAATGAATGTAAATGCGACACTTCCTTGCAAAGAAATAGGGTTTGCAGATGTCTACGTATCGTAGCAATAGATTTCTAATGCTTCTTAAAACGCGATATCGCATCTCATATCTATGTTTCATGATAAGATACAATATACATTGCGAAGTGTTATGCATTCCTCGTATACGATTCAAATGAATGTAAATGCGACACTTCCTTGCAAAGAAATAGCGATTGCAGATGTCTACGTATCGTAGCAGTTGATTTCTAATGCTTCTTAAAACGCGATATCGCATCTCATTTCTATGTTTCATGGTAAGATATAATATGATTTGCGAAGTGTTATGTATTCCTCGTCTACACTTCAAATGAATGTAAATGCGGCACTTCCTTGCAAGGAAATAGCGTTTGCAGATGTCTACGTATCGTAGCAATAGAGATCTAATGCTTCTTAAAACGCGATATCGCATCTCATTTCTATGTTTCATGGTAAGATATAATATGATTTGCGAAGTGTTATTAATTCTCGTCTACACTTCAAATGAATGCACATGCGACACTTCCTTGCAAAGATATAGCGTTTGCAGATGTCTACGTATCGTAGCAATAGATTTCTAATGCTTCTTAAAACGCGATATCGCATCTCATTTCTATGTTTCATGGTAACATGTAATATGATTCTCGAAGTGTTATGTATTCCTCGTCTACACTTCATATGAATGTAAATGCGGCACTTCCTTGCAAGGAAATAGCGTTTGCAGATGTCTACCTATCGTAGCAATAGAGTTCTAATGCTTCTTAAAACGCGATATCGCATCTCATTTCTATGTATCGTGGAAAGATATAATATGATTTGCGAAGTGTTATGTATTCCTCGTCTACACTTCAAATGAATGTAAAAGCGACACTTCCTTGAAAGGAAATAGCGTCTACAGATGTCTAGGTATCGTAGCGATAGTGTTCTAGTGCTTCTCAACACACAATATCGCATCTCATTTCTATGTTTCATGGTAAGATATAATATGATTTGCGAAGTGTCCTGTATTCCTCGTCTACACTTCAAATGAATGTAAATGCGACACTTCCTCGCTAGGAAAGAGCGTTTGCAGATGTCTACGTATCGTAGCAATAGAGTTCTTATGATTCTTAAAACGCGATATCGCATCTCATTTTTATGTTTCGTGGTAAGATATAATATGATTTGCGAAGTGTCATGTATTCCTCGTATACACTTCAAATGAATGTAAATGCGACACTTC
Organism: Xylocopa sonorina; assembly: GCF_050948175.1. Taxonomy (NCBI): domain Eukaryota; kingdom Metazoa; phylum Arthropoda; class Insecta; order Hymenoptera; family Apidae; genus Xylocopa; species Xylocopa sonorina. The sequence goes on from NC_135198.1 coordinate 719,276, forward strand.
CTCGCTAGGAAAGAGCGTTTGCAGATGTCTACGTATCGTAGCAATAGAGTTCTTATGATTCTTAAAACGCGATATCGCATCTCATTTTTATGTTTCGTGGTAAGATATAAAATGATTTGCGAAGTGTTACCTACTCCTCGTCTACACTTCAAATGAATGTAAATGCGACACTTCCTTGAAAGGAAATAGCGTCTGCAGATGTCTAGGTATCGTAGCGATAGAGTTCTAATGCTTCTCAACACACAATATCGCATCTCATTTCTATGTTTCATGGTAAGATATAATATGATTTGCGAAGCGTTACGTATTCCTCGTCTACACTTCATATGAATGTAAATGCGACACTTCCTTGCAAGGAAATAGCGTTTGCAGATGTCTACGTATCGTAGCAGTAGAGTTCTTATGATTCTTAAAACGCGATATCGCATCTCATTTCTATGTTTCATGGTAAGATATAATATGATTTGCGAAGTGTTACGTATTCCTCGTCTACACTTCAAATGAATGTAAATGCGACACTTCCTTGCAAAGAAATAGTGTTTGCAGATGTCTACGTATCGTAGCAATAGATTTCTAATGCTTCTTAAAACGCGATATCGCATCTCATATCTATGTTTCATGATAAGATATAATATACATTGCGAAGTGTTATGCATTCCTCGTATACGATTCAAATGAATGTAAATGCGACACTTCCTTGCAAGGAAATAGCGTTTGCAGTTGTCTACGTATCGTAGCAATAGAGTTCTTATGATTCTTAAAACGCGATATCGCATCTCATTTCTATGTTTCATGGTAAGATATAATATGATTTGCGAAGTGTTATGTATTCCTCGTATACACTTCAAATGAATGTGAATGCGACACTTCCTCGCTAGGAAATAGCGTTTTCAGATGTCTACGTATCGTAACAATAGTGTTCCTATGATTCTTAAAACGCGATATCGCATCTCATTTCTATGTTTCATGGTAAGATATAATATGATTTGCGAAGTGTTATGTATTCCTCGTATACACTTCAAATGAATGTGAATGCGACACTTCCTCGCTAGGAAATAGCGTTTTCAGATGTCTACGTATCGTAACAATAGTGTTCCTATGATTCTTAAAACGCGATATCGTATCTCATTTCTATGTTTCATGGTAAGATATAATATGATTTGCGAAGTGTTATGTATTCCTCGTCTACACTTCAAATGAATGTAAATGCGACACTTCCTTGCTAGGAAATAGCGTCTGCAGATGTCTAGGTATCGTAGCGATAGAGTTCTAATGCTTCTTAAATCGCGATATCGCATCTCATTTCTATGTTTCATGGTAAGATATAATATGATTTGCGAAGTGTCATGTATTCCCTGTCTACACTTCAAATGAATGTAAATGCGACACTTCCTTGCTAGGAAATAGCGTCTGCAGATGTCTAGGTATCGTAGCAATAGAGTTCAAATGCTTCTTAAAACGAGATATCGCATCTTATTTCTATGTTTCATGGTAAGATATAATATGATTTGCGAAGTGTTATGTATTCCTCGTCTACACTTCAAATGAATGCAAATGCGACACTTCCTTGCAAAGATATAGCGTTTGCAGATGTCTACGTATCGTAGCAATAGATTTCTAATGCTTCTTAAAACGCGATATCGCATCTCATTTCTATGTTTCATGGTAAGATATAATATGATTTGCGAAGTGTCATGTATTCCTCGTCTACACTTCAAATGAATGTAAATGCGACACTTCCTTGCTAGGAAATAGCGTCTGCAGATGTCTAGGTATCGTAGCGATAGAGTTCTAATGCTTCTTAAAACGCGATATCGCATCTCATTTCTATGTATCGTGGAAAGATATAATATGATTTGCGAAGTGTTATGTATTCCTCGTCTACACTTCATATGAATGTAAATGCGACACTTCCTCGCTAGGAAAGAGCGTTTGCAGATGTCTACGTATCGTAGCAATAGAGTTCTTATGATTCTCAAAACGCGATATCGCATCTCATTTTTATGTTTCGTGGTAAGATATAATATGATTTGCGAAGTGTCATGTATTCCTCGTATACACTTCAAATGAATGTAAATGCAACACTTCCTCGCTAGGAAAGAGCGTTTGCAGATGTCTAGGTATCGTAGCGATAGAGTTCTAATGCTTCTTAAAACGCGATATCGCATCTCATTTCTATGTATCGTGGAAAGATATAATATGATTTGCGAAGTGTTATGTATTCCTCGTCTACACTTCATATGAATGTAAATGCGACACTTCCTCGCTAGGAAAGAGCGTTTGCAGATGTCTACGTATCGTAGCAATAGAGTTCTTATGATTCTTAAAACGCGATATCGCATCTCATTTTTATGTTTCGTGGTAAGATATAATATGATTTGCGAAGTGTCATGTATTCCTCGTATACACTTCAAATGAATGTAAATGCAACACTTCCTCGCTAGGAAAGAGCGTTTGCAGATGTCTACGTATCGTTGCAATAGAGTTCTTATGATTCTTAAAACGCGATATCGCATCTCATTTTTATGTTTCGTGGTAAGATATAATATGATTTGCGAAGTGTTACCTACTCCTCGTCTACACTTCAAATGAATGTAAATGCGACACTTCTTTGAAAGGAAATAGCGTCTGCAGATGTCTAGGTATCGTAGCGATAGAGTTCTAATGCTTCTCAACACACAATATCGCATCTCATTTCTATGTTTCATGGTAAGATATAATATGATTTGCGAAGCGTTACGTATTCCTCGTCTACACTTCATATGAATGTAAATGCGACACTTCCTTGCAAGGAAATAGCGTTTGCAGATGTCTACGTATCGTAGCAATAGAGTTCTTATGATTCTTAAAACGCGATATCGCATCTTATTTCTATGTTTCATGGTAAGATATAATATGATTTGCGAAGTGTTACGTATTCCTCGTCTACACTTCAAATGAATGTAAATGCGACACTTCCTTGCTAGGAAATAGCGTCTGGAGATGTGTAGGTATCGTACCGATAGAGTTCTAATGCTTCTTAAAACGCGATATCGCATCTCATTTCCATGTATCATGGTAAGATATAATATGATTTGCGAAGTGTTATGTATTCCTCGTCTACACTTCATATGAATGTAAATGCGGCACTTCCTTGCAAGGAAATAGCGTTTGCAGATGTCTACCTATCGTAGCAATAGAGATCTAATGCTTCTTAAAACGCGATATCGCATCTCATTTCTATGTTTCATGGTAAGATATAATATGATTTGCGAAGTGTTATTAATTCTCGTCTACACTTCAAGTGAATGCACATGCGACACTTCCTTGCAAAGATATAGCGTTTGCAGATGTCTACGTATCGTAGCAATAGATTTCTAATGCTTCTTAACACGCGATATCGCATCTCATTTCTATGTTTCATGGTAACATGTAATATGATTCTCGAAGTGTTATGTATTCCTCGTCTACACTTCATATGAATGTAAATGCGGCACTTCCTTGCAAGGAAATAGCGTTTGCAGATGTCTACCTATCGTAGCAATAGAGTTCTAATGCTTCTTAAAACGCGATATCGCATCTTATTTCTATGTTTCATGGTAAGATATAATATGATTTGCGAAGTGTTATGTATTCCTCGTCTACACTTCAAATGAATGCAAATGCGACACTTCCTTGCAAAGATATAGCGTTTGCAGATGTCTACGTATCGTAGCAATAGATTTCTAATGCTTCTTAAAACGCGATATCGCATCTCATTTCTATGTTTCATGGTAAGATATAATATGATTTGCGAAGTGTCATGTATTCCTCGTCTACACTTCAAATGAATGTAAATGCGACACTTCCTTGCTAGGAAATAGCGTCTGCAGATGTCTAGGTATCGTAGCGATAGAGTTCTAATGCTTCTTAAAACGCGATATCGCATCTCATTTCTATGTATCGTGGAAAGATATAATATGATATGCGAAGTGTTATGTATTCCTCGTCTACACTTCATATGAATGTAAATGCGACACTTCCTCGCTAGGAAAGAGCGTTTGCAGATGTCTACGTATCGTAGCAATAGAGTTCTTATGATTCTTAAAACGCGATATCGCATCTCATTTTTATGTTTCGTGGTAAGATATAATATGATTTGCGAAGTGTTACCTACTCCTCGTCTACACTTCAAATGAATGTAAATGCGACACTTCTTTGAAAGGAAATAGCGTCTGCAGATGTCTAGGTATCGTAGCGATAGAGTTCTAATGCTTCTCAACACACAATATCGCATCTCATTTCTATGTTTCATGGTAAGATATAATATGATTTGCGAAGCGTTACGTATTCCTCGTCTACACTTCATATGAATGTAAATGCGACACTTCCTTGCAAGGAAATAGCGTTTGCAGATGTCTACGTATCGTAGCAATAGAGTTCTTATGATTCTTAAAACGCGATATCGCATCTTATTTCTATGTTTCATGGTAAGATATAATATGATTTGCGAAGTGTTACGTATTCCTCGTCTACACTTCAAATGAATGTAAATGCGACACTTCCTTGCTAGGAAATAGCGTCTGGAGATGTGTAGGTATCGTACCGATAGAGTTCTAATGCTTCTTAAAACGCGATATCGCATCTCATTTCCATGTATCATGGTAAGATATAATATGATTTGCGAAGTGTTATGTATTCCTCGTCTACACTTCATATGAATGTAAATGCGGCACTTCCTTGCAAGGAAATAGCGTTTGCAGATGTCTACGTATCGTAGCAATAGAGTTCTTATGATTCTTAAAACGCGATATCGCATCTTATTTCTATGTTTCATGGTAAGATATAATATGATTTGCGAAGTGTTACGTATTCCTCGTCTACACTTCAAATGAATGTAAATGCGACACTTCCTTGCAAAGAAATAGGGTTTGCAGATGTCTACGTATCGTAGCAATAGGTTTCTAATGCTTCTTAAAACGCGATATCGCATCTCATATCTATGTTTCATGATAAGATACAATATACATTGCGAAGTGTTATGCATTCCTCGTATACGATTCAAATGAATGTAAATGCGACACTTCCTTGCAAAGAAATAGCGATTGCAGATGTCTACGTATCGTAGCAGTTGATTTCTAATGCTTCTTAAAACGCGATATCGCATCTCATTTCTATGTTTCATGGTAAGATATAATATGATTTGCGAAGTGTTATGTATTCCTCGTCTACACTTCAAATGAATGTAAATGCGGCACTTCCTTGCAAGGAAATAGCGTTTGCAGATGTCTACGTATCGTAGCAATAGAGATCTAATGCTTCTTAAAACGCGATATCGCATCTCATTTCTATGTTTCATGGTAAGATATAATATGATTTGCGAAGTGTTATTAATTCTCGTCTACACTTCAAATGAATGCACATGCGACACTTCCTTGCAAAGATATAGCGTTTGCAGATGTCTACGTATCGTAGCAATAGATTTCTAATGCTTCTTAAAACGCGATATCGCATCTCATTTCTATGTTTCATGGTAACATGTAATATGATTCTCGAAGTGTTATGTATTCCTCGTCTACACTTCATATGAATGTAAATGCGGCACTTCCTTGCAAGGAAATAGCGTTTGCAGATGTCTACCTATCGTAGCAATAGAGTTCTAATGCTTCTTAAAACGCGATATCGCATCTCATTTCTATGTATCGTGGAAAGATATAATATGATTTGCGAAGTGTTATGTATTCCTCGTCTACACTTCAAATGAATGTAAAAGCGACACTTCCTTGAAAGGAAATAGCGTCTACAGATGTCTAGGTATCGTAGCGATAGTGTTCTAGTGCTTCTCAACACACAATATCGCATCTCATTTCTATGTTTCATGGTAAGATATAATATGATTTGCGAAGTGTCCTGTATTCCTCGTCTACACTTCAAATGAATGTAAATGCGACACTTCCTCGCTAGGAAAGAGCGTTTGCAGATGTCTACGTATCGTAGCAATAGAGTTCTTATGATTCTTAAAACGCGATATCGCATCTCATTTTTATGTTTCGTGGTAAGATATAATATGATTTGCGAAGTGTCATGTATTCCTCGTATACACTTCAAATGAATGTAAATGCGACACTTCCTCGCTAGGAAAGAGCGTTTGCAGATGTCTACGTATCGTAGCAATAGAGTTCTTATGATTCTTAAAACGCGATATCGCATCTCATTTTTATGTTTCGTGGTAAGATATAAAATGATTTGCGAAGTGTTACCTACTCCTCGTCTACACTTCAAATGAATGTAAATGCGACACTTCCTTGAAAGGAAATAGCGTCTGCAGATGTCTAGGTATCGTAGCGATAGAGTTCTAATGCTTCTCAACACACAATATCGCATCTCATTTCTATGTTTCATGGTAAGATATAATATGATTTGCGAAGCGTTACGTATTCCTCGTCTACACTTCATATGAATGTAAATGCGACACTTCCTTGCAAGGAAATAGCGTTTGCAGATGTCTACGTATCGTAGCAGTAGAGTTCTTATGATTCTTAAAACGCGATATCGCATCTCATTTCTATGTTTCATGGTAAGATATAATATGATTTGCGAAGTGTTACGTATTCCTCGTCTACACTTCAAATGAATGTAAATGCGACACTTCCTTGCAAAGAAATAGTGTTTGCAGATGTCTACGTATCGTAGCAATAGATTTCTAATGCTTCTTAAAACGCGATATCGCATCTCATATCTATGTTTCATGATAAGATATAATATACATTGCGAAGTGTTATGCATTCCTCGTATACGATTCAAATGAATGTAAATGCGACACTTCCTTGCAAGGGAATAGCGTTTGCAGTTGTCTACGTATCGTAGCAATAGAGTTCTTATGATTCTTAAAACGCGATATCGCATCTCATTTCTATGTTTCATGGTAAGATATAATATGATTTGCGAAGTGTTATGTATTCCTCGTATACACTTCAAATGAATGTGAATGCGACACTTCCTCGCTAGGAAATAGCGTTTTCAGATGTCTACGTATCGTAACAATAGTGTTCCTATGATTCTTAAAACGCGATATCGCATCTCATTTCTATGTTTCATGGTAAGATATAATATGATTTGCGAAGTGTTATGTATTCCTCGTATACACTTCAAATGAATGTGAATGCGACACTTCCTCGCTAGGAAATAGCGTTTTCAGATGTCTACGTATCGTAACAATAGTGTTCCTATGATTCTTAAAACGCGATATCGTATCTCATTTCTATGTTTCATGGTAAGATATAATATGATTTGCGAAGTGTTATGTATTCCTCGTCTACACTTCAAATGAATGTAAATGCGACACTTCCTTGCTAGGAAATAGCGTCTGCAGATGTCTAGGTATCGTAGCGATAGAGTTCTAATGCTTCTTAAAACGCGATATCGCATCTCATTTCTATGTTTCATGGTAAGATATAATATGATTTGCGAAGTGTCATGTATTCCCTGTCTACACTTCAAATGAATGTAAATGCGACACTTCCTTGCTAGGAAATAGCGTCTGCAGATGTCTAGGTATCGTAGCAATAGAGTTCAAATGCTTCTTAAAACGAGATATTGCATCTCATATCTATGTTTCATGATAAGATATAATATTCATTGCGAAGTGTTATGCATTCCTCGTCTACACTTCAAATGAATGTAAATGCGACACTTCCTTGCTAGGAAATAGCGTCTGGAGATGTGTAGGTATCGTAGCGATAGAGTTCTAATGCTTCTTAAAACGCGATATCGCATCTCATTTCCATGTATCATGGTAAGATATAATATGATTTGCGAAGCGTTATGTATTCCTCGTCTACACTTCATATGAATGTAAATGCGGCACTTCCTTGCAAGGAAATAGCGTTTGCAGATGTGTACCTATCGTAGCAATAGAGATCTAATGCTTCTTAAAACGCGATATCGCATCTCATTTCTATGTTTCATGGTAAGATATAATATGATTTGCGAAGTGTTATGTATTCCTCGTCTACACTTCAAATGAATGCACATGCGACACTTCCTTGCAAAGATATAGCGTTTGCAGATGTCTACGTATCGTAGCAATAGATTTCTAATGCTTCTTAAAACGCGATATCGCATCTCATTTCTATGTTTCATGGTAAGATATAATATGATTTGCGAAGTGTCATGTATTCCTCGTCTACACTTCAAATGAATGTAAATGCGACACTTCCTTGCTAGGAAAGAGCGTCTGCAGATGTCTAGGTATCGTAGCGATAGAGTTCTAATGCTTCTTAAAACGCGATATCGCATCTCATTTCTATGTATCGTGGAAAGATATAATATGATTTGCGAAGTGTTATGTATTCCTCGTCTACACTTCAAATGAATGTAAATGCGACACTTCCTTGAAAGGAAATAGCGCCTACAGATGTCTAGGTATCGTAGCGATAGTGTTCTAGTGCTTCTCAACACACAATATCTCATCTCATTTCTATGTTTCATGGTAAGATATAATATGATTTGTGAAGTGTCCTGTATTCCTCGTCTACACTTCAAATGAATGTAAATGCGACACTTCCTCGCTAGGAAAGAGCGTTTGCAGATGTCTACGTATCGTAGCAATAGAGTTCTTATGATTCTTAAAACGCGATATCGCATCTCATTTTTATGTTTCGTGGTAAGATATAATATGATTTGCGAAGTGTCATGTATTCCTCGTCTACACTTCAAATGAATGTAAATGCGACACTTCCTCGCTAGGAAAGAGCGTTTGCAGATGTCTACGTATCGTAGCAATAGAGTTCTTATGATTCTTAAAACGCGATATCGCATCTCATTTTTATGTTTCGTGGTAAGATATAATATGATTTGCGAAGTGTCATGTATTCCTCGTCTACACTTCAAATGAATGTAAATGCGACACTTCCTCGCTAGGAAAGAGCGTTTGCAGATGTCTACGTATCGTAGCAATAGAGTTCTTATGATTCTTAAAACGCGATATCGCATCTCATTTCTATGTTTCATGGTAAGATATAATATGATTTGCGAAGTGTTATGTATTCCTCGTATACACTTCAAATGAATGTGAATGCGACACTTCCTCGCTAGGAAATAGCGTTTTCAGATGTCTACGTATCGTAACAATAGTGTTCCTATGATTCTTAAAACGCGATATCGTATCTCATTTCTATGTTTCATGGTAAGATATAATATGATTTGCGAAGTGTTACCTACTCCTCGTCTACACTTCAAATGAATGTAAATGCGACACTTCCTTGAAAGGAAATAGCGTCTGCAGATGTCTAGGTATCGTAGCGATAGAGTTCTAATGCTTCTCAACACACAATATCGCATCTCATTTCTATGTTTCATGGTAAGATATAATATGATTTGCGAAGTGTTACCTACTCCTCGTCTACACTTCAAATGAATGTAAATGCGACACTTCCTTGAAAGGAAATAGCGTCTGCAGATGTCTAGGTATCGTAGCGATAGAGTTCTAATGCTTCTCAACACACAATATCGCATCTCATTTCTATGTTTCATGGTAAGATATAATATGATTTGCGAAGCGTTACGTATTCCTCGTCTACACTTCAAATGAATGTAAATGCGATACTTCCTTGCAAAGAAATAGTATTTGCAGATGTCTACGTATCGTAGCAATGGATTTCTAATGCTTCTTAAAACGCGATATCGCATCTCATATCTATGTTTCATGGTAAGATATAATATGATTTGCGAAGTGTTATGTATTCCTCGTATACACTTCAAATGAATGTGAATGCGACACTTCCTCGCTAGGAAATAGCGTTTTCAGATGTCTACGTATCGTAACAATAGTGTTCCTACGATTCTTAAAACGCGATATCGTATCTCATTTCTATGTTTCATGGTAAGATATAATATGATTTGCGAAGTGTTATGTATTCCTCGTCTACACTTCAAATGAATGTAAATGCGACACTTCCTTGCTAGGAAATAGCGTCTGCAGATGTCTAGGTATCGTAGCGATAGAGTTCTAATGCTTCTTAAAACGCGATATCGCATCTCATTTCTATGTATCATGGTAAGATATAATATGATTTGCGAAGTGTTACGTATTCCTCGTCTACACTTCAAATGATTGTAAATGCGACACTTCCTTGCAAGGAAATAGCGTTTGCAGATGTCTACGTATAGTAGCAGTGGAGTTCTTATGATACTTAAAACGCGATATCGCATCTCATTTCTATGTTTCATGGTAAGATATAATATGATTTGCGAAGTGTCATGTATTCCTTTTCTACACTTCAAATGAATGCACATGCGACACTTCCTTGCAAAGATATAGCGTTTGCGGATGTCTACGTATCGTAGCAATAGATTTCTAATGCTTCTTAAAACGCGATATCGCATCTCATTTCTATGTTTCATGGTAACATGTAATATGATTCTCGAAGTGTTATGTATTCCTCGTCTACACTTCATATGAATGTAAATGCGGCACTTCCTTGCAAGGAAATAGCGTTTGCAGATGTCTACCTATCGTAGCAATAGAGTTCTAATGCTTCTTAAAACGCGATATCGCATCTTATTTCTATGTTTCATGGTAAGATATAATATGATTTGCGAAGTGTTATGTATTCCTCGTCTACACTTCAAATGAATGCAAATGCGGCACTTCCTTGCTAGGAAATAGCGTCTGCAGATGTCTAGGTATCGTAGCGATAGAGTTCTAATGCTTCTTAAAACGCGATATCGCATCTCATTTCTATGTATCGTGGACAGATATAATATGATTTGCGAAGTGTTATGTATTCCTCGTATACGATTCAAATGAATGTAAATGCGACACTTCCTTGCAAGGAAATAGCGTTTGCAGTTGTCTACGTATCGTAGCAATAGAGTTCTTATGATTCTTAAAACGCGATATCGCATCTAATTTCTATGTTTCATGGTAAGATATAATATGATTTGCGAAGTGTCCTGTATTCCTCGTCTACACTTCAAATGAATGTAAATGCGACACTTCCTCGCTAGGAAAGAGCGTTTGCAGATGTCTACGTATCGTAGCAATAGAGTTCTTATGATTCTTAAAACGCGATATCGCATCTCATTTTTATGTTTCGTGGTAAGATATAATATGATTTGCGAAGTGTCATGTATTCCTCGTCTACACTTCAAATGAATGTAAATGCGACACTTCCTCGCTAGGAAAGAGCGTTTGCAGATGTCTACGTATCGTAGCAATAGAGTTCTTATGATTCTTAAAACGCGATATCGCATCTCATTTTTATGTTTCGTGGTAAGATATAATATGATTTGCGAAGTGTTACCTACTCCTCGTCTACACTTCAAATGAATGTAAATGCGACACTTCCTTGAAAGGAAATAGCGTCTGCAGATGTCTAGGTATCGTAGCGATAGAGTTCTAATGCTTCTCAACACACAATATCGCATCTCATTTCTATGTTTCATGGTATGATATAATATGATTTGCGAAGTGTTACGTATTCCTCGTCTACACTTCAAATGAATGTAAATGCGACCCTTCCTTGCAAAGAAATAGCGTTTGCAGATGTCTACGTATCGTAGCAATAGATTTCTAATGCTTCTTAAAACGCGATATCGCATCTCATATCTATGTTTCATGATAAGATATAATATACATTGCGAAGTGTTATGCATTCCTCGTATACGATTCAAATGAATGTAAATGCGACACTTCCTTGCAAGGAAATAGCGTTTGCAGTTGTCTGGGTATCGTAGCAATAGAGTTCTTATGATTCTTAAAACGCGATATCGCATCTCATTTTTATGTTTCATGGTAAGATATAATATGATTTGCGAAGTGTTACGTATTCCTCGTCTACACTTCAAATGATTGTAAATGCGACACTTCCTTGCAAGGAAATAGCGTTTGCAGATGTCTACGTATAGTAGCAGTGGAGTTCTTATGATACTTAAAACGCGATATCGCATCTCATTTCTATGTTTCATGGTAAGATATAATATGATTTGCGAAGTGTCATGTATTCCTTTTCTACACTTCAAATGAATGCACATGCGACACTTCCTTGCAAAGATATAGCGTTTGCAGATGTCTACGTATCGTAGCAATAGATTTCTAATGCTTCTTAAAACGCGATATCGCATCTCATTTCTATGTTTCATGGTAACATGTAATATGATTCTCGAAGTGTTATGTATTCCTCGTCTACACTTCATATGAATGTAAATGCGACACTTCCTTGCAAGGAAATAGCGTTTGCAGTTGTCTGGGTATCGTAGCAATAGAGTTCTTATGATTCTTAAAACGCGATATCGCATCTCATTTTTATGTTTCATGGTAAGATATAATATGATTTGCGAAGTGTTACGTATTCCTCGTCTACACTTCAAATGATTGTAAATGCGACACTTCCTTGCAAGGAAATAGCGTTTGCAGATGTCTACGTATAGTAGCAGTGGAGTTCTTATGATACTTAAAACGCGATATCGCATCTCATTTCTATGTTTCATGGTAAGATATAATATGATTTGCGAAGTGTCATGTATTCCTTTTCTACACTTCAAATGAATGCACATGCGACACTTCCTTGCAAAGATATAGCGTTTGCAGATGTCTACGTATCGTAGCAATAGATTTCTAATGCTTCTTAAAACGCGATATCGCATCTCATTTCTATGTTTCATGGTAACATGTAATATGATTCTCGAAGTGTTATGTATTCCTCGTCTACACTTCATATGAATGTAAATGCGGCACTTCCTTGCAAGGAAATAGCGTTTGCAGATGTCTACCTATCGTAGCAATAGAGTTCTAATGCTTCTTAAAACGCGATATCGCATCTTATTTCTATGTTTCATGGTAAGATATAATATGATTTGCGAAGTGTTATGTATTCCTCGTCTACACTTCAAATGAATGCAAATGCGGCACTTCCTTGCTAGGAAATAGCGTCTGCAGATGTCTAGGTATCGTAGCGATAGAGTTCTAATGCTTCTTAAAACGCGATATCGCATCTCATTTCTATGTATCGTGGAAAGATATAATATGATTTGCGAAGTGTTATGTATTCCTCGTATACGATTCAAATGAATGTAAATGCGACACTTCCTTGCAAGGAAATAGCGTTTGCAGTTGTCTACGTATCGTAGCAATAGAGTTCTTATGATTCTTAAAACGCGATATCGCATCTAATTTCTATGTTTCATGGTAATATATAATATGATTTGCGAAGTGTCCTGTATTCCTCGTCTACACTTCAAATGAATGTAAATGCGACACTTCCTCGCTAGGAAAGAGCGTTTGCAGATGTCTACGTATCGTAGCAATAGAGTTCTTATGATTCTTAAAACGCGATATCGCATCTCATTTTTATGTTTCGTGGTAAGATATAATATGATTTGCGAAGTGTTATGTATTCCTCGTATACACTTCAAATGAATGTGAATGCGACACTTCCTCGCTAGGAAATAGCGTTTTCAGATGTCTACGTATAGTAGCAGTGGAGTTCTTATGATTCTTAAAACGCGATATCGCATCTCATTTCTATGTTTCATGGTAAGATATAATATGATTTGCGAAGTGTTACGTATTCCTCGTCTACACTTCAAATGAATGTAAATGCGACACTTCCTTGCAAAGAAATAGCGTTTGCAGATGTCTACGTATCGTAGCAATAGATTTCTAATGCTTCTTAAAACGCGATATCGCATCTCATATCTATGTTTCATGATAAGATATAATATACATTGCGAAGTGTTATGCATTCCTCGTATACGATTCAAATGAATGTAAATGCGACACTTCCTTGCAAGGAAATAGCGTTTGCAGTTGTCTACGTATCGTAGCAATAGAGTTCTTATGATTCTTAAAACGCGATATCGCATCTAATTTCTATGTTTCATGGTAAGATATAATATGATTTGCGAAGTGTCCTGTATTCCTCGTCTACACTTCAAATGAATGTAAATGCGACACTTCCTCGCTAGGAAAGAGCGTTTGCAGATGTCTACGTATCGTAGCAATAGAGTTCTTATGATTCTTAAAACGCGATATCGCATCTCATTTTTATGTTTCGTGGTAAGATATAATATGATTTGCGAAGTGTCATGTATTCCTCGTCTACACTTCAAAAGAATGTAAATGCGACACTTCCTCGCTAGGAAAGAGCGTTTGCAGATGTCTACGTATCGTAGCAATAGAGTTCTTATGATTCTTAAAACGCGATATCGCATCTCATTTTTATGTTTCGTGGTAAGATATAATATGATTTGCGAAGTGTTACCTACTCCTCGTCTACACTTCAAATGAATGTAAATGCGACACTTCCTTGAAAGGAAATAGCGTCTGCAGATGTCTAGGTATCGTAGCGATAGAGTTCTAATGCTTCTCAACACACAATATCGCATCTCATTTCTATGTTTCTTGGTAAGATATAATATGATTTGCGAAGCGTTACGTATTCCTCGTCTACACTTCAAATGAATGTAAATGCGACACTTCCTTGAAAGGAAATAGCGTCTGCAGATGTCTAGGTATCGTAGCGATAGAGTTCTAATGCTTCTCAACACACAATATCGCATCTCATTTCTATGTTTCATGGTAAGATATAATATGATTTGCGAAGCGTTACGTATTCCTCGTCTACACTTCAAATGAATGTAAATGCGATACTTCCTTGCAAAGAAATAGTATTTGCAGATGTCTACGTATCGTAGCAATGGATTTCTAATGCTTCTTAAAACGCGATATCGCATCTCATATCTATGTTTCATGGTAAGATATAATATGATTTGCGAAGTGTTATGTATTCCTCGTATACACTTCAAATGAATGTGAATGCGACACTTCCTCGCTAGGAAATAGCGTTTTCAGATGTCTACGTATCGTAACAATAGTGTTCCTACGATTCTTAAAACGCGATATCGTATCTCATTTCTATGTTTCATGGTAAGATATAATATGATTTGCGAAGTGTTATGTATTCCTCGTCTACACTTCAAATGAATGTAAATGCGACACTTCCTTGCAAGGAAATAGCGTTTGCAGTTGTCTACGTATCGTAGCAATAGAGTTCTTATGATTCTTAAAACGCGATATCGCATCTCATTTCTATGTTTCATGGTAAGATATAATATGATTTGCGAAGTGTTATGTATTCCTCGTATACACTTCAAATGAATGTGAATGCGACACTTCCTCGCTAGGAAATAGCGTTTTCAGATGTCTACGTATCGTAACAATAGTGTTCCTATGATTCTTAAAACGCGATATCGTATCTCATTTCTATGTTTCATGGTAAGATATAATATGATTTGCGAAGTGTCATGTATTCCTCGTCTACACTTCAAATGAATGTAAATGCGACACTTCCTAGCAAGGAAATAGCGTTTGCAGATGTCTACGTATAGTAGCAATAGATTTCTAATGCTTCTTAAAACGCGATATCGCATCTCATTTCTATGTTTCATGGTAAGATATAATATGATTTGCGAAGTGTTACCTACTCCTCGTCTACACTTCAAATGAATGTAAATGCGACACTTCCTTGAAAGGAAATAGCGTCTGCAGATGTCTAGGTATCGTAGCGATAGAGTTCTAATGCTTCTCAACACACAATATCGCATCTCATTTCTATGTTTCATGGTAAGATATAATATGATTTGCGAAGCGTTACGTATTCCTCGTCTACACTTCAAATGAATGTAAATGCGATACTTCCTTGCAAAGAAATAGTATTTGCAGATGTCTACGTATCGTAGCAATGGATTTCTAATGCTTCTTAAAACGCGATATCGCATCTCATATCTATGTTTCATGGTAAGATATAATATGATTTGCGAAGTGTTATGTATTCCTCGTATACACTTCAAATGAATGTGAATGCGACACTTCCTCGCTAGGAAATAGCGTTTTCAGATGTCTACGTATCGTAACAATAGTGTTCCTACGATTCTTAAAACGCGATATCGTATCTCATTTCTATGTTTCATGGTAAGATATAATATGATTTGCGAAGTGTTATGTATTCCTCGTCTACACTTCAAATGAATGTAAATGCGACACTTCCTTGCAAGGAAATAGCGTTTGCAGTTGTCTACGTATCGTAGCAATAGAGTTCTTATGATTCTTAAAACGCGATATCGCATCTCATTTCTATGTTTCATGGTAAGATATAATATGATTTGCGAAGTGTTATGTATTCCTCGTATACACTTCAAATGAATGTGAATGCGACACTTCCTCGCTAGGAAATAGCGTTTTCAGATGTCTACGTATCGTAACAATAGTGTTCCTACGATTCTTAAAACGCGATATCGTATCTCATTTCTATGTTTCATGGTAAGATATAATATGATTTGCGAAGTGTTATGTATTCCTCGTCTACACTTCAAATGAATGTAAATGCGACACTTCCTTGCAAGGAAATAGCGTTTGCAGTTGTCTACGTATCGTAGCAATAGAGTTCTTATGATTCTTAAAACGCGATATCGCATCTCATTTCTATGTTTCATGGTAAGATATAATATGATTTGCGAAGTGTTATGTATTCCTCGTATACACTTCAAATGAATGTGAATGCGACACTTCCTCGCTAGGAAATAGCGTTTTCAGATGTCTACGTATCGTAACAATAGTGTTCCTATGATTCTTAAAACGCGATATCGTATCTCATTTCTATGTTTCATGGTAAGATATAATATGATTTGCGAAGTGTCATGTATTCCTCGTCTACACTTCAAATGAATGTAAATGCGACACTTCCTAGCAAGGAAATAGCGTTTGCAGATGTCTACGTATAGTAGCAATAGATTTCTAATGCTTCTTAAAACGCGATATCGCATCTCATTTCTATGTTTCATGGTAAGATATAATATGATTTGCGAAGTGTTACCTACTCCTCGTCTACACTTCAAATGAATGTAAATGCGACACTTCCTTGAAAGGAAATAGCGTCTGCAGATGTCTAGGTATCGTAGCGATAGAGTTCTAATGCTTCTCAACACACAATATCGCATCTCATTTCTATGTTTCATGGTAAGATATAATATGATTTGCGAAGCGTTACGTATTCCTCGTCTACACTTCAAATGAATGTACATGCGATACTTCCTTGCAAAGAAATAGCGTTTGCAGATGTCTACGTATCGTAGCAATAGATTTCTAATGCTTCTTAAAACGCGATATCGCATCTCATATCTATGTTTCATGATGAGATATAATATACATTGCGAAGTGTTATGCATTCCTCGTATACGATTCAAATGAATGTAAATGCGACACTTCCTTGCAAGGAAATAGCGTTTGCAGTTGTCTACGTATCGTAGCAATAGAGTTCTTATGATTCTTAAAACGCGATATCGCATCTCATTTTTATGTTTCATGGTAAGATATAATATGATTTGCGAAGTGTTACGTATTCCTCGTCTACACTTCAAATGAATGTAAATGCGACACTTCCTTGCAAGAAAATAGCGTTTGCAGATGTCTACGTATCGTAGCAATAGATTTCTAATGCTTCTTAAAACGCGATATCGCATCTCATATCTATGTTTCATGATAAGATATAATATACATTGCGAAGTGTTATGCATTCCTCGTATACGATTCAAATGAATGTAAATGCGACACTTCCTTGCAAGGAAATAGCGTTTGCAGTTGTCTACGTATCGTAGCAATAGAGTTCTTATGATTCTTAAAACGCGATATCGCATCTCATTTCTATGTTTCATGGTAAGATATAATATGATTTGCGAAGTGTTATGTATTCCTCGTATACACTTCAAATGAATGTGAATGCGACACTTCCTCGCTAGGAAATAGCGTTTTCAGATGTCTACGTATCGTAACAATAGTGTTCCTATGATTCTTAAAACGCGATATCGTATCTCATTTCTATGTTTCATGGTAAGATAAAATATGATTTGCGAAGTGTTATGTATTCCTCGTCTAAACTTCGAATGAATGTAAATGCGACACTTCCTTGCTAGGAAATAGCGTTTGCAGATGTCTACGTATAGTAGCAGTGGAGTTCTTATGATACTTAAAACGCGATATCGCATCTCATTTCTATGTTTCATGGTAAGATATAATATGATTTGCGAAGTGTTATGTATTCCTCGTATACACTTCAAATGAATGTGAATGCGACACTTCCTCGCTAGGAAATAGCGTTTTCAGATGTCTACGTATCGTAACAATAGTGTTCCTACGATTCTTAAAACGCGATATCGTATCTCATTTCTATGTTTCATGGTAAGATATAATATGATTTGCGAAGTGTTATGTATTCCTCGTCTACACTTCAAATGAATGTAAATGCGACACTTCCTTGCTAGGAAATAGCGTCTGCAGATGTCTAGGTATCGTAGCGATAGAGTTCTAATGCTTCTTAAAACGCGATATCGCATCTCATTTCTATGTATCATGGTAAGATATAATATGATTTGCGAAGTGTTACGTATTCCTCGTCTACACTTCAAATGATTGTAAATGCGACACTTCCTTGCAAGGAAATAGCGTTTGCAGATGTCTACGTATAGTAGCAGTGGAGTTCTTATGATACTTAAAACGCGATATCGCATCTCATTTCTATGTTTCATGGTAAGATATAATATGATTTGCGAAGTGTCATGTATTCCTTTTCTACACTTCAAATGAATGCACATGCGACACTTCCTTGCAAAGATATAGCGTTTGCAGATGTCTACGTATCGTAGCAATAGATTTCTAATGCTTCTTAAAACGCGATATCGCATCTCATTTCTATGTTTCATGGTAACATGTAATATGATTCTCGAAGTGTTATGTATTCCTCGTCTACACTTCATATGAATGTAAATGCGGCACTTCCTTGCAAGGAAATAGCGTTTGCAGATGTCTACCTATCGTAGCAATAGAGTTCTAATGCTTCTTAAAACGCGATATCGCATCTTATTTCTATGTTTCATGGTAAGATATAATATGATTTGCGAAGTGTTATGTATTCCTCGGCTACACTTCAAATGAATGCAAATGCGGCACTTCCTTGCTAGGAAATAGCGTCTGCAGATGTCTAGGTATCGTAGCGATAGAGTTCTAATGCTTCTTAAAACGCGATATCGCATCTCATTTCTATGTATCGTGGAAAGATATAATATGATTTGCGAAGTGTTATGTATTCCTCGTATACGATTCAAATGAATGTAAATGCGACACTTCCTTGCAAGGAAATAGCGTTTGCAGTTGTCTACGTATCGTAGCAATAGAGTTCTTATGATTCTTAAAACGCGATATCGCATCTAATTTCTATGTTTCATGGTAAGATATAATATGATTTGCGAAGTGTCCTGTATTCCTCGTCTACACTTCAAATGAATGTAAATGCGACACTTCCTCGCTAGGAAAGAGCGTTTGCAGATGTCTACGTATCGTAGCAATAGAGTTCTTATGATTCTTAAAACGCGATATCGCATCTCATTTTTATGTTTCGTGGTAAGATATAATATGATTTGCGAAGTGTCATGTATTCCTCGTCTACACTTCAAATGAATGTAAATGCGACACTTCCTCGCTAGGAAAGAGCGTTTGCAGATGTCTACGTATCGTAGCAATAGAGTTCTTATGATTCTTAAAACGCGATATCGCATCTCATTTTTATGTTTCGTGGTAAGATATAATATGATTTGCGAAGTGTTACCTACTCCTCGTCTACACTTCAAATGAATGTAAATGCGACACTTCCTTGAAAGGAAATAGCGTCTGCAGATGTCTAGGTATCGTAGCGATAGAGTTCTAATGCTTCTCAACACACAATATCGCATCTCATTTCTATGTTTCATGGTATGATATAATATGATTTGCGAAGCGTTACGTATTCCTCGTCTACACTTCATATGAATGTAAATGCGACACTTCCTTGCAAGGAAATAGCGTTTGCAGATGTCTACGTATCGTAGCAATAGAGTTCTTATGATTCTTAAAACGCGATATCGCATCTCATTTCTATGTTTCATGGTAAGATATAATATGATTTGCGAAGTGTTACGTATTCCTCGTCTACACTTCAAATGAATGTAAATGCGACACTTCCTTGCAAAGAAATAGCGTTTGCAGATGTCTACGTATCGTAGCAATAGATTTCTAATGCTTCTTAAAACGCGATATCGCATCTCATATCTATGTTTCATGATAAGATATAATATACATTGCGAAGTGTTATGCATTCCTCGTATACGATTCAAATGAATGTAAATGCGACACTTCCTTGCAAGGAAATAGCGTTTGCAGTTGTCTACGTATCGTAGCAATAGAGTTCTTATGATTCTTAAAACGCGATATCGCATCTAATTTCTATGTTTCATGGTAAGATATAATATGATTTGCGAAGTGTCCTGTATTCCTCGTCTACACTTCAAATGAATGTAAATGCGACACTTCCTCGCTAGGAAAGAGCGTTTGCAGATGTCTACGTATCGTAGCAATAGAGTTCTTATGATTCTTAAAACGCGATATCGCATCTCATTTTTATGTTTCGTGGTAAGATATAATATGATTTGCGAAGTGTTACCTACTCCTCGTCTACACTTCAAATGAATGTAAATGCGACACTTCCTTGAAAGGAAATAGCGTCTGCAGATGTCTAGGTATCGTAGCGATAGAGTTCTAATGCTTCTCAACACACAATACCGCATCTCATTTCTATGTTTCTTGGTAAGATATAATATGATTTGCGAAGCGTTACGTATTCCTCGTCTACACTTCATATGAATGTAAATGCGACACTTCCTTGCAAGGAAATAGCGTTTGCAGATGTCTACGTATCGTAGCAATAGAGTTCTTATGATTCTTAAAACGCGATATCGCATCTCATTTCTATGTTTCATGATAAGATATAATATGATTTGCGAAGTGTTACGTATTCCTCGTCTACACTTCAAATGAATGTAAATGCGACACTTCCTTGCAAAGAAATAGTGTTTGCAGATGTCTACGTATCGTAGCAATAGAGTTCTTATGATTCTTAAAACGCGATATCGCATCTCATTTCTATGTTTCATGGTAAGATATAATATGATTTGCGAAGTGTTACGTATTCCTCGTCTACACTTCAAATGAATGTAAATGCGACACTTCCTTGCAAAGAAATAGTGTTTGCAGATGTCTACGTATCGTAGCAATAGATTTCTAATGCTTCTTAAAACGCGATATCGCATCTCATATCTATGTTTCATGATAAGATATAATATACATTGCGAAGTGTTATGCATTCCTCGTATACGATACAAATGAATGTAAATGCGACACTTCCTTGCAAGGAAATAGCGTTTGCAGTTGTCTACGTATCGTAGCAATAGAGTTCTTATGACTCTTAAAACGCGATATCGCATCTCATTTTTATGTTTCATGGTAAGATATAATATGATTTGCGAAGTGTTACGTATTCCTCGTCTACACTTCAAATGAATGTAAATGCGACACTTCCTTGCAAAGAAATAGCGTTTGCAGATGTCTACGTATCGTAGCAATAGATTTCTAATGCTTCTTAAAACGCGATATCGCATCTCATATCTATGTTTCATGATAAGATATAATATACATTGCGAAGTGTTATGCATTCCTCGTATACGATTCAAATGAATGTAAATGCGACACTTCCTTGCAAGGAAATAGCGTTTGCAGTTGTCTACGTATCGTAGCAATAGAGTTCTTATGATTCTTAAAACGCGATATCCCATCTCATTTCTATGTTTCATGGTAAGATATAATATGATTTGCGAAGTGTTATGTATTCCTCGTATACACTTCAAATGAATGTGAATGCGACACTTCCTCGCTAGGAAATAGCGTTTTCAGATGTCTACGTATCGTAACAATAGTGTTCCTATGATTCTTAAAACGCGATATCGTATCTCATTTCTATGTTTCATGGTAAGATATAATATGATTTGCGAAGTGTTATGTATTCCTCGTCTACACTTCGAATGAATGTAAATGCGACACTTCCTTGCTAGGAAATAGCGTTTGCAGATGTCTACGTATAGTAGCAGTGGAGTTCTTATGATACTTAAAACGCGATATCGCATCTCATTTCTATGTTTCATGGTAAGATATAATATGATTTGCGAAGTGTTATGTATTCCTCGTATACACTTCAAATGAATGTGAATGCGACACTTCCTCGCTAGGAAATAGCGTTTTCAGATGTCTACGTATCGTAACAATAGTGTTCCTACGATTCTTAAAACGCGATATCGTATCTCATTTCTATGTTTCATGGTAAGATATAATATGATTTGCGAAGTGTTATGTATTCCTCGTCTACACTTCAAATGAATGTAAATGCGACACTTCCTTGCTAGGAAATAGCGTCTGCAGATGTCTAGGTATCGTAGCGATAGAGTTCTGATGCTTCTTAAAACGCGATATCGCATCTCATTTCTATGTATCATGGTAAGATATAATATGATTTGCGAAGTGTTACGTATTCCTCGTCTACACTTCAAATGATTGTAAATGCGACACTTCCTTGCAAGGAAATAGCGTTTGCAGATGTCTACGTATAGTAGCAGTGGAGTTCTTATGATACTTAAAACGCGATATCGCATCTCATTTCTATGTTTCATGGTAAGATATAATATGATTTGCGAAGTGTCATGTATTCCTTTTCTACACTTCAAATGAATGCACATGCGACACTTCCTTGCAAAGATATAGCGTTTGCAGATGTCTACGTATCGTAGCAATAGATTTCTAATGCTTCTTAAAACGCGATATCGCATCTCATTTCTATGTTTCATGGTAACATGTAATATGATTCTCGAAGTGTTATGTATTCCTCGTCTACACTTCATATGAATGTAAATGCGGCACTTCCTTGCAAGGAAATAGCGTTTGCAGATGTCTACCTATCGTAGCAATAGAGTTCTAATGCTTCTTAAAACGCGATATCGCATCTTATTTCTATGTTTCATGGTAAGATATAATATGATTTGCGAAGTGTTATGTATTCCTCGTCTACACTTCAAATGAATGCAAATGCGGCACTTCCTTGCTAGGAAATAGCGTCTGCAGATGTCTAGGTATCGTAGCGATAGAGTTCTAATGCTTCTTAAAACGCGATATCGCATCTCATTTCTATGTATCGTGGAAAGATATAATATGATTTGCGAAGTGTTATGTATTCCTCGTATACGATTCAAATGAATGTAAATGCGACACTTCCTTGCAAGGAAATAGCGTTTGCAGTTGTCTACGTATCGTAGCAATAGAGTTCTTATGATTCTTAAAACGCGATATCGCATCTAATTTCTATGTTTCATGGCAAGATATAATATGATTTGCGAAGTGTCCTGTATTCCTCGTCTACACTTCAAATGAATGTAAATGCGACACTTCCTCGCTAGGAAAGAGCGTTTGCAGATGTCTACGTATCGTAGCAATAGAGTTCTTATGATTCTTAAAACGCGATATCGCATCTCATTTTTATGTTTCGTGGTAAGATATAATATGATTTGCGAAGTGTCATGTATTCCTCGTCTACACTTCAAATGAATGTAAATGCGACACTTCCTCGCTAGGAAAGAGCGTTTGCAGATGTCTACGTATCGTAGCAATAGAGTTCTTATGATTCTTAAAACGCGATATCGCATCTCATTTTTATGTTTCGTGGTAAGATATAATATGATTTGCGAAGTGTCATGTATTCCTCGTCTACACTTCATATGAATGTAAATGCGACACTTCCTTGCAAGGAAATAGCGTTTGCAGATGTCTACGTATCGTAGCAATAGAGTTCTTATGATTCTTAAAACGCGATATCGCATCTCATTTCTATGTTTCATGGTAAGATATAATATGATTTGCGAAGTGTTACGTATTCCTCGTCTACACTTCAAATGAATGTAAATGCGACACTTCCTTGCAAAGAAATAGTGTTTGCAGATGTCTACGTATCGTAGCAATAGATTTCTAATGCTTCTTAAAACGCGATATCGCATCTCATATCTATGTTTCATGATAAGATATAATATACATTGCGAAGTGTTATGCATTCCTCGTATACGATACAAATGAATGTAAATGCGACACTTCCTTGC
The DNA here is from genome assembly GCF_050948175.1 of Xylocopa sonorina. Taxonomy (NCBI): domain Eukaryota; kingdom Metazoa; phylum Arthropoda; class Insecta; order Hymenoptera; family Apidae; genus Xylocopa; species Xylocopa sonorina. The sequence goes on from NC_135198.1 coordinate 743,291, forward strand.
AAGGAAATAGCGTTTGCAGTTGTCTACGTATCGTAGCAATAGAGTTCTTATGACTCTTAAAACGCGATATCGCATCTCATTTTTATGTTTCATGGTAAGATATAATATGATTTGCGAAGTGTTACGTATTCCTCGTCTACACTTCAAATGAATGTAAATGCGACACTTCCTTGCAAGGAAATAGCGTTTGCAGATGTCTACGTATCGTAGCAATAGATTTCTAATGCTTCTTAAAACGCGATATCGCATCTCATATCTATGTTTCATGATAAGATATAATATACATTGCGAAGTGTTATGCATTCCTCGTATACGATTCAAATGATTGTAAATGCGACACTTCCTTGCAAGGAAATAGCGTTTGCAGTTGTCTACGTATCGTAGCAATAGAGTTCTTATGATTCTTAAAACGCGATATCCCATCTCATTTCTATGTTTCATGGTAAGATATAACATGATTTGCGAAGTGTTATGTATTCCTCGTATACACTTCAAATGAATGTGAATGCGACACTTCCTCGCTAGGAAATAGCGTTTTCAGATGCCTACGTATCGTAACAATAGTGTTCCTATGATTCTTAAAACGCGATATCGTATCTCATTTCTATGTTTCATGGTAAGATATAATATGATTTGCGAAGTGTTATGTATTCCTCGTCTACACTTCGAATGAATGTAAATGCGACACTTCCTTGCTAGGAAATAGCGTTTGCAGATGTCTACGTATAGTAGCAGTGGAGTTCTTATGATACTTAAAACGCGATATCGCATCTCATTTCTATGTATCATGGTAAGATATAATATGATTTGCGAAGTGTTACGTATTCCTCGTCTACACTTCAAATGATTGTAAATGCGACACTTCCTTGCAAGGAAATAGCGTTTGCAGATGTCTACGTATAGTAGCAGTGGAGTTCTTATGATACTTAAAACGCGATATCGCATCTCATTTCTATGTTTCATGGTAAGATATAATATGATTTGCGAAGTGTCATGTATTCCTTTTCTACACTTCAAATGAATGCACATGCGACACTTCCTTGCAAAGATATAGCGTTTGCAGATGTCTACGTATCGTAGCAATAGATTTCTAATGCTTCTTAAAACGCGATATCGCATCTCATTTCTATGTTTCATGGTAACATGTAATATGATTCTCGAAGTGTTATGTATTCCTCGTCTACACTTCATATGAATGTAAATGCGGCACTTCCTTGCAAGGAAATAGCGTTTGCAGATGTCTACCTATCGTAGCAATAGAGTTCTAATGCTTCTTAAAACGCGATATCGCATCTTATTTCTATGTTTCATGGTAAGATATAATATGATTTGCGAAGTGTTATGTATTCCTCGTCTACACTTCAAATGAATGCAAATGCGGCACTTCCTTGCTAGGAAATAGCGTCTGCAGATGTCTAGGTATCGTAGCGATAGAGTTCTAATGCTTCTTAAAACGCGATATCGCATCTCATTTCTATGTATCGTGGAAAGATATAATATGATTTGCGAAGTGTTATGTATTCCTCGTATACGATTCAAATGAATGTAAATGCGACACTTCCTTGCAAGGAAATAGCGTTTGCAGTTGTCTACGTATCGTAGCAATAGAGTTCTTATGATTCTTAAAACGCGATATCGCATCTAATTTCTATGTTTCATGGTAAGATATAATATGATTTGCGAAGTGTCCTGTATTCCTCGTCTACACTTCAAATGAATGTAAATGCGACACTTCCTCGCTAGGAAAGAGCGTTTGCAGATGTCTACGTATCGTAGCAATAGAGTTCTTATGATTCTTAAAACGCGATATCGCATCTCATTTTTATGTTTCGTGGTAAGATATAATATGATTTGCGAAGTGTCATGTATTCCTCGTCTACACTTCAAAAGAATGTAAATGCGACACTTCCTCGCTAGGAAAGAGCGTTTGCAGATGTCTACGTATCGTAGCAATAGAGTTCTTATGATTCTTAAAACGCGATATCGCATCTCATTTTTATGTTTCGTGGTAAGATATAATATGATTTGCGAAGTGTTACCTACTCCTCGTCTACACTTCAAATGAATGTAAATGCGACACTTCCTTGAAAGGAAATAGCGTCTGCAGATGTCTAGGTATCGTAGCGATAGAGTTCTAATGCTTCTCAACACACAATATCGCATCTCATTTCTATGTTTCTTGGTAAGATATAATATGATTTGCGAAGCGTTACGTATTCCTCGTCTACACTTCATATGAATGTAAATGCGACACTTCCTTGCAAGGAAATAACGTTTGCAGATGTCTACGTATCGTAGCAATAGAGTTCTTATGATTCTTAAAACGCGATATCGCATCTCATTTCTATGTTTCATGGTAAGATATAATATGATTTGCGAAGTGTTACGTATTCCTCGTCTACACTTCAAATGAATGTAAATGCGACACTTCCTTGCAAAGAAATAGTGTTTGCAGATGTCTACGTATCGTAGCAATAGATTTCTAATGCTTCTTAAAACGCGATATCGCATCTCATATCTATGTTTCATGATAAGATATAATATACATTGCGAAGTGTTATGCATTCCTCGTATACGATTCAAATGAATGTAAATGCGACACTTCCTTGCATGGAAATAGCGTTTGCAGTTGTCTACGTATCGTAACAATAGTGTTCCTATGATTCTTAAAACGCGATATCGCATCTCATTTTTATGTTTCGTGGTAAGATATAATATGATTTGCGAAGTGTTACCTACTCCTCGTCTACACTTCGAATGAATGTAAATGCGACACTTCCTTGCTAGGAAATAGCGTTTGCAGATGTCTACGTATAGTAGCAGTGGAGTTCTTATGATTCTTAAAACGCGATATCGCATCTCATTTTTATGTTTCGTGGTAAGATATAATATGATTTGCGAAGTGTTACCTACTCCTCGTCTACACCTCAAATGAATGTAAATGCGACACTTCCTTGAAAGGAAATAGCGTCTGCAGATGTCTAGGTATCGTAGCGATAGAGTTCTAATGCTTCTCAACACACAATATCGCATCTCATTTCTATGTTTCATGGTAAGATATAATATGATTTGCGAAGCGTTACGTATTCCTCGTCTACACTTCATATGAATGTAAATGCGACACTTCCTTGCAAGGAAATAGCGTTTTCAGATGTCTACGTATCGTAACAATAGTGTTCCTATGATTCTTAAAACGCGATATCGTATCTCATTTCTATGTTTCATGGTAAGATATAATATGATTTGCGAAGTGTTATGTATTCCTCGTCTACACTTCAAATGAATGTAAATGCGTTTGCAGATGTCTACCTATCGTAGCAATAGAGTTCTAATGCTTCTTAAAACGCGATATCGCATCTCATTTCTATGTATCGTGGAAAGATATAATATGATTTGCGAAGTGTTATGTATTCCTCGTCTACATTTCAAATGAATGTAAATGCGACACTTCCTTGCAAGGAAATAGCGTTTGCAGTTGTCTACGTATCGCAGCAATAGAGTTCTTATGATTCTTAAAACGCGATATCGCATCTAATTTCTATGTTTCATGGTAAGATATAATATGATTTGCGAAGTGTTACGTATTCCTCGTCTACACTTCAAATGAATGTAAATGCGACACTTCCTTGCAAAGAAATAGTGTTTGCAGATGTCTACGTATCGTAGCAATAGATTTCTAATGCTTCTTAAAACGCGATATCGCATCTCATATCTATGTTTCATGATAAGATATAATATACATTGCGAAGTGTTATGCATTCCTCGTCTACACTTCAAATGAATGTAAATGCGACACTTCCTTGCTAGGAAATAGCGTCTGCAGATGTCTAGGTATCGTAGCGATAGAGTTCTAATGCTTCTTAAAACGCGATATCGCATCTCATTTCTATGTATCATGGTAAGATATAATATGATTTGCGAAGTGTTACGTATTCCTCGTCTACACTTCAAATGATTGTAAATGCGACACTTCCTTGAAAGGAAATAGCGTCTGCAGATGTCTAGGTATCGTAGCGATAGAGTTCTAATGCTTCTCAACACACAATATCGCATCTCATTTCTATGTTTCATGGTAAGATATAATATGATTTGCGAAGTGTTACGTATTCCTCGTCTACACTTCAAATGAATGTAAATGCGACACTTCCTTGCAAAGAAATAGTGTTTGCAGATGTCTACGTATCGTAGCAATAGAGTTCTTATGATTCTTAAAACGCGATATCGCATCTCATTTTTATGTTTCGTGGTAAGATATAATATGATTTGCGAAGCGTTACGTATTCCTCGTCTACACTTCATATGAATGTAAATGCGACACTTCCTTGCAAGGAAATAGCGTTTGCAGATGTCTACGTATCGTAGCAATAGAGTTCTTATGATTCTTAAAACGCGATATCGCATCTAATTTCTATGTTTCGTGGTAAGATATAATATGATTTGCGAAGTGTCATGTATTCCTCGTCTACACTTCAAATGAATGTAAATGCGACACTTCCTCGCTAGGAAAGAGCGTTTGCAGATGTCTACGTATCGTAGCAATAGAGTTCTTATGATTCTTAAAACGCGATATCGCATGTCATTTTTATGTTTCGTGGTAAGATATAATATGATTTGCAAAGTGTCATGTATTCCTCGTCTACACTTCAAATGAATGTAAATGCGACACTTCCTCGCTAGGAAAGAGCGTTTGCAGATGTCTACGTATCGTAGCAATAGAGTTCTTATGATTCTTAAAACGCGATATCGCATCTCATTTTTATGTTTCGTGGTAAGGTAAAATATGATTTGCGAAGTGTTACCTACTCCTCGTCTACACTTCATATGAATGTAAATGCGACACTTCCTTGCAAGGAAATAGCGTTTGCAGATGTCTACGTATCGTAGCAATAGAGTTCTTATGATTCTTAAAACGCGATATCGCATCTCATTTCTATGTTTCATGGTAAGATATAATATGATTTGCGAAGTGTTACGTATTCCTCGTCTACACTTCAAATGAATGTAAATGCGACACTTCCTTGCAAAGAAATAGTGTTTGCAGATGTCTACGTATCGTAGCAATAGATTTCTAATGCTTCTTAAAACGCGATATCGCATCTCATATCTATGTTTCATGATAAGATACAATATACATTGCGAAGTGTTATGCATTCCTCGTATACGATTCAAATGAATGTAAATGCGACACTTCCTTGCAAGGAAATAGCGTTTTCAGATGTCTACGTATCGTAACAATAGTGTTCCTATGATTCTTAAAACGCGATATCGTATCTCATTTCTATGTTTCATGGTAAGATATAATATGATTTGCGAAGTGTTATGTATCCTCGTCTACACTTCAAATGAATGTAAATGCGACACTTCCTTGCTAGGAAATAGCGTCTGCAGATGTCTAGGTATCGTAGCGATAGAGTTCTAATGCTTCTTAAAACGCGATATCGCATCTCATTTCTATGTATCATGGTAAGATATAATATGATTTGCGAAGTGTTACGTATTCCTCGTCTACACTTCAAATGAATGTAAATGCGACACTTCCTTGCAAGGAAATAGCGTTTGCAGATGTCTACGTATAGTAGCAGTGGAGTTCTTATGATACTTAAAACGCGATATCGCATCTCATTTCTATGTTTCATGGTAAGATATAATATGGTTTGCGAAGTGTCATGTATTCCTTGTCTACACTTCAAATGAATGTAAATGCGACACTTCCTTGCTAGGAAATAGCGTCTGCAGATGTCTAGGTATCGTAGCAATAGAGTTCAAATGCTTCTTAAAACGAGATATTGCATCTCATATCTATGTTTCATGATAAGATATAATATTCATTGCGAAGTGTTATGCATTCCTCGTCTACACTTCAAATGAATGTAAATGCGACACTTCCTTGCTAGGAAATAGCGTCTGGAGATGTGTAGGTATCGTACCGATAGAGTTCTAATGCTTCTTAAAACGCGATATCGCATCTCATTTCCATGTATCACGGTAAGATATAATATGATTTGCGAAGTGTTATGTATTCCTCGTCTACACTTCATATGAATGTAAATGCGGCACTTCCTTGCAAGGAAATAGCGTTTGCAGATGTCTACGTATCGTGGCAATAGAGATCTAATGCTTCTTAAAACGCGATATCGCATCTCATTTCTATGTTTCATGGTAAGATATAATATGATTTGCGAAGTGTTATTAATTCTCGTCTACACTTCAAATGAATGCACATGCGACACTTCCTTGCAAAGATATAGCGTTTGCAGATGTCTACGTATCGTAGCAATAGATTTCTAATGCTTCTTAAAACGCGATATCGCATCTCATTTCTATGTTTCATGGTAACATGTAATATGATTCTCGAAGTGTTATGTATTCCTCGTCTACACTTCATATGAATGTAAATGCGGCACTTCCTTGCAAGGAAATAGCGTTTGCAGATGTCTACGTATCGTAGCAATAGATTTCTAATGCTTCTTAAAACGCGATATCGCATCTTATTTCTATGTTTCATGGTAAGATATAATATGATTTGCGAAGTGTTATGTATTCCTCGTCTACACTTCAAATGAATGCAAATGCGACACTTCCTTGCAAAGATATAGCGTTTGCAGATGTCTACGTATCGTAGCAATAGATTTCTAATGCTTCTTAAAACGCGATATCGCATCTCATTTTTATGTTTCGTGGTAAGATATAATATGATTTGCGAAGTGTTACCTACTCCTCGTCTACACTTCATATGAATGTAAATGCGACACTTCCTTGCAAGGAAATAGCGTTTGCAGATGTCTACGTATCGTAGCAATAGAGTTCTTATGATTCTTAAAACGCGATATCGCATCTCATTTCTATGTTTCATGGTAAGATATAATATGATTTGCGAAGTGTTACGTATTCCTCGTCTACACTTCAAATGAATGTAAATGCGACACTTCCTTGCAAAGAAATAGTGTTTGCAGATGTCTACGTATCGTAGCAATAGATTTCTAATGCTTCTTAAAACGCGATATCGCATCTCATATCTATGTTTCATGATAAGATACAATATACATTGCGAAGTGTTATGCATTCCTCGTATACGATTCAAATGAATGTAAATGCGACACTTCCTTGCAAGGAAATAGCGTTTGCAGTTGTCTACGTATCGTAGCAATAGAGTTCTTATGATTCTTAAAACGCGATATCGCATCTCATTTTTATGTTTCATGGTAAGATATAATATGATTTGCGAAGTGTTACGTATTCCTCGTCTACACTTCAAATGAATGTGAATGCGACACTTCCTCGCTAGGAAATAGCGTTTGCAGATGTCTACGTATAGTAGCAGTGGAGTTCTTATGATACTTAAAACGCGATATCGCATCTCATTTCTATGTTTCATGGTAAGATATAATATGATTTGCGAAGTGTCATGTATTCCCTGTCTACACTTCAAATGAATGTAAATGCGACACTTCCTTGCTAGGAAATAGCGTCTGCAGATGTCTTGGTATCGTAGCAATAGAGTTCAAATGCTTCTTAAAACGAGATATTGCATCTCATATCTATGTTTCATGATAAGATATAATATTCATTGCGAAGTGTTATGCATTCCTCGTCTACACTTCAAATGAATGTAAATGCGACACTTCCTTGCTAGGAAATAGCGTCTGGAGATGTGTAGGTATCGTAGCGATAGAGTTCTAATGCTTCTTAAAACGCGATATCGCATCTCATTTCCATGTATCATGGTAAGATATAATATGATTTGCGAAGCGTTACGTATTCCTCGTCTACACTTCATATGAATGTAAATGCGACACTTCCTTGCAAGGAAATAGCGTTTGCAGATGTCTACGTATCGTAGCAATAGAGTTCTTATGATTCTTAAAACGCGATATCGCATCTCATTTCTATGTTTCATGGTAAGATATAATATGATTTGCGAAGTGTCATGTATTCCTCGTCTACACTTCAAATGAATGTAAATGCGACACTTCCTTGCTAGGAAAGAGCGTCTGCAGATGTCTAGGTATCGTAGCGATAGAGTTCTAATGCTTCTTAAAACGCGATATCGCATCTCATTTCTATGTATCGTGGAAAGATATAATATGATTTGCGAAGTGTTATGTATTCCTCGTCTACACTTCAAATGAATGTAAATGCGACACTTCCTTGAAAGGAAATAGCGCCTACAGATGTCTAGGTATCGTAGCGATAGCGTTCTAGTGCTTCTCAACACACAATATCTCATCTCATTTCTATGTTTCATGGTAAGATATAATATGATTTGCGAAGTGTCCTGTATTCCTCGTCTACACTTCAAATGAATGTAAATGCGACACTTCCTCGCTAGGAAAGAGCGTTTGCAGATGTCTACGTATCGTAGCAATAGAGTTCTTATGATTCTTAAAACGCGATATCGCATCTCATTTTTATGTTTCGTGGTAAGATATAATATGATTTGCGAAGTGTCATGTATTCCTCGTCTACACTTCAAATGAATGTAAATGCGACACTTCCTCGCTAGGAAAGAGCGTTTGCAGATGTCTACGTATCGTAGCAATAGAGATCTTATGATTCTTAAAACGCGATATCGCATCTCATTTTTATGTTTCGTGGTAAGATATAATATGATTTGCGAAGTGTCATGTATTCCTCGTCTACACTTCAAATGAATGTAAATGCGACACTTCCTTGCAAGGAAATAGCGTTTGCAGATGTCTACGTATAGTAGCAGTGGAGTTCTTATGATACTTAAAACGCGATATCGCATCTCACTTCTATGTTTCATGGTAAGATATAATATGATTTGCGAAGTGTCATGTATTCCCTGTCTACACTTCAAATGAATGTAAATGCGACACTTCCTTGCTAGGAAATAGCGTCTGCAGATGTCTTGGTATCGTAGCAATAGAGTTCAAATGCTTCTTAAAACGAGATATTGCATCTCATATCTATGTTTCATGATAAGATATAATATTCATTGCGAAGTGTTATGCATTCCTCGTCTACACTTCAAATGAATGTAAATGCGACACTTCCTTGCTAGGAAATAGCGTCTGGAGATGTGTAGGTATCGTAGCGATAGAGTTCTAATGCTTCTTAAAACGCGATATCGCATCTCATTTCCATGTATCATGGTAAGATATAATATGATTTGCGAAGCGTTACGTATTCCTCGTCTACACTTCATATGAATGTAAATGCGACACTTCCTTGCAAGGAAATAGCGTTTGCAGATGTCTACGTATCGTAGCAATAGAGTTCTTATGATTCTTAAAACGCGATATCGCATCTCATTTCTATGTTTCATGGTAAGATATAATATGATTTGCGAAGTGTTACGTATTCCTCGTCTACACTTCAAATGAATGTAAATGCGACACTTCCTTGCAAAGAAATAGTGTTTGCAGATGTCTACGTATCGTAGCAATAGATTTCTAATGCTTCTTAAAACGCGATATCGCATCTCATATCTATGTTTCATGATAAGATATAATATACATTGCGAAGTGTTATGCATTCCTCGTATACGATTCAAATGAATGTAAATGCGACACTTCCTTGCAAGGAAATAGCGTTTGCAGTTGTCTACGTATCGTAGCAATAGAGTTCTTATGATTCTTAAAACGCGATATCGCATCTCATTTCTATGTTTCATGGTAAGATATAATATGATTTGCGAAGTGTTATGTATTCCTCGTATACACTTCAAATGAATGTGAATGCGACACTTCCTCGCTAGGAAATAGCGTTTTCAGATGTCTACGTATCGTAACAATAGTGTTCCTATGATTCTTAAAACGCGATATCGTATCTCATTTCTATGTTTCATGGTAAGATATAATATGATTTGCGAAGTGTTATGTATTCCTCGTCTACACTTCAAATGAATGTAAATGCGACACTTCCTTGCTAGGAAATAGCGTCTGCAGATGTCTAGGTATCGTAGCGATAGAGTTCTAATGCTTCTTGAAACGCGATATCGCATCTCATTTCTATGTATCATGGTAAGATATAATATGATTTGCGAAGTGTTATGTATTCCTCGTCTACACTTCAAATGAATGTAAATGCGACACTTCCTTGCAAGGAAATAGCGTTTGCAGTTGTCTACGTATCGTAGCAATAGACTTCTTATGATTCTTAAAACGCGATATCGCATCTCATTTTTATGTTTCATGGTAAGATATAATATGATTTGCGAAGTGTTACGTATTCCTCGTCTACACTTCAAATGAATGTAAATGCGACACTTCCTTGCAAAGAAATAGCGTTTGCAGATGTCTACGTATCGTAGCAATAGATTTCTAATGCTTCTTAAAACGCGATATCGCATCTCATATCTATGTTTCATGATAAGATATAATATACATTGCGAAGTGTTATGCATTCCTCGTATACGATTCAAATGAATGTAAATGCGACACTTCCTTGCAAGGAAATAGCGTTTGCAGTTGTCTACGTATCGTAGCAATAGAGTTCTTATGATTCTTAAAACGCGATATCGCATCTCATTTCTATGTTTCATGGTAAGATATAATATGATTTGCGAAGTGTTATGTATTCCTCGTATACACTTCAAATGAATGTGAATGCGACACTTCCTCGCTAGGAAATAGCGTTTTCAGATGTCTACGTATCGTAACAATAGTGTTCCTATGATTCTTAAAACGCGATATCGTATCTCATTTCTATGTTTCATGGTAAGATATAATATGATTTGCGAAGTGTTATGTATTCCTCGTCTACACTTCAAATGAATGTAAATGCGACACTTCCTTGCTAGGAAATAGCGTCTGCAGATGTCTAGGTATCGTAGCGAGAGAGTTCTAATGCTTCTTGAAACGCGATATCGCATCTCATTTCTATGTATCATGGTAAGATATAATATGATTTGCGAAGTGTTATGTATTCCTCGTCTACACTTCAAATGAATGTAAATGCGACACTTCCTTGCAAGGAAATAGCGTTTGCAGATGTCTACGTATAGTAGCAGTGGAGTTCTTATGATACTTAAAACGCGATATCGCATCTCATTTCTATGTATCATGGTAAGATATAATATGATTTTCGAAGTGTTATGTATTCCTCGCCTACACTTCAAATGAATGTAAATGCGACACCTCCGTGCAAGGAAATAACGTTTGCAGATGTCTACCTATCGTAGCAATAGAGTTCTTATGATTCTTAAAACGCGATATCGCATCTCATTTCTATGTTTCATGGTAAGATATAATATGATTTGCGAAGTGTTATGTATTCCTCGTCTACACTTCAAATGAATGTGAACGCGACACTTCCTCGCCAGGAAATAGCGTTTGCAGATGTCTACGTATCGTAGCAATATTGTTGCTATGATTCTTAAAACGCGATATCGTATCTCATTTCTATGTTTCATGGTAAGATATAATATGATTTGCAAAGTGTTATGTATTCCTCGTCTACACTTCAAATGAATGTAAATGTGACACTTCCTTGCTAGGAAATAGCGTCTGCAGATGTCTAGGTATCGTAGCGATAGAGTTCTAATGCTTCTCAACACACAATATCGCATCTCATTTCTATGTTTCATGGTAAGATATAATATGATTTGCGAAGTGTTATGTATTCCTCGTCTACACTTCAAAGGAATGTTAATGCGACACTTCCTCGCTAGGAAATAGCGATTGCAGATGTCTACGTATCGTAGCAATAGATTTTTAATGCTCCTTCAAACGCGATATCGCATCTCATTTCTATGTTTCATGGTAAGATATAATATGATTTGCGAAGTGTCATGTATTCCTTGTCTACACTTCAAATGAATGTAAATGCGACACTTCCTTGCTAGGAAATAGGGTCTGCAGATGTCTAGGTATCGTAGCAATAGAGTTCAAATGCTTCTTAAAACGAGTTATTGCATCTCATATCTATGTTTCATGATAAGATATAATATTCATTGCGAAGTGTTATGCATTCCTCGTATACGATTCAAATGAATGTAAATGCGACACTTCCTCGCTAGGAAAGAGCGTCTGCAGGTGTCTAGGTATCGTAGCAGTAGAGTTCAAATGTTTCTAAAAACGAGATATTGCATCTCATATCTATGTTTCATGATAAGATATAATATTCATTGCGAAGTGTTATGCATTCCTCGTATACGATTCAAATCAATGTAAATGCGCCACTTCCTTGCAAGGAAATAGTGTTTGCAGTTGTCTACGTATCGTAGCAATAGAGTTCTTATGATTCTTAAAACGCGATATCGCATCTCATTTCTATGTTTCATGGGAAGATATAATATGATTTGCGAAGTGTTATGTATTCCTCGTCTACACTTCAAATGAATGTAAATGCGACACTTCCTTGTAAGGAAATAGCGTTTGCAAATGTCTACCTATCGTAGCAATAGTGTTCTAATGCTTCTTAAAACACGATATTGCATCTCATTTCTATGTTTCATGGTAAGATATAATATGATTTGCGAAGTGTTATGTATTCCTCGTCTACACTTCAAATGAATGTAAATGCGACACTTCCTTGCTAGGAAATAGCGTCTGCAGATGTCTAGGTATCGTAGCGATAGAGTTCTAATGCTTCTTAAAACGCGATATCGCATCTCATTTCTATGTATCATGGTAAGATATAATATGATTTGCGAAGTGTTATGTATTCCTCGTCTACACTTCAAATGAATGTAAATGCGACACTTCCTTGCAAAGAAATAGTGTTTGCAGATGTCTACGTATCGTAGCAATAGATTTCTAATGCTTCTTAAAACGCGATATCGCATCTCATATCTATGTTTCATGATAAGATATAATATACATTGCGAAGTGTTATGCATTCCTCGTATACGATTCAAATGAATGTAAATGCGACACTTCCTTGCAAGGAAATAGCGTTTGCAGTTGTCTACGTATCGTAGCAATAGACTTCTTATGATTCTTAAAACGCGATATCGCATCTCATTTTTATGTTTCGTGGTAAGATATAATATGATTTGCGAAGTGTCATGTATTCCTCGTCTACACTTCAAATGAATGTAAATGCGACACTTCCTCGCTAGGAAAGAGCGTTTGCAGATGTCTACGTATCGTAGCAATAGAGTTCTTATGATTCTTAAAACGCGATATCGCATCTCATTTTTATGTTTCGTGGTAAGATATAATATGATTTGCGAAGTGTTACCTACTCCTCGTCTACACTTCAAATGAATGTAAATGCGACACTACCTTGAAAGGAAATAGCGTCTGCAGATGTCTAGGTATCGTAGCGATAGAGTTCTAATGCTTCTCAACACACAATATCGCATCTCATTTCTATGTTTCATGGTAAGATATAATATGATTTGCGAAGTGTTACGTATTCCTCGTCTACACTTCAAATGAATGTAAATGCGACACTTCCTTGCAAAGAAATAGTGTTTGCAGATGTCTACGTATCGTAGCAATAGATTTCTAATGCATCTTAAAACGCGATATCGCATCTCATATTTATGTTTCATGATAAGATACAATATACATTGCGAAGAGTTATGCATTCCTCGTATACGATTCAAATGAATGTAAATGCGACACTTCCTTGCAGGGAAATAGCGTTTGCAGTTGTCTACGTATCGTAGCATTAGAGTTCTTATGATTCTTAAAATGCGATATCGCATCTCATTTTTATGTTTCATGGTAAGATATAATATGATTTGCGAAGTGTTACGTATTCCTCGTCTACACTTCAAATGAATGTAAATGCGACACTTCCTTGCAAGGAAATAGCGTTTGCAGTTGTCTACGTATCGTAGCAATAGAGTTCTTATGATTCTTAAAACGCGATATCGCATCTCATTTCTATGTTTCATGGTAAGATATAATATGATTTGCGAAGTGTTATGTATTCCTCGTATACACTTCAAATGAATGTGAATGCGACACTTCCTCGCTAGGAAATAGCGTTTTCAGATGTCTACGTATCGTAACAATAGTGTTCCTATGATTCTTAAAACGCGATATCGTATCTCATTTCTATGTTTCATGGTAAGATATAATATGATTTGCGAAGTGTTATGTATTCCTCGTCTACACTTCAAATGAATGTAAATGCGACACTTCCTTGCTAGGAAATAGCGTCTGCAGATGTCTAGGTATCGTAGCGATAGAGTTCTAATGCTTCTTGAAACGCGATATCGCATCTCATTTCTATGTATCATGGTAAGATATAATATGATTTGCGAAGTGTTATGTATTCCTCGTCTACACTTCAAATGAATGTAAATGCGACACTTCCTTGCAAGGAAATAGCGTTTGCAGATGTCTACGTATAGTAGCAGTGGAGTTCTTATGATACTTAAAACGCGATATCGCATCTCATATCTATGTTTCATGACAAGATATAATATACATTGCGAAGTGTTATGCATTCCTCGTATACGATTCAAATGAATGTAAATGCGACACTTCCTTGCAAGGAAATAGCGTTTGCAGTTGTCTACGTATCGTAGCAATAGAGTTCTTATGATTCTTAAAACGCGATATCGCATCTCATTTCTATGTTTCATGGTAAGATATAATATGATTTGCGAAGTGTTATGTATTCCTCGTATACACTTCAAATGAATGTGAATGCGACACTTCCTCGCTAGGAAATAGCGTTTTCAGATGTCTACGTATCGTAACAATAGTGTTCCTATGATTCTTAAAACGCGATATCGCATCTCATTTTTATGTTTCGTGGTAAGATATAATATGATTTGCGAAGTGTTACCTACTCCTCGTCTACACTTCAAATGAATGTAAATGCGACACTTCCTTGAAAGGAAATAGCGTCTGCAGATGTCTAGGTATCGTAGCGATAGAGTTCTAATGCTTCTCAACACACAATATCGCATCTCATTTCTATGTTTCATGGTAAGATATAATATGATTTGCGAAGCGTTACGTATTCCTCGTCTACACTTCATATGAATGTAAATGCGACACTTCCTTGCAAGGAAATAGCGTTTGCAGATGTCTACCTATCGTAGCAATAGAGTTCTTATGATTCTTAAAACGCGATATCGCATCTCATTTCTATGTTTCATGGTAAGATATAATATGATTTGCGAAGTGTTACGTATTCCTCGTCTACACTTCAAATGAATGTAAATGCGACACTTCCTTGCAAAGAAATAGTGTTTGCAGATGTCTACGTATCGTAGCAATAGATTTCTAATGCTTCTTAAAACGCGATATCGCATCTCATATCTATGTTTCATGATAAGATACAATATACATTGCGAAGTGTTATGCATTCCTCGTATACGATTCAAATGAATGTAAATGCGACACTTCCTTGCAAGGAAATAACGTTTGCAGTTGTCTACGTATCGTAGCAATAGAGTTCTTATGATTCTTAAAACGCGATATCGCATCGCATTTTTATGTTTCATGGTAAGATATAATATGATTTGCGAAGTGTTACGTATTCCTCGTCTACACTTCAAATGAATGTAAATGCGACACTTCCTTGCAAAGAAATAGCGTTTGCAGATGTCTACGTATCGTAGCAATAGATTTCTAATGCTTCTTAAAACGCGATATCGCATCTCATATCTATGTTTCATGATAAGATATAATATACATTGCGAAGTGTTATGCATTCCTCGTATACGATTCAAATGAATGTAAATGCGACACTTCCTTGCAAGGAAATAGCGTTTGCAGATGTCTACGTATCGTAGCAATAGAGTTCTTATGATTCTTAAAACGCGATATCGCATCTCATTTCTATGTTTCATGGTAAGATATAATATGATTTGCGAAGTGTCATGTATTCCTCGTCTACACTTCAAATGAATGTAAATGCGACACTTCCTTGCTAGGAAAGAGCGTCTGCAGATGTCTAGGTATCGTAGCGATAGAGTTCTAATGCTTCTTAAAACGCGATATCGCATCTCATTTCTATGTATCGTGGAAAGATATAATATGATTTGCGAAGTGTTATGTATTCCTCGTCTACACTTCAAATGAATGTAAATGCGACACTTCCTTGAAAGGAAATAGCGCCTACAGATGTCTAGGTATCGTAGCGATAGCGTTCTAGTGCTTCTCAACACACAATATCTCATCTCATTTCTATGTTTCATGGTAAGATATAATATGATTTGCGAAGTGTCCTGTATTCCTCGTCTACACTTCAAATGAATGTAAATGCGACACTTCCTCGCTAGGAAAGAGCGTTTGCAGATGTCTACGTATCGTAGCAATAGAGTTCTTATGATTCTTAAAACGCGATATCGCATCTCATTTTTATGTTTCGTGGTAAGATATAATATGATTTGCGAAGTGTCATGTATTCCTCGTCTACACTTCAAATGAATGTAAATGCGACACTTCCTCGCTAGGAAAGAGCGTTTGCAGATGTCTACGTATCGTAGCAATAGAGATCTTATGATTCTTAAAACGCGATATCGCATCTCATTTTTATGTTTCGTGGTAAGATATAATATGATTTGCGAAGTGTCATGTATTCCTCGTCTACACTTCAAATGAATGTAAATGCGACACTTCCTTGCAAGGAAATAGCGTTTGCAGATGTCTACGTATAGTAGCAGTGGAGTTCTTATGATACTTAAAACGCGATATCGCATCTCATTTCTATGTTTCATGGTAAGATATAATATGATTTGCGAAGTGTCATGTATTCCCTGTCTACACTTCAAATGAATGTAAATGCGACACTTCCTTGCTAGGAAATAGCGTCTGCAGATGTCTTGGTATCGTAGCAATAGAGTTCAAATGCTTCTTAAAACGAGATATTGCATCTCATATCTATGTTTCATGATAAGATATAATATTCATTGCGAAGTGTTATGCATTCCTCGTCTACACTTCAAATGAATGTAAATGCGACACTTCCTTGCTAGGAAATAGCGTCTGGAGATGTGTAGGTATCGTAGCGATAGAGTTCTAATGCTTCTTAAAACGCGATATCGCATCTCATTTCCATGTATCATGGTAAGATATAATATGATTTGCGAAGCGTTACGTATTCCTCGTCTACACTTCATATGAATGTAAATGCGACACTTCCTTGCAAGGAAATAGCGTTTGCAGATGTCTACGTATCGTAGCAATAGAGTTCTTATGATTCTTAAAACGCGATATCGCATCTCATTTCTATGTTTCATGGTAAGATATAATATGATTTGCGAAGTGTTACGTATTCCTCGTCTACACTTCAAATGAATGTAAATGCGACACTTCCTTGCAAAGAAATAGTGTTTGCAGATGTCTACGTATCGTAGCAATAGATTTCTAATGCTTCTTAAAACGCGATATCGCATCTCATATCTATGTTTCATGATAAGATATAATATACATTGCGAAGTGTTATGCATTCCTCGTATACGATTCAAATGAATGTAAATGCGACACTTCCTTGCAAGGAAATAGCGTTTGCAGTTGTCTACGTATCGTAGCAATAGAGTTCTTATGATTCTTAAAACGCGATATCGCATCTCATTTCTATGTTTCATGGTAAGATATAATATGATTTGCGAAGTGTTATGTATTCCTCGTATACACTTCAAATGAATGTGAATGCGACACTTCCTCGCTAGGAAATAGCGTTTTCAGATGTCTACGTATCGTAACAATAGTGTTCCTATGATTCTTAAAACGCGATATCGTATCTCATTTCTATGTTTCATGGTAAGATATAATATGATTTGCGAAGTGTTATGTATTCCTCGTCTACACTTCAAATGAATGTAAATGCGACACTTCCTTGCAAGGAAATAGCGTTTGCAGATGTCTACGTATAGTAGCAGTGGAGTTCTTATGATACTTAAAACGCGATATCGCATCTCATTTCTATGTATCATGGTAAGATATAATATGATTTTCGAAGTGTTATGTATTCCTCGCCTACACTTCAAATGAATGTAAATGCGACACCTCCGTGCAAGGAAATAACGTTTGCAGATGTCTACCTATCGTAGCAATAGAGTTCTTATGATTCTTAAAACGCGATATCGCATCTCATTTCTATGTTTCATGGTAAGATATAATATGATTTGCGAAGTGTTATGTATTCCTCGTCTACACTTCAAATGAATGTGAACGCGACACTTCCTCGCCAGGAAATAGCGTTTGCAGATGTCTACGTATCGTAGCAATATTGTTGCTATGATTCTTAAAACGCGATATCGTATCTCATTTCTATGTTTCATGGTAAGATATAATATGATTTGCAAAGTGTTATGTATTCCTCGTCTACACTTCAAATGAATGTAAATGTGACACTTCCTTGCTAGGAAATAGCGTCTGCAGATGTCTAGGTATCGTAGCGATAGAGTTCTAATGCTTCTCAACACACAATATCGCATCTCATTTCTATGTTTCATGGTAAGATATAATATGATTTGCGAAGTGTTATGTATTCCTCGTCTACACTTCAAAGGAATGTTAATGCGACACTTCCTCGCTAGGAAATAGCGATTGCAGATGTCTACGTATCGTAGCAATAGATTTTTAATGCTCCTTCAAACGCGATATCGCATCTCATTTCTATGTTTCATGGTAAGATATAATATGATTTGCGAAGTGTCATGTATTCCTTGTCTACACTTCAAATGAATGTAAATGCGACACTTCCTTGCTAGGAAATAGGGTCTGCAGATGTCTAGGTATCGTAGCAATAGAGTTCAAATGCTTCTTAAAACGAGTTATTGCATCTCATATCTATGTTTCATGATAAGATATAATATTCATTGCGAAGTGTTATGCATTCCTCGTATACGATTCAAATGAATGTAAATGCGACACTTCCTCGCTAGGAAAGAGCGTCTGCAGGTGTCTAGGTATCGTAGCAGTAGAGTTCAAATGTTTCTAAAAACGAGATATTGCATCTCATATCTATGTTTCATGATAAGATATAATATTCATTGCGAAGTGTTATGCATTCCTCGTATACGATTCAAATCAATGTAAATGCGCCACTTCCTTGCAAGGAAATAGTGTTTGCAGTTGTCTACGTATCGTAGCAATAGAGTTCTTATGATTCTTAAAACGCGATATCGCATCTCATTTCTATGTTTCATGGGAAGATATAATATGATTTGCGAAGTGTTATGTATTCCTCGTCTACACTTCAAATGAATGTAAATGCGACACTTCCTTGTAAGGAAATAGCGTTTGCAAATGTCTACCTATCGTAGCAATAGTGTTCTAATGCTTCTTAAAACACGATATTGCATCTCATTTCTATGTTTCATGGTAAGATATAATATGATTTGCGAAGTGTTATGTATTCCTCGTCTACACTTCAAATGAATGTAAATGCGACACTTCCTTGCAAAGAAATAGTGTTTGCAGATGTCTACGTATCGTAGCAATAGATTTCTAATGCTTCTTAAAACGCGATATCGCATCTCATATCTATGTTTCATGATAAGATATAATATACATTGCGAAGTGTTATGCATTCCTCGTATACGATTCAAATGAATGTAAATGCGACACTTCCTTGCAAGGAAATAGCGTTTGCAGTTGTCTACGTATCGTAGCAATAGACTTCTTATGATTCTTAAAACGCGATATCGCATCTCATTTTTATGTTTCGTGGTAAGATATAATATGATTTGCGAAGTGTCATGTATTCCTCGTCTACACTTCAAATGAATGTAAATGCGACACTTCCTCGCTAGGAAAGAGCGTTTGCAGATGTCTACGTATCGTAGCAATAGAGTTCTTATGATTCTTAAAACGCGATATCGCATCTCATTTTTATGTTTCGTGGTAAGATATAATATGATTTGCGAAGTGTTACCTACTCCTCGTCTACACTTCAAATGAATGTAAATGCGACACTACCTTGAAAGGAAATAGCGTCTGCAGATGTCTAGGTATCGTAGCGATAGAGTTCTAATGCTTCTCAACACACAATATCGCATCTCATTTCTATGTTTCATGGTAAGATATAATATGATTTGCGAAGTGTTACGTATTCCTCGTCTACACTTCAAATGAATGTAAATGCGACACTTCCTTGCAAAGAAATAGTGTTTGCAGATGTCTACGTATCGTAGCAATAGATTTCTAATGCATCTTAAAACGCGATATCGCATCTCATATTTATGTTTCATGATAAGATACAATATACATTGCGAAGAGTTATGCATTCCTCGTATACGATTCAAATGAATGTAAATGCGACACTTCCTTGCAGGGAAATAGCGTTTGCAGTTGTCTACGTATCGTAGCATTAGAGTTCTTATGATTCTTAAAATGCGATATCGCATCTCATTTTTATGTTTCATGGTAAGATATAATATGATTTGCGAAGTGTTACGTATTCCTCGTCTACACTTCAAATGAATGTAAATGCGACACTTCCTTGCAAGGAAATAGCGTTTGCAGTTGTCTACGTATCGTAGCAATAGAGTTCTTATGATTCTTAAAACGCGATATCGCATCTCATTTCTATGTTTCATGGTAAGATATAATATGATTTGCGAAGTGTTATGTATTCCTCGTATACACTTCAAATGAATGTGAATGCGACACTTCCTCGCTAGGAAATAGCGTTTTCAGATGTCTACGTATCGTAACAATAGTGTTCCTATGATTCTTAAAACGCGATATCGTATCTCATTTCTATGTTTCATGGTAAGATATAATATGATTTGCGAAGTGTTATGTATTCCTCGTCTACACTTCAAATGAATGTAAATGCGACACTTCCTTGCTAGGAAATAGCGTCTGCAGATGTCTAGGTATCGTAGCGATAGAGTTCTAATGCTTCTTGAAACGCGATATCGCATCTCATTTCTATGTATCATGGTAAGATATAATATGATTTGCGAAGTGTTATGTATTCCTCGTCTACACTTCAAATGAATGTAAATGCGACACTTCCTTGCAAGGAAATAGCGTTTGCAGATGTCTACGTATAGTAGCAGTGGAGTTCTTATGATACTTAAAACGCGATATCGCATCTCATATCTATGTTTCATGACAAGATATAATATACATTGCGAAGTGTTATGCATTCCTCGTATACGATTCAAATGAATGTAAATGCGACACTTCCTTGCAAGGAAATAGCGTTTGCAGTTGTCTACGTATCGTAGCAATAGAGTTCTTATGATTCTTAAAACGCGATATCGCATCTCATTTCTATGTTTCATGGTAAGATATAATATGATTTGCGAAGTGTTATGTATTCCTCGTATACACTTCAAATGAATGTGAATGCGACACTTCCTCGCTAGGAAATAGCGTTTTCAGATGTCTACGTATCGTAACAATAGTGTTCCTATGATTCTTAAAACGCGATATCGCATCTCATTTTTATGTTTCGTGGTAAGATATAATATGATTTGCGAAGTGTTACCTACTCCTCGTCTACACTTCAAATGAATGTAAATGCGACACTTCCTTGAAAGGAAATAGCGTCTGCAGATGTCTAGGTATCGTAGCGATAGAGTTCTAATGCTTCTCAACACACAATATCGCATCTCATTTCTATGTTTCATGGTAAGATATAATATGATTTGCGAAGCGTTACGTATTCCTCGTCTACACTTCATATGAATGTAAATGCGACACTTCCTTGCAAGGAAATAGCGTTTGCAGATGTCTACCTATCGTAGCAATAGAGTTCTTATGATTCTTAAAACGCGATATCGCATCTCATTTCTATGTTTCATGGTAAGATATAATATGATTTGCGAAGTGTTACGTATTCCTCGTCTACACTTCAAATGAATGTAAATGCGACACTTCCTTGCAAAGAAATAGTGTTTGCAGATGTCTACGTATCGTAGCAATAGATTTCTAATGCTTCTTAAAACGCGATATCGCATCTCATATCTATGTTTCATGATAAGATACAATATACATTGCGAAGTGTTATGCATTCCTCGTATACGATTCAAATGAATGTAAATGCGACACTTCCTTGCAAGGAAATAGCGTTTGCAGTTGTCTACGTATCGTAGCAATAGAGTTCTTATGATTCTTAAAACGCGATATCGCATCGCATTTTTGTTTCATGGTAAGATATAATATGATTTGCGAAGTGTTACGTATTCCTCGTCTACACTTCAAATGAATGTAAATGCGACACTTCCTTGCAAAGAAATAGCGTTTGCAGATGTCTACGTATCGTAGCAATAGATTTCTAATGCTTCTTAAAACGCGATATCGCATCTCATATCTATGTTTCATGATAAGATATAATATACATTGCGAAGTGTTATGCATTCCTCGTATACGATTCAAATGAATGTAAATGCGACACTTCCTTGCAAGGAAATAGCGTTTGCAGTTGTCTACGTATCGTAGCAATAGAGTTCTTATGACTCTTAAAACGCGATATCGCATCTCATTTCTATGTTTCATGGTAAGATATAATATGATTTGCGAAGTGTTATGTATTCCTCGTATACACTTCAAATGAATGTGAATGCGACACTTCCTCGCTAGGAAATAGCGTTTTCAGATGTCTACGTATCGTAACAATAGTGTTCCTATGATTCTTAAAACGCGATATCGTATCTCATTTCTATGTTTCATGGTAAGATATAATATGATTTGCGAAGTGTTATGTATTCCTCGTCTACACTTCAAATGAATGTAAATGCGACACTTCCTTGCTAGGAAATAGCGTCTGCAGATGTCTAGGTATCGTAGCGATAGAGTTCTAATGCTTCTTAAAACGCGATATCGCATCTCATTTCTATGTATCATGGTAAGATATAATATGATTTTCGAAGTGTCGTATTCCTTGTCTACACTTCAAATTAATGTAAATGCGACACTTCGTTGCTAGGAAATAGCGTCTGCAGGTGTCTAGGTATCGTAGCAATAGAGTTCAAATGCTTCTAAAAACGAGATATTGCATCTCATATCTATGTTTCATGATAAGATATAATATTCATTGCGAAGTGCTATGCATTCCTCGTATACGATTCAAATCAATGTAAATGCGCCACTTCCTTGCAAGGAAATAGCGTTTGCAGTTGTCTACGTATCGTAGCAATAGAGTTCTTATGATTCTTAAAACGCGATATCGCAACTCATTTCTATGTTTCATGGGAAGATATAATATGATTTGCGAAGTGTTATGAATTCCTCGTCTACACTTCAAACGAATGTAAATGCGACACTTCCTTGCAAGGAAATAGCGTTTGCAGATTTCTACGTATCGTAGCAATAGAGTTCCTATGATTCTTAAAACGCGATATCGCATCTCATTTCTATGTTTCATGGTAAGATATAATATGATTTGCGAAGTGTTATGTATTCCTCGTCTACACTTCAAATGAATGTAAATGCGACACTTCCTTGCAAGGAAATAGCGTTTGCAGATGTCTACGTATAGTAGCAGTGGAGTTCTAATGCTTCTTAAAACGCGATATCGCATCTCATTTCTATGTTTCATGGTAAGATATAATATGATTTGCGAAGTGTTATGTATTCCTCCTCTATGCTTCAAATGAATGTAAATGCGACACTTCCTTGCTAGGAAATAGCGTCTGCAGATGTCTAGGTATCGTAGCGATAGAGATCTAATGCTTCTTAAAACGCGATATCGCATCCCATTTCTATGTGTCATGGTAAGATATAATATGATTTGCGAAGTGTTATGTATTCCTCGTCTACACTTCAAATGAATGTAAATGCGACACTTCCTTGCTAGGAAATAGCGTCTGCAGATGTCTAGGTATCGTAGCGATAGAGTTCTAGTGCTTCTTAAAACGCATTATCGCATCTCATTTCTATGTATCATGGTAAGATATAATATGATTTGCGAAGTGTTACGTATTCCTCGTCTACACTTCAAATGAATGTAAATGCGACACTTCCTTGCAAGGTAATAGCGTTTGCAGATGTCTACGTATAGTAGCTGTGGAGTTCTTATGATACTTAAAACGCGATATCGCATCTCATTTCTATGTTTCATGGTAAGATATAATATGATTTGCGAAGTGTCATGTATTCCTTGTCTACACTTCAAATGAGTGTAAATGCGACACTTCCTTGCTAGGAAATAGCGTCTGCAGATGTCTAGGTATCGTAGCAATAGAGTTCAAATGCTTCTTAAAACGAGATATTGCATCTCATATCTATGTTTCATGATAAGATATAATATTCATTGCGAAGTGTTATGCATTCCTCGTCTACACTTCAAATGAATGTAAATGCGACACTTCCTTGCTAGGAAATAGCGTCTGGAGATGTGTAGGTATCGTAGCGATAGAGTTCTAATGCTTCTTAAAACGCGATATCGCATCTCATTTCCATGTATCATGGTAAGATATAATATGATTTGCGAAGTGTTACCTACTCCTCGTCTACACTTCAAATGAATGTAAATGCGACACTTCCTTGGAAGGAAATAGCGTCTGCAGATGTCTAGGTATCGTAGCGATAGAGTTCTAATGCTTCTCAACACACAGTATCGCATCTCATTTCTATGTTTCATGGTAAGATATAATATGATTTGCGAAGCGTTACGTATTCCTCGTCTACACTTCATATGAATGTAAATGCAACACTTCCTTGCAAGGAAATAGCGTTTGCAGATGTCTACCTATCGTAGCAATAGAGTTCTTATGATTCTTAAAACGCGATATCGCAACTCATTTCTATGTTTCATGGTAAGATATAATATGATTTGCGAAGTGTTACGTATTCCTCGTCTACACTTCAAATGAATGTAAATGCGACACTTCCTTGCAAAGAAATAGTGTTTGCAGATGTCTACGTATCGTAGCAATAGATTTCTAATGCTTCTTAAAACGCGATATCGCATCTCATATCTATGTTTCATGATAAGATACAATATACATTGCGAAGTGTTATGCATTCCTCGTACACGATTCAAATGAATGTAAATGCGACACTTCCTTGCAAGGAAATAGCGTTTGCAGTTGTCTACGTATCGTAGCAATAGAGTTCTTATGATTCTTAAAACGCGATATCGCATCTCATTTTTATGTTTCATGGTAAGATATAATATGATTTGCGAAGTGTTACGTATTCCTCGTCTACACTTCAAATGAATGTAAATGCGACACTTCCTTGCAAAGAAATAGCGTTTGCAGATGTCTACGTATCGTAGCAATAGATTTCTAATGCTTCTTAAAACGCGATATCGCATCTCATATCTATGTTTCATGACAAGATATAATATACATTGCGAAGTGTTACGCATTCCTCGTATACGATTCAAATGAATGTAAATGCGACACTTCCTTGCAAGGAAATAGCGTTTGCAGTTGTCTACGTATCGTAGCAATAGAGTTCTTATGATTCTTAAAACGCGATATCGCATCTCATTTCTATGTTTCATGGTAAGATATAATATGATTTGCGAAGTGTTATGTATTCCTCGTATACACTTCAAATGAATGTGAATGCGACACTTCCTCGCTAGGAAATAGCGTTTTCAGATGTCTACGTATCGTAACAATAGTGTTCCTATGATTCTTAAAACGCGATATCGCATCTCATTTTTATGTTTCGTGGTAAGATATAATATGATTTGCGAAGTGTTACCTACTCCTCGTCTACACTTCAAATGAATGTAAATGCGACACTTCCTTGAAAGGAAATAGCGTCTGCAGATGTCTAGGTATCGTAGCGATAGAGTTCTAATGCTTCTCAACACACAATATCGCATCTCATTTCTATGTTTCATGGTAAGATATAATATGATTTGCGAAGCGTTACGTATTCCTCGTCTACACTTCATATGAATGTAAATGCGACACTTCCTTGCAAGGAAATAGCGTTTGCAGATGTCTACCTATCGTAGCAATAGAGTTCTTATGATTCTTAAAACGCGATATCGCATCTCATTTCTATGTTTCATGGTAAGATATAATATGATTTGCGAAGTGTTACGTATTCCTCGTCTACACTTCAAATGAATGTAAATGCGACACTTCCTTGCAAAGAAATAGTGTTTGCAGATGTCTACGTATCGTAGCAATAGATTTCTAATGCTTCTTAAAACGCGATATCGCATCTCATATCTATGTTTCATGATAAGATACAATATACATTGCGAAGTGTTATGCATTCCTCGTATACGATTCAAATGAATGTAAATGCGACACTTCCTTGCAAGGAAATAACGTTTGCAGTTGTCTACGTATCGTAGCAATAGAGTTCTTATGATTCTTAAAACGCGATATCGCATCGCATTTTTATGTTTCATGGTAAGATATAATATGATTTGCGAAGTGTTACGTATTCCTCGTCTACACTTCAAATGAATGTAAATGCGACACTTCCTTGCAAAGAAATAGCGTTTGCAGATGTCTACGTATCGTAGCAATAGATTTCTAATGCTTCTTAAAACGCGATATCGCATCTCATATCTATGTTTCATGATAAGATATAATATACATTGCGAAGTGTTATGCATTCCTCGTATACGATTCAAATGAATGTAAATGCGACACTTCCTTGCAAGGAAATAGCGTTTGCAGTTGTCTACGTATCGTAGCAATAGAGTTCTTATGACTCTTAAAACGCGATATCGCATCTCATTTCTATGTTTCATGGTAAGATATAATATGATTTGCGAAGTGTTATGTATTCCTCGTATACACTTCAAATGAATGTGAATGCGACACTTCCTCGCTAGGAAATAGCGTTTTCAGATGTCTACGTATCGTAACTATAGTGTTCCTATGATTCTTAAAACGCGATATCGTATCTCATTTCTATGTTTCATGGTAAGATATAATATGATTTGCGAAGTGTTATGTATTCCTCGTCTACACTTCAAATGAATGTAAATGCGACACTTCCTTGCTAGGAAATAGCGTCTGCAGATGTCTAGGTATCGTAGCGATAGAGTTCTAATGCTTCTTAAAACGCGATATCGCATCTCATTTCTATGTATCATGGTAAGATATAATATGATTTGCGAAGTGTTATGTATTCCTCGTCTACACTTCAAATGAATGTAAATGCGACACTTCCTTGCAAGGAAATAGCGTTTGCAGATGTCTACGTATAGTAGCAGTGGAGTTCTTATGATACTTAAAACGCGATATCGCATCTCATTTCTATGTTTCATGGTAAGATATAATATGATTTGCGAAGTGTCATGTATTCCTTGTCTACACTTCAAATGAATGTAAATGCGACACTTCCTTGCTAGGAAATAGCGTCTGCAGATGTCTAGGTATCGTAGCAATAGAGTTCAAATGCTTCTTAAAACGAGATATTGCATCTCATATCTATGTTTCATGATAAGATATAATATTCATTGCGAAGTGTTATGCATTCCTCGTCTACACTTCAAATGAATGTAAATGCGACACTTTCTTGCTAGGAAATAGCGTCTGGAGATGTGTAGGTATCGTAGCGATAGAGTTCTAATGCTTCTTAAAATGCGATATCGCATCTCATTTCCATGTATCATGGTAAGATATAATATGATTTGCGAAGTGTTATGTATTCCTCGTCTACACTTCATATGAATGTAAATGCGGCACTTCCTTGCAAGGAAATAGCGTTTGCAGTTGTCTACGTATCGTAGCAATAGAGTTCTTATGATTCTTAAAACGCGATATCGCATCTCATTTCTATGTTTCATGGTAAGATATAATATGATTTGCGAAGTGTTATGTATTCCTCGTCTACACTTCAAATGAATGTAAATGCGACACTTCCTTGCAAGGAAATAGCGTTTGCAGATGTCTACGTATAGTAGCAGTGGAGTTCTTATGATACTTAAAACGCGATATCGCATCTCATTTTTATGTTTCGTGGTAAGATATAATATGATTTGCGAAGTGTTACCTACTCCTCGTCTACACTTCAAATGAATGTAAATGCGACACTTCCTTGGAAGGAAATAGCGTCTGCAGATGTCTAGGTATCGTAGCGATAGAGTTCTAATGCTTCTCAACACACAGTATCGCATCTCATTTCTATGTTTCATGGTAAGATATAATATGATTTGCGAAGCGTTACGTATTCCTCGTCTACACTTCATATGAATGTAAATGCAACACTTCCTTGCAAGGAAATAGCGTTTGCAGATGTCTACCT
Source organism: Xylocopa sonorina (assembly GCF_050948175.1). NCBI lineage: Eukaryota > Metazoa > Arthropoda > Insecta > Hymenoptera > Apidae > Xylocopa > Xylocopa sonorina. The sequence goes on from NC_135198.1 coordinate 771,304, forward strand.
ATCGTAGCAATAGAGTTCTTATGATTCTTAAAACGCGATATCGCAACTCATTTCTATGTTTCATGGTAAGATATAATATGATTTGCGGAGTGTTACGTATTCCTCGTCTACACTTCAAATGAATGTAAATGCGACACTTCCTTGCAAAGAAATAGTGTTTGCAGATGTCTACGTATCGTAGCAATAGATTTCTAATGCTTCTTAAAACGCGATATCGCATCTAATATCTATGTTTCATGATAAGATATAATATACTGTAACGTCAGGCGTACCGCCTGCCACCCTCCGGCGTCCACCTCATCATCCCCAGCATCCGTATCCGGAGCCCCTGCACACGGGCCACCCGCCGACTCGCCGTCCCTACAGAAGGAGACAAAGGTACGAGAGGGAAGAGGGATGCAGCATGCCGCGCCCACGCGCGATCTCCACACACGAGGGGGAGGACTTCACCCCGTATTACGAGGGCGAGGAGCTCTCCGACACGTACTGGGTCGAATCCCCAGCAATCACGAAGCCCTATACGTACTTCTCGTACATGTGGGATTAGAATAAGCACACTACTCACCTATGTACATACACACCTAGATTTAAGTAAATATATGTATATATTTTAGTCATGCACGGTTATGTTCCGTGCACTCGCGCGCACACTCGACGCTCGCGGCTCACGCTTAACGCGGGCCGCGCCCCACTCCGAACGGCCGCCCCACCACGAGGGCCGAGCGGCCGCCCTACTCCGACCGTCCGCCCCACCGCGAGGGCCCAGCGACTCGCGCGCCGCGCGACCCGAGGAGGTCGCGGACGCGAGATCCGAGAGTCAGTTCGCGTCTCATCTCCGAACCGGAGAGTTCCCAACTCATCTCCGAACTGGAGAGTTCATATCTCATCTCCGAACCGAGGAGTTCTAATCCAGCATCCGAACGATGCACTTCCGATCCGAGCAATAGGCTCATTCGCAACGAGCAATTAGCTCTAATGCATTCGTCTCTATCCATACTCCCATAGCGGAGTCCGTTCGATACTTTATACTATTTCTAATTCTCATTGTAATCGCTAGTCAGTAACTTAGAATTTAGTCAAGTGTATCTAGTATAGTGAAATCATAGAATATAGTTTATTTTTACCAGATTCAAAGTATCTTTACTCGAGTTCAAATACAATTCCTTAATTCTAATCCACGGGTACGCTCGCGATTATTCTAATTCTATATCTCATCTACGATAGTCTTGAGGCTCGACGACTAGAGCGAACCAGCGCTTAGTTGCTCCATCCTCACTTCTACCGTGTACAGAATATCTTGCGCCCAGGTCGATCCCGGTAAGCTAGAGCGAACCAACGCTTAGCCGTGCCGTATTCAACCGAGGTTCAAGTATTCTCGATGAGCCTTGCACCTCCGACAAAGCGTACACGACGCGCGGGGAGGAGAGAGTTCATTCGTCGTCTCGCTCGGGAATACGTGGGTGATGCACCAGAATATTCAATTTCCTACGTTCGAGTCCTGGTTCCTGTGAAGGAGGTTTCCTTCGCCGCACGACCCGTACGAGTCGCCAATCGTCAGGGCCAAACGCCGATACCTGCCAGCCGGAGTCAACCCGCCTGGACGCTTATTCCCGTAGACGTACCTCCGTTCCAGCCGTACGCCGCCGCCATCCCGGTTGCGGATCCAAGGCGCTCCAGGTACCTGGAAAGAGAAATCAGACAGCGGAATCAAGCCTTCGCAAGGTAAGTTTAGTGTTAGTTACCGTTTTATCGAGTCCGAAACGCCAACGAACCCGGTCCGGACGCAATTCGCGTTATTTTCGGGAACGGTTACGACTTTGTGCCACCGTTGCGAGCGCAACCGCACCTCGGGACGTGACACGAAAGTTATTTTTGGTGACAGCGGTGGGATAGCCACGCGTTTCCTCCGGAAATTCCGCCGAAAGGAACCGCGAAACTAGATATGGCAACCCGGACTCCGACAAAAACGCGCCAGCAGACACAGCGAGCCGCCGCGATGGCCGATTCTGAACGCGAAAAACGCACTAGCAGAACGCTTGATTTCCAAGACGCTATCGCCGAGCCTCTTCCTAGTACCGCGCAACAAAATACTTCCGCGAAAAATACGAAAGCGACCGATCCGAGTAATGCCGCGTTGCTCCAGCAAATAGAAATTTTACGTCGTGAATTAGAATCTATTCGCAGAACGCCTGATTTAACGCGCGACGATACCGTTTCGCTGGATATTCCTCGGGGAAATCCGCTTTCCGCACATAATTCGAGCTCTGATTTCAATACAAATAGTTCGCAACACGACGAGCTATCGCTTAAGCAGGCCCTCGAAGCCGTGCCGACATTCGACGGTCAGAACATTCCCATTCTTCAGTTTACCCGAGCGTGTAAACGCGCTTATGAGCTTATCCCTAATGGGTGCGAGCGAACCTTCACACGCCTGCTTAAGGGAAAACTCAAGGGTCGTGCCTACGCCGCGCTAGAAGACGAGCCGTGTTACACAATACTCGAATTAACGGACGTTCTTCGCAGCACATTTTGCTCCGTAAAATCAGCTCATCATTATCGGGGTGAACTTGCCAATATATTTATGCGCGCGAACGAGCACATTCTAGATTACATCGGTCGAGTAAAAGATCTTAGAACCGCTATAATTGATTGCGAAAGGCTTGCTCGACGAGACACACCGGAATCGCTCGATGACGTAGACGCGCTCACATTACAATGTTTTAAAGACGGTCTCATTCCAGAAATTCGGATGCAAATGACGGTAAATTCATTCGGTACATTGCGAGAAACGTTCGCTCGAGCGCGGGAGCTCTATCAAATGCACGAACGTGATTGCAACCGGCTAGGTAGATCGCGTGTCGCGCGACCAGAATCGCGCGAAAAACCAGCCGAAATTATTTGCCGAAAATGCAATAATATCGGACATTACGCGACCGAGTGTCGGCTCAGACCGCCATCGCCGTACCGACCGCAGGAATACTTGCGATCCAGGGACGTACCGCCTCCTACTCGAGGCCCCGCGTACGAACAACCGAGACAAATCGTAGCCAGGGACGCGCCCAAATTTTGTCGCTATTGCAAGACCCCGGGGCACGAAATAGGCGAGTGCCGAAAAAGGCAGTACAACAACGCGGTAAATAAAAATTCGGGAAACGACAATGGCCTCCGCACCCGCCGCGAGACAGGTGGCGAGGCCGCGCACCAAGTCCGTCCTCTCGCCGCGAACAACTCCAACGCGGAAATCGACGAAACGCCGCGATAAACATAACCGGAAAAACTAGCACGCCAAACGTAATTCTAAAATCCGATCTTCTAATTTCACCAACTCGCTTCATGGTGGACACTGGGGCGGAAATAAATATTATAAAACGTTCGGCTCTAAAAGCATCCGCGCGAATCGATAAGTCCGAGATCGTAATAATAACAGGGGTAACCGATGGCAAAACCGCAACCTTAGGGACGGTGAATCTTGTCATTTTCGGTCGCGTCGTCCCTTTTAATGTGGTCGAGGATGATTTTCCCCTTAAACCAAGCGGGATCCTCGGCTCCGGGTTCTGTATGGACGCAGAAATCTCTTTTCCAAATAAAATAATCAAATGGAATGGTAAGAGAATTCCTTTCGAAGACGATATCGAAACACTCGAGGAACCGTCACCGGACTCGAAAATAAAGCCTCTCCTATCGCCGAAACGTAAACAAGCGCCGCGCACGGAATCTATTCCCCCTCCGCCGCCGCGCCCGCCGCGTAAATCATCGCCTCCGCTGAAACGCGATGCAGCAACGAAATCGAAGCTTCGAACGCAAGACAAAGCAGCTTCTCCGAAGTCAGGAGACCGTATCTCCATTCCGCCGAGATCAAATATCGGTATCAAGGTCCGCGTAGTTAATTCGAACCTCGCGGAAGGTATAATTCCCCGTATCGATCTTGCGCCGGGTATATTTTTCGGAAACGCTCTCGTCAGAGTAATTCGGGGCAAAGCGGTAACTCGAATAATTAATTCATCCGACCGCGCCGTCGAAATCGCGTTACCAGAAATCGTACTTGAGCCCGCGCAAATCATGACTCCCCTCCACGAGGAGGATAGTCCGTCGCTGTATCCGGTTTTTTCTAAATCTACTAAATCTAACGTATCCGCCGTACCGATCGGCTCATCCCAAAAAGGGAAAACTTCTATTTCTTTCTCGAGTCAGACACCATACTCGACAATCGAAACTCCTCCTTCGCGTTGCAAAATCGCGAATGTTCAACAGATCTCTTATGCTCAGGCGGTTAAAAATAATGTACAACAGGCGCCGTTAAAACAAACATCGAAATCCGCCAACCTTTCGAAATCTCGTCTAGATCGACTTCTTAGTCTCCTCCGTCTCGACCACCTCAACGCAGAGGAAAGAGAGCACGTCGTCCGTCTCGTTCAAAGCACGCAGGAGCTTTTTCACATTGAGGGGGATAAATTAGGGCATACGTCAGCAACCACGCACAAGATTCCAACCGTCGACGACCGCCCCGTCAATGTGAAACAATACCGATTCCCACCAGCTCATAAGGAGGAGATTCGACGACAAGTCGACAAATTTTTACAAAATGGTGTCATCTCTCCGTCAAAATCACCATATAATTCGCCATTGTGGGTTGTCCCAAAGAAACCGGACTCCTTGGGCAACAAGCAATGGCGCGTCGTCATCGACTACCGCGCACTCAATGAGAAATCTGTCGCCGATGCCTATCCCCTCCCTTGCATTACCGAGATACTTGATCAGCTCGGGAGTGCGAAGTATTTTAGTACATTCGATCTCGCGAGCGGATTTCACCAGATCCCAATGGAGCCCGCCGATGCTCCTAAAACTGCTTTTTCGACGCCTCACGGGCATTATGAATTTAAAAGAATGCCATTCGGATTAAAAAATGCGCCAGCGACGTTCCAACGACTTATGGACAATGTCCTGTCCGGTCTCCAGGGGAACGAAATTTTCGTCTATTTGGACGACATTGTTATCTACGCTAGCTCTCTTCAAGAACATCGACTTAAATTCGATAAATTAACTCAACGGCTCAAAGAAGCTAATTTAGTATTGCAGCCGGATAAGTGCGAATTCTTGAGGAGAGAAGTAAGCTATTTGGGTCATATTATCAGTGAGCACGGTGTAAAACCTGACCCTGCGAAAATTAGCGCCGTCAAAAATTTTCCGCGCCCGCGCAACGCGAAACAGATCAAACAATTCCTCGGGCTCGCGGGATACTACAGGCGGTTCATCGCAAATTTTTCCAATATTGCTAAGCCTCTAACGAATTTGTTAAAAAAGGACGCGCCCTTTGTATGGCGTAACGAGCATGAGAATTCATTCGTCAAACTCCGAGATTGCCTATGCGAAGCGCCTATCTTGCAGTACCCCAACTTTAAACAACCATTCGTGATAACGACCGACGCGTCCGCCGAAGCTATTGGTGCTATCTTGAGTCAAGGACCAATAGGCCGCGACTTGCCAATCGCGTACACGTCGCGACTGTTAAACGCTGCGGAGAAAAACTACTCCACGATCGAGAAGGAGTGTCTGGCGATTGTCTACGCCGTCCATTACTTTCGTCCATACATATACGGTAATCAATTCAAACTCGTTACCGACCATCGACCGTTAGTGTGGATGAATTCGGTCAAGGACCCGTCAAGTAGACTCGTACGGTGGAGGCTTAAGTTAGCGGAATTTGACTACGAGATGGTCTATAAAAGTGGAAAAACGAACCTTAATGCGGACGCATTGTCGCGGAATCCCGCTCAAATTTTTCCGCTCTCGTATTCAGAAAACTCGGAGGACGACATCTTCGATGTGCCTCCGGAAACCCGTAAAAAGTATACCACACTAGCGCCTCCTCCTACTCCGGTAACATCAGAACCTGAATTACCGACTCCAGGCACGTCCTTCCGTACCAACACAGCACCACCTCCGCAAGTCGCCAGCGACAGCACCGACTTCTATACTCCTGCTCCAAATGAATTTTTCCGACGCGAACCTCTATTTAATTTCAGCCGTGACGCATTATCAACGCGACGAGACAATGTAGTTGTCTTCGTCACGCAATCTGGGCACCCCTATGACACGGGCGCCAAAGATCTAGCAAACGCTGAAAAATTCCTCCTAAACAAAAATCACGTCCTTACCAAAGCCAAAGTCATACAAATCGGAAACGAATTCCAAATCCAGCTTCCAATCATCGAACATTCCACCAGATCAATCAATTTCCAGACCGTAATAGAAACATTCAGATCCTTGTGCGACGTTGTAAACGAATTACAATTACAAACATTTAGTATCGCACAAACCTATCTAGACTCCGTATCCTGGTCCCGAATCCAGAAAATCCTTCAAGACCTGTTTTACGAAACAACTGTCCAGATTACGGTCTGCCAGGGCCTCATTAAAACCCCTTCGGTCGAAGAGCGACTGAAAATAATAAGAGAAAACCACGACTCCCCTGTGGGAGGTCACAAAGGGGTTAATAAAACTTATTCTCGCATCAGACAACAATACTTTTGGCCAAACATGAAAACACAAATACAAGAATATATTGGCAAATGTAAAAGTTGTCAGACAGAGAAACTGGTCCGGGTAAAGACCAGACAGCCTCTCACTTTAACCGACACCCCTGGCAGGGCATTCGATAAGATTTCAATGGACGTAATGGGTCCTCTTCCCGAAACTTCCGACGGTTATACGAGTATCCTCACGATCCAAGATCTCCTCACTAAATACTCAGTCGCAGTTCCTCTCAAAACCACCACCGCAGTAGACATTGCCGAAGCTTTAATAAAAGAATTCATTTGTAAGTTCGGATGCCCGAAAGGCATACTCACGGACCAAGGTTCGAACTTTATAAACAGCTTGATTAAAGCCATAGCAATCAAATTCCGTATTAAGCAATACAAGTCCACTGCGTTCCATCCACAGACAAACGGGTCCGTTGAACGATCTCACCACGTCCTGGCCGAATATCTGAAGCATTACATAGAGTCGAGTAACGATTGGGTGAATTGGTTACCGTATGCAATGTTTTCATACAACACCAGTGTGCACGAGGGTACATTATACACCCCACACGAACTAGTGTTCGGCAGGATAGCTAGGACGCCGTCAGCCACTCCTTTTCAGGACAGCTCTGATAACGAAACTTATAGCGACTATCTTATACAACTTCAGGAGAAAATCTCGAAATCTCAGGATTTGGCTAAAGCCAATCTAGACAATGCGAAACGCCGTTCTAAATATTATTATGACCGAAATCTCAATGTCCAAAACTTCGAGGTAGGCCAATGGGTCTATCTTTTAAAAGAGCCGAACAAACATAAGTTCCAGGCACAGTATTCTGGACCGTACCGTATCCTCGAAATTTTGGGCAATTGTAATGTTAAGCTGAATGTAAAAGGGCGCCATAAAATTGTTCATACGAACAAAATCAAAATTTGTAAACGAATGCATAGTATGCAGAGTGTGGATGCTAGTGAAAGAAAAGTGCGAAAAACTGAAAATGAAGTCAGTGAGAGCAGTGACATTCAAACGAACGCTGAAAGTGAAAGCGACGAAAGTGCCTGCAATCCGAAGGAAGCCCGCAGCCACGGTCCAAACTCCAAACGTTATCGCCAGGATCAACCAGGCGAAAAACCTCAGATTCCGCAGCATCCAGCCGACAGGACCAAGAGAAGGATCCAGCATCCCGAAATCTACCCAACAGACAAGAGATCTCGGCATGGCCGAGATTCTTTTTCCAAGGGGGGTGGTGTAACGTCAGGCGTACCGCCTGCCACCCTCCGGCGTCCACCTCATCATCCCCAGCATCCGTATCCGGAGCCCCTGCACACGGGCCACCCGCCGACTCGCCGTCCCTACAGAAGGAGACAAAGGTACGAGAGGGAAGAGGGATGCAGCATGCCGCGCCCACGCGCGATCTCCACACACGAGGGGGAGGACTTCACCCCGTATTACGAGGGCGAGGAGCTCTCCGACACGTACTGGGTCGAATCCCCAGCAATCACGAAGCCCTATACGTACTTCTCGTACATGTGGGATTAGAATAAGCACACTACTCACCTATGTACATACACACCTAGATTTAAGTAAATATATGTATATATTTTAGTCATGCACGGTTATGTTCCGTGCACTCGCGCGCACACTCGACGCTCGCGGCTCACGCTTAACGCGGGCCGCGCCCCACTCCGAACGGCCGCCCCACCACGAGGGCCGAGCGGCCGCCCTACTCCGACCGTCCGCCCCACCGCGAGGGCCCAGCGACTCGCGCGCCGCGCGACCCGAGGAGGTCGCGGACGCGAGATCCGAGAGTCAGTTCGCGTCTCATCTCCGAACCGGAGAGTTCCCAACTCATCTCCGAACTGGAGAGTTCATATCTCATCTCCGAACCGAGGAGTTCTAATCCAGCATCCGAACGATGCACTTCCGATCCGAGCAATAGGCTCATTCGCAACGAGCAATTAGCTCTAATGCATTCGTCTCTATCCATACTCCCATAGCGGAGTCCGTTCGATACTTTATACTATTTCTAATTCTCATTGTAATCGCTAGTCAGTAACTTAGAATTTAGTCAAGTGTATCTAGTATAGTGAAATCATAGAATATAGTTTATTTTTACCAGATTCAAAGTATCTTTACTCGAGTTCAAATACAATTCCTTAATTCTAATCCACGGGTACGCTCGCGATTATTCTAATTCTATATCTCATCTACGATAGTCTTGAGGCTCGACGACTAGAGCGAACCAGCGCTTAGTTGCTCCATCCTCACTTCTACCGTGTACAGAATATCTTGCGCCCAGGTCGATCCCGGTAAGCTAGAGCGAACCAACGCTTAGCCGTGCCGTATTCAACCGAGGTTCAAGTATTCTCGATGAGCCTTGCACCTCCGACAAAGCGTACACGACGCGCGGGGAGGAGAGAGTTCATTCGTCGTCTCGCTCGGGAATACGTGGGTGATGCACCAGAATATTCAATTTCCTACGTTCGAGTCCTGGTTCCTGTGAAGGAGGTTTCCTTCGCCGCACGACCCGTACGAGTCGCCAATCGTCAGGGCCAAACGCCGATACCTGCCAGCCGGAGTCAACCCGCCTGGACGCTTATTCCCGTAGACGTACCTCCGTTCCAGCCGTACGCCGCCGCCATCCCGGTTGCGGATCCAAGGCGCTCCAGGTACCTGGAAAGAGAAATCAGACAGCGGAATCAAGCCTTCGCAAGGTAAGTTTAGTGTTAGTTACCGTTTTATCGAGTCCGAAACGCCAACGAACCCGGTCCGGACGCAATTCGCGTTATTTTCGGGAACGGTTACGACTTTGTGCCACCGTTGCGAGCGCAACCGCACCTCGGGACGTGACAATACATTGCGAAGTGTTATGCATTCCTCGTATACGATTCAAATGAATGTAAATGCGACACTTCCTTGCAAGGAAATAGCGTTTGCAGTTGTCTACGTATCGTAGCAATAGACTTCTTATGATTCTTAAAACGCGATATCGCATCTCATTTTTATGTTTCATGGTGAGATATAATATGATTTGCGAAGTGTTACGTATTCCTCGTCTACACTTCAAATGAATGTAAATGCGACTCTTCCTTGCAAAGAAATAGCGTTTGCAGATGTCTACGTATCGTAGCAATAGAGTTCTTATGATTCTTAAAACGCGATATCGCATCTCATTTCTATGTATCATGGTAAGATATAATATGATTTGCGAAGTGTTATGTATTCCTCGTCTACACTTCAAATGAATGTAAATGCGACACTTCCTTGCAAGGAAATAGCGTTTGCAGTTGTCTACGTATCGTAGCAATAGACTTCTTATGATTCTTAAAACGCGATATCGCATCTCATTTTTATGTTTCATGGTAAGATATAATATGATTTGCGAAGTGTTACGTATTCCTCGTCTACACTTCAAATGAATGTAAATGCGACACTTCCTTGCAAAGAAATAGCGTTTGCAGATGTCTACGTATCGTAGCAATAGATTTCTAATGCTTCTTAAAACGCGATATCGCATCTCATATCTATGTTTCATGATAAGATATAATATACATTGCGAAGTGTTATGCATTCCTCGTATACGATTCAAATGAATGTAAATGCGACACTTCCTTGCAAGGAAATAGCGTTTGCAGTTGTCTACGTATCGTAGCAATAGAGTTCTTATGATTCTTAAAACGCGATATCGCATCTCATTTCTATGTTTCATGGTAAGATATAATATGATTTGCGAAGTGTTATGTATTCCTCGTATACACTTCAAATGAATGTGAATGCGACACTTCCTCGCTAGGAAATAGCGTTTTCAGATGTCTACGTATCGTAACAATAGTGTTCCTATGATTCTTAAAACGCGATATCGTATCTCATTTCTATGTTTCATGGTAAGATATAATATGATTTGCGAAGTGTTATGTATTCCTCGTCTACACTTCAAATGAATGTAAATGCGACACTTCCTTGCTAGGAAATAGCGTCTGCAGATGTCTAAGTATCGTAGCGATAGAGTTCTAATGCTTCTTAAAACGCGATATCGCATCTCATTTCTATGTATCATGGTAAGATATAATATGATTTGCGAAGTGTTATGTATTCCTCGTCTACACTTCAAATGAATGTAAATGCGACACTTCCTTGCAAGGAAATAGCGTTTGCAGATGTCTACGTATAGTAGCAGTGGAGTTCTTATGATACTTAAAACGCGATATCGCATCTCATTTCTATGTTTCATGATAAAATATAATATTCATTGCGAAGTGTTATGCATTCCTCGTCTACACTTCAAATGAATGTAAATGCGACACTTTCTTGCTAGGAAATAGCGTCTGGAGATGTGTAGGCATCGTAGCGATAGAGTTCTAATGCTTCTTAAAACGCGATATCGCATCCCATTTCTATGTGTCATGGTAAGATATAATATTCATTGCGAAGTGTTATGTATTCCTCGTCTACACTTCAAATGAATGTAAATGCGACACTTTCTTGCTAGGAAATAGCGTCTGGAGATGTGTAGGTATCGTAGCGATAGAGTTCTAATGCTTCCTAAAACGCGATATCGCATCCCATTTCTATGTGTCATGGTAAGATATAATATGATTTGCGAAGTGTTATGTATTCCTCGTCTACACTTCAATGATTGTAAATGTGACACTTCCTTGCTAGGAAATAGCGCCTGCAGATGTCTAGGTATCGCAGCGATAGAGTTCTAATGCTTCTTAAAACGCGATATCGCATCTCATTTCTATGTATCATGGTAAGATATAATATGATTTGCGGAGTGTTACGTATTCCTCGTCTACACTTCAAATGAATGTAAATGCGACACTTCCTTGCAAAGAAATAGTGTTTGCAGATGTCTACGTATCGTAGCAATAGATTTCTAATGCTTCTTAAAACGCGATATCGCATCTAATATCTATGTTTCATGATAAGATATAATATACATTGCGAAGTGTTATGCATTCCTCGTATACGATTCAAATGAATGTAAATGCGACACTTCCTTGCAAGGAAATAGCGTTTGCAGTTGTCTACGTATCGTAGCAATAGACTTCTTATGATTCTTAAAACGCGATATCGCATCTCATTTTTATGTTTCATGGTGAGATATAATATGATTTGCGAAGTGTTACGTATTCCTCGTCTACACTTCAAATGAATGTAAATGCGACTCTTCCTTGCAAAGAAATAGCGTTTGCAGATGTCTACGTATCGTAGCAATAGAGTTCTTATGATTCTTAAAACGCGATATCGCATCTCATTTCTATGTATCATGGTAAGATATAATATGATTTGCGAAGTGTTATGTATTCCTCGTCTACACTTCAAATGAATGTAAATGCGACACTTCCTTGCAAGGAAATAGCGTTTGCAGTTGTCTACGTATAGTAGCAGTGGAGTTCTTATGATACTTAAAACGCGATATCGCATCTCATTTTTATGTTTCATGGTAAGATATAATATGATTTGCGAAGTGTTACGTATTCCTCGTCTACACTTCAAATGAATGTAAATGCGACACTTCCTTGCAAAGAAATAGCGTTTGCAGATGTCTACGTATCGTAGCAATAGATTTCTAATGCTTCTTAAAACGCGATATCGCATCTCATATCTATGTTTCATGATAAGATATAATATACATTGCGAAGTGTTATGCATTCCTCGTATACGATTCAAATGAATGTAAATGCGACACTTCCTTGCAAGGAAATAGCGTTTGCAGTTGTCTACGTATCGTAGCAATAGAGTTCTTATGATTCTTAAAACGCGATATCGCATCTCATTTCTATGTTTCATGGTAAGATATAATATGATTTGCGAAGTGTTATGTATTCCTCGTATACACTTCAAATGAATGTGAATGCGACACTTCCTCGCTAGGAAATAGCGTTTTCAGATGTCTACGTATCGTAACAATAGTGTTCCTATGATTCTTAAAACGCGATATCGTATCTCATTTCTATGTTTCATGGTAAGATATAATATGATTTGCGAAGTGTTATGTATTCCTCGTCTACACTTCAAATGAATGTAAATGCGACACTTCCTTGCTAGGAAATAGCGTCTGCAGATGTCTAGGTATCGTAGCGATAGAGTTCTAATGCTTCTTAAAACGCGATATCCCATCTCATTTCTATGTATCATGGTAAGATATAATATGATTTGCGAAGTGTTATGTATTCCTCGTCTACACTTCAAATGAATGTAAATGCGACACTTCCTTGCAAGGAAATAGCGTTTGCAGATGTCTACGTATAGTAGCAGTGGAGTTCTTATGATACTTAAAACGCGATATCGCATCTCATTTCTATGTTTCATGATAAAATATAATATTCATTGCGAAGTGTTATGCATTCCTCGTCTACACTTCAAATGAATGTAAATGCGACACTTTCTTGCTAGGAAATAGCGTCTGGAGATGTGTAGGCATCGTAGCGATAGAGTTCTAATGCTTCTTAAAACGCGATATCGCATCCCATTTCTATGTGTCATGGTAAGATATAATATTCATTGCGAAGTGTTATGTATTCCTCGTCTACACTTCAAATGAATGTAAATGCGACACTTTCTTGCTAGGAAATAGCGTCTGGAGATGTGTAGGTATCGTAGCGATAGAGTTCTAATGCTTCCTAAAACGCGATATCGCATCCCATTTCTATGTGTCATGGTAAGATATAATATGATTTGCGAAGTGTTATGTATTCCTCGTCTACACTTCAATGATTGTAAATGTGACACTTCCTTGCTAGGAAATAGCGCCTGCAGATGTCTAGGTATCGCAGCGATAGAGTTCTAATGCTTCTTAAAACGCGATATCGCATCTCATTTCTATGTATCATGGTAAGATATAATATGATTTTCGAAGTGTTACGTATTCCTCGTCTACACTTCAAATGAATGTAAATGCGACACTTTCTTGCTAGGAAATAGCGTCTGGAGATGTGTAGGTATCGAAGCGATAGAGTTCTAATGCTTCTTAAAACGCGATATCGCATCCCATTTCTATGTGTCATGGTAAGATATAATATGATTTGCGAAGTGTTATGTATTCCTCGTCTACACTTCAATGATTGTAAATGTGACACTTCCTTGCTAGGAAATAGCGCCTGCAGATGTCTAGGTATCGTAGCGATAGAGTTCTAATGCTTCTTAAAACGCGATATCGCATCTCATTTCTATGTATCATGGTAAGATATAATATGATTTTCGAAGTGTTATGTATTCCTCGCCTACACTTCAAATGAATGTAAATGCGACACCTCCGTGCAAGGAAATAACGTTTGCAGATGTCTACCTATCGTAGCAATAGAGTTCTTATGATTCTTAAAACGCGATATCGCATCTCATTTCTATGTTTCATGGTAAGATATAATATGATTTGCGAAGTGTTATGTATTCCTCGTCTACACTTCAAATGAATGTGAACGCGACACTTCCTCGCCAGGAAATAGCGTTTGCAGATGTCTACGTATCGTAGCAATATTGTTGCTATGATTCTTAAAACGCGATATCGTATCTCATTTCTATGTTTCATGGTAAGATATAATATGATTTGCAAAGTGTTATGTATTCCTCGTCTACACTTCAAATGAATGTAAATGTGACACTTCCTTGCTAGGAAATAGCGTCTGCAGATGTCTAGGTATCGTAGCGATAGAGTTCTAATGCTTCTCAACACACAATATCGCATCTCATTTCTATGTTTCATGGTAAGATATAATATGAATCGCGAAGTGTCATATATTCCTCGTCTACACTTCAAATGAATGTAAATGCGACACTTCCTTGCTAGGAAATAGCATCTGCAGATGTCTACATATCGTTGCAACAGAGTTCGTATGATTCTTAAAACGCGATATCGCACCTCATTTCTATGTTTCATGGTAAGATATAATATGATTTGCGAAGTGTCATGTATTCCTTGTCTACACTTCAAATGAATGTAAATGCGACACTTCCTTGCTAGGAAATAGGGTCTGCAGATGTCTAGGTATCGTAGCAATAGAGTTCAAATGCTTCTTAAAACGAGATATTGCATCTCATATCTATGTTTCATGATAAGATATAATATTCATTGCGAAGTGTTATGCATTCCTCGTATACGATTCAAATGAATGTAAATGCGACACTTCCTCGCTAGGAAAGAGCGTCTGCAGGTGTCTAGGTATCGTAGCAGTAGAGAGCAAATGTTTCTAAAAACGAGATATTGCATCTCATATCTATGTTTCATGATAAGATATAATATTCATTGCGAAGTGTTATGCATTCCTCGTATACGATTCAAATCAATGTAAATGCGCCACTTCCTTGCAAGGAAATAGTGTTTGCAGTTGTCTACGTATCGTAGCAATAGAGTTCTTATGATTCTTAAAACGCGATATCGCATCTCATTTCTATGTTTCATGGGAAGATATAATATGATTTGCGAAGTGCTATGTATTCCTCGTCTACACTTCAAATGAATGTAAATGCGACACTTCCTTGCATGGAAAGAGCGTTTGCAGATGTCTACGTATCGTAGCAATAGAGTTCTTAGGATTCTTAAAACGCGATATCGCATTTCATTTCTATGTTTCGTGGTAAGATATAATATGATTTGCGAAGTGTTACCTACTCCTCGTCTACACTTCAAATGAATGTAAATGCGACACTTCATTGAAAGGAAATAGCCTCTGCAGATGTCTAGGTATCGTAGCGATAGAGTTCTAATGCTTCTCAACACACAATATCGCATCTCATTTCTATGTTTCATGGTAAGATATAATATGATTTGCGAAGTGTTACGTATTCCTCGTCTACACTTCATATGAATGTAAATGCGACACTTCCTTGCAAGGAAATAGCGTTTGCAGATGTCTACCTATCGTAGCAATAGTGTTCTAATGCTTCTTAAAACACGACATCGCATCTCATTTCTATGTTCATGGTAAGATATAATATGATTTGCGAAGTGTCATGTATTCCTCGTCTGCACTTCAAATGAATGTAAATGCGACACTTCCTTGCAAAGAAATAGCGTTTGCAGATTTCTAGGTATCGTAGCAATAGAGTTCAAATGCTTCTTAAAACGAGATATTGCATCTCATATCTATGTTTCATGATGAGATATAATATTCATTGCGAAGTGTTATGCAATCCGCGTCTACGATTCAAATGAATGTAAATGCGACACTTCCTTGCAAGGAAATAGCGTTTGCAGATGTCTACGTATAGTAGCAGTGGAGTTCTTATGATACTTAAAACGCGATATCGCATCTCATTTCTATGTTTCATGGTAAGATATAATATGATTTGCGAAGTGTTATGTATTCCTCGTCTACACTTCAAATGAATGTAAATGCGACACTTCCTTGCATGGAAAGAGCGTTTGCAGATGTCTACGTATCGTAGCAATAGAGTTCTTAGGATTCTTAAAACGCGATATCGCATTTCATTTCTATGTTTCGTGGTAAGATATAATATGATTTGCGAAGTGTTACCTACTCCTCGTCTACACTTCAAATGAATGTAAATGCGGCACTTCATTGAAAGGAAATAGCGTCTGCAGATGTCTAGGTATCGTAGCGATAGAGTTCTAATGCTTCTCAACACACAATATCGCATCTCATTTCTATGTTTAATGGGAAGATATAATATGATTTGCGAAGTGTTATGTATTCCTCGTCTACACTTCAAATGAATGTAAATGCGACACTTCCTTGCTGGGAAATAGCGTCTGCAGATGTCTAGGTATCGTAGCGATAGAGTTCTAATGCTTCTTAAAACGCGATATCGCATCTCATTTCTATGTTTCATGGTAAGATATAACATGATTTGCTTAGTGTTATGTATTCCTCGTCTACGCTTCAAATGAATGTGAATGCGATACTTCATCGCTAGGAAATAGCGTTTGCAGATGTCTAGGTATAGTAGCAATAGTGTTCCTATGATTCTTAAAACGCGATATCGTATCTCATTTCTATGTTTCATGGTAAGATATAATATGATTTGCGAAGTGTTATGTATTCCTCGTCTACACTTCAAATGAATGTAAATGCGACACTTCCTTGCTAGGAAATAGCGTCTGCAGATGTCTAGGTATCGTAGGGATAGAGATCTAATGCTTCTTAAAATGCGATATCGCATCTCATTTCTATGTTTCATGATAAGATATAATATTCATTGCGAAGAGTTATGCATTCCTCGTATACGATTCAAATCAATGTAAATGCGCCACTTCCTTGCAAGGAAATAGCGTCTGCAGATGTCTAGGTATCGTAGCAATAGAGTTCTAATGCTTCTTAAAACGCGATATCGCATCTCATTTCTATGTTTCATGGTAAGATGTAATATGATTTGCGAAGTGTTATGTATTCCTCCTCTACACTTCAAATGAATGTAAATGCGACACTTCCTTGCTAGGAAATAGCGTCTGCAGATGTCTAGGTATCGTAGCAATAGAGTTCTAATGCTTCCTAAAACGCGATATTGCATCTCATTTCTATGTTTCATGGTAAGATGTAATATGATTTGCGAAGTGTTATGTATTCGTCCTCTACACTTCAAATGAATGTAAATGCGACACTTCCTTGTAAGGAAATAGCGTTTGCAAATGTCTACCTATCGTAGCAATAGTGTTCTAATGCTTCTTAAAACGCGATATCGCATCTCATTTCTATGTTTCATGGTAAGATATAATATGATTTGCGAAGTGTTATGTATTCCTCGTCTACACTTCAAATGAATGTAAATGCGACACTTCGTTGCATGGAAAGAGCGTTTGCAGATGTCTACGTATCGTAGCAATAGAGTTCTTATGATTCTTAAAACGCGATATCGCATCTCATTTCTATGTTTTGTGGTAAGATATAATATGATTTGCGAAGTGTTACCTACTCCTCGTCTACACTTCAAATGAATGTAAATGCGGCACTTCATTGAAAGGAAATAGCGTCTGCAGATGTCTAGGTATCGTAGCGATAGAGTTCTAATGCTTCTCAACACACAATATCGCATCTCATTTCTATGTTTCATGGGAAGATATAATATGATTTGCGAAGTGTTATGTATTCCTCGTCTACACTTCAAATGAATGTAAATGCGACACTTCCTTGCTAGGAAATAGCGTCTGCAGATGTCTAGGTATCGTAGCAATAGAGTTCTAATGCTTCTTAAAACGCGATATCGCATCTCATTTCTATGTTTCATGGAAAGATGTAATATGATTTGCGAAGTGTTATGTATTCCTCCTCTACACTTCAAATGAATGTAAATGCGACACTTCCTTTTAAGGAAATAGCGTTTGCAAATGTCTACCTATCGTAGCAATAGTGTTCTAATGCTTCTTAAAACGCGATATCGCATCTCATTTCTATGTTTCATGGTAAGATATAATATGATTTGCAAAGTGTTATGTATTCCTCGTCTACACTTCAAGTGAATGTAAATGCGACACTTCCTTGCATGGAAATAGCGTTTGCAGTTGTCTACGTATCGTAGCAATAGAGTTCTTATGTTTCTTAAAACGCGATATCGCATCTCATTTCTATGTTTCATGGTAAGATATAATATGATTTGCGAAGTGTTATGTATTCCTCGTCTACACTTCATATGAATGTAAATACGGCACTTCCTTGCAAGGAAATAGCGTTTGCAGATGTCTACCTATCGTAGCAATAGAGTTCTAAAGTTTCTTGAAACCCGATATCGCATCTCATTTCTATGTTTCATGGTAAGATATAATATGATTTGCGAAGTGTTATGTATTCCTCGTCTACACTTCAATTGAATGTAAATGCGACACTTCCTTGCAAAGAAATAGCGTTTGCAGATGTCTACGTATCGTAGAAATAGATTTCTAATGCTTCTTAAAACGCGATATCGCATCTCATTTCTATGTTTCGTGGTAAGATATAATATGATTTGCGAAGTGTTACTTACTCCTCGTCTACACTTCAAATGAATGTAAATGCGACACTTCATTGAAAGGAAATAGCCTCTGCAGATGTCTAGGTATCGTAGCGATAGAGTTCTAATGCTTCTCAACACACAATATCGCATCTCATTTCTATGTTTCATGGTAAGATATAATATGATTTGCGAAGTGTTACGTATTCCTCGTCTACACTTCATATGAATGTAAATGCGACACTTCCTTGCAAGGAAATAGCGTTTGCAGATGTCTACCTATCGTAGCAATAGTGTTCTAATGCTTCTTAAAACACGACATCGCATCTCATTTCTATGTTCATGGTAAGATATAATATGATTTGCGGAGTGCTATGTATTCCTCGTCTACACTTCAAATGAATGTAAATGCGACACTTCCTTGCAAAGAAATAGCGTTTGCAGATGTCTCCGTATCGTAGCAATAGATTTCTAATGCTTCTTAAAACGCGATATCGCATCTCATTTCTATGTTTCATGGTAAGATATAATATGATTTGCGAAGTGTCATGTATTCCTCGTCTACACTTCAAATGAATGTAAATGCGACACTTCCTTGCTAGGAAATAGCGTCTGCAGATGTCTAGGTATCGTAGCGATAGAGTTCTAGTGCTTCTTAAAATGCCATATCGCATCTCATTTCTATGATTCATGGTAAGATATAATATGATTTGCGAAGTGTTATGCATTACTCGTATGCGATTCAAATGAATGTAAATGCGACACTTCCTTGCAAGGAAATAGCGTTTGCAGTTGTCTACGTATCGTAGCAATAGAGTTCTTATGATTCTTAAAACGCGATATCGCATCTCATATCTATGTTTCATGATAAGATATAATATACATTGCGAAGTGTTATGCATTCCTCGTATACGATTCAAATGAATGTAAATGCGACACTTCCTTGCAAGGAAATAGCGTTTGCAGTTGTCTACGTATCGTAGCAATAGAGTTCTTATGATTCTTAAAACGCGATATCGCATCTCATTTCTATGTTTCATGGTAAGATATAATATGATTTGCGAAGTGTTACGTATTCCTCGTCTACACTTCATATGAATGTAAATGCGACACTTCCTTGTAAGGAAATAGCGTTTGCAAATGTCTACCTATCGTAGCAATAGTGTTCTAATGCTTCTTAAAACGCGATATCGCATCTCATTTCTATGTTTCATGGTAAGATATAATATGATTTGCGAAGTGTTATGTATTCCTCGTCTACACTTCAAATGAATGTAAATGCGACACTTCGTTGCATGGAAAGAGCGTTTGCAGATGTCTACGTATCGTAGCAATAGAGTTCTTATGATTCTTAAAACGCGATATCGCATCTCATTTCTATGTTTTGTGGTAAGATATAATATGATTTGCGAAGTGTTACCTACTCCTCGTCTACACTTCAAATGAATGTAAATGCGGCACTTCATTGAAAGGAAATAGCGTCTGCAGATGTCTAGGTATCGTAGCGATAGAGTTCTAATGCTTCTCAACACACAATATCGCATCTCATTTCTATGTTTCATGGGAAGATATAATATGATTTGCGAAGTGTTATGTATTCCTCGTCTACACTTCAAATGAATGTAAATGCGACACTTCCTTGCTAGGAAATAGCGTCTGCAGATGTCTAGGTATCGTAGCAATAGAGTTCTAATGCTTCTTAAAACGCGATATCGCATCTCATTTCTATGTTTCATGGAAAGATGTAATATGATTTGCGAAGTGTTATGTATTCCTCCTCTACACTTCAAATGAATGTAAATGCGACACTTCCTTTTAAGGAAATAGCGTTTGCAAATGTCTACCTATCGTAGCAATAGTGTTCTAATGCTTCTTAAAACGCGATATCGCATCTCATTTCTATGTTTCATGGTAAGATATAATATGATTTGCAAAGTGTTATGTATTCCTCGTCTACACTTCAAGTGAATGTAAATGCGACACTTCCTTGCATGGAAATAGCGTTTGCAGTTGTCTACGTATCGTAGCAATAGAGTTCTTATGTTTCTTAAAACGCGATATCGCATCTCATTTCTATGTTTCATGGTAAGATATAATATGATTTGCGAAGTGTTATGTATTCCTCGTCTACACTTCATATGAATGTAAATACGGCACTTCCTTGCAAGGAAATAGCGTTTGCAGATGTCTACCTATCGTAGCAATAGAGTTCTAAAGTTTCTTGAAACCCGATATCGCATCTCATTTCTATGTTTCATGGTAAGATATAATATGATTTGCGAAGTGTTATGTATTCCTCGTCTACACTTCAATTGAATGTAAATGCGACACTTCCTTGCAAAGAAATAGCGTTTGCAGATGTCTACGTATCGTAGAAATAGATTTCTAATGCTTCTTAAAACGCGATATCGCATCTCATTTCTATGTTTCGTGGTAAGATATAATATGATTTGCGAAGTGTTACTTACACCTCGTCTACACTTCAAATGAATGTAAATGCGACACTTCATTGAAAGGAAATAGCCTCTGCAGATGTCTAGGTATCGTAGCGATAGAGTTCTAATGCTTCTCAACACACAATATCGCATCTCATTTCTATGTTTCATGGTAAGATATAATATGATTTGCGAAGTGTTACGTATTCCTCGTCTACACTTCATATGAATGTAAATGCGACACTTCCTTGCAAGGAAATAGCGTTTGCAGATGTCTACCTATCGTAGCAATAGTGTTCTAATGCTTCTTAAAACACGACATCGCATCTCATTTCTATGTTCATGGTAAGATATAATATGATTTGCGGAGTGCTATGTATTCCTCGTCTACACTTCAAATGAATGTAAATGCGACACTTCCTTGCAAAGAAATAGCGTTTGCAGATGTCTCCGTATCGTAGCAATAGATTTCTAATGCTTCTTAAAACGCGATATCGCATCTCATTTCTATGTTTCATGGTAAGATATAATATGATTTGCGAAGTGTCATGTATTCCTCGTCTACACTTCAAATGAATGTAAATGCGACACTTCCTTGCTAGGAAATAGCGTCTGCAGATGTCTAGGTATCGTAGCGATAGAGTTCTAGTGCTTCTTAAAATGCCATATCGCATCTCATTTCTATGATTCATGGTAAGATATAATATGATTTGCGAAGTGTTATGCATTACTCGTATGCGATTCAAATGAATGTAAATGCGACACTTCCTTGCAAGGAAATAGCGTTTGCAGTTGTCTACGTATCGTAGCAATAGAGTTCTTATGATTCTTAAAACGCGATATCGCATCTCATTTCTATGTTTCATGGTAAGATATAATATGATTTGCGAAGTGTTATGTATTCCTCGTCTACACTTCAAATGAATGCACATGCGACACTTCCTTGCAAAGATATAGCGTTTGCAGATGTCTACGTATCGTAGCAATAGATTTCTAATGCTTCTTAAAACGCGATATCGCATCTCATTTCTATGTTTCATGGTAAGATATAATATGATTTGCGAAGTGTCATGTATTCCTCGTCTACACTTCAAAATAATGTAAATGCGACACTTCGTTGCAAAGAAATAGTGTTGGCAGATGTCTACGTATCGTAGCAATAGATTTCTAATGCTTCTTAAAACGCGATATCGCATCTCATATCTATGTTTCATGATAAGATATAATATACATTGCGAAGTGTTATGCATTCCTCGTATACGATTCAAATGAATGTAAATGCGACACTTCCTTGCAAGGAAATAGCGTTTGCAGTTGTCTACGTATCGTAGCAATAGAGTTCTTATGATTCTTAAAACGCGATATCGCATCTCATTTCTATGTTTCATGGTAAGATATAATATGATTTGCGAAGTGTCATGTATTCCTCGTCTACACTTCAAATGAATGTAAATGCGACACTTCCTTGCTAGGAAATAGCGTCTGCAGATGTCTAGGTATCGTAGCGATAGAGTTCTAGTGCTTCTTAAAATGCCATATCGCATCTCATTTCTATGATTCATGGTAAGATATAATATGATTTGCGAAGTGTTATGCATTACTCGTATGCGATTCAAATGAATGTAAATGCGACACTTCCTTGCAAGGAAATAGCGTTTGCAGTTGTCTACGTATCGTAGCAATAGAGTTCTTATGATTCTTAAAACGCGATATCGCATCTCATTTCTATGTTTCATGGTAAGATATAATATGATTTGCGAAGTGTTATGTATTCCTCGTCTACACTTCAAATGAATGCACATGCGACACTTCCTTGCAAAGATATAGCGTTTGCAGATGTCTACGTATCGTAGCAATAGATTTCTAATGCTTCTTAAAACGCGATATCGCATCTCATTTCTATGTTTCATGGTAAGATATAATATGATTTGCGAAGTGTCATGTATTCCTCGTCTACACTTCAAAATAATGTAAATGCGACACTTCGTTGCAAAGAAATAGTGTTGGCAGATGTCTACGTATCGTAGCAATAGATTTCTAATGCTTCTTAAAACGCGATATCGCATCTCATATCTATGTTTCATGATAAGATATAATATACATTGCGAAGTGTTATGCATTCCTCGTATACGATTCAAATGAATGTAAATGCGACACTTCCTTGCAAGGAAATAGCGTTTGCAGTTGTCTACGTATCGTAGCAATAGAGTTCTTATGATTCTTAAAACGCGATATCGCATCTCATTTCTATGTTTCATGGTAAGATATAATATGATTTGCGAAGTGTTATGTATTCCTCGTATACACTTCAAATGAATGTGAATGCGACACTTCCTCGCTAGGAAATAGCGTTTTCAGATGTCTACGTATCGTAACAATAGTGTTCCTATGATTCTTAAAACGCGATATCGTATCTCATTTCTATGTTTCATGGTAAGATATAATATGATTTGCGAAGTGTTATGTATTCCTCGTCTACACTTCAAATGAATGTAAATGCGACACTTCCTTGCTAGGAAATAGCGTCTGCAGATGTCTAGGTATCGTAGCGATAGAGTTCTAATGCTTCTTAAAACGCGATATCGCATCTCATTTCTATGTATCATGGTAAGATATAATATGATTTGCGAAGTGTTATGTATTCCTCGTCTACACTTCAAATGAATGTAAATGCGACACTTCCTTGCAAGGAAATAGCGTTTGCAGATGTCTACGTATAGTAGCAGTGGAGTTCTTATGATACTTAAAACGCGATATCGCATCTCATTTCTATGTTTCATGGTAAGATATAATATGATTTGCGAAGTGTCATGTATTCCTTGTCTACACTTCAAATGAATGTAAATGCGACACTTCCTTGCTAGGAAATAGCGTCTGCAGATGTCTAGGTATCGTAGCAATAGAGTTCAAATGCTTCTTAAAACGAGATATTGCATCTCATATCTATGTTTCATGATAAGATATAATATTCATTGCGAAGTGTTATGCATTCCTCGTCTACACTTCAAATGAATGTAAATGCGACACTTTCTTGCTAGGAAATAGCGTCTGCAGATGTCTACGTATCGTAGCGATAGAGTTCTAATGCTTCTTAAAACGCGATATCGCATCCCATTTCTATGTGTCATGGTAAGATATAATAGGATTTGCGAAGTGTTATGTATTCCTCGTCTACACTTCAAATGAATGTAAATGCGACACTTTTTTGCAAGGAAATAGCGTTTGCAGATGTCTACGTATAGTAGCAGTGGAGTTCTTATGATACTTAAAACGCGATATCGCATCTCATTTTTATGTTTCGTGGTAAGATATAATATGATTTGCGAAGTGTTACCTACTCCTCGTCTACACTTCAAATGAATGTAAATGCGACACTTCCTTGCAAAGAAATAGCGTTTGCAGATGTCTCCGTATCGTAGCAATAGATTTCTAATGCTTCTTAAAACGCGATATCGCATCTCATTTCTATGTTTCATGGTAAGATATAATATGATTTGCGAAGTGTCATGTATTCCTCGTCTACACTTCAAATGAATGTAAATGCGACACTTCCTTGCTAGGAAATAGCGTCTGCAGATGTCTAGGTATCGTAGCGATAGAGTTCTAGTGCTTCTTAGAATGCCGTATCGCATCTCATTTCTATGATTCATGGTAAGATATAATATGATTTGCGAAGTGTTATGCATTACTCGTATGCGATTCAAATGAATGTAAATGCGACACTTCCTTGCAAGGAAATAGCGTTTGCAGTTGTCTACGTATCGTAGCAATAGAGTTCTTATGATTCTTAAAACGCGATATCGCATCTCATATCTATGTTTCATGGTAAGATATAATATGATTTGCGAAGTGTCATGTATTCCTCGTCTACACTTCAAATTAATGTAAATGCGACACTTCGTTGCATGGAAAGAGCGTTTGCAGATGTCTACGTATCGTAGCAATAGAGTTCTTATGATTCTTAAAACGCGATATCGCATCTCATTTCTATGTTTTGTGGTAAGATATAATATGATTTGCGAAGTGTTACCTACTCCTCGTCTACACTTCAAATGAATGTAAATGCGGCACTTCATTGAAGGGAAATAGCGTCTGCAGATGTCTAGGTATCGTAGCGATAGAGTTCTAATGCTTCTCAACACACAATATCGCATCTCATTTCTATGTTTCATGGGAAGATATAATATGATTTGCGAAGTGTTATGTATTCCTCGTCTACACTTCAAATGAATGTAAATGCGACACTTCCTTGCTAGGAAATAGCGTCTGCAGATGTCTAGGTATCGTAGCAATAGAGTTCTAATGCTTCTTAAAACGCGATATCGCATCTCATTTCTATGTTTCATGGAAAGATGTAATATGATTTGCGAAGTGTTATGTATTCCTCCTCTACACTTCAAATGAATGTAAATGCGACACTTCCTTTTAAGGAAATAGCGTTTGCAAATGTCTACCTATCGTAGCAATAGTGTTCTAATGCTTCTTAAAACGCGATATCGCATCTCATTTCTATGTTTCATGGTAAGATATAATATGATTTGCAAAGTGTTATGTATTCCTCGTCTACACTTCAAGTGAATGTAAATGCGACACTTCCTTGCATGGAAATAGCGTTTGCAGTTGTCTACGTATCGTAGCAATAGAGTTCTTATGTTTCTTAAAACGCGATATCGCATCTCATTTCTATGTTTCATGGTAAGATATAATATGATTTGCGAAGTGTTATGTATTCCTCGTCTACACTTCATATGAATGTAAATACGGCACTTCCTTGCAAGGAAATAGCGTTTGCAGATGTCTACCTATCGTAGCAATAGAGTTCTAAAGTTTCTTGAAACCCGATATCGCATCTCATTTCTATGTTTCATGGTAAGATATAATATGATTTGCGAAGTGTTATGTATTCCTCGTCTACACTTCAATTGAATGTAAATGCGACACTTCCTTGCAAAGAAATAGCGTTTGCAGATGTCTACGTATCGTAGAAATAGATTTCTAATGCTTCTTAAAACGCGATATCGCATCTCATTTCTATGTTTCGTGGTAAGATATAATATGATTTGCGAAGTGTTACTTACTCCTCGTCTACACTTCAAATGAATGTAAATGCGACACTTCATTGAAAGGAAATAGCCTCTGCAGATGTCTAGGTATCGTAGCGATAGAGTTCTAATGCTTCTCAACACACAATATCGCATCTCATTTCTATGTTTCATGGTAAGATATAATATGATTTGCGAAGTGTTACGTATTCCTCGTCTACACTTCATATGAATGTAAATGCGACACTTCCTTGCAAGGAAATAGCGTTTGCAGATGTCTACCTATCGTAGCAATAGTGTTCTAATGCTTCTTAAAACACGACATCGCATCTCATTTCTATGTTCATGGTAAGATATAATATGATTTGCGGAGTGCTATGTATTCCTCGTCTACACTTCAAATGAATGTAAATGCGACACTTCCTTGCAAAGAAATAGCGTTTGCAGATGTCTCCGTATCGTAGCAATAGATTTCTAATGCTTCTTAAAACGCGATATCGCATCTCATTTCTATGTTTCATGGTAAGATATAATATGATTTGCGAAGTGTCATGTATTCCTCGTCTACACTTCAAATGAATGTAAATGCGACACTTCCTTGCTAGGAAATAGCGTCTGCAGATGTCTAGGTATCGTAGCGATAGAGTTCTAGTGCTTCTTAAAATGCCATATCGCATCTCATTTCTATGATTCATGGTAAGATATAATATGATTTGCGAAGTGTTATGCATTACTCGTATGCGATTCAAATGAATGTAAATGCGACACTTCCTTGCAAGGAAATAGCGTTTGCAGTTGTCTACGTATCGTAGCAATAGAGTTCTTATGATTCTTAAAACGCGATATCGCATCTCATTTCTATGTTTCATGGTAAGATATAATATGATTTGCGAAGTGTTATGTATTCCTCGTCTACACTTCAAATGAATGCACATGCGACACTTCCTTGCAAAGATATAGCGTTTGCAGATGTCTACGTATCGTAGCAATAGAGTTCAAATGCTTCTTAAAACGAGATATTGCATCTCATATCTATGTTTCATGATAAGATATAATATTCATTGCGAAGTGTTATGCATTCCTCGTCTACACTTCAAATGAATGTAAATGCGACACTTTCTTGCTAGGAAATAGCGTCTGCAGATGTCTACGTATCGTAGCGATAGAGTTCTAATGCTTCTTAAAACGCGATATCGCATCCCATTTCTATGTGTCATGGTAAGATATAATATGATTTGCGAAGTGTTATGTATTCCTCGTCTACACTTCAAATGAATGTAAATGCGACACTTTTTTGCAAGGAAATAGCGTTTGCAGATGTCTACGTATAGTAGCAGTGGAGTTCTTATGATACTTAAAACGCGATATCGCATCTCATTTTTATGTTTCGTGGTAAGATATAATATGATTTGCGAAGTGTTACCTACTCCTCGTCTACACTTCAAATGAATGTAAATGCGACACTTCCTTGCAAAGAAATAGCGTTTGCAGATGTCTCCGTATCGTAGCAATAGATTTCTAATGCTTCTTAAAACGCGATATCGCATCTCATTTCTATGTTTCATGGTAAGATATAATATGATTTGCGAAGTGTCATGTATTCCTCGTCTACACTTCAAATGAATGTAAATGCGACACTTCCTTGCTAGGAAATAGCGTCTGCAGATGTCTAGGTATCGTAGCGATAGAGTTCTAGTGCTTCTTAAAATGCCATATCGCATCTCATTTCTATGATTCATGGTAAGATATAATATGATTTGCGAAGTGTTATGCATTACTCGTATGCGATTCAAATGAATGTAAATGCGACACTTCCTTGCAAGGAAATAGCGTTTGCAGTTGTCTACGTATCGTAGCAATAGAGTTCTTATGATTCTTAAAACGCGATATCGCATCTCATTTCTATGTTTCATGGTAAGATATAATATGATTTGCGAAGTGTCATGTATTCCTCGTCTACACTTCAAATTAATGTAAATGCGACACTTCGTTTCTAGGAAATAGCGTCTGCAGGATTCTAGGTATCGTAGCAATAGTGTTCAAATGCTTCTAAAAACGAGATATTGCATCTCATATCTATGTTTCATGATAAGATATAATATTCATTGCGAAGAGTTATGCATTCCTCGTATACGATTCAAATCAATATAAATGCGCCACTTCCTTGCAAGGAAATAGCGTTTGCAGTTGTCTACGTATCGTAGCAATAGAGTTCTTATGATTCTTAAAACGCGATATCGCATTTCATTTCTATGTTTCATGGGAAGATATAATATGATTTGCGAAGTGTTATGTATTCCTCGTCTACACTTCAAATGAATGTAAATGCGACACTTCCTTGCTAGGAAATAGCGTCTGCAGATGTCTAGGTATCGTAGTGATAGAGTTCTAGTGCTTCTTAAAATGCGATATCGCATCTCATTTCTATGATTCATGGTAAGATATAATATGATTTGCGAAGTGTTATGCATTACTCGTATACGATTCAAATGAATGTAAATGCGACACTTCCTTGCAAGGAAATAGCGTTTGCAGTTGTCTACGTATCGTAGCAATAGAGTTCTTATGATTCTTAAAACGCGATATCGTATCCCTGTAACGTCAGGCGTACCGCCTGCCACCCTCCGGCGTCCACCTCATCATCCCCAGCATCCGTATCCGGAGCCCCTGCACACGGGCCACCCGCCGACTCGCCGTCCCTACAGAAGGAGACAAAGGTACGAGAGGGAAGAGGGATGCAGCATGCCGCGCCCACGCGCGATCTCCACACACGAGGGGGAGGACTTCACCCCGTATTACGAGGGCGAGGAGCTCTCCGACACATACTGGGTCGAATCCCCAGCGATCACGAAGCCCTATACGTACTTCTCGTACATGTGGGATTAGAATAAGCACACTACTCACCTATGTACATACACACCAACACACACCTAGATTTAAGTGAATATATGTATATATTTTATTCATGCACGGTTATGTTCCGTTGCACTCGCGCGCACACTCGACGCTCGCGGCTCACGCTTAACGCGGGCCGCGCCCCACTCCGAACGGCCGCCCCACCACGAGGGCCGAGCGGCCGCCCTACTCCGACCGTCCGCCCCACCGCGAGGGCCCAGCGACTCGCGCGCCGCGCGACCCGAGGAGGTCGCGGACGCGAGATCCGAGAGTCAGTTCGCGTCTCATCTCCGAACCGGAGAGTTGCTAACTCATCTCCGAACTGGAGAGTTCGCGTCTCATCTCCGAACCGGAGAGTTCCCAACTCATCTCCGAACTGGAGAGTTCCAATCTCATCTCCGAACTGGAGAGTTCTAATCCAGCATCCGAACGATGCACTCCCGATCCGAGCAATAGGCTCATTCGCAACGAGCAATTAGCTCTAATGCATTCGTCTCTATCCATACTCCCATAGCGGAGTCCATTCGATACTTATACTATTTCTAATTCTCATTGTAATCGTTAGTCAGTAACTTAGAACTTAGTCAAGTGTATTTAGTATAGTGATATCATAGAATATAGTTTATTTTTACCAGATTCAAAGTATTTTTATTCGAGTTCAAATACAATTCCTTAATTCTACTCCACGGGTACGCTCGCGATTATTCTATTTCTATATCTCATCTGCGATAGTCTTGAGGCTCGACGACTAGAGCGAACCAGCGCTTAGTTGCTCCATCCTCACTTCTACCGTGTACAGAATATCTTGCGCCCAGGTCGATCCCGGTAAGCTAGAGCGAACCAACGCTTAGCCGTGCCGTACTCAACCGAAGTTCAAGTATTCTCGACGAGCCTTGCACCTCCGACAAAGCGTACACGACGCGCGGGGAGGAGAGAGTTTATTCGTCGTCTCGCTCGGGAATACGTGGGTGATGCACCAGAATATTCAATTTCCTGCGTTCGAGTCCTGGTACCTGTGAAGGAGGTTTCCTTCGCCGCACGACCCGTACCTCCGTTCCAGCCGTACGCCGCCGCCATCCCGGTTGCGGATCCAAGGCGCTCCAGGTACCTAGAAAGAGAAATCAGACAGCGGAATCAAGCCTTCGCAAGGTAAGTTTAGTGTTAATTACTGTTTTATCGAGTCCGAAACGCCAACGAACCCGGTCCGGACGCAATTCGCGTTATTTTCGGGAACGGTTACGACTTTGTGCCACCGTTGCGAGCGCAACCGCACCTCGGGACGTGACACGAAAGTTATTTTTGGTGACAGCGGTGGGATAGCCACGCGTTTCCTCCGGAAATTCCGCCGAAAGGAACCGCGAAACTAGATATGGCAACCCGGACTCCGACAAAAACGCGCCAGCAGACACAGCGAGCCGCCGCGATGGCCGATTCTGAACGCGAAAAACGCACTAGCAGAACGCTCGACTTCCAAGACGCTATCTCCGAGCCTCTTCCTAGTACCGCGCAACAAAATACTTCCGCGAAAAATACGAAAACGACCGATCCTAGTAATGCCGCGTTGCTCCAGCAAATAGAAATTCTACGTCGTGAAATAGAATCTATCCGCAGAACGCCTGATTTAACGCGCGACGATACCGTTTCTCTGGATATTCCTCGGGGAAATCCGCTTTCCGGACATAATTCGAGCTCCGATTTTAATACAAATAGTTCGCAACACGACGAGCTATCGCTTAAGCAGGCCCTCGAAGCCGTGCCGACATTCGATGGTCAGAACATTCCAATTCTTCAGTTTACCCGAGCGTGTAAACGCGCTTATGAGCTTATCCCTAATGGGTGCGAGCGAACTTTCACACGCCTGCTTAAGGGAAAACTCAAGGGTCGTGCCTACGCCGCGCTAGAAGACGAGCCATGTTACACAATACTCGAATTAACGGACGTTCTTCGCAGCACTTTTTGCTCCGTAAAATCAGCTCATCATTATCGGGGTGAACTTGCTAATATATTTATGCGCGCGAACGAGCACATTCTAGATTACATCGGTCGAGTAAAAGATCTTAGAACCGCTATAATTGATTGCGAGAGGCTTGTTCGACGAGACACACCGGAATCGCTCGATGACGTAGACGCGCTCACCCTACAATGTTTTAAAGACGGTCTCATTCCGGAAATTCGAATGCAAATGACTATAAGTTCATTCGGTACATTGCGAGAAACGTTCGCTCGAGCGCGGGAGCTCTATCAAATGCACGAACGTGATTGCAACCGGCTAGGTAGATCGCGTGTCGCGCGACCAGAATCGCGCGAAAAACCAGCCGAAATTATTTGCCGAAAATGCAATAATATCGGACATTACGCGACCGAGTGTCGGCTCAGACCGCCATCGCCGTACCGACCGCAGGAATACTTGCGATCCAGGGACGTACCGCCTCCTACTCGAGGCCCCGCGTACGAACAACCAAGACAAATCGTAGCCAGGGACGCGCCCAAATTTTGTCGCTATTGCAAGACCCCGGGGCACGAAATAGGCGAGTGCCGCAAAAGGCAGTACAACAACGCGGTAAATAAAAATTCGGGAAACGACAATGGCCTCCGCACCCGCCGCGAGACAGGTGGCGAGGCCGCGCACCAAGTCCGTCCTCTCGCCGCGAACAACTCCAACGCGGAAATCGACGAAACGCCGCGATAAACATAACCGGAAAAACTAGCACGCCAAACGTAATTTTAAAATCCGATCTTCTAATTTCACCAACTCGCTTCATGGTGGACACTGGGGCGGAAATAAATATTATAAAACGTTCGGCTCTAAAAGCATCCGCGCGAATCGATAAGTCCGAGATCGTCATAATAACAGGGGTAACCGATGGCAAAACCGCAACCTTAGGGACGGTGAATCTTGTCATTTTCGGTCGCGTCGTTCCTTTTAATGTGGTCGAGGATGATTTTCCCCTTAAACCAAGCGGGATCCTCGGCTCCGGGTTCTGTATGGACGCAGAAATCTCTTTTCCAAATAAAATAATCAAATGGAATGGTAAGAGAATTCCTTTCGAAGACGATATCGAAGCACTCGAGGAACCGTCACCGGACTCGAAAATAAAGCCTCTCCTATCGCCGAAACGTAAACAAGCGCCGCGCACGGAATCTATTCCCCCTCCGCCGCCGCGCCCGCCGCGTAAATCATCGCCTCCGCTGAAACGCGATGCAGCAACGAAATCGAAGCTTCGAACGCAAGACAAAGCAGCTTCTCCGAAGTTAGGAGACCGTATCTCCATTCCACCGAGATCAAATATCGGTATCAAGGTCCGCGTAGTTAATTCGAACCTCGCGGAAGGTATAATTCCTCGTATCGATCTTGCGCCGGGTATATTTTTCGGAAACGCTCTCGTCAGAGTAATTCGGGGCAAAGCGGTAACTCGAATAATTAATTCATCCGACCGCGCCGTCGAAATCGCGTTACCAGAAATCGTACTTGAGCCCGCGCAAATCATGACTCCCCTCCATAAGGAGGAAAGTCCATCGCTCTATCCGATTTTTTCTAAATCCAACGTATCCGCCGTACCGATCGGCTCATCCCAAAAAGGGAAAACTTCTATTTCTTTCTCGAGTCAGACACCATATTCGACACTCGAAACTCCTCCTTCGCGTTGCAAAATCGCGAATGTTCAACAGATCTCCTATGCTCAGGCGGTTAAAAATAATATACAACAGGCGCCGTTGAAACAAACATCGAAATCCGCCAATCCTTCGAAATCTCGCCTAGACCGAATTCTTAGTCTCCTCCGTCTCGACCACCTCAACGCAGAGGAAAGAGAGCACGTCGTCCGTCTCGTTCAAAGCACGCAGGAGCTTTTTCACATTGAGGGGGATAAATTAGGGCATACGTCAGCAACCACGCACAAGATTCCAACCGTCGACGACCGCCCCGTCAATGTGAAACAATACCGTTTCCCACCAGCTCATAAGGAGGAGATTCGACGACAAGTCGACAAATTTTTACAAAATGGTGTCATCTCTCCGTCAAAATCACCATATAATTCGCCATTGTGGGTTGTCCCAAAGAAACCGGACTCCTTGGGCAACAAGCAATGGCGCGTCGTCATCGACTACCGCGCACTCAATGAGAAATCTGTCGCCGATGCCTATCCTCTCCCTTGCATTACCGAGATACTTGATCAGCTCGGGAGCGCGAAGTATTTTAGTACATTCGATCTCGCGAGCGGATTTCACCAGATCCCAATGGAGCCCGCCGATGCTCCCAAAACCGCTTTTTCGACGCCTCACGGGCATTATGAATTTAAAAGAATGCCATTCGGATTAAAAAATGCGCCAGCGACGTTCCAACGACTTATGGACAATGTCCTGTCCGGTCTCCAGGGGAACGAAATTTTCGTCTATTTGGACGACATTGTTATCTACGCTAGCTCTCTTCAAGAACATCGACTTAAAATCGATAAATTAACTCAACGGCTCAAAGAAGCTAATTTAGTATTGCAGCCGGATAAGTGCGAATTCTTGAGGAGAGAAGTAAGCTATTTGGGTCATATTATCAGTGAGCACGGTGTAAAACCTGACCCTGCGAAAATTAGCGCCGTCAAAAATTTTCCGCGCCCGCGCAACGCGAAACAGATCAAACAATTCCTCGGGCTCGCGGGATACTACAGGCGGTTCATCGCAAATTTTTCTAATATTGCTAAGCCACTTACAAATTTGTTAAAAAAAGACGCGCCCTTTGTATGGCGTAACGAGCAAGAGAATTCATTCGTCAAACTCCGAGATTGCCTATGCGAAGCGCCTATCTTGCAGTACCCCAACTTCAAACAACCATTCGTGATAACGACCGACGCGTCCGCCGAAGCTATTGGTGCTATCTTGAGTCAAGGACCAATAGGCCGCGACTTGCCAATCGCGTACACGTCGCGACTGTTAAACGCTGCGGAGAAAAACTACTCCACGATCGAGAAGGAGTGTCTGGCGATTGTCTACGCCGTCCATTACTTTCGTCCATACATATACGGTAATCAATTCAAACTCGTTACCGACCATCGACCGTTAGTGTGGATGAATTCGGTCAAGGACCCGTCAAGTAGACTCGTACGGTGGAGGCTTAAGTTAGCGGAATTTGACTACGAGATGGTCTATAAAAGTGGAAAAACGAACCTTAATGCGGACGCATTGTCGCGGAATCCCGCTCAAATTTTTCCGCTCTCGTATTCAGAAAACTCGGAGGACGACATCTTCGATGTGCCTCCGGAAACCCGTAAAAAGTATACCACACTAGCGCCTCCTCCTACTCCGGTAACATCAGAACCTGAATTACCGACTCCAGGCACGTCCTTCCGTACCAACACAGCACCACCTCCGCAAGTCGCCAGCGACAGCACCGACTTTTATACTCCTGCTCCAAATGAATTTTTCCGACGCGAACCTCTGTTTAATTTCAGCCGTGACGCATTATCAACGCGACGAGACAATGTAGTTGTCTTCGTCACGCAATCTGGGCACCCCTATGACACGGGCGCCAAAGATCTAGCGAACGCTGAAAAATTCCTCCTAAACAAAAATCACGTCCTTACCAAAGCCAAAGTCATAAAAATCGGAAACGAATTCCAAATCCAGCTTCCAATCATCGAACATTCCACCAGATCAATCAATTTCCAGACCGTAATAGAAACATTCAGATCCTTGTGCGACGTTGTAAATGAATTACAATTACAAACATTTAGTATCGCACAAACCTATCTAGACTCCGTATCCTGGTCCCGAATCCAGAAAATCCTTCAGGACCTGTTTTATGAAACAACTGTCCAGATTACGGTCTGCCAGGGCCTCATTAAAACCCCTTCGGTCGAAGAGCGACTGAAAATAATAAGAGAAAACCACGACTCCCCTGTGGGAGGTCACAAAGGGGTTAATAAAACTTATTCTCGCATCAGACAACAATACTTTTGGCCAAACATGAAAACACAAATACAAGAATATATTGGCAAATGTAAAAGTTGTCAGACAGAGAAACTGGTCCGGGTAAAGACCAGACAGCCTCTCACTTTAACCGACACCCCTGGCAGGGCATTCGATAAGATTTCAATGGACGTAATGGGTCCTCTTCCCGAAACTTCCGACGGTTATACAAGTATCCTCACGATCCAAGATCTCCTCACTAAATACTCAGTCGCAGTTCCTCTCAAAACCACCACCGCAGTAGACATTGCCGAAGCCTTAATAAAAGAATTCATTTGTAAGTACGGATGCCCGAAAGGCATACTCACGGACCAAGGTTCGAACTTTATAAATAGCTTGATTAAAGCCATAGCAATCAAATTCCGTATTAAGCAATACAAGTCCACTGCGTTCCATCCACAAACAAACGGGTCCGTTGAACGATCTCACCACGTCCTGGCCGAATATCTGAAGCATTACATAGAGTCGAGTAACGATTGGGTGAATTGGTTACCGTATGCAATGTTTTCATACAACACCAGTGTGCACGAGGGTACATTATACACCCCACACGAACTAGTGTTCGGCAGGATAGCTAGGACGCCGTCAGCCACTCCTTTTCAGGACAGCTCTGATAACGAAACTTATAGCGACTATCTTATACAACTTCAGGAGAAAATCTCGAAATCTCAGGATTTGGCTAAAGCCAATCTAGACAATGCGAAACGCCGTTCTAAATATTATTATGACCGAAATCTCAATGTCCAAAACTTCGAGGTAGGCCAATGGGTCTATCTTTTAAAAGAGCCGAACAAACATAAGTTCCAGGCACAATACTCTGGACCGTACCGTATCCTCGAAATTTTGGGCAACTGTAATGTTAAGCTGAATGTAAAAGGGCGCCATAAAATTGTTCATACGAACAAAATCAAAATTTGTAAACGAATGCATAGTATGCAGAGTGTGGATGCTAGTGAAAGAAAAGTGCGAAAAACTGAAAATGAAGTCAGTGAGAGCAGTGACATTCAAACGAACGCTGAAAGTGAAAGCGACGAAAGTGCCTGCAATCCGAAGGAAGCCCGCAGTCACGGTCCAATCTCCAAACGTTATCGCCAGGATCAACCAGGCGAAAAACCTCAGATTCCGCAGCATCCAGCCGACAGGACCAAGAGAAGGATCCAGCATCCCGAAATCTACCCAACAGACAAGAGATCTCGGCATGGCCGAGATTCTTTTTCCAAGGGGGGTGGTGTAACGTCAGGCGTACCGCCTGCCACCCTCCGGCGTCCACCTCATCATCCCCAGCATCCGTATCCGGAGCCCCTGCACACGGGCCACCCGCCGACTCGCCGTCCCTACAGAAGGAGACAAAGGTACGAGAGGGAAGAGGGATGCAGCATGCCGCGCCCACGCGCGATCTCCACACACGAGGGGGAGGACTTCACCCCGTATTACGAGGGCGAGGAGCTCTCCGACACATACTGGGTCGAATCCCCAGCGATCACGAAGCCCTATACGTACTTCTCGTACATGTGGGATTAGAATAAGCACACTACTCACCTATGTACATACACACCAACACACACCTAGATTTAAGTGAATATATGTATATATTTTATTCATGCACGGTTATGTTCCGTTGCACTCGCGCGCACACTCGACGCTCGCGGCTCACGCTTAACGCGGGCCGCGCCCCACTCCGAACGGCCGCCCCACCACGAGGGCCGAGCGGCCGCCCTACTCCGACCGTCCGCCCCACCGCGAGGGCCCAGCGACTCGCGCGCCGCGCGACCCGAGGAGGTCGCGGACGCGAGATCCGAGAGTCAGTTCGCGTCTCATCTCCGAACCGGAGAGTTGCTAACTCATCTCCGAACTGGAGAGTTCGCGTCTCATCTCCGAACCGGAGAGTTCCCAACTCATCTCCGAACTGGAGAGTTCCAATCTCATCTCCGAACTGGAGAGTTCTAATCCAGCATCCGAACGATGCACTCCCGATCCGAGCAATAGGCTCATTCGCAACGAGCAATTAGCTCTAATGCATTCGTCTCTATCCATACTCCCATAGCGGAGTCCATTCGATACTTATACTATTTCTAATTCTCATTGTAATCGTTAGTCAGTAACTTAGAACTTAGTCAAGTGTATTTAGTATAGTGATATCATAGAATATAGTTTATTTTTACCAGATTCAAAGTATTTTTATTCGAGTTCAAATACAATTCCTTAATTCTACTCCACGGGTACGCTCGCGATTATTCTATTTCTATATCTCATCTGCGATAGTCTTGAGGCTCGACGACTAGAGCGAACCAGCGCTTAGTTGCTCCATCCTCACTTCTACCGTGTACAGAATATCTTGCGCCCAGGTCGATCCCGGTAAGCTAGAGCGAACCAACGCTTAGCCGTGCCGTACTCAACCGAAGTTCAAGTATTCTCGACGAGCCTTGCACCTCCGACAAAGCGTACACGACGCGCGGGGAGGAGAGAGTTTATTCGTCGTCTCGCTCGGGAATACGTGGGTGATGCACCAGAATATTCAATTTCCTGCGTTCGAGTCCTGGTACCTGTGAAGGAGGTTTCCTTCGCCGCACGACCCGTACCTCCGTTCCAGCCGTACGCCGCCGCCATCCCGGTTGCGGATCCAAGGCGCTCCAGGTACCTAGAAAGAGAAATCAGACAGCGGAATCAAGCCTTCGCAAGGTAAGTTTAGTGTTAATTACTGTTTTATCGAGTCCGAAACGCCAACGAACCCGGTCCGGACGCAATTCGCGTTATTTTCGGGAACGGTTACGACTTTGTGCCACCGTTGCGAGCGCAACCGCACCTCGGGACGTGACATCCCATTTCTATGTTTCATGCTAAGATATAATATGATTTGCGAAGTGTTATGTATTCCTCGTCTACACTTCAAATGAATGTAAATGCGACACTTCCTTGCTAGGAAATAGCGTCTGCAGATGTCTAGGTATCGTAGCAATAGAGTTCTTATGATTCTTAAAACGCGATATCGCATTTCATTTCTCTGTTTCATGGTAAGATATAATATGATTTGCGAAGTGTTATGTATTCCTCGTCTACACTTCAAATGAATGCACATGCGACACTTCCTTGCAAAGATATAGCGTTTGCAGATGTCTACGTATCGTAGCAATAGATTTCTAATGCTTCTTAAAACGCGATATCGCATCTCATTTCTATGTTTCATGGTAAGATATAATATGATTTGCGAAGTGTCATGTATTCCTCGTCTACACTTCAATATAATGTAAATGCGACACTTCGTTGCAAAGAAATAGTGCTGCAGATGTCTACGTATCGTAGCAATAGATTTCTAATGCTTCTTAAAACGCGATATCGCATCTCATATCTATGTTTCATGATAAGATATAATATACATTGCGAAGTGTTATGCATTCCTCGTATACGATTCAAATGAATGTAAATGCGACACTTCCTTGCAAGGAAATAGCGTTTCCAGTTGTCTACGTATCGTAGCAATAGAGTTCTTATGATTCTTAAAACGCGATATCGCATCTCATTTTTATGTTTCATGGTAAGATATAATATGATTTGCGAAGTGGTACGTATTCCTCGTCTACACTTCAAATGAATGTAAATGCGACACTTCCTTGCAAAGAAATAGCGTTTGCAGATGTCTACGTATCGTAGCAATAGATTTCTAATGCTTCTTAAAACGCGATATCGCATCTCATATCTATGTTTCATGATAAGATATAATATACATTGCGAAGTGTTATGCATTCCTCGTATACGATTCAAATGA
Organism: Xylocopa sonorina; assembly: GCF_050948175.1. Lineage (NCBI taxonomy): Eukaryota > Metazoa > Arthropoda > Insecta > Hymenoptera > Apidae > Xylocopa > Xylocopa sonorina. Next base: position 809,805 of record NC_135198.1, read on the forward strand.
ATGTAAATGCGACACTTCCTTGCAAGGAAATAGCGTTTGCAGTTGTCTACGTATCGTAGCAATAGAGTTCTTATGATTCTTAAAACGCGATATCGCATCTCATTTCTATGTTTCATGGTAAGATATAATATGATTTGCGAAGTGTTATGTATTCCTCGTATACACTTCAAATGAATGTGAATGCGACACTTCCTCGCTAGGAAATAGCGTTTTCAGATGTCTACGCATCGTAACAATAGTGTTCCTATGATTCTTAAAACGCGATATCGTATCTCATTTCTATGTTTCATGGTAAGATATAATATGATTTGCGAAGTGTTATGTATTCCTCGTCTACACTTCAAATGAATGTAAATGCGACACTTCCTTGCTAGGAAATAGCGTCTGCAGATGTCTAGGTATCGTAGCGATAGAGTTCTAATGCTTCTTAAAACGCGATATCGCATCTCATTTCTATGTATCATGGTAAGATATAATATGATTTGCGAAGTGTTATGTATTCCTCGTCTACACTTCAAATGAATGTAAATGCGACACTTCCTTGCAAGGAAATAGCGTTTGCAGATGTCTACGTATAGTAGCAGTGGAGTTCTTATGATACTTAAAACGCGATATCGTATCTCATTTCTATGTTTCATGGTAAGATATAATATGATTTGCGAAGTGTTATGTATTCCTCGTCTACACTTCAAATGAATGTAAATGCGACACTTCCTTGCTAGGAAATAGCGTCTGCAGATGTCTAGGTATCGTAGCGATAGAGTTCTAATGCTTCTTAAAACGCGATATCGCATCTCATTTCTATGTATCATGGTAAGATATAATATGATTTGCGAAGTGTTATGTATTCCTCGTCTACACTTCAAATGAATGTAAATGCGACACTTCCTTGCAAGGAAATAGCGTTTGCAGATGTCTACGTATAGTAGCAGTGGAGTTCTTATGATACTTAAAACGCGATATCGCATCTCATTTCTATGTTTCATGGTAAGATATAATATGATTTGCGAAGTGTCATGTATTCCTTGTCTACACTTCAAATGAATGTAAATGCGACACTTCCTTGCTAGGAAATAGCGTCTGCAGATGTCTAGGTATCGTAGCAATAGAGTTCAAATGCTTCTTAAAACGAGATATTGCATCTCATATCTATGTTTCATGATAAGATATAATATTCATTGCGAAGTGTTATGCATTCCTCGTCTACACTTCAAATGAATGTAAATGCGACACTTTCTTGCTAGGAAATAGCGTCTGCAGATGTCTACGTATCGTAGCGATAGAGTTCTAATGCTTCTTAAAACGCGATATCGCATCCCATTTCTATGTGTCATGGTAAGATATAATATGATTTGCGAAGTGTTATGTATTCCTCGTCTACACTTCAAATGAATGTAAATGCGACACTTTTTTGCAAGGAAATAGCGTTTGCAGATGTCTACGTATAGTAGCAGTGGAGTTCTTATGATACTTAAAACGCGATATCGCATCTCATTTTTATGTTTCGTGGTAAGATATAATATGATTTGCGAAGTGTTACCTACTCCTCGTCTACACTTCAAATGAATGTAAATGCGACACTTCCTTGCAAAGAAATAGCGTTTGCAGATGTCTCCGTATCGTAGCAATAGATTTCTAATGCTTCTTAAAACGCGATATCGCATCTCATTTCTATGTTTCATGGTAAGATATAATATGATTTGCGAAGTGTCATGTATTCCTCGTCTACACTTCAAATGAATGTAAATGCGACACTTCCTTGCTAGGAAATAGCGTCTGCAGATGTCTAGGTATCGTAGCGATAGAGTTCTAGTGCTTCTTAAAATGCCATATCGCATCTCATTTCTATGATTCATGGTAAGATATAATATGATTTGCGAAGTGTTATGCATTACTCGTATGCGATTCAAATGAATGTAAATGCGACACTTCCTTGCAAGGAAATAGCGTTTGCAGTTGTCTACGTATCGTAGCAATAGAGTTCTTATGATTCTTAAAACGCGATATCGCATCTCATTTCTATGTTTCATGGTAAGATATAATATGATTTGCGAAGTGTCATGTATTCCTCGTCTACACTTCAAATTAATGTAAATGCGACACTTCGTTTCTAGGAAATAGCGTCTGCAGGATTCTAGGTATCGTAGCAATAGTGTTCAAATGCTTCTAAAAACGAGATATTGCATCTCATATCTATGTTTCATGATAAGATATAATATTCATTGCGAAGAGTTATGCATTCCTCGTATACGATTCAAATCAATATAAATGCGCCACTTCCTTGCAAGGAAATAGCGTTTGCAGTTGTCTACGTATCGTAGCAATAGAGTTCTTATGATTCTTAAAACGCGATATCGCATTTCATTTCTATGTTTCATGGGAAGATATAATATGATTTGCGAAGTGTTATGTATTCCTCGTCTACACTTCAAATGAATGTAAATGCGACACTTCCTTGCTAGGAAATAGCGTCTGCAGATGTCTAGGTATCGTAGTGATAGAGTTCTAGTGCTTCTTAAAATGCGATATCGCATCTCATTTCTATGATTCATGGTAAGATATAATATGATTTGCGAAGTGTTATGCATTACTCGTATACGATTCAAATGAATGTAAATGCGACACTTCCTTGCAAGGAAATAGCGTTTGCAGTTGTCTACGTATCGTAGCAATAGAGTTCTTATGATTCTTAAAACGCGATATCGCATCTCATTTCTATGTTTCATGGTAAGATGAATATGATTTGCGAAGTGTTATGTATTCCTCGTCTACACTTCAAATGAATGTGAATGCGACACTTCCTCACTAGGAAATAGCGTTTTCAGATGTCTACGTATCGTAGCAATAGTGTTCCTATGATTCTTAAAACGCGATATCGTATCCCATTTCTATGTTTCATGCTAAGATATAATATGATTTGCGAAGTGTCATGTATTCCTCGTCTACACTTCAAATGAATGTAAATGCGACACTTCCTTGCTAGGAAATAGCGTCTGCAGATGTGTAGGTATCGTAGCGATAGAGTTCTAGTGCTTCTTAAAATGCCATATCGCATCTCATTTCTATGATTCATGGTAAGATATAATATGATTTGCGAAGTGTTATGCATTACTCGTATGCGATTCAAATGAATGTAAATGCGACACTTCCTTGCAAGGAAATAGCGTTTGCAGTTGTCTACGCATCGTAGCAATAGAGTTCTTATGATTCTTAAAACGCGATATCGCATCTCATTTCTATGTTTCATGGTAAGATATAATATGATTTGCGAAGTGTCATGTATTCCTCGTCTACACTTCAAATTAATGTAAATGCGACACTTCGTTTCTAGGAAATAGCGTCTGCAGGATTCTAGGTATCGTAGCAATAGTGTTCAAATGCTTCTAAAAACGAGATATTGCATCTCATATCTATGTTTCATGATAAGATATAATATTCATTGCGAAGAGTTATGCATTCCTCGTATACGATTCAAATCAATATAAATGCGCCACTTCCTTGCAAGGAAATAGCGTTTGCAGTTGTCTACGTATCGTAGCAATAGAGTTCTTATGATTCTTAAAACGCGATATCGCATTTCATTTCTATGTTTCATGGGAAGATATAATATGATTTGCGAAGTGTTATGTATTCCTCGTCTACACTTCAAATGAATGTAAATGCGACACTTCCTTGCTAGGAAATAGCGTCTGCAGATGTCTAGGTATCGTAGTGATAGAGTTCTAGTGCTTCTTAAAATGCGATATCGCATCTCATTTCTATGATTCATGGTAAGATATAATATGATTTGCGAAGTGTTATGCATTACTCGTATACGATTCAAATGAATGTAAATGCGACACTTCCTTGCAAGGAAATAGCGTTTGCAGTTGTCTACGTATCGTAGCAATAGAGTTCTTATGATTCTTAAAACGCGATATCGCATCTCATTTCTATGTTTCATGGTAAGATGAATATGATTTGCGAAGTGTTATGTATTCCTCGTCTACACTTCAAATGAATGTGAATGCGACACTTCCTCACTAGGAAATAGCGTTTTCAGATGTCTACGTATCGTAGCAATAGTGTTCCTATGATTCTTAAAACGCGATATCGTATCCCATTTCTATGTTTCATGCTAAGATATAATATGATTTGCGAAGTGTCATGTATTCCTCGTCTACACTTCAAATGAATGTAAATGCGACACTTCCTTGCTAGGAAATAGCGTCTGCAGATGTGTAGGTATCGTAGCGATAGAGTTCTAGTGCTTCTTAAAATGCCATATCGCATCTCATTTCTATGATTCATGGTAAGATATAATATGATTTGCGAAGTGTTATGCATTACTCGTATGCGATTCAAATGAATGTAAATGCGACACTTCCTTGCAAGGAAATAGCGTTTGCAGTTGTCTACGCATCGTAGCAATAGAGTTCTTATGATTCTTAAAACGCGATATCGCATCTCATTTCTATGTTTCATGGTAAGATATAATATGATTTGCGAAGTGTCATGTATTCCTCGTCTACACTTCAAATTAATGTAAATGCGACACTTCGTTTCTAGGAAATAGCGTCTGCAGGATTCTAGGTATCGTAGCAATAGTGTTCAAATGCTTCTAAAAACGAGATATTGCATCTCATATCTATGTTTCATGATAAGATATAATATTCATTGCGAAGAGTTATGCATTCCTCGTATACGATTCAAATCAATGTAAATGCGCCACTTCCTTGCAAGGAAATAGCGTTTGCAGTTGTCTACGTATCGTAGCAATAGAGTTCTTATGATTCTTAAAACGCGATATCGCATTTCATTTCTATGTTTCATGGGAAGATATAATATGATTTGCGAAGTGTTATGTATTCCTCGTCTACACTTCAAATGAATGTAAATGCGACACTTCCTTGCTAGGAAATAGCGTCTGCAGATGTCTAGGTATCGTAGCGATAGAGTTCTAGTGCTTCTTAAAATGCGATATCGCATCTCATTTCTATGATTCATGGTAAGATATAATATGATTTGCGAAGTGTTATGCATTACTCGTATACGATTCAAATGAATGTAAATGCGACACTTCCTTGCAAGGAAATAGCGTTTGCAGTTGTCTACGTATCGTAGCAATAGAGTTCTTATGATTCTTAAAACGCGATATCGCATCTCATTTCTATGTTTCATGGTAAGATGAATATGATTTGCGAAGTGTTATGTATTCCTCGTCTACACTTCAAATGAATGTGAATGCGACACTTCCTCACTAGGAAATAGCGTTTTCAGATGTCTACGTATCGTAGCAATAGTGTTCCTATGATTCTTAAAACGCGATATCGTATCCCATTTCTATGTTTCATGCTAAGATATAATATGATTTGCGAAGTGTTATGTATTCCTCGTCTACACTTCAAATGAATGTAAATGCGACACTTCCTTGCTAGGAAATAGCGTCTGCAGATGTCTAGGTATCGTAGCAATAGAGTTCTTATGATTCTTAAAACGCGATATCGCATTTCATTTCTCTGTTTCATGGTAAGATATAATATGATTTGCGAAGTGTTATGTATTCCTCGTCTACACTTCAAATGAATGCACATGCGACACTTCCTTGCAAAGATATAGCGTTTGCAGATGTCTACGTATCGTAGCAATAGATTTCTAATGCTTCTTAAAACGCGATATCGCATCTCATTTCTATGTTTCATGGTAAGATATAATATGATTTGCGAAGTGTCATGTATTCCTCGTCTACACTTCAATATAATGTAAATGCGACACTTCGTTGCAAAGAAATAGTGCTGCAGATGTCTACGTATCGTAGCAATAGATTTCTAATGCTTCTTAAAACGCGATATCGCATCTCATATCTATGTTTCATGATAAGATATAATATACATTGCGAAGTGTTATGCATTCCTCGTATACGATTCAAATGAATGTAAATGCGACACTTCCTTGCAAGGAAATAGCGTTTCCAGTTGTCTACGTATCGTAGCAATAGAGTTCTTATGATTCTTAAAACGCGATATCGCATCTCATTTTTATGTTTCATGGTAAGATATAATATGATTTGCGAAGTGGTACGTATTCCTCGTCTACACTTCAAATGAATGTAAATGCGACACTTCCTTGCAAAGAAATAGCGTTTGCAGATGTCTACGTATCGTAGCAATAGATTTCTAATGCTTCTTAAAACGCGATATCGCATCTCATATCTATGTTTCATGATAAGATATAATATACATTGCGAAGTGTTATGCATTCCTCGTATACGATTCAAATGAATGTAAATGCGACACTTCCTTGCAAGGAAATAGCGTTTGCAGTTGTCTACGTATCGTAGCAATAGAGTTCTTATGATTCTTAAAACGCGATATCGCATCTCATTTCTATGTTTCATGGTAAGATATAATATGATTTGCGAAGTGTTATGTATTCCTCGTATACACTTCAAATGAATGTGAATGCGACACTTCCTCGCTAGGAAATAGCGTTTTCAGATGTCTACGCATCGTAACAATAGTGTTCCTATGATTCTTAAAACGCGATATCGTATCTCATTTCTATGTTTCATGGTAAGATATAATATGATTTGCGAAGTGTTATGTATTCCTCGTCTACACTTCAAATGAATGTAAATGCGACACTTCCTTGCTAGGAAATAGCGTCTGCAGATGTCTAGGTATCGTAGCGATAGAGTTCTAATGCTTCTTAAAACGCGATATCGCATCTCATTTCTATGTATCATGGTAAGATATAATATGATTTGCGAAGTGTTATGTATTCCTCGTCTACACTTCAAATGAATGTAAATGCGACACTTCCTTGCAAGGAAATAGCGTTTGCAGATGTCTACGTATAGTAGCAGTGGAGTTCTTATGATACTTAAAACGCGATATCGCATCTCATTTCTATGTTTCATGGTAAGATATAATATGATTTGCGAAGTGTCATGTATTCCTTGTCTACACTTCAAATGAATGTAAATGCGACACTTCCTTGCTAGGAAATAGCGTCTGCAGATGTCTAGGTATCGTAGCAATAGAGTTCAAATGCTTCTTAAAACGAGATATTGCATCTCATATCTATGTTTCATGATAAGATATAATATTCATTGCGAAGTGTTATGCATTCCTCGTCTACACTTCAAATGAATGTAAATGCGACACTTTCTTGCTAGGAAATAGCGTCTGCAGATGTCTAGGTATCGTAGCGATAGAGTTCTAATGCTTCTTAAAACGCGATATCGCATCCCATTTCTATGTGTCATGGTAAGATATAATATGATTTGCGAAGTGTTATGTATTCCTCGTCTACACTTCAAATGAATGTAAATGCGACACTTCCTTGCAAGGAAATAGCGTTTGCAGATGTCTACGTATAGTAGCAGTGGAGTTCTTATGATACTTAAAACGCGATATCGCATCTCATTTCTATGTATCATGGTAAGATATAATATGATTTTCGAAGTGTCATGTATTCCTCGTCTACACTTCAAACGAATGTAAATGCGACACTTCCTTGCAAGGAAATAGCGTTTGCAGATTTCTACGTATCGTAGCAATAGAGTTCCTATGATTCTTAAAACGCGATATCGCATCTCATTTCTATGTTTCATGGTAAGATATAATATGATTTGCGAAGTGTTATGTATTCCTCGTCTATGCTTCAAATGAATGTAAATGCGACACTTCCTTGCAAGGAAATAGCGTTTGCAGATGTCTACGTATAGTAGCAGTGGAGTTCTTATGATACTTAAAACGCGATATCGCATCTCATTTTTATGTTTCATGATGAGATATAATATTCATTGCGAAGAGTTATGCATTCCTCGTATACGATTCAAATCAATGTAAATGCGCCACTTCCTTGCAAGGAAATAGCGTTTGCAGTTGTCTACGTATCGTAGCAATAGAGTTCTTATGATTCTTAAAACGCGATATCGCAACTCATTTCTATGTTTCATGGGAAGATATAATATGATTTGCGAAGTGTTATGTATTCCTCGTCTACACTTCAAATGAATGTAAATGCGACACTTCCTTGCAAGGAAATAGCGTTTGCAGATGTCTACCTATCGTAGCAATAGAGTTCTTATGATTCTTAAAACGCGATATCGCATCTCATTTCTATGTTTCATGGTAAGATATAATATGTTTTGCGAAGTGTTACGTATTCCTCGTCTACACTTCAAATGAATGTAAATGCGACACTTCCTTGCAAAGAAATAGCGTTTCCAGTTGTCTACGTATCGTAGCAATAGAGTTCTTATGATTCTTAAAACGCGATATCGCATCTCATTTTTATGTTTCATGGTAAGATATAATATGATTTGCGAAGTGGTACGTATTCCTCGTCTACACTTCAAATGAATGTAAATGCGACACTTCCTTGCAAAGAAATAGCGTTTGCAGATGTCTACGTATCGTAGCAATAGATTTCTAATGCTTCTTAAAACGCGATATCGCATCTCATATCTATGTTTCATGATAAGATATAATATACATTGCGAAGTGTTATGCATTCCTCGTATACGATTCAAATGAATGTAAATGCGACACTTCCTTGCAAGGAAATAGCGTTTGCAGTTGTCTACGTATCGTAGCAATAGAGTTCTTATGATTCTTAAAACGCGATATCGCATCTCATTTCTATGTTTCATGGTAAGATATAATATGATTTGCGAAGTGTTATGTATTCCTCGTATACACTTCAAATGAATGTGAATGCGACACTTCCTCGCTAGGAAATAGCGTTTTCAGATGTCTACGTATCGTAACAATAGTGTTCCTATGATTCTTAAAACGCGATATCGTATCTCATTTCTATGTTTCATGGTAAGATATAATATGATTTGCGAAGTGTTATGTATTCCTCGTCTACACTTCAAATGAATGTAAATGCGACACTTCCTTGCTAGGAAATAGCGTCTGCAGATGTCTAGGTATCGTAGCGATAGAGTTCTAATGCTTCTTAAAACGCAATATCGCATCTCATTTCCATGTATCATGGTAAGATATAATATGATTTGCGAAGTGTTATGTATTCCTCGTCTACACTTCAAATGAATGTAAATGCGACACTTCCTTGCAAGGAAATAGCGTTTGCAGATGTCTACGTATAGTAGCAGTGGAGTTCTTATGATACTTAAAACGCGATATCGCATCTCATTTCTATGTTTCATGATAAGATATAATATTCATTGCGAAGTCTTATGCATTCCTCGTCTACACTTCAAATGAATGTAAATGCGACACTTTCTTGCTAGGAAATAGCGTCTGGAGATGTGTAGGTATCGTAGCGATAGAGATCTAATGCTTCTTAAAACGCGATATCGCATCCCATTTCTATGTGTCATGGTAAGATATAATATGATTTGCGAAGTGTTATGTATTCCTCGTCTACACTTCAATGATTGTAAATGTGACACTTCCTTGCTAGGAAATAGCGCCTGCAGATGTCTAGGTATCGTAGCGATAGAGTTCTAATGCTTCTTAAAACGCGATATCGCATCTCATTTCTATGTATCATGGTAAGATATAATATGATTTTCGAAGTGTTATGTATTCCTCGCCTACACTTCAAATGAATGTAAATGCGACACTTCCGTGCAAGGAAATAGCGTATGCAGATGTCTACCTATCGTAGCAATAGAGTTCTTATGATTCTTAAAACGCGATATCGCATCTCATTTCTATGTTTCATGGTAAGATATAATATGATTTGCGAAGTGTTATGTATTCCTCGTCTACACTTCAAATGAATGTAAATGTGACACTTCCTTGCTAGGAAATAGCGTCTGCAGATGTCTAGGTATCGTAGCGATAGAGTTCTAATGCTTCTCAACACACAATATCGCATCTCATTTCTATGTTTCATGGTAAGATATAATATGATTTGCGAAGTGTTATGTATTCCTCGTCTACACTTCAAAGGAATGTAAATGCGACACTTCCTTGCTAGGAAATAGCATCTGCAGATGTCTACATATCGTTGCAACAGAGTTCGTATGATTCTTAAAACGCGATATCGCACCTCATTTCTATGTTTCATGGTAAGATATAATATGATTTGCGAAGTGCTATGTATTCCTCGTCTACACTTCAAAGGAATGTGAATGCGACACTTCCTCGCTAGGAAATAGCGATTGCAGATGTCTACGTATCGTAGCAATAGATTTTTAATGCTCCTTCAAACGCGATATCGCATCTCATTTCTATGTTTCATGGGAAGATATAATATGATTTGCGAAGTGTTATGTATTCCTTGTCTACACTTCAAATGAATGTGAATGCGACACTACCTCGCTAGGAAATAGCGTCCGCAGATGTCTACGTATAGTAGCAGTGGAGTTCTTATGATACTTAAAACGCGTTATCGCATCTCATTTCTATGTTTCATGGTAAGATATAATATGATTTGCGAAGTGTCATGTATTCCTCGTCTACACTTCAAATGAATGTAAATGCGACACTTCCTTGCAAAGAAATAGCGTTTGCAGATTTCTAGGTATCGTAGCAATAGAGTTCAAATGCTTCTTAAAACGAGATATTGCATCTCATATCTATGTTTCATGATGAGATATAATATTCATTGCGAAGTGTTATGCATTCCGCGTCTACGATTCAAATGAATGTAAATGCGACACTTCCTTGCATGGAAAGAGCGTTTGCAGATGTCTACGTATCGTAGCAATAGAGTTCTTATGATTCTTAAAACGCGATATCGCATCTCATTTCTATGTTTTGTGGTAAGATATAATATGATTTGCGAAGTGTTACCTACTCCTCGTCTACACTTCAAATTAATGTAAATGCGGCACTTCATTGAAAGGAAATAGCGTCTGCAGATGTCTAGGTATCGTAGCAATAGAGTTCTAATGCTTCTTAAAACGCGATATCGCATCTCATTTCTAATTTTCATGGTAAGATGTAATATGATTTGCGAAGTGTTATGTATTCCTCGTCTACACTTCAAATGAATGCACATGCGACACTTCCTTGCAAAGATATAGCGTTTGCAGATGTCTACGTATCGTAGCAATAGATTTCTAATGCTTCTTAAAACGCGATATCGCATCTCATTTCTATGTTTCATGGTATGATATAATATGATTTGCGAAGTGTTATGTATTCCTCGTCTACGCTTCAAATGAATGTAAATGCGACACTTCCTTGCTAGGAAATAGCGTCTGCAGATGTCTAGGTATCGTAGCAATAGAGTTCAAATGCTTCTTAAAACGAGATATTGCATCTCATATCTATGTTTCATGATAAGATATAATATTCATTGCGAAGTGTTATGCATTCCTCGTCTACACTTCAAATGAATGTAAATGCGACACTTTCTTGCTAGGAAATAGCGTCTGGAGATGTGTAGGTATCGTAGCGATAGAGTTCTAATGCTTCTTAAAACGCGATATCGCATCTCATTTCCATGTATCATGGTAAGATATAATATGATTTGCGAAGTGTTATGTATTCCTCGTCTACACTTCAAATGAATGCACATGCGACACTTCCTTGCAAAGATATAGCGTTTGCAGATGTCTACGTATCGTAGCAACAGATTTCTAATGCTTCTTAAAACTCGATATCGCATCTCATTTCTATGTTTCATGGTAAGATATAATATGATTTGCGAAGTGTTATGTATTCCTCGTCTACGCTTCAAATGAATGTAAATGCGACACTTCCTTGCTAGGAAATAGCGTCTGCAGATGTCTAGGTATCGTAGCGATAGAGTTCTAATGCTTCTTAAAACGCGATATCGCATCCCATTTCTATGTGTCATGGGAAGATATAATATGATTTGCGAAGTGTCATGTATTCCTCGTCTACACTTCAAATGTATGTAAATGCGACACTTCCTAGCAAGGAAATAGCGTTTGCAGATGTCTACGTATAGTAGCAATAGATTTCTAATGCTTCTTAAAACGCGATATCGCATCTCATTTCTATGTTTCATGGTAAGATATAATATGATTTGCGGAGTGTTATGTATTCCTCGTCTACACTTCAAATTAATGTAAATGCGACACTTCCTTGCAAAGAAATAGCGTTTGCAGATGTCTCCGTATCGTAGCAATAGATTTCTAATGCTTCTTAAAACGCGATATCGCATCTCATTTCTATGTTTCATGGTAAGATATAATATGATTTGCGAAGTGTCATGTATTCCTCGTCTACACTTCAAATTAATGTAAATGCGACACTTCGTTTCTAGGAAATAGCGTCTGCAGGTGTCTAGGTATCGTAGCAGTAGAGTTCAAATGCTTCTAAAAACGAGATATTGCATCTCATATCTATGTTCCATGATAAGATATAATATTCATTGCGAAGAGTTATGCTTTCCTCGTATACGATTCAAATGAATGTAAATGCGACACTTCCTTGCAAGGAAATAGCGTTTGCAGTTGTCTACGTATCGTAGCAATAGAGTTCTTATGATTCTTAAAACGCGATATCGCATCTCATTTCTATGTTTCATGGGAAGATATAATATGATTTGCGAAGTGTTATGTATTCCTCGTCTACACTTCAAATGAATGTAAATGCGACACTTCCTTGCTAGGAAATAGCGTCTGCAGATGTCTAGGTATCGTAGCGATAGAGTTCTAGTGCTTCTTAAAATGCGATATCGCATCTCATTTCTATGATTCATGGTAAGATATAATATGATTTGCGAAGTGTTATGTATTCCTCGTCTACACCTCAAATGAATGTAAATGCGACACTTCCTTGCTAGGAAATAGCGTCTGCAGATGTCTAGGTATCGTAGCAATAGAGTTCAAATGCTTCTTAAAACGAGATATTGCATCTCATATCTATGTTTCATGATGAGATATAATATTCATTGCGAAGTGTTATGCATTCCTCGTCTACGATTCAAATGAATGTAAATGCGACACTTCCTTGCAAGGAAATAGCGTTTGCAGTTGTCTACGTATCGTAGCAATAGAGTTCTTATGATTCTTAAAACGCGATATCGCATCTCATTTCTATGTTTCATGCTAAGATATAATATGATTTGCGAAGTGTTATGTATTCCTCGTCTACACTTCAAATGTATGTAAATGCGACACTTCTTAGGAAGGAAATAGCGTTTGCAGATGTCTACGTATAGTAGCAATAGATTTCTAATGCTTCTTAAAACGCGATATCGCATCTCATTTCTATGTTTCATGGTAAGATATAATATGATTTGCGGAGTGTTATGTATTCCTCGTCTACACTTCAAATTAATGTAAATGCGACACTTCCTTGCAAAGAAATAGCGTTTGCAGATGTCTCCGTATCGTAGCAATAGATTTCTAATGCTTCTTAAAACGCGATATCGCATCTCATTTCTATGTTTCATGGTAAGATATAATATGATTTGCGAAGTGTCATGTATTCCTCGTCTACACTTCAAATTAATGTAAATGCGACACTTCGTTTCTAGGAAATAGCGTCTGCAGGTGTCTAGGTATCGTAGCAATAGAGTTCAAATGCTTCTAAAAACGAGATATTGCATCTCATATCTATGTTTCATGATAAGATATAATATTCATTGCGAAGAGTTATGCATTCCTCGTATACGATTCAAATCAATGTAAATGCGCCACTTCCTTGCAAGGAAATAGCGTTTGCAGTTGTCTACGTATCGTAGCAATAGAGTTCTTATGATTCTTAAAACGCGATACCGCATCTCATTTCTATGTTTCATGGGAAGATATAATATGATTTGCGAAGTGTTATGTATTCCTCGTCTACACTTCAAATGAATGTAAATGCGACACTCCCTTGCTAGGAAATAGCGTCTGCAGATGTCTAGGTATCGTAGCGATAGAGTTCTAGTGCTTCTTAAAATGCGATATCGCATCTCATTTCTATGATTCATGGTAAGATATAATATGACTTGCGAAGTGTTATGCATTACTCGTATACGATTCAAATGAATGTAAATGCGACACTTCCTTGCAAGGAAATAGCGTTTGCAGTTGTCTACGTATCGTAGCAATAGAGTTCTTATGATTCTTAAAACGCGATATCGCATCTCATTTCTATGTTTCATGGTAAGATGAATAAGATTTGCGAAGTGTTATGTATTCCTCGTCTACACTTCAAATGAATGTGAATGCGACACTTCCTCGCTAGGAAATAGCGTTTTCAGATGTCTACGTATCGTAGCAATAGTGTTCCTATGATTCTTAAAACGCGATATCGTATCTCATTTCTATGTTTCATGGTAAGATATAATATGATTTGCGAAGTGTTATGTATTCCTCGTCTACACCTGAAATGAATGTAAATGCGACACTTCCTTGCTAGGAAATAGCGTCTGCAGATGTCTAGGTATCGTAGCAATAGAGTTCAAATGCTTCTAAAAACGAGATATTGCATCTCATATCTATGTTTCATGATAAGATATAATAATCATTGCGAAGAGTTATGCATTCCTCGTATACGATTCAAATGAATGTAAATGCGACACTTCCTTGCAAAGAAATGGCGTTTGCAGATGTCTCCGTATCGTAGCAATAGATTTCTAATGCTTCTTAAAACGCGATATCGCATTTCATTTCTATGTTTCATGGTAAGATATAATATGATTTGCGAAGTGTTATGTATTCCTCGTCTACACTTCAAATGAATGTGAATGCGACACTTCCTCGAGAGTAAATAGCGTTTTCAGATGTCTACGTATCGTAGCAATAGTGCTCCTATGATTCTTAAAACGCGATATCGTATCTCATTTCTATGTTTCATGGTAAGATATAATATGATTTGCGAAGTGTTATGTATTCCTCGTCTACACTTCAAATGAATGTAAATGCGACACTTCCTTGCTAGGAAATAGCATCTGCAGATGTCTAGGTATCGTAGCAATAGAGTTCAAATGCTTCTTAAAACGAGATATCGCATCTCATTTCTATGTTTCATGGTAAGATATAATATGATTTGCGAAGTGTCATGAATTCCTCGTCTACACTTCAAATGAATGTAAATGCGACACTTCCTTGCTAGGAAATAGCGTCTGCAGATGTCTAGGTATCGTAGCGATAGGGTTCTAATGCGTCTCAGAACGCGATATCGCATCTCATTTCTATGTTTCATGGTAAGATATAATATGATTTGCGAAGTGTTATGCATTCCTCGTATACGATTCAAATGAATGTAAATGCGACACTTCCTTGCAAGGAAATAGCGTTTGCAGTTTTCTACGTATCGTAGCAATAGAGTTCTTATGATTCTTAAAACCCGTTATCGCATCTCATTTCTATGTTTCATGGTAAGATATAATATGATTTGCGAAGTGTTATGTATTCCTCGTCTACACTTCAAATGAATGTAAATGCGACACTTCCTTGCAAAGAAATAGCGTTTGCAGATGTCTACGTATCGTAGCAATAGATTTCTAATGCTCCTTAAAACGCGATATCGCATCTCATTTCTATGTTTCATGATGAGATATAATATGATTTGCGAAGTGTCATGTATTCCTCGTCTACACTTCAATTGAATGTAAATGCGACACTTCCTTGCTAGGAAATAGCGTCTGCAGATGTCTAGGTATCGTAGCGATAGGGTTCTAATGCGTCTCAGAACGCGATATCGCATCTCATTTCTATGTTTCATGGTAAGATATAATATGATTTGCGAAGTGTTATGCATTCCTCGTATACGATTCAAATGAATGTAAATGCGACACTTCCTTGCAAGGAAATAGCGTTTGCAGTTTTCTACGTATAGTAGCAATAGAGTTCTTATGATTCTTAAAACCCGATATCGCATCTCATTTCTATGTTTCATGGTAAGATATAATATGATTTGCGAAGTGTTATGTATTCCTCGTCTACACTTCAAATGAATGTAAATGCGACACTTCCTTGCAAAGAAATAGCGTTTGCAGATGTCTACGTATCGTAGCAATAGATTTCTAATGCTCCTTAAAACGCGATATCGCATCTCATTTCTATGTTTCATGATGAGATATAATATGATTTGCGACGTGTCATGTATTCCTCGTCTACACTTCAAATGAATGTAAATGCGATACTTCCTTGCTAGGAAATAGCGTCTGCAGATGTCTACATATCGTAGCAACAGAGTTCGTATGATTCTTAAAACGCGATATCGCACCTCATTTCTATGTTTCATGGTAAGATATAATATGATTTGCGAAGTGTTATGTATTCCTCGTCTACACTTCAAAGGAATGTGAATGCGACACTTCCTCGCTAGGATATAGCGATTGCAGATGTCTACGTATCGTAGCAATAGAGTTCTTATGATTCTTAAAACACAATATCGCATCTCATTTCTATGTTTCATGGTAAGATATAATATGATTTGCGAAGTGTCATGTATTCCTCGTCTACACTTCAAATTAATGTAAATGCGACACTTCGTTTCTAGGAAATAGCGTCTGCAGGTGTCTAGGTATCGTAGCAATAGAGTTCAAATGCTTCTAAAAACGAGATATTGCATCTCATATCTATGTTTCATGATAAGATATAATATTCATTGCGAAGTGTTATGCATTCCTCGTCTACACTTCAAATGAATGTAAATGCGACACTTTCTTGCTAGGAAATAGCGTCTGGAGATGTGTAGGTATCGTAGCGATAGAGTTCTAATGCTTCTTAAAACGCGATATCGCATCTCATTTCCATGTATCATGGTAAGATATAATATGATTTGCGAAGTGTTATGTATTCCTCGTCTACACTTCAAATGAATGCACATGCGACACTTCCTTGCAAAGATATAGCGTTTGCAGATGTCTACGTATCGTAGCAACAGATTTCTAATGCTTCTTAAAACTCGATATCGCATCTCATTTCTATGTTTCATGGTAAGATATAATATGATTTGCGAAGTGTTATGTATTCCTCGTCTACGCTTCAAATGAATGTAAATGCGACACTTCCTTGCTAGGAAATAGCGTCTGCAGATGTCTAGGTATCGTAGCGATAGAGTTCTAATGCTTCTTAAAACGCGATATCGCATCCCATTTCTATGTGTCATGGGAAGATATAATATGATTTGCGAAGTGTCATGTATTCCTCGTCTACACTTCAAATGTATGTAAATGCGACACTTCCTAGCAAGGAAATAGCGTTTGCAGATGTCTACGTATAGCAGCAATAGATTTCTAATGCTTCTTAAAACGCGATATCGCATCTCATTTCTATGTTTCATGGTAAGATATAATATGATTTGCGGAGTGTTATGTATTCCTCGTCTACACTTCAAATTAATGTAAATGCGACACTTCCTTGCAAAGAAATAGCGTTTGCAGATGTCTCCGTATCGTAGCAATAGATTTCTAATGCTTCTTAAAACGCGATATCGCATCTCATTTCTATGTTTCATGGTAAGATATAATATGATTTGCGAAGTGTCATGTATTCCTCGTCTACACTTCAAATTAATGTAAATGCGACACTTCGTTTCTAGGAAATAGCGTCTGCAGGTGTCTAGGTATCGTAGCAGTAGAGTTCAAATGCTTCTAAAAACGAGATATTGCATCTCATATCTATGTTTCATGATAAGATATAATATTCATTGCGAAGAGTTATGCATTCCTCGTATACGATTCAAATGAATGTAAATGCGACACTTCCTTGCAAGGAAATAGCGTTTGCAGTTGTCTACGTATCGTAGCAATAGAGTTCTTATGATTCTTAAAACGCGATATCGCATCTCATTTCTATGTTTCATGGTAAGATATAATATGATTTGCGAAGTGTTATGTATTCCTCGTCTACACTTCAAATGTATGTAAATGCGACACTTCCTAGCAAGGAAATAGCGTTTGCAGATGTCTACGTATAGTAGCAATAGATTTCTAATGCTTCTTAAAACGCGATATCGCATCTCATTTCTATGTTTCATGGTAAGATATAATATGATTTGCGGAGTGTTATGTATTCCTCGTCTACACTTCAAATTAATGTAAATGCGACACTTCCTTGCAAAGAAATAGCGTTTGCAGATGTCTCCGTATCGTAGCAATAGATTTCTAATGCTTCTTAAAACGCGATATCGCATCTCATTTCTATGTTTCATGGTAAGATATAATATGATTTGCGAAGTGTCATGTATTCCTCGTCTACACTTCAAATTAATGTAAATGCGACACTTCGTTTCTAGGAAATAGCGTCTGCAGGTGTCTAGGTATCGTAGCAGTAGAGTTCAAATGCTTCTAAAAACGAGATATTGCATCTCATATCTATGTTTCATGATAAGATATAATATTCATTGCGAAGAGTTATGCTTTCCTCGTATACGATTCAAATGAATGTAAATGCGACACTTCCTTGCAAGGAAATAGCGTTTGCAGTTGTCTACGTATCGTAGCAATAGAGTTCTTATGATTCTTAAAACGCGATATCGCATCTCATTTCTATGTTTCATGGGAAGATATAATATGATTTGCGAAGTGTTATGTATTCCTCGTCTACACTTCAAATGAATGTAAATGCGACACTTCCTTGCTAGGAAATAGCGTCTGCAGATGTCTAGGTATCGTAGCGATAGAGTTCTAGTGCTTCTTAAAATGCGATATCGCATCTCATTTCTATGATTCATGGTAAGATATAATATGATTTGCGAAGTGTTATGTATTCCTCGTCTACACCTCAAATGAATGTAAATGCGACACTTCCTTGCTAGGAAATAGCGTCTGCAGATGTCTAGGTATCGTAGCAATAGAGTTCAAATGCTTCTTAAAACGAGATATTGCATCTCATATCTATGTTTCATGATGAGATATAATATTCATTGCGAAGTGTTATGCATTCCTCGTCTACGATTCAAATGAATGTAAATGCGACACTTCCTTGCAAGGAAATAGCGTTTGCAGTTGTCTACGTATCGTAGCAATAGAGTTCTTATGATTCTTAAAACGCGATATCGCATCTCATTTCTATGTTTCATGCTAAGATATAATATGATTTGCGAAGTGTTATGTATTCCTCGTCTACACTTCAAATGTATGTAAATGCGACACTTCTTAGGAAGGAAATAGCGTTTGCAGATGTCTACGTATAGTAGCAATAGATTTCTAATGCTTCTTAAAACGCGATATCGCATCTCATTTCTATGTTTCATGGTAAGATATAATATGATTTGCGGAGTGTTATGTATTCCTCGTCTACACTTCAAATTAATGTAAATGCGACACTTCCTTGCAAAGAAATAGCGTTTGCAGATGTCTCCGTATCGTAGCAATAGATTTCTAATGCTTCTTAAAACGCGATATCGCATCTCATTTCTATGTTTCATGGTAAGATATAATATGATTTGCGAAGTGTCATGTATTCCTCGTCTACACTTCAAATTAATGTAAATGCGACACTTCGTTTCTAGGAAATAGCGTCTGCAGGTGTCTAGGTATCGTAGCAATAGAGTTCAAATGCTTCTAAAAACGAGATATTGCATCTCATATCTATGTTTCATGATAAGATATAATATTCATTGCGAAGAGTTATGCATTCCTCGTATACGATTCAAATCAATGTAAATGCGCCACTTCCTTGCAAGGAAATAGCGTTTGCAGTTGTCTACGTATCGTAGCAATAGAGTTCTTATGATTCTTAAAACGCGATACCGCATCTCATTTCTATGTTTCATGGGAAGATATAATATGATTTGCGAAGTGTTATGTATTCCTCGTCTACACTTCAAATGAATGTAAATGCGACACTCCCTTGCTAGGAAATAGCGTCTGCAGATGTCTAGGTATCGTAGCGATAGAGTTCTAGTGCTTCTTAAAATGCGATATCGCATCTCATTTCTATGATTCATGGTAAGATATAATATGACTTGCGAAGTGTTATGCATTACTCGTATACGATTCAAATGAATGTAAATGCGACACTTCCTTGCAAGGAAATAGCGTTTGCAGTTGTCTACGTATCGTAGCAATAGAGTTCTTATGATTCTTAAAACGCGATATCGCATCTCATTTCTATGTTTCATGGTAAGATGAATAAGATTTGCGAAGTGTTATGTATTCCTCGTCTACACTTCAAATGAATGTGAATGCGACACTTCCTCGCTAGGAAATAGCGTTTTCAGATGTCTACGTATCGTAGCAATAGTGTTCCTATGATTCTTAAAACGCGATATCGTATCTCATTTCTATGTTTCATGGTAAGATATAATATGATTTGCGAAGTGTTATGTATTCCTCGTCTACACCTGAAATGAATGTAAATGCGACACTTCCTTGCTAGGAAATAGCGTCTGCAGATGTCTAGGTATCGTAGCAATAGAGTTCAAATGCTTCTAAAAACGAGATATTGCATCTCATATCTATGTTTCATGATAAGATATAATAATCATTGCGAAGAGTTATGCATTCCTCGTATACGATTCAAATGAATGTAAATGCGACACTTCCTTGCAAAGAAATGGCGTTTGCAGATGTCTCCGTATCGTAGCAATAGATTTCTAAT
This sequence comes from Xylocopa sonorina, assembly GCF_050948175.1. NCBI lineage: Eukaryota > Metazoa > Arthropoda > Insecta > Hymenoptera > Apidae > Xylocopa > Xylocopa sonorina. The sequence goes on from NC_135198.1 coordinate 830,230, forward strand.
GCTTCTTAAAACGCGATATCGCATTTCATTTCTATGTTTCATGGTAAGATATAATATGATTTGCGAAGTGTTATGTATTCCTCGTCTACACTTCAAATGAATGTGAATGCGACACTTCCTCGAGAGTAAATAGCGTTTTCAGATGTCTACGTATCGTAGCAATAGTGCTCCTATGATTCTTAAAACGCGATATCGTATCTCATTTCTATGTTTCATGGTAAGATATAATATGATTTGCGAAGTGTTATGTATTCCTCGTCTACACTTCAAATGAATGTAAATGCGACACTTCCTTGCTAGGAAATAGCATCTGCAGATGTCTAGGTATCGTAGCAATAGAGTTCAAATGCTTCTTAAAACGAGATATCGCATCTCATTTCTATGTTTCATGGTAAGATATAATATGATTTGCGAAGTGTCATGAATTCCTCGTCTACACTTCAAATGAATGTAAATGCGACACTTCCTTGCTAGGAAATAGCGTCTGCAGATGTCTAGGTATCGTAGCGATAGGGTTCTAATGCGTCTCAGAACGCGATATCGCATCTCATTTCTATGTTTCATGGTAAGATATAATATGATTTGCGAAGTGTTATGCATTCCTCGTATACGATTCAAATGAATGTAAATGCGACACTTCCTTGCAAGGAAATAGCGTTTGCAGTTTTCTACGTATCGTAGCAATAGAGTTCTTATGATTCTTAAAACCCGTTATCGCATCTCATTTCTATGTTTCATGGTAAGATATAATATGATTTGCGAAGTGTTATGTATTCCTCGTCTACACTTCAAATGAATGTAAATGCGACACTTCCTTGCAAAGAAATAGCGTTTGCAGATGTCTACGTATCGTAGCAATAGATTTCTAATGCTCCTTAAAACGCGATATCGCATCTCATTTCTATGTTTCATGATGAGATATAATATGATTTGCGAAGTGTCATGTATTCCTCGTCTACACTTCAATTGAATGTAAATGCGACACTTCCTTGCTAGGAAATAGCGTCTGCAGATGTCTAGGTATCGTAGCGATAGGGTTCTAATGCGTCTCAGAACGCGATATCGCATCTCATTTCTATGTTTCATGGTAAGATATAATATGATTTGCGAAGTGTTATGCATTCCTCGTATACGATTCAAATGAATGTAAATGCGACACTTCCTTGCAAGGAAATAGCGTTTGCAGTTTTCTACGTATAGTAGCAATAGAGTTCTTATGATTCTTAAAACCCGATATCGCATCTCATTTCTATGTTTCATGGTAAGATATAATATGATTTGCGAAGTGTTATGTATTCCTCGTCTACACTTCAAATGAATGTAAATGCGACACTTCCTTGCAAAGAAATAGCGTTTGCAGATGTCTACGTATCGTAGCAATAGATTTCTAATGCTCCTTAAAACGCGATATCGCATCTCATTTCTATGTTTCATGATGAGATATAATATGATTTGCGACGTGTCATGTATTCCTCGTCTACACTTCAAATGAATGTAAATGCGATACTTCCTTGCTAGGAAATAGCGTCTGCAGATGTCTACATATCGTAGCAACAGAGTTCGTATGATTCTTAAAACGCGATATCGCACCTCATTTCTATGTTTCATGGTAAGATATAATATGATTTGCGAAGTGTTATGTATTCCTCGTCTACACTTCAAAGGAATGTGAATGCGACACTTCCTCGCTAGGATATAGCGATTGCAGATGTCTACGTATCGTAGCAATAGAGTTCTTATGATTCTTAAAACACAATATCGCATCTCATTTCTATGTTTCATGGTAAGATATAATATGATTTGCGAAGTGTCATGTATTCCTCGTCTACACTTCAAATTAATGTAAATGCGACACTTCGTTTCTAGGAAATAGCGTCTGCAGGTGTCTAGGTATCGTAGCAATAGAGTTCAAATGCTTCTAAAAACGAGATATTGCATCTCATATCTATGTTTCATGATAAGATATAATATTCATTGCGAAGTGTTATGCATTCCTCGTCTACACTTCAAATGAATGTAAATGCGACACTTTCTTGCTAGGAAATAGCGTCTGGAGATGTGTAGGTATCGTAGCGATAGAGTTCTAATGCTTCTTAAAACGCGATATCGCATCTCATTTCCATGTATCATGGTAAGATATAATATGATTTGCGAAGTGTTATGTATTCCTCGTCTACACTTCAAATGAATGCACATGCGACACTTCCTTGCAAAGATATAGCGTTTGCAGATGTCTACGTATCGTAGCAACAGATTTCTAATGCTTCTTAAAACTCGATATCGCATCTCATTTCTATGTTTCATGGTAAGATATAATATGATTTGCGAAGTGTTATGTATTCCTCGTCTACGCTTCAAATGAATGTAAATGCGACACTTCCTTGCTAGGAAATAGCGTCTGCAGATGTCTAGGTATCGTAGCGATAGAGTTCTAATGCTTCTTAAAACGCGATATCGCATCCCATTTCTATGTGTCATGGGAAGATATAATATGATTTGCGAAGTGTCATGTATTCCTCGTCTACACTTCAAATGTATGTAAATGCGACACTTCCTAGCAAGGAAATAGCGTTTGCAGATGTCTACGTATAGCAGCAATAGATTTCTAATGCTTCTTAAAACGCGATATCGCATCTCATTTCTATGTTTCATGGTAAGATATAATATGATTTGCGGAGTGTTATGTATTCCTCGTCTACACTTCAAATTAATGTAAATGCGACACTTCCTTGCAAAGAAATAGCGTTTGCAGATGTCTCCGTATCGTAGCAATAGATTTCTAATGCTTCTTAAAACGCGATATCGCATCTCATTTCTATGTTTCATGGTAAGATATAATATGATTTGCGAAGTGTCATGTATTCCTCGTCTACACTTCAAATTAATGTAAATGCGACACTTCGTTTCTAGGAAATAGCGTCTGCAGGTGTCTAGGTATCGGAGCAGTAGAGTTCAAATGCTTCTAAAAACGAGATATTGCATCTCATATCTATGTTTCATGATAAGATATAATATTCATTGCGAAGAGTTATGCATTCCTCGTATACGATTCAAATGAATGTAAATGCGACACTTCCTTGCAAGGAAATAGCGTTTGCAGTTGTCTACGTATCGTAGCAATAGAGTTCTTATGATTCTTAAAACGCGATATCGCATCTCATTTCTATGTTTCATGGTAAGATATAATATGATTTGCGAAGTGTTATGTATTCCTCGTCTACACTTCAAATGTATGTAAATGCGACACTTCCTAGCAAGGAAATAGCGTTTGCAGATGTCTACGTATAGTAGCAATAGATTTCTAATGCTTCTTAAAACGCGATATCGCATCTCATTTCTATGTTTCATGGTAAGATATAATATGATTTGCGGAGTGTTATGTATTCCTCGTCTACACTTCAAATTAATGTAAATGCGACACTTCCTTGCAAAGAAATAGCGTTTGCAGATGTCTCCGTATCGTAGCAATAGATTTCTAATGCTTCTTAAAACGCGATATCGCATCTCATTTCTATGTTTCATGGTAAGATATAATATGATTTGCGAAGTGTCATGTATTCCTCGTCTACACTTCAAATTAATGTAAATGCGACACTTCGTTTCTAGGAAATAGCGTCTGCAGGTGTCTAGGTATCGTAGCAATAGAGTTCAAATGCTTCTAAAAACGAGATATTGCATCTCATATCTATGTTTCATGATAAGATATAATATTCATTGCGAAGAGTTATGCATTCCTCGTATACGATTCAAATCAATGTAAATGCGCCACTTCCTTGCAAGGAAATAGCGTTTGCAGTTGTCTACGTATCGTAGCAATAGAGTTCTTATGATTCTTAAAACGCGATATCGCATCTCATTTCTATGTTTCATGGGAAGATATAATATGATTTGCGAAGTGTTATGTATTCCTCGTCTACACTTCAAATGAATGTAAATGCGACACTTCCTTGCTAGGAAATAGCGTCTGCAGATGTCTAGGTATCGTAGCGATAGAGTTCTAGTGCTTCTTAAAATGCGATATCGCATCTCATTTCTATGATTCATGGTAAGATATAATATGATTTGCGAAGTGTTATGTATTCCTCGTCTACACCTCAAATGAATGTAAATGCGACACTTCCTTGCTAGGAAATAGCGTCTGCAGATGTCTAGGTATCGTAGCAATAGAGTTCAAATGCTTCTTAAAACGAGATATTGCATCTCATATCTATGTTTCATGATGAGATATAATATTCATTGCGAAGTGTTATGCATTCCTCGTCTACGATTCAAATGAATGTAAATGCGACACTTCCTTGCAAGGAAATAGCGTTTGCAGTTGTCTACGTATCGTAGCAATAGAGTTCTTATGATTCTTAAAACGCGATATCGCATCTCATTTCTATGTTTCATGCTAAGATATAATATGATTTGCGAAGTGTTATGTATTCCTCGTCTACACTTCAAATGTATGTAAATGCGACACTTCTTAGGAAGGAAATAGCGTTTGCAGATGTCTACGTATAGTAGCAATAGATTTCTAATGCTTCTTAAAACGCGATATCGCATCTCATTTCTATGTTTCATGGTAAGATATAATATGATTTGCGAAGTGTCATGTATTCCTCGTCTACACTTCAAATTAATGTAAATGCGACACTTCGTTTCTAGGAAATAGCGTCTGCAGGTGTCTAGGTATCGTAGCAATAGAGTTCAAATGCTTCTAAAAACGAGATATTGCATCTCATATCTATGTTTCATGATAAGATATAATATTCATTGCGAAGAGTTATGCATTCCTCGTATACGATTCAAATCAATGTAAATGCGCCACTTCCTTGCAAGGAAATAGCGTTTGCAGTTGTCTACGTATCGTAGCAATAGAGTTCTTATGATTCTTAAAACGCGATACCGCATCTCATTTCTATGTTTCATGGGAAGATATAATATGATTTGCGAAGTGTTATGTATTCCTCGTCTACACTTCAAATGAATGTAAATGCGACACTCCTTTGCTAGGAAATAGCGTCTGCAGATGTCTAGGTATCGTAGCGATAGAGTTCTAGTGCTTCTTAAAATGCGATATCGCATCTCATTTCTATGATTCATGGTAAGATATAATATGATTTGCGAAGTGTTATGCATTACTCGTATACGATTCAAATGAATGTAAATGCGACACTTCCTTGCAAGGAAATAGCGTTTGCAGTTGTCTACGTATCGTAGCAATAGAGTTCTTATGATTCTTAAAACGCGATATCGCATCTCATTTCTATGTTTCATGGTAAGATGAATAAGATTTGCGAAGTGTTATGTATTCCTCGTCTACACTTCAAATGAATGTGAATGCGACACTTCCTCGCTAGGAAATAGCGTTTTCAGATGTCTACGTATCGTAGCAATAGTGTTCCTATGATTCTTAAAACGCGATATCGTATCTCATTTCTATGTTTCATGGTAAGATATAATATGATTTGCGAAGTGTTATGTATTCCTCGTCTACACCTCAAATGAATGTAAATGCGACACTTCCTTGCTAGGAAATAGCGTCTGCAGATGTCTAGGTATCGTAGCAATAGAGTTCAAATGCTTCTAAAAACGAGATATTGCATCTCATATCTATGTTTCATGATAAGATATAATATTCATTGCGAAGAGTTATGCATTACTCGTATACGATTCAAATGAATGTAAATTCGACACTTCCTTGCAAGGAAATAGCGTTTGCAGTTGTCTACGTATCGTAGCAATAGAGTTCTTATGATTCTTAAAACGCGATATCGCATCTCATTTCTATGTTTCATGGTAAGATGAATAAGATTTGCGAAGTGTTATGTATTCCTCGTCTACACTTCAAATGAATGTGAATGCGACACTTCCTCGCTAGGAAATAGCGTTTTCAGATGTCTACGTATCGTAGCAATAGTGTTCCTATGATTCTTAAAACGCGATATCGTATCTCATTTCTATGTTTCATGGTAAGATATAATATGATTTGCGAAGTGTTATGTATTCCTCGTCTACACTTCAAATGAATGTAAATGCGACACTTCCTTGCTAGGAAATAGCATCTGCAGATGTCTAGGTATCGTAGCAATAGAGTTCAAATGCTTCTTAAAACGAGATATCGCATCTCATTTCCATGTTTCATGGTAAGATATAATATGATTTGCGAAGTGTCATGAATTCCTCGTCTACACTTCAAATGAATGTAAATGCGACACTTCCTTGCTAGGAAATAGCGTCTGCAGATGTCTAGGTATCGTAGCGATAGGGTTCTAATGCGTCTCAGAACGCGATATCGCATCTCATTTCTATGTTTCATGGTAAGATATAATATGATTTGCGAAGTGTTATGCATTCCTCGTATACGATTCAAATGAATGTAAATGCGACACTTCCTTGCAAGGAAATAGCGTTTGCAGTTTTCTACGTATCGTAGCAATAGAGTTCTTATGATTCTTAAAACCCGTTATCGCATCTCATTTCTATGTTTCATGGTAAGATATAATATGATTTGCGAAGTGTTATGTATTCCTCGTCTACACTTCAAATGAATGTAAATGCGACACTTCCTTGCAAAGAAATAGCGTTTGCAGATGTCTACGTATCGTAGCAATAGATTTCTAATGCTCCTTAAAACGCGATATCGCATCTCATTTCTATGTTTCATGATGAGATATAATATGATTTGCGAAGTGTCATGTATTCCTCGTCTACACTTCAATTGAATGTAAATGCGACACTTCCTTGCTAGGAAATAGCGTTTGCAGATTTCTACCTATCGTAGCAATAGAGTTCTAGTGCTTCTTAAAATGCGATATCGCATCTCATTTCTATGATTCATGGTAAGATATAATATGATTTGCGAAGTGTTGTGCATTCCTCGTATACGATTCAAATGAATGTAAATGCGACACTTCCTTGCAAGGAAATAGCGTTTGCAGTTGTCTACGTATCGTAGCAATAGAGTTCTTATGATTCTTAAAACGCGATATCGCATCTCATTTCTATGTTTCATGGTAAGATATAATATGATTTGCGATGTGTTATGCATTCCTCGTATACGATTCAAATGAATGTAAATGCGACACTTCCTTGCACGGAAATAGCGTTTGCAGTTTTCTACGTATCGTAGCAATAGAGTTCTTATGATTCTTAAAACACAATATCGCATCTCATTTCTATGTTTCATGGTAAGATATAATATGATTTGCGAAGTGTTATGTTTTCCTCGTCTACACTTCAAATGAATGTAAATGCGACACTTCCTTGCAAAGAAATAGCGTTTGCAGATGTCTACGCATCGTAGCAATAGATTTCTAATGCTTCTTAAAACGCGATATCGCATCTCATTTCTATGTTTCATGGTGAGATATAATATGATTTGCGAAGTGTCATGTATTCCTCGTCTACACTTCAAATGAATGTAAATGCGACACTTCCTTGCTAGGAAATAGCGTCTGCAGATGTCTAGGTATCGTAGCGATAGTGTTCTAATGCTTCTTAAAACGCGATATCGCATCTCATTTCTATGTGTCATGGTAAGATATAATATGATTTGCGAAGTGTTATGTATTCCTCGTCTACACTTCAAATGAATGTAAATGCGACACCTCCTTGCATGGAAATAGCGTTTGCAGTTGTCTACGTATCGTAGCAATAGATTTCTAATGCTTCTTAAAACGCGATAACGCATCTCATTTCTATGTTTCCTGGTAAGATATAATATGATTTGCGTAGTGTTACCTACTCCTCGTCTACACTCCAAATGAATGTCAATGCCACACTTCCTTGAAAGGAAATAGCGTCTGCAGATGTCTAGGTATCGTAGCGATAGAGTTCTAATGCTTCTCAACACACAATATCGCATCTCATTTCTATGTTTCATGGTAAGATATAATATGATTTGCGAAGTGTTATGTATTCCTCGTCTACACTTCAAGTGAATGTGAATGCGACACTTCCTCGCTAGGAAATAGCGTTTTCAGATATCTACGTATCGTAGCAATAGTGTTCCTATGATTCTTAAAACGCGATATCGTATCTCATTTCTATGTTTCATGGTAAGATATAATATGATTTGCGAAGTGTTACGTATTCCTCGTCTACACTTCAAATGAATGTAAATGCGACACTTCCTTGCAAAGAAATAGCGTTTGCAGATGTCTACGCATCGTAGCAATAGATTTCTAATGCTTCTTAAAACGCGATATCGCATCTCATTTCTATGTTTCATGGTGAGATATAATATGATTTGCGAAGTGTCATGTATTCCTCGTCTACACTTCAAATGAATGTAAATGCGACACTTCCTTGCTAGGAAATAGCGTCTGCAGATGTCTAGGTATCGTAGCGATAGAGTTCTAATGCTTCTTAAAACGCGATATCGCATCTCATTTCTATGTGTCATGGTAAGATATAATATGATTTGCGAAGTGTTATGTATTCCTCGTCTACACTTCAAATGAATGTAAATGCGACACCTCCTTGCATGGAAATAGCGTTTGCAGTTGTCTACGTATCGTAGCAATAGATTTCTAATGCTTCTTAAAACGCGATAACGCATCTCATTTCTATGTTTCCTGGTAAGATATAATATGATTTGCGTAGTGTTACCTACTCCTCGTCTACACTCCAAATGAATGTCAATGCCACACTTCCTTGAAAGGAAATAGCGTCTGCAGATGTCTAGGTATCGTAGCGATAGAGTTCTAATGCTTCTCAACACACAATATCGCATCTCATTTCTATGTTTCATGGTAAGATATAATATGATTTGCGAAGTGTTATGTATTCCTCGTCTACACTTCAAATGAATGTAAATGCGACACTTCCTTGCAAGGAAATAGCGTTTGCAGTTGTCTACGTATCGTAGCGATAGAGTTCTAGTGCTTCTTAAAATGCGATATCGCATCTCATTTCTATGATTCATGGTAAGATATAATATGATTTGCGAAGTGTTATGCATTCGTCGTATACGATTCAAATGAATGTAAATGCGACACTTCCTTGCAAGGAAATAGCGTTTGCAGTTGTCTACGTATCGTAGCAATAGAGTTCCTATGATTCTTAAAACACAATATCGCATCTCATTTCTATGTCTCATGGTAAGATATAATATGATTTGCGAAGTGTTATGTATTCCTCGTCTACACTTCATATGAATGTAAATGCGGCACTTCCTTGCTAGGAAATACCGTCTGCAGATGTCTAGGTATCGTAGCGATAGGGTTCTAATGCCTCTTAGAACGCGATATCGCATCTCATTTCTATGTTTCATGGTAAGATATAATATGATTTGAGAAGTGTTATGTATTCCTCGTCTATACTTCAAATGAATGCAAATGCGACACTTCCTTGCAAAGATATAGCGTTTGCAGATGTCTACGTATCGTAGCAATAGATTTCTAATGCTTCTTAAAACGCGATATCGCATCTCATTTCTATGTTTCATGGTAAGATATAATATGATTTGCGAAGTGTCATGTATTCCTCGTCTACACTTCAAATGAATGTAAATGCGACACTTACTTGCTAGGAAATAGCGTTTGCAGTTGTCTACGTATCGTAGCAATAGATTTCTAATGCTTCTTAAAACGCGATAACGCATCTCATTTCTATGTTTCCTGGTAAGATATAATATGATTTGCGTAGTGTTACCTACTCCTCGTCTACACTCCAAATGAATGTCAATGCGACACTTCCTTGAAAGGAAATAGCGTCTGCAGATGTCTAGGTATCGTAGCGATAGAGTTCTAATGCTTCTCAACACGCAATATCGCATCTCATTTCTATGTTTCATGGTAAGATATAATATGATTTGCGAAGTGTTATGTATTCCTCGTCTACACTTCAAGTGAATGTGAATGCGACACTTCCTCGCTAGGAAATAGCGTTTTCAGATATCTACGTATCGTAGCAATAGTGTTCCTATGATTCTTAAAACGCGATATCGTATCTCATTTCTATGTTTCATGGTAAGATATAATATGATTTGCGAAGTGTTACGTATTCCTCGTCTACACTTCAAATGAATGTAAATGCGACACTTCCTTGCAAAGAAATAGCGTTTGCAGATGTCTACGCATCGTAGCAATAGATTTCTAATGCTTCTTAAAACGCGATATCGCATCTCATTTCTATGTTTCATGGTGAGATATAATATGATTTGCGAAGTGTCATGTATTCCTCGTCTACACTTCAAATGAATGTAAATGCGACACTTCCTTGCTAGGAAATAGCGTCTGCAGATGTCTAGGTATCGTAGCGATAGAGTTCTAATGCTTCTTAAAACGCGATATCGCATCTCATTTCTATGTGTCATGGTAAGATATAATATGATTTGCGAAGTGTTATGTATTCCTCGTCTACACTTCAAATGAATGTAAATGCGACACCTCCTTGCATGGAAATAGCGTTTGCAGTTGTCTACGTATCGTAGCAATAGATTTCTAATGCTTCTTAAAACGCGATAACGCATCTCATTTCTATGTTTCCTGGTAAGATATAATATGATTTGCGAAGTGTTACCTACTCCTCGTCTACACTCCAAATGAATGTCAATGCGACACTTCCTTGAAAGGAAATAGCGTCTGCAGATGTCTAGGTATCGTAGCGATAGAGTTCTAATGCTTCTCAACACACAATATCGCATCTCATTTCTATGTTTCATGGTAAGATATAATATGATTTGCGAAGTGTTATGTATTCCTAGTCTACACTTCAAATGAATGTGAAAGCGACCCTTCCTCGCTAGGAAATAGCGTTTTCAGATGTCTACGTATCGTAGCAATAGTGTTCCTATGATTCTTAAAACGCGATGTCGTATCTCATTTCTATGTTTCATGGTAAGATATAATATGATTTGCGAAGTGTTATGTATTCCTCGTCTACACTTCAAATGAATGCAAATGCGACACTTCCTTGCTAGGAAATAGCGTCTGCAGATGTCTAGGTATCGTAGCGATAGGGTTCTAATGCTTCTTAAAACGCGATATCGCATCTCATATCTATGTTTCATGATAAGATATAATATACATTGCGAAGTGTTATGCATTCCTCGTATACGTTTCAAATGCATGTAAATGCGACACTTCCTTGCAAGGAAATAGCATTTGCAGATTTCTACGTATCGTAGCAATAGAGTTCTTATGATTCTTAAAACACAATATCGCATCTCATTTCTATGTTTCATGGTAAGATATAATATGATTTGCGAAGTGTTATGTATTCCTCGTCTACACTTCAAATGAATGTAAATGCGACAGTTCCTTGCAAAGAAATAGCGTTTGCAGATGTCTACGTATCGTAGCAATAGAGATCTTATGATTCGTAAAACACAATATCGCATCTCATTTCTATGTTTCATGGTAAGATATAATATGATTTGCGAAGTGTTATGTATTCCTCGTCTACACTTCAAATGAATGTAAATGCGACACCTCCTTGCATAGAAATAGCGTTTGCAGTTGTCTACGTATCGTAGCAATAGATTTCTAATGCTTCTTAAAACGCGATATCGCATCTCATTTCTATGTTTCCTGGTAAGATATAATATGATTTGCGAAGTGTTACCTACTCCTCGTCTACACTTCAAATGAATGTCAATGCGACACTTCCTTGCAAGGAAATAGCGTTTGCAGATGTCTACCTATCGTAGCAATAGAGTTCTAATGCTTCTTAAAACGCGATATCGCATCTCATTTCCATGTATCATGGTAAGATATAATATGATTTGCGAAGTGTTATGCATTCCTCGTCTACACTTCAAATGAATGTAAATGCGACACTTCCTTGCAAGGAAATAGCGTTTGCAGATTTCTACGTATCGTAGCAATAGATTTCTAATGCTTCTTAAAACGCGATATCGCATCTCATTTCTATGTTTCCTGGTAAGATATAATATGATTTGCGAAGTGTTACCTACTCCTCGTCTACACTTCAAATGAATGTCAATGCGACACTTCCTTGAAAGGAAATAGCGTCTGCAGATGTCTAGGTATCGTAGCGATAGAGTTCTAATGCTTCTCAACACACATTATCGCATCTCATTTCTATGTTTCATGGTAAGATACAATATGATTTGCGAAGTGTTATGTATTCCTCGTCTACACTTCATATGAATGTAAATGCGACACTTCCTTGCAAGGAAATAGCGTTTGCAGATGTCTACCTATCGTAGCAATAGAGTTCTAATGCTTCTTAAAACGCGATATCGCATCTCATTTCTATGTATCATGGTAAGATATAATATGATTTGCGAAGTGTTATTTATTCCTCGTCTACACTTCAAATGAATGTGAATGCGACACTTCCTCGCTAGGAAATAGCGTTTTCAGATGCCTACGTATCGTAGCAATAGTGTTCCTATGATTCTTAAAACGCGATATCGTATCTCATTTCTATGTATCATGGTAAGATATAATATGATTTGCGCAGTGTCATGTATTCCTCGTCTACACTTCAAATGAATGTAAATGCGACACTTCCTTGCTAGGAAATAGCGTCTGCAAGTGTCTACGTATCGTAGCAATAGATTTCTAATGCTTCTTAAAACGCGATATCGCATCTCATTTCTATGTTTCATGGTAAGATATAATATGATTTGCGAAGTGTCATGTATTCCTCGTCTACACTTCAAATGAATGTAAATGCGACACTTCCTTGCTAGGAAATAGCGTCTGCAAAAGTCTAGGTATCGTAGCGATAGAGTTCTAATGCTTCTTAAAACGCGATATCGCATCCCATTTCTATGTGTCATGGTAAGATATAATATGATTTGCGAAGTGTTATGTATTCCTCGTCTACACTTCAAATGAATGTGAATGCGACACTTCCTCGCTAGGAAATAGCGTTTTCAGATGTCTACGTATCGTAGCAATAGTGTTCCTATGATTCTTAAAACGCGATATCGTATCTCATTTCTATGTTTCATGGTAAGATATAATATGATTTGCGAAGTGTTATGTATTCCTCGTCTACACCTCAAATGAATGTAAATGCGACACTTCCTTGCTAGGAAATAGCGTCTGCAGATGTCTAGGTATCGTAGCAATAGAGTTCAAATGCTTCTAAAAACGAGATATTGCATCTCATATCTATGTTTCATGATAAGATATAATATTCATTGCGAAGAGTTATGCATTACTCGTATACGATTCAAATGAATGTAAATTCGACACTTCCTTGCAAGGAAATAGCGTTTGCAGTTGTCTACGTATCGTAGCAATAGAGTTCTTATGATTCTTAAAACGCGATATCGCATCTCATTTCTATGTTTCATGGTAAGATGAATAAGATTTGCGAAGTGTTATGTATTCCTCGTCTACACTTCAAATGAATGTGAATGCGACACTTCCTCGCTAGGAAATAGCGTTTTCAGATGTCTACGTATCGTAGCAATAGTGTTCCTATGATTCTTAAAACGCGATATCGTATCTCATTTCTATGTTTCATGGTAAGATATAATATGATTTGCGAAGTGTTATGTATTCCTCGTCTACACTTCAAATGAATGTAAATGCGACACTTCCTTGCTAGGAAATAGCATCTGCAGATGTCTAGGTATCGTAGCAATAGAGTTCAAATGCTTCTTAAAACGAGATATCGCATCTCATTTCCATGTTTCATGGTAAGATATAATATGATTTGCGAAGTGTCATGAATTCCTCGTCTACACTTCAAATGAATGTAAATGCGACACTTCCTTGCTAGGAAATAGCGTCTGCAGATGTCTAGGTATCGTAGCGATAGGGTTCTAATGCGTCTCAGAACGCGATATCGCATCTCATTTCTATGTTTCATGGTAAGATATAATATGATTTGCGAAGTGTTATGCATTCCTCGTATACGATTCAAATGAATGTAAATGCGACACTTCCTTGCAAGGAAATAGCGTTTGCAGTTTTCTACGTATCGTAGCAATAGAGTTCTTATGATTCTTAAAACCCGTTATCGCATCTCATTTCTATGTTTCATGGTAAGATATAATATGATTTGCGAAGTGTTATGTATTCCTCGTCTACACTTCAAATGAATGTAAATGCGACACTTCCTTGCAAAGAAATAGCGTTTGCAGATGTCTACGTATCGTAGCAATAGATTTCTAATGCTCCTTAAAACGCGATATCGCATCTCATTTCTATGTTTCATGATGAGATATAATATGATTTGCGAAGTGTCATGTATTCCTCGTCTACACTTCAATTGAATGTAAATGCGACACTTCCTTGCTAGGAAATAGCGTTTGCAGATTTCTACCTATCGTAGCAATAGAGTTCTAGTGCTTCTTAAAATGCGATATCGCATCTCATTTCTATGATTCATGGTAAGATATAATATGATTTGCGAAGTGTTATGCATTCCTCGTATACGATTCAAATGAATGTAAATGCGACACTTCCTTGCAAGGAAATAGCGTTTGCAGTTGTCTACGTATCGTAGCAATAGAGTTCTTATGATTCTTAAAACGCGATATCGCATCTCATTTCTATGTTTCATGGTAAGATATAATATGATTTGCGATGTGTTATGCATTCCTCGTATACGATTCAAATGAATGTAAATGCGACACTTCCTTGCACGGAAATAGCGTTTGCAGTTTTCTACGTATCGTAGCAATAGAGTTCTTATGATTCTTAAAACACAATATCGCATCTCATTTCTATGTTTCATGGTAAGATATAATATGATTTGCGAAGTGTTATGTTTTCCTCGTCTACACTTCAAATGAATGTAAATGCGACACTTCCTTGCAAAGAAATAGCGTTTGCAGATGTCTACGCATCGTAGCAATAGATTTCTAATGCTTCTTAAAACGCGATATCGCATCTCATTTCTATGTTTCATGGTGAGATATAATATGATTTGCGAAGTGTCATGTATTCCTCGTCTACACTTCAAATGAATGTAAATGCGACACTTCCTTGCTAGGAAATAGCGTCTGCAGATGTCTAGGTATCGTAGCGATAGTGTTCTAATGCTTCTTAAAACGCGATATCGCATCTCATTTCTATGTGTCATGGTAAGATATAATATGATTTGCGAAGTGTTATGTATTCCTCGTCTACACTTCAAATGAATGTAAATGCGACACCTCCTTGCATGGAAATAGCGTTTGCAGTTGTCTACGTATCGTAGCAATAGATTTCTAATGCTTCTTAAAACGCGATAACGCATCTCATTTCTATGTTTCCTGGTAAGATATAATATGATTTGCGTAGTGTTACCTACTCCTCGTCTACACTCCAAATGAATGTAAATGCGACACTTCCTTGCAAAGAAATAGCGTTTGCAGATGTCTACGCATCGTAGCAATAGATTTCTAATGCTTCTTAAAACGCGATATCGCATCTCATTTCTATGTTTCATGGTGAGATATAATATGATTTGCGAAGTGTCATGTATTCCTCGTCTACACTTCAAATGAATGTAAATGCCACACTTCCTTGAAAGGAAATAGCGTCTGCAGATGTCTAGGTATCGTAGCGATAGAGTTCTAATGCTTCTCAACACACAATATCGCATCTCATTTCTATGTTTCATGGTAAGATATAATATGATTTGCGAAGTGTTATGTATTCCTCGTCTACACTTCAAGTGAATGTGAATGCGACACTTCCTCGCTAGGAAATAGCGTTTTCAGATATCTACGTATCGTAGCAATAGTGTTCCTATGATTCTTAAAACGCGATATCGTATCTCATTTCTATGTTTCATGGTAAGATATAATATGATTTGCGAAGTGTTACGTATTCCTCGTCTACACTTCAAATGAATGTAAATGCGACACTTCCTTGCAAAGAAATAGCGTTTGCAGATGTCTACGCATCGTAGCAATAGATTTCTAATGCTTCTTAAAACGCGATATCGCATCTCATTTCTATGTTTCATGGTGAGATATAATATGATTTGCGAAGTGTCATGTATTCCTCGTCTACACTTCAAATGAATGTAAATGCGACACTTCCTTGCTAGGAAATAGCGTCTGCAGATGTCTAGGTATCGTAGCGATAGAGTTCTAATGCTTCTTAAAACGCGATATCGCATCTCATTTCTATGTGTCATGGTAAGATATAATATGATTTGCGAAGTGTTATGTATTCCTCGTCTACACTTCAAATGAATGTAAATGCGACACCTCCTTGCATGGAAATAGCGTTTGCAGTTGTCTACGTATCGTAGCAATAGATTTCTAATGCTTCTTAAAACGCGATAACGCATCTCATTTCTATGTTTCCTGGTAAGATATAATATGATTTGCGTAGTGTTACCTACTCCTCGTCTACACTCCAAATGAATGTCAATGCCACACTTCCTTGAAAGGAAATAGCGTCTGCAGATGTCTAGGTATCGTAGCGATAGAGTTCTAATGCTTCTCAACACACAATATCGCATCTCATTTCTATGTTTCATGGTAAGATATAATATGATTTGCGAAGTGTTATGTATTCCTCGTCTACACTTCAAATGAATGTAAATGCGACACTTCCTTGCAAGGAAATAGCGTTTGCAGTTGTCTACGTATCGTAGCGATAGAGTTCTAGTGCTTCTTAAAATGCGATATCGCATCTCATTTCTATGATTCATGGTAAGATATAATATGATTTGCGAAGTGTTATGCATTCGTCGTATACGATTCAAATGAATGTAAATGCGACACTTCCTTGCAAGGAAATAGCGTTTGCAGTTGTCTACGTATCGTAGCAATAGAGTTCCTATGATTCTTAAAACACAATATCGCATCTCATTTCTATGTCTCATGGTAAGATATAATATGATTTGCGAAGTGTTATGTATTCCTCGTCTACACTTCATATGAATGTAAATGCGGCACTTCCTTGCTAGGAAATACCGTCTGCAGATGTCTAGGTATCGTAGCGATAGGGTTCTAATGCCTCTTAGAACGCGATATCGCATCTCATTTCTATGTTTCATGGTAAGATATAATATGATTTGAGAAGTGTTATGTATTCCTCGTCTATACTTCAAATGAATGCAAATGCGACACTTCCTTGCAAAGATATAGCGTTTGCAGATGTCTACGTATCGTAGCAATAGATTTCTAATGCTTCTTAAAACGCGATATCGCATCTCATTTCTATGTTTCATGGTAAGATATAATATGATTTGCGAAGTGTCATGTATTCCTCGTCTACACTTCAAATGAATGTAAATGCGACACTTACTTGCTAGGAAATAGCGTTTGCAGTTGTCTACGTATCGTAGCAATAGATTTCTAATGCTTCTTAAAACGCGATAACGCATCTCATTTCTATGTTTCCTGGTAAGATATAATATGATTTGCGTAGTGTTACCTACTCCTCGTCTACACTCCAAATGAATGTCAATGCGACACTTCCTTGAAAGGAAATAGCGTCTGCAGATGTCTAGGTATCGTAGCGATAGAGTTCTAATGCTTCTCAACACGCAATATCGCATCTCATTTCTATGTTTCATGGTAAGATATAATATGATTTGCGAAGTGTTATGTATTCCTCGTCTACACTTCAAGTGAATGTGAATGCGACACTTCCTCGCTAGGAAATAGCGTTTTCAGATATCTACGTATCGTAGCAATAGTGTTCCTATGATTCTTAAAACGCGATATCGTATCTCATTTCTATGTTTCATGGTAAGATATAATATGATTTGCGAAGTGTTACGTATTCCTCGTCTACACTTCAAATGAATGTAAATGCGACACTTCCTTGCAAAGAAATAGCGTTTGCAGATGTCTACGCATCGTAGCAATAGATTTCTAATGCTTCTTAAAACGCGATATCGCATCTCATTTCTATGTTTCATGGTGAGATATAATATGATTTGCGAAGTGTCATGTATTCCTCGTCTACACTTCAAATGAATGTAAATGCGACACTTCCTTGCTAGGAAATAGCGTCTGCAGATGTCTAGGTATCGTAGCGATAGAGTTCTAATGCTTCTTAAAACGCGATATCGCATCTCATTTCTATGTGTCATGGTAAGATATAATATGATTTGCGAAGTGTTATGTATTCCTCGTCTACACTTCAAATGAATGTAAATGCGACACCTCCTTGCATGGAAATAGCGTTTGCAGTTGTCTACGTATCGTAGCAATAGATTTCTAATGCTTCTTAAAACGCGATAACGCATCTCATTTCTATGTTTCCTGGTAAGATATAATATGATTTGCGAAGTGTTACCTACTCCTCGTCTACACTCCAAATGAATGTCAATGCGACACTTCCTTGAAAGGAAATAGCGTCTGCAGATGTCTAGGTATCGTAGCGATAGAGTTCTAATGCTTCTCAACACACAATATCGCATCTCATTTCTATGTTTCATGGTAAGATATAATATGATTTGCGAAGTGTTATGTATTCCTAGTCTACACTTCAAATGAATGTGAAAGCGACCCTTCCTCGCTAGGAAATAGCGTTTTCAGATGTCTACGTATCGTAGCAATAGTGTTCCTATGATTCTTAAAACGCGATGTCGTATCTCATTTCTATGTTTCATGGTAAGATATAATATGATTTGCGAAGTGTTATGTATTCCTCGTCTACACTTCAAATGAATGCAAATGCGACACTTCCTTGCTAGGAAATAGCGTCTGCAGATGTCTAGGTATCGTAGCGATAGGGTTCTAATGCTTCTTAAAACGCGATATCGCATCTCATATCTATGTTTCATGATAAGATATAATATACATTGCGAAGTGTTATGCATTCCTCGTATACGTTTCAAATGCATGTAAATGCGACACTTCCTTGCAAGGAAATAGCATTTGCAGATTTCTACGTATCGTAGCAATAGAGTTCTTATGATTCTTAAAACACAATATCGCATCTCATTTCTATGTTTCATGGTAAGATATAATATGATTTGCGAAGTGTTATGTATTCCTCGTCTACACTTCAAATGAATGTAAATGCGACAGTTCCTTGCAAAGAAATAGCGTTTGCAGATGTCTACGTATCGTAGCAATAGAGATCTTATGATTCGTAAAACACAATATCGCATCTCATTTCTATGTTTCATGGTAAGATATAATATGATTTGCGAAGTGTTATGTATTCCTCGTCTACACTTCAAATGAATGTAAATGCGACACCTCCTTGCATAGAAATAGCGTTTGCAGTTGTCTACGTATCGTAGCAATAGATTTCTAATGCTTCTTAAAACGCGATATCGCATCTCATTTCTATGTTTCCTGGTAAGATATAATATGATTTGCGAAGTGTTACCTACTCCTCGTCTACACTTCAAATGAATGTCAATGCGACACTTCCTTGCAAGGAAATAGCGTTTGCAGATGTCTACCTATCGTAGCAATAGAGTTCTAATGCTTCTTAAAACGCGATATCGCATCTCATTTCCATGTATCATGGTAAGATATAATATGATTTGCGAAGTGTTATGCATTCCTCGTCTACACTTCAAATGAATGTAAATGCGACACTTCCTTGCAAGGAAATAGCGTTTGCAGATTTCTACGTATCGTAGCAATAGATTTCTAATGCTTCTTAAAACGCGATATCGCATCTCATTTCTATGTTTCCTGGTAAGATATAATATGATTTGCGAAGTGTTACCTACTCCTCGTCTACACTTCAAATGAATGTCAATGCGACACTTCCTTGAAAGGAAATAGCGTCTGCAGATGTCTAGGTATCGTAGCGATAGAGTTCTAATGCTTCTCAACACACATTATCGCATCTCATTTCTATGTTTCATGGTAAGATACAATATGATTTGCGAAGTGTTATGTATTCCTCGTCTACACTTCATATGAATGTAAATGCGACACTTCCTTGCAAGGAAATAGCGTTTGCAGATGTCTACCTATCGTAGCAATAGAGTTCTAATGCTTCTTAAAACGCGATATCGCATCTCATTTCTATGTATCATGGTAAGATATAATATGATTTGCGAAGTGTTATTTATTCCTCGTCTACACTTCAAATGAATGTGAATGCGACACTTCCTCGCTAGGAAATAGCGTTTTCAGATGCCTACGTATCGTAGCAATAGTGTTCCTATGATTCTTAAAACGCGATATCGTATCTCATTTCTATGTATCATGGTAAGATATAATATGATTTGCGAAGTGTTATGTATTCCTCGTCTACACTTCAAATGAATGTAAATGCGACACTTCCTTGCAAGGAAATAGCGTTTGCAGATTTCTACCTATCGTAGCAATAGAGTTCTAGTGCTTCTTAAAATGCGATATCGCATCTCATTTCTATGATTCATGGTAAGATATAATATGATTTGCGAAGTGTTATGCATTCCTCGTATACGATTCAAATGAATGTAAATGCGACACTTCCTTGCTAGGAAATAGCGTCTGCAGATGTCTAGGTATCGTAGCGATAGGGTTCTAATGCTTCTCAGAACGCGATATCGCATCTCATTTCTATGTTTCGTGGTAAGATGTAATGTAACGTCCGGCGTGCCGCCTTCCACCCCCCAGCGCCACCCACAGCATCCGGCAGCGACGCATCTACCGCCAGCCGCATCCAAGTGCGTGGAAAGAGCGCCTTCACACACGGGAAAGCAGACCGAACGCCGAGCTAAGGCAGCCAGATATCCACGAGCACCCAGGAGATCGACCGTACGACCGCGCGACGATGCGCGCTATCGCCAGAGTTGGGAGACATGGAGCCTCCAGCCGCACGAACAGATCACCGAGCATCTCACCGATTCGCCTACGCCATCCTCCCATTATTCTTATTTTGATAATGAATATTCATAAGAACGTCCTAGAATTAAGTACTCGACACAACTAATGTACATACGCAAACAACACACACATATTTCCTAATATATCTGCGAATTCTCATAGTCATAAATTTCGATAGGCCCAAGCAACCGTCCGACGCGCGCGGCTCACGCTTAACGCGAGCCGCGCCCCACTCCGACCGGCCGCCCCACTTCGCGGGCCGAGCGGCCACCCCACTCCGGGGTCCAGCGACTCGCACGCCACGCGACTCGAGGAGGTCGCGGACACGCGAGCTGAAGATCAGTTCCGATCAGTCCTTCGAACCGAGGAGTTCCAATCTCGCTCTCAATGCCTCAATCGGAGGTGTTTCTAATTCTACTTCAATTCTAGTTCAAGTCATTCATTCCAATTCTAAACGTTAAGACTATCTTTAACTTAGCCTTAGGGAAGTCAGTGTAAGCTTAGGTATATATTAGAATATACTTTATTTTACCTTACATCTACAAGTTTAAATTTGATTATTATCCTCTAAATTCATTATTATCTACGAATTCTTCCACGAGCTATCGCGTGGATATCCATCATTCGAGTCCAATCGCTAGTTGACCTTGGTAACCGGCTGGTTAGAGCGGACAGCCGCTTAACTTCGCCGATCCACAGCGGAAACTACGTGCGGATATAGTCGACGTTTCGCACTTCTGGACCGATAGGTTAGAGCGGACCGCCGCTTATCCGATTCGTATCCAGATTGCTGGAACTAGGCGCGAATGAGCCTCAATCCAAAACGTAAAGCTCGACGTGCGGGACGGAAGAATTACCTACGCCGACTTGTGCGCGATTACGTGGGCATCGAAGCCCTTTCGTCTCTCCGTTCGGACACCACCGTTCCAGTGGCTCCTCAACAACCTGCTCCGTCGTCTTCTTCCGGCCAAGGCAAGCCGATCAGCACAGAAACCCAGCTACATTGGAGACTCATCCCTCTTACGATCCAGCCTCGCAGCCCTTACGCAGGGACGATTCCGGAAAGCGATCCTCGACAGCAACAGTATCTCAGGAAGGGATACTAAATTAATAACGATTCGAGACAGCAAAGGTAGGATCTTTCCTATTTATCGCGATCGCGTTTTGAAAGTGTTCGTTGTCCCACGAAAGGAACCCGGAACCCGTCGCAATTAAGCGTGCCGAGTCCGTTTTCTGGCTGCGTGTCATCCGCGAATAAAACGGCAATTTTCCACCCTCGCGACGTGACACTAGGAAATAGCGTCTGCAGATTTCTACGTATCGTAGCAATAGTGTTCCTATGATTCTTAAAACGCGATATCGTATCTCATTTCTATGTTTCATGGTAAGATATAAGATGATTTGCGAAGTGTTATGTATTCCTCGTCTACACTTCAAATGAATGTAAATGCGACACCTCCTAGCAAGGAAATAGCGTTTGCAGATGTCTACGTATAGTAGCAATAGATTTCGAATGCTTCTTAAAACGCGATATCGCATCTCATTTCTATGTTTCATGGTAAGATATAATATGATTTGCGAAGTGTCACGTATTCCTCGTCTACACTTCAAATGAATGTAAATGCGACACTTCCTTGCTAGGAAGTAGCGTCTGCAGGTGTCTAGGTATCGTAGCAATAGAGTTCAAATGCTTCTTAAAACGAGATATTGCATCTCATATCTATGGTTCATGATAAGATATAATATTCATTGCGAAGTGTTATGCATTCCTCGTATACGATTCAAATGAATGTAAATGCGACACTTCCTTGCAAGGAAATAGCGTTTGCAGTTGTCTACGTATCGTAGCGATAGAGTTCTAGTGCTTCTTAAAATGCGATATCGCATCTCATTTCTATGATTCATGGTAAGATATAATATGATTTGCGAAGTGTTATGCATTCGTCGTATACGATTCAAATGAATGTAAATGCGACACTTCCTTGCAAGGAAATAGCGTTTGCAGTTGTCTACGTATCGTAGCAATAGAGTTCCTATGATTCTTAAAACACGATATCGTATCTCATTTCTATGTTTCATGGTAAGATATAATATGATTTGCGAAGTGTTATGTATTCCTCGTCTACACTTCAAATGAATGTAAATGCGACACTTCCTTGCAAAGAAATAGCGTTTGCAGATGTCTACGTATCGTAGCAGTAGAGTTCTTATGATTCTTAAAACACAATATCGCATCTCATTTCTATGTCTCATGGTAAGATATAATATGATTTGCGAAGTGTTATGTATTCCTCGTCTACACTTCATATGAATGTAAATGCGGCACTTCCTTGCTAGGAAATACCGTCTGCAGATGTCTAGGTATCGTAGCGATAGGGTTCTAATGCCTCTTAGAACGCGATATCGCATCTCATTTCTATGTTTCATGGTAAGATATAATATGATTTGAGAAGTGTTATGTATTCCTCGTCTATACTTCAAATGAATGCAAATGCGACACTTCCTTGCAAAGATATAGCGTTTGCAGATGTCTACGTATCGTAGCAATAGATTTCTAATGCTTCTTAAAACGCGATATCGCATCTCATTTCTATGTTTCATGGTAAGATATAATATGATTTGCGAAGTGTTATGTATTCCTCGTCTACACTTCATATGAATGTAAATGCGGCACTTCCTTGCAAAGATATAGCGTTTGCAGATGTCTACGTATCGTAGCAATAGATTTCTAATGCTTCTTAAAACGCGATATCGCATCTCATTTCTATGTTTCATGGTAAGATATAATATGATTTGCGAAGTGTCATGTATTCCTCGTCTACACTTCAAATGAATGTAAATGCGACACTTACTTGCTAGGAAATAGCGTCTGCAGATGTCTAGGTATCGTAGCGATAGAGTTCTAATGCTTCTTAAAACGCGATATCGCATCCCATTTCTATGTGTCATGGTAAGATATAATATGATTTGCGAAGTGTCATGTATTTCTCGTCTACACTTCAAATGAACGTAAATGCGACACCTCCTAGCAAGGAAATAGCGTTTGCAGATGTCTACATATAGTAGCAATAGATTTCTAATGCTTCTTAAAACGCGATATCGCATCTCATTTCCATGTTTCATGGTAAGATATAATATGATTTGCGATGTGTCATGTATTCCTCGTCTACACTTCAAATGAATGTAAATGCGACACTTCCTTGCTAGGAAGTAGCGTCTGCAGGTGTCTAGGTATCGTAGCAATAGAGTTCAAATGCTTCTTAAAACGAGATATTGCATCTCATATCTATGGTTCATGATAAGATATAATATTCATTGCGAAGTGTTATGCATTCCTCGTATACGATTCAAATGAATGTAAATGCGCCACTTCCTTGCAAGGAAATAGCGTTTGCAGTTGTCTACGTATCGTAGCAATAGAGTTCCTATGATTCTTAAAACACGATATCGTATCTCATTTCTATGTTTCATGGTAAGATATAATATGATTTGCGAAGTGTTATGTATTCCTCGTCTACACTTCAAATGAATGTAAATGCGACACTTCCTTGCTAGGAAATAGCGTCTGCAGATGTCTACGTATCGTAGCAATAGAGTTCTTATGATTCTTAAAACACAATATCGCATCTCATTTCTATGTTTCATGGTAAGATATAATATGATCTGCAAAGTGGTATGTATTCCTCGTCTACACTTCATATGAATGTAAATGCGGCACTTCCTTGCAAGGAAATAGCGTTTGCAGATGTCTACCTATCGTAGCAATAGAGTTCTAATGCTTCTTAAAACGCGATATCGCATCTCATTTCTATGTTTCATGGTAAGATATAATATGATTTGCGAAGTGTTATGTATTCCTCGTCTACACTTCATATGAATGTAAATGCGGCACTTCCTTGCAAGGAAATAGCGTTTGCAGATGTCTACCTATCGTAGCAATAGAGTTCTAATGCTTCTTAAAACGCGATATCGCATCTCATTTCTATGTTTCATGGTAAGATATAATATGATTTGCGAAGTGTTATGTATTCCTCGTCTACACTTCAAATGAATGTGAATGCGACACTTCCTCGCTAGGAAATAGCGTTTTCAGATGTCTACGTATCTTAAAATAGTGTTCCTATGATTCTTAAAACGCGATATCGTATCTCATTTCTATGTTTCATGGTATGATATAATATGATTTGCGAAGTGCTATGTATTCCTCGTCTACACTTCAAATGAATGTAAATGCGACACTTCCTTGCTAGGAAATAGCGTCTGCAGATGTCTAGGTATCGTAGCAATAGATTTCTAATGCTTCTTAAAACGCGATATCGCATCTCATTTATATGTTTCATGGTAAGATATAATATGATTTGCGAAGTGTTATGTATTCCTCGTCTACACTTCATATGAATGTAAATGCGGCACTTCCTTGCAAGGAAATAGCGTTTGCAGATGTCTACCTATCGTAGCAATAGAGTTCTAATGCTTCTTAAAACGCGATATCGCATCTCATTTCTATGTTTCATGGTAAGATATAATATGATTTGCGAAGTGTTATGTATTCCTCGTCTACACTTCAAATGAATGTGAATGCGACACTTCCTCGCTAGGAAATAGCGTTTTCAGATGTCTACGTATCTTAAAATAGTGTTCCTATGATTCTTAAAACGCGATATCGTATCTCATTTCTATGTTTCATGGTAAGATATAATATGATTTGCGAAGTGCTATGTATTCCTCGTCTACACTTCAAATGAATGTAAATGCGACACTTCCTTGCTAGGAAATAGCGTCTGCAGATGTCTAGGTATCGTAGCGATAGGGTTCTAATGCTTCTTAGAACGCGATATCGCATCTCATTTCTATGTTTCATGGTAAGATATAATATGATTTGCGAAGTGTCATGCATTCCTCGCCTACACTTCAAATGAATGTAAATGCGACACTTCCTTGCAAAGAAATAGCGTTTGCAGATGTCTACGTATAGTAGCAATAGATTTCTAATGCTTCTTAAAACGCGATATCGCATCTCATTTCTATGTTTCATGGTAAGATATAATATGATTTGCGAAGTGTTATGTATTCCTAGTCTACACTTCAAATGAATGTGAATGCGACACTTCCTCGCTAGGAAATAGCGTTTTCAGATGTCTACGTATCTTAAAATAGTGTTCCTATGATTCTTAAAACGCGATATCGTATCTCATTTCTATGTTTCATGGTATGATATAATATGATTTGCGAAGTGCTATGTATTCCTCGTCTACACTTCAAATGAATGTAAATGCGACACTTCCTTGCTAGGAAATAGCGTCTGCAGATGTCTAGGTATCGTAGCAATAGATTTCTAATGCTTCTTAAAACGCGATATCGCATCTCATTTATATGTTTCATGGTAAGATATAATATGATTTGCGAAGTGTTATGTATTCCTCGTCTACACTTCATATGAATGTAAATGCGGCACTTCCTTGCAAGGAAATAGCGTTTGCAGATGTCTACCTATCGTAGCAATAGAGTTCTAATGCTTCTTAAAACGCGATATCGCATCTCATTTCTATGTTTCATGGTAAGATATAATATGATTTGCGAAGTGTTATGTATTCCTCGTCTACACTTCAAATGAATGTGAATGCGACACTTCCTCGCTAGGAAATAGCGTTTTCAGATGTCTACGTATCTTAAAATAGTGTTCCTATGATTCTTAAAACGCGATATCGTATCTCATTTCTATGTTTCATGGTAAGATACAATATGATTTGCGAAGTGCTATGTATTCCTCGTCTACACTTCAAATGAATGTAAATGCGACACTTCCTTGCTAGGAAATAGCGTCTGCAGATGTCTAGGTATCGTAGCGATAGGGTTCTAATGCTTCTTAGAACGCGATATCGCATCTCATTTCTATGTTTCATGGTAAGATATAATATGATTTGCGAAGTGTCATGCATTCCTCGCCTACACTTCAAATGAATGTAAATGCGACACTTCCTTGCAAAGAAATAGCGTTTGCAGATGTCTACGTATAGTAGCAATAGATTTCTAATGCTTCTTAAAACGCGATATCGCATCTCATTTCTATGTTTCATGGTAAGATATAATATGATTTGCGAAGTGTTATGTATTCCTCGTCTACACTTCAAATGAATGTGAATGCGACACTTCCCCGCTAGGAAATAGCGTTTTCAGATGTCTACGTATCTTAAAATAGTGTTCCTATGATTCTTAAAACGCGATATCGTATCTCATTTCTATGTTTCATGGTAAGATATAATATGATTTGCGAAGTGTTATGTATTCCTCGTCTACACTTCAAATGAATGCAAATGCGACACTTCCTTGCAAAGATATAGCGTTTGCAGATGTCTACGTATCGTAGCAATAGATTTCTAATGCTTCTTAAAACGCGATATCGCATCTCATTTATATGTTTCATGGTAAGATATAATATGATTTGCGAAGTGTCATGTATTCCTCGTCTACACTTCAAATGAATGGAAATGCGACACTTCCTTGCAAGGAAATAGCGTTTGCAGATTTCTACGTATCGTAGCAATAGAGTTCTTATGATTCTTAAAACGCGATATCGCATCTCATTTCTATGTTTCATGGTAAGATATAATATGATTTGCGAAGTGTTATGTATTCCTCGTCTACACTTCAAATGAACGTAAATGCGACACCTCCTAGCAAGGAAATAGCGTTTGCAGATGTCTACGTATAGTAGCAATAGATTTCTAATGCTTTTTAAAACGCGATATCGCATCTCATTTCTATGTTTCATGGTAAGATATAATATGATTTGCGAAGTGTCATGTATTCCTCGTCTACACTTCAAATGAATGTAAATGCGACACTTCCTTGCAAAGAAATAGCGTTTGCAGATGTCTACGTATCGTAGCAATAGATATCTAATGCTTCTTAAAACGCGATATCGCATATCATTTCTATGTTTCATGGTAAGATATAATATGATTTGCGAAGTGTCATGTATTCCTCGTCTACATTTCAAATGAATGTAAATGCGACACTTCCTTGCTAGGAAATAGCGTCTGCAAGTGTCTAGGTATCGTAGCAATAGAGTTCAAATGCTTCTTAAAACGAGATATTGTATCTCATATCTATGTTTCATGATAAGATATAATATTCATTGCGAAGTATTATGCATTCCTCGTATACGATTCAAATGAATGTAAATGCGCCACTTCCTTGCAAGGAATTAGCGTTTGCAGATGTCTACGTATCTTAAAATAGTGTTCCTATGATTCTTAAAACGCGATATCGTATCTCATTTCTATGTTTCATGGTAAGATATAATATGATTTGCGAAGTGCTATGTATTCCTCGTCTACACTTCAAATGAATGTAAATGCGACACTTCCTTGCTAGGAAATAGCGTCTGCAGATGTCTAGGTGTCGTAGCGATAGGGTTCTAATGCTTCTTAGAACGCGATATCGCATCTCATTTCTATGTTTCATGGTAAGATATAATATGATTTGCGAAGTGTTATGCATTCCTCGCCTACACTTCAAATGAATGTAAATGCGACACTTCCTTGCAAAGAAATAGCGTTTGCAGATGTCTACGTATCGTAGCAATAGAGTTCTTATGATTCTTAAAACACAATATCGCATCTCATTTCTATGTTTCATGGTAATATATAATATGATTTGCGAAGTGTTATGTATTCCTCGTCTACACTTCATATGAATGTAAATGCGGCACTTCCTTGCAAGGAAATAGCGTTTGCAGATGTCTACCTATCGTAGCAATAGAGTTCTAATGCTTCTTAAAACGCGATATCGCATCTCATTTCTATGTTTCATGGTAAGATATAATATGATTTGCGAAGTGTTATGTATTCCTCGTCTACACTTCAAATGAATGCAAATGCGACACTTCCTTGCAAAGATATAGCGTTTGCAGGTGTCTACGTATCGTAGCAATAGATTTCTAATGCTTCTTAAAACGCGATATCGCATCTCATTTATATGTTTCATGGTAAGATATAATATGATTTGCGAAGTGTCATGTATTCCTCGTCTACACTTCAAATGAATGTAAATGCGACACTTCCTTGCTAGGAAATAGCGTCTGCAAGTGTCTAGGTATCGTAGCAATAGAGTTCAAATGCTTCTTAAAACGAGATATTGTATCTCATATCTATGTTTCATGATAAGATATAATATTCATTGCGAAGTATTATGCATTCCTCGTATACGATTCAAATGAATGTAAATGCGCCACTTCCTTGCAAGGAATTAGCGTTTGCAGATGTCTACGTATCGTAGCAATAGAGTTCTTATGATTCTTAAAACGCGATATCGCATCTCATTTCTATGTTTCATGGTAAGATATAATATGATTTGCGAAGTGTTATGTATTCCCCGTCTACACTTCAAAGGAATGTGAATGCGACACTTCCTCGCTAGGAAATAGCGTTTGCAGATGTCTACGTATCGCAGCAATAGATTTCCAATGCTTCTTAGAACGCGATATCGCATCTCATTTCTATGTTTCATGGTGAGATATAATATGATTTGCGAAGGGTTATGTATTCCTCGTCTACACTTCGTATGAATGTTAATGCGACACTTCCTTGCAAGGAAAGAGCGTTTGCAGATTTCTACGTATCGTAGCAATAGAGTTCTTATGATTCTTAAAACGCGATATCGCATCTCATTTCTATGTTTCATGGTAAGATATAATATGATTTGCGAAGTGTTATGTATTCCTCGTCTACACTTCATATGAATGTAAATGCGGCACTTCCTTGCAAGGAAATAGCGTTTGCAGATGTCTACCTATCGTAGCAATAGAGTTCTAAAGTTTCTTAAAACGCGATATCGCATCTCATTTCTATGTTTCATGGTAAGATATAATATGATTTGCGAAGTGTTATGTATTCCTCGTCTACACTTCAAATGAATGTAAATGCGACACTTCCTTGCAAAGAAATAGCGTTTGCAGATGTCTACGTATCGTAGCAATAGAGTTCTAATGCTTCTTAAAACGCGATATCGCATCCCATTTCTATGTGTCATGGTAAGATATAATATGATTTGCGAAGTGTTATGTATTCCTCGTCTACAGTTCAAATGAATGTAAATGCGCCACTTCCTTGCAAGGAAATAGCGTTTGCAGTTGTCTACGTATCGTAGCCATAGAGTTCTAGTGCTTCTTAAAATGCGATATCGCATCTCATTTCTATGATTCATGGTAAGATATAATATGATTTGCGAAGTGTCATGTATTCCTCGTCTACACATCAAATGAATGTACATGCGACACTTCCTAGCAAGGAAATAGCGTTTGCAGATGTCTACGTATAGTAGCAATAGATTTCTAGTGCTTCTTAAAATGCGATATCGCATCTCATTTCTATGTTTCATGGTAAGATATAATATGATTTGCGAAGTGTTATGTATTCCTCGTCTACACTTCAAATGAATGTGAATGCGACACTTCCTCGCTAGGAAATAGCGTTTTCAGATGTCTACGTATCTTAAAATAGTGTTCCTATGATTCTTAAAACGCGATATCGTATCTCATTTCTATGTTTCATGGTAAGATATAATATGATTTGCGAAGTGCTACGTATTCCTCGTCTACACTTCAAATGAATGTAAATGCGACACTTCCTTGCTAGGAAATAGCGTCTGCAGATGTCTAGGTATCGTAGCGATAGGGTTCTAATGCTTCTTAGAACGCGATATCGCATCTCATTTCTATGTTTCATGGTAAGATATAATATGATTTGCGAAGTGTTATGCTTTCCTCGCCTACACTTCAAATGAATGTAAATGCGACACTTCCTTGCAAAGAAATAGCGTTTGCAGATGTCTACGTATTGTAGCAGTAGAGTTCTTATGATTCTTAAAACACAATATCGCATCTCATTTCTATGTTTCATGGTAAGATATAATATGATTTGCGAAGTGTTATGTATTCCTCGTCTACACTTCATATGAATGTAAATGCGGCACTTCCTTGCAAGGAAATAGCGTTTGCAGATGTCTACCTATCGTAGCAATAGAGTTCTAATGCTTCTTAAAACGCGATATCGCATCTCATTTCTATGTTTCATGGTAAGATATAATATGATTTGCGAAGTGTTATGTATTCCTCGTCTACACTTCAAATGAATGTGATTGCGACACTTCCTCGCTAGGAAATAGCGTTTTCAGATATCTACGTATCTTAAAATAGTGTTCCTATGATTCTTAAAACGCGATATCGTATCTCATTTCTATGTTTCATGGTATGATATAATATGATTTGCGAAGTGCTATGTATTCCTCGTCTACACTTCAAATGAATGTAAATGCGACACTTCCTTGCTAGGAAATAGCGTCTGCAGATGTCTAGGTATCGTAGCAATAGATTTCTAATGCTTCTTAAAACGCGATATCGCATCTCATTTATATGTTTCATGGTAAGATATAATATGATTTGCGAAGTGTTATGTATTCCTCGTCTACACTTCATATGAATGTAAATGCGGCACTTCCTTGCAAGGAAATAGCGTTTGCAGATGTCTACCTATCGTAGCAATAGAGTTCTAATGCTTCTTAAAACGCGATATCGCATCTCATTTCTATGTTTCATGGTAAGATATAATATGATTTGCGAAGTGTTATGTATTCCTCGTCTACACTTCAAATGAATGTGAATGCGACACTTCCTCGCTAGGAAATAGCGTTTTCAGATGTCTACGTATCTTAAAATAGTGTTCCTATGATTCTTAAAACGCGATATCGTATCTCATTTCTATGTTTCATGGTAAGATATAATATGATTTGCGAAGTGCTATGTATTCCTCGTCTACACTTCAAATGAATGTAAATGCGACACTTCCTTGCTAGGAAATAGCGTCTGCAGATGTCTGTGTATCGTAGCAATAGAGTTCAAATGCTTCTTGAAACGAGATATTGCATCTCATATCTATGTTTCATGATAAGATATAATATTCATTGCGAAGTGTTATGCATTCCTCGTATACGATTCAAATGAATGTAAATGCGACACTTCCTTGCTAGGAAATAGCGTCTGGAGATGTGTAGGTATCGCAGCGATAGAGTTCTAATGCTCCTTAAAACGCGATATCGCATCTCATTTCCATGTATGATGGTAAGATATAATATGATTTGCGAAGTGTCATGTATTCCTCGTCTACACTTCAAATGAATGTAAATGCGACACTTCCTTGCAAGGAAATAGCGTTAGCAAATGTCTACCTATCGTAGCAATAGTGTTCTAATGCTTCTTAAAATGCGATATCGCATCTCATTTCTATGTTTCATGGTAAGATATAATATGATTTGCGAAGTGTTACGTATTCCTCGTCTACACTTCATATGAATGTAAATGCGGCACTTCCTTGCAAGGAAATAGCGTTTGCAAATGCCTACCTATCGTAGCAATAGTGTTCTAATGCTTCTTAAAACGCGATATCGCATCTCATTTCTATGTTTCATGGTAAGATATAATATGATTTGCGAAGTGTTATGTATTCCTCGTCTACACTTCATATGAATGTAAATGCGGCACTTCCTTGCAAGGAAATAGCGTTTGCAGATGTCTACCTATCGTAGCAATAGAGTTCTAATGCTTCTTAAAACGCGATATCGCATCTCATTTCTATGTTTCATGGTAAGATGTAATATGATTTGCGAAGTGTTATGTATTCCTCCTCTACACTTCAAATGAATGTAAATGCGACACTTCCTTGCAAGGAAATAGCGTTTGCAAATGTCTACCTATTGTAGCAATAGTGTTCTAATGCTTCTTAAAATGCGATATCGCATCTCATTTCTATGTTTCATGGTAAGATATAATATGACTTGCGAAGTGTTATGTATTCCTCGTCTACACTTCAAATGAATGTAAATGCGACACTTCCTTCCAAAGAAATAGCGTTTGCAGGTGTCTACGTATCGTAGCAATAGATATCTAGTGCTTCTTAAAACGCGATATCGCATCTCATTTCTATGTTTCATGGTAAGATATAATATGATTTCCGAAGTGTCATGTATTGCTCGTCTACACTTCAAATGAATGTAAGTGCGACACTTCCGTGCAAAGAAATAGCGTTTGCAGCTGTCTACGTATAGTAGCAATAGACTTCTAATGCTTCTTAAAACGCGATATCGCATCTCATTTCTATGTTTCATGGTAAGATATAATATGATTTGCCAAGTGTCATGTATTCCTCGTCTACACTTCAAATGAATGTAAATGCGACACTTCCTAGCAAGGAAATAGCGTTTGCAGATATCTACGTATAGTAGCAATGGATTTCTAGTGCTTCTTAAAATGCTTAATCGCATCTCATATCTATGTTTCATGGTAAGATATTATATGATTTGCGAAGTGTCATGTATTCCTCGTCTACACTTCAAATGAATGTAAATGCGACACTTCCTTGCTAGGAAATAGCGTCTGCAGACGTCTAGGTATCGTAGCGATAGAGTTCTAATGCTTCTTAAAACGCGATATCGCATCCCATTTCTGTGTCATGGTAAGATATAATATGATTTGCGAAGTGTTATGTATTCCTCGTCTACAGTTCAAATGAATGTAAACGCGACACTTCCTTGCAAAGAAATGGCGTTTGCAGTTGTCTACGTATCGTAGCAATAGATATCCAATGCTTCTTAAAACGCGATATCACATCTCATTTCTATGTTTCATGGTAAGATATAATATGATTTGCGAAGTGTCGTGTATTCCTCGTCTACACTTCTAATGAATGTAATTGCGACACTTCCTTGCTAGGAAATAGCGTCTGGAGATGTGTAGGTATCGTAGCGATAGAGTTCTAATGCTTCTTAAAACGCGATATCGCATCTCATTTCCATGTATCATGGTAAGATATAATATGATTTGCGAAGTGTTATGTATTCCTCGTCTACACTTCAAATGAATGTAAATGCGACACTTCCTTGCTAGGAAATAGCGTCTGCAGATGTCTGGGTATCGTAGCAATAGAGTTCAAATGCTTCTTGAAACGAGATATTGCATCTCATATCTATGTTTCATGATAAGATATAATATTCATTGCGAAGTGTTATGCATTCCTCGTATACGATTCAAATGAATGTAAATGCGACACTTCCTTGCTAGGAAATAGCGTCAGGAGATGTGTAGGTATCGTAGCGATAGACTTCTAATGCTCCTTAAAACGCGATTTCGCATCTCATTTCCATGTATCATGGTAAGATATAATATGATTTGCGATGTGTCATGTATTCCTCGTCTACACTTCAAATGAATGTAAATGCGACACTTCCTTGCAAGGAAATAGCGTTTGCAGATTTCTACGTATCGTAGCAATAGAGTTCTTATGATTCTTAAAACGCGATATCGCATCACATTTCTATGTTTCATGGTAAGATATAATATGATTTGCGAAGTGTTATGTATTCCTCGTCTACACTTCATATGAATGTAAATGCGGCACTTCCTTGCAAGGAAATAGCCTTTGCAGATGTCTACCTATCGTAGCAATAGAGTTCTAAAGTTTCTTAAAACGCGATATCGCATCTCATTACTATGTTTCATGGTAAGATATAATATGATTTGCGAAGTGTTATGTATTCCTCGTCTACACTTCAAATGAATGTAAATGCGACACTTCCTTGCAAAGAAATAGCGTTTGCAGATGTCTACGTATCGTAGCAATAGATTTCTAATGCTTCTTAAAACGCGATATCGCATATCATTTCTATGTTTCATGGTAAGATATAATATGATTTGCGAAGTGTCATGTATTCCTCGTCTACACTTCAAATGAATGTAAATGCGACACTTCCTTGCTAGGAAATAGCGTCTGCAAGTGTCTACGTATCGTAGCAATAGATTTCTAATGCTTCTTAAAACGCGATATCGCATCTCATTTCTATGTTTCATGGTAAGATATAATATGATTTGCGAAGTGTCATGTATTCCTCGTCTACACTTCAAATGAATGTAAATGCGACACTTCCTTGCTAGGAAATAGCGTCTGCAAAAGTCTAGGTATCGTAGCGATAGAGTTCTAATGCTTCTTAAAACGCGATATCGCATCCCATTTCTATGTGTCATGGTAAGATATAATATGATTTGCGAAGTGTTATGTATTCCTCGTCTACAGTTCAAATGAATGTACATGCGACACTTCCTTGCAAAGAAATGGCGTCTGCAGTTGTCTACGTATCGTAGCAATAGATTTCTAATGCTTCTTAAAACGCGATATCGCATCTCATTTCTATGTTTCATGGTAAGATATAATATGATTTGCGAAATGTTATGTATTCCTCGTCTACACTTCAAATGAATGTAAATGCGACACTTCCTTGCAAGGAAATAGCGTCTGCAGATGTCTAGGTATCGTAGCGATAGGGTTCTAATGCTTCTTAGAACGCGATATCGCATCTCATTTCTATGTTTCATGGTAAGATATAATATGATTTGCGAAGTGTTATGCATTCCTCGCCTACACTTCAAATGAATGTAAATGCGACACTTCCTTGCAAAGAAATAGCGTTTGCAGATGTCTACGTATCGTAGCAATAGAGTTCTTATGATTCTTAAAACACAATATCGCATCTCATTTCTATGTTTCATGGTAAGATATAATATGATTTGCGAAGTGTTATGTATTCCTCGTCTACACTTCAAATGAATGTAAATGCGACACTTCCTTGCAAGGAAATAGCGTCTGCAGATGTCTAGGTATCGTAGCGATAGGGTTCTAATGCTTCTTAGAACGCGATATCGCATCTCATTTCTATGTTTCATGGTAAGATATAATATGATTTGCGAAGTGTTATGCATTCCTCGCCTACACTTCAAATGAATGTAAATGCGACACTTCCTTGCAAAGAAATAGCGTTTGCAGATGTCTACGTATCGTAGCAATAGAGTTCTTATGATTCTTAAAACACAATATCGCATCTCATTTCTATGTTTCATGGTAAGATATAATATGATTTGCGAAGTGTTATGTATTCCTCGTCTACACTTCATATGAATGTAAATGCGGCACTTCCTTGCAAGGAAATAGCGTTTGCAGATGTCTACCTATCGTAGCAATAGAGTTCTAATGCTTCTTAAAACGCGATATCGCATCTCATTTCTATGTTTCATGGTAAGATATAATATGATTTGCGAAGTGTTATGTATTCCTCGTCTACACTTCATATGAATGTAAATGCGGCACTTCCTTGCAAGGAAATAGCGTTTGCAAATGTCTACCTATCGTAGCAATAGTGTTCTAATGCTTCTTAAAACGCGATATCGCATCTCATTTCTATGTTTCATGGTAAGATATAATATGATTTGCGAAGTGTTATGTATTCCTCGTCTACACTTCAAATGAATGTAAATGCGACGCTTCCTTGCTAGGAAATAGCGTCTGCAAATGTCTACCTATCGGAGCAATAGTGTTCTAATGCTTCCTAAAACGCGATATCGCATCTCATTTCTATGTTTCATGGTAAGATATAATATGATTTGCGAAGTGTTATGTATTCCTCGTCTACACTTCAAATGAATGTAAATGCGACGCTTCCTTGCTAGGAAATAGCGTCTGCAAATGTCTACCTATCGGAGCAATAGTGTTCTAATGCTTCCTAAAACGCGATATCGCATCTCATTTCTATGTTTCATGGTAAGATATAATATGATTTGCGAAGTGTTATGTATTCCCCGTCTACACTTCAAAGGAATGTGAATGCGACACTTCCTCGCTAGGAAATAGCGTTTGCAGATGTCTACGTATCGCAGCAATAGATTTCTAATGCTTCTTAAAACGCGATATCGCATATCATTTCTATGTTTCATGGTAAGATATAATATGATTTGCGAAGTGTTATGCATTCCTCGTATACGATTCAAATGAATGTAAATGCGCCACTTCCTTGCAAGGAAATAGCGTTTGCAGTTGTCTACGTATCGTAGCAATAGAGTTCTTATGATTCTTAAAGCGCGATATCGCATCTCATTTCTATGTTTCATGGTAAGATATAATATGATTTGCGAAGTGTTATGTATTCCTCGTCTACACTTCATGTGAATGTAAATGCGGCACTTCCTTGCAAGGAAATAGCGTTTGCAGATGTCTACCTATCGTAGCAATAGAGTTCTAATGCTTCTTAAAACGCGATATCGCATCTCATTTCTATGTTTCATGGTAAGATATAATATGATTTGCGAAGTGCTATGTATTCCTCGTCTACACTTCAAATGAATGTAAATGCGACACTTCCTTGCTAGGAAATAGCGTCTGCAGATGTCTAGGTATCGTAGCGATAGGGTTCTAATGCTTCTTAGAACGCGATATCGCATCTCATTTCTATGTTTCATGTTAAGATATAATATGATTTGCGAAGTGTTATGCATTCCTCGCCTACACTTCAAATGAATGTAAATGCGACACTTCCTTGCTAGGAAATAGCGTCTGCAAGTGTCTAGGTATCGTAGCAATAGAGTTCAAATGCTTCTTAAAACGAGATATTGTATCTCATATCTATGTTTCATGATAAGATATAATATTCATTGCGAAGTATTATGCATTCCTCGTATACGATTCAAATGAATGTAAATGCGCCACTACCTTGCAAGGAATTAGCGTTTGCAGATGTCTACGTATCGTAGCAATAGAGTTCTTATGATTCTTAAAACGCGATATCGCATCTCATTTCTATGTTTCATGGTAAGATATAATATGATTTGCGAAGTGTTATGTATTCCCCGTCTACACTTCAAAGGAATGTGAATGCGACACTTCCTCGCTAGGAAATAGCGTTTGCAGATGTCTACGTATCGCAGCAATAGATTTCCAATGCTTCTTAAAACGCGATATCGCATCTCATTTCTATGTTTCATGGTGAGATATAATATGATTTGCGAAGGGTTATGTATTCCTCGTCTACACTTCGTATGAATGTTAATGCGACACTTCCTTGCAAGGAAAGAGCGTTTGCAGATTTCTACGTATCGTAGCAATAGAGTTCTTATGATTCTTAAAACGCGATATCGCATCTCATTTCTATGTTTCATGGTAAGATATAATATGATTTGTGAAGTGTTATGTATTCCTCGTCTACACTTCATATGAATGTAAATGCGGCACTTCCTTGCAAGGAAATAGCGTTTGCAGATGTCTACCTATCGTAGCAATAGAGTTCTAAAGTTTCTTAAAACGCGATATCGCATCTCATTTCTATGTTTCATGGTAAGATATAATATGATTTGCGAAGTGTTATGTATTCCTCGTCTACACTTCAAATGAATGTAAATGCGACACTTCCTTGCAAAGAAATAGCGTTTCCAGATGTCTACGTATCGTAGCAATAGATTTCTAATGCTTCTTAAAACGCGATATCGCATATCATTTCTATGTTTCATGGTTAGATATAATATGATTTGCGAAGTGTCATGTATTCCTCGTCTACACTTCAAATGAATGTAAATGCGACACTTCCTTGCTAGGAAATAGCGTCTGCAGATGTCTGTGTATCGTAGCAATAGAGTTCAAATGCTTCTTGAAACGAGATATTGCATCTCATATCTATGTTTCATGATAAGATATAATATTCATTGCGAAGTGTTATGCATTCCTCGTATACGATTCAAATGAATGTAAATGCGACACTTCCTTGCTAGGAAATAGCGTCTGGAGATGTGTAGGTATCGCAGCGATAGAGTTCTAATGCTCCTTAAAACGCGATATCGCATCTCATTTCCATGTATGATGGTAAGATATAATATGATTTGCGAAGTGTCATGTATTCCTCGTCTACACTTCAAATGAATGTAAATGCGACACTTCCTTGCAAGGAAATAGCGTTAGCAAATGTCTACCTATCGTAGCAATAGTGTTCTAATGCTTCTTAAAATGCGATATCGCATCTCATTTCTATGTTTCATGGTAAGATATAATATGATTTGCGAAGTGTTATGTATTCCTCGTCTACACTTCATATGAATGTAAATGCGGCACTTCCTTGCAAGGAAATAGCGTTTGCTAATGCCTACCTATCGTAGCAATAGTGTTCTAATGCTTCTTAAAACGCGATATCGCATCTCATTTCTATGTTTCATGGTAAGATATAATATGATTTGCGAAGTGTTATGTATTCCTCGTCTACACTTCATATGAATGTAAATGCGGCACTTCCTTGCAAGGAAATAGCGTTTGCAGATGTCTACCTATCGTAGCAATAGAGTTCTAATGCTTCTTAAAACGCGATATCGCATCTCATTTCTATGTTTCATGGTAAGATGTAATATGATTTGCGAAGTGTTATGTATTCCTCCTCTACACTTCAAATGAATGTAAATGCGACACTTCCTTGCAAGGAAATAGCGTTTGCAGGTGTCTACGTATCGTAGCAATAGATATCTAGTGCTTCTTAAAACGCGATATCGCATCTCATTTCTATGTTTCATGGTAAGATATAATATGATTTCCGAAGTGTCATGTATTGCTCGTCTACACTTCAAATGAATGTAAGTGCGACACTTCCGTGCAAAGAAATAGCGTTTGCAGCTGTCTACGTATAGTAGCAATAGACTTCTAATGCTTCTTAAAACGCGATATCGCATCTCATTTCTATGTTTCATGGTAAGATATAATATGATTTGCGAAGTGTCATGTATTCCTCGTCTACACTTCAAATGAATGTAAATGCGACACTTCCTAGCAAGGAAATAGCGTTTGCAGATATCTACGTATAGTAGCAATGGATTTCTAGTGCTTCTTAAAATGCTTAATCGCATCTCATATCTATGTTTCATGGTAAGATATTATATGATTTGCGAAGTGTCATGTATTCCTCGTCTACACTTCAAATGAATGTAAATGCGACACTTCCTTGCTAGGAAATAGCGTCTGCAGACGTCTAGGTATCGTAGCGATAGAGTTCTAATGCTTCTTAAAACGCGATATCGCATCCCATTTCTGTGTCATGGTAAGATATAATATGATTTGCGAAGTGTTATGTATTCCTCGTCTACAGTTCAAATGAATGTAAACGCGACACTTCCTTGCAAAGAAATGGCGTTTGCAGTTGTCTACGTATCGTAGCAATAGATATCCAATGCTTCTTAAAACGCGATATCACATCTCATTTCTATGTTTCATGGTAAGATATAATATGATTTGCGAAGTGTCGTGTATTCCTCGTCTACACTTCTAATGAATGTAATTGCGACACTTCCTTGCTAGGAAATAGCGTCTGGAGATGTGTAGGTATCGTAGCGATAGAGTTCTAATGCTTCTTAAAACGCGATATCGCATCTCATTTCCATGTATCATGGTAAGATATAATATGATTTGCGAAGTGTTATGTATTCCTCGTCTACACTTCAAATGAATGTAAATGCGACACTTCCTTGCTAGGAAATAGCGTCTGCAGATGTCTGGGTATCGTAGCAATAGAGTTCAAATGCTTCTTGAAACGAGATATTGCATCTCATATCTATGTTTCATGATAAGATATAATATTCATTGCGAAGTGTTATGCATTCCTCGTATACGATTCAAATGAATGTAAATGCGACACTTCCTTGCTAGGAAATAGCGTCAGGAGATGTGTAGGTATCGTAGCGATAGACTTCTAATGCTCCTTAAAACGCGATTTCGCATCTCATTTCCATGTATCATGGTAAGATATAATATGATTTGCGATGTGTCATGTATTCCTCGTCTACACTTCAAATGAATGTAAATGCGACACTTCCTTGCAAGGAAATAGCGTTTGCAGATTTCTACGTATCGTAGCAATAGAGTTCTTATGATTCTTAAACCGCGATATCGCATCACATTTCTATGTTTCATGGTAAGATATAATATGATTTGCGAAGTGTTATGTATTCCTCGTCTACACTTCATATGAATGTAAATGCGGCACTTCCTTGCAAGGAAATAGCCTTTGCAGATGTCTACCTATCGTAGCAATAGAGTTCTAAAGTTTCTTAAAACGCGATATCGCATCTCATTACTATGTTTCATGGTAAGATATAATATGATTTGCGAAGTGTTATGTATTCCTCGTCTACACTTCAAATGAATGTAAATGCGACACTTCCTTGCAAAGAAATAGCGTTTGCAGATGTCTACGTATCGTAGCAATAGATTTCTAATGCTTCTTAAAACGCGATATCGCATATCATTTCTATGTTTCATG
Source organism: Xylocopa sonorina (assembly GCF_050948175.1). Lineage (NCBI taxonomy): Eukaryota > Metazoa > Arthropoda > Insecta > Hymenoptera > Apidae > Xylocopa > Xylocopa sonorina. The sequence continues at coordinate 871,046 of NC_135198.1, forward strand.
GTAAGATATAATATGATTTGCGAAGTGTCATGTATTCCTCGTCTACACTTCAAATGAATGTAAATGCGACACTTCCTTGCTAGGAAATAGCGTCTGCAAGTGTCTACGTATCGTAGCAATAGATTTCTAATGCTTCTTAAAACGCGATATCGCATCTCATTTCTATGTTTCATGGTAAGATATAATATGATTTGCGAAGTGTCATGTATTCCTCGTCTACACTTCAAATGAATGTAAATGCGACACTTCCTTGCTAGGAAATAGCGTCTGCAAAAGTCTAGGTATCGTAGCGATAGAGTTCTAATGCTTCTTAAAACGCGATATCGCATCCCATTTCTATGTGTCATGGTAAGATATAATATGATTTGCGAAGTGTTATGTATTCCTCGTCTACAGTTCAAATGAATGTACATGCGACACTTCCTTGCAAAGAAATGGCGTCTGCAGTTGTCTACATATCGTAGCAATAGATTTCTAATGCTTCTTAAAACGCGATATCGCATCTCATTTCTATGTCTCATGGTAAGATATAATATGATTTGCGAAATGTTATGTATTCCTCGTCTACACTTCAAATGAATGTAAATGCGACACTTCCTTGCAAGGAAATAGCGTCTGCAGATGTCTAGGTATCGTAGCGATAGGGTTCTAATGCTTCTTAGAACGCGATATCGCATCTCATTTCTATGTTTCATGGTATGATATAATATGATTTGCGAAGTGTTATGCATTCCTCGCCTACACTTCAAATGAATGTAAATGCGACACTTCCTTGCAAAGAAATAGCGTTTGCAGATGTCTACGTATCGTAGCAATAGAGTTCTTATGATTCTTAAAACACAATATCGCATCTCATTTCTATGTTTCATGGTAAGATATAATATGATTTGCGAAGTGTTATGTATTCCTCGTCTACACTTCAAATGAATGTAAATGCGACACTTCCTTGCAAGGAAATAGCGTCTGCAGATGTCTAGGTATCGTAGCGATAGGGTTCTAATGCTTCTTAGAACGCGATATCGCATCTCATTTCTATGTTTCATGGTAAGATATAATATGATTTGCGAAGTGTTATGCATTCCTCGCCTACACTTCAAATGAATGTAAATGCGACACTTCCTTGCAAAGAAATAGCGTTTGCAGATGTCTACGTATCGTAGCAATAGAGTTCTTATGATTCTTAAAACACAATATCGCATCTCATTTCTATGTTTCATGGTAAGATATAATATGATTTGCGAAGTGTTATGTATTCCTCGTCTACACTTCATATGAATGTAAATGCGGCACTTCCTTGCAAGGAAATAGCGTTTGCAGATGTCTACCTATCGTAGCAATAGAGTTCTAATGCTTCTTAAAACGCGATATCGCATCTCATTTCTATGTTTCATGGTAAGATATAATATGATTTGCGAAGTGTTATGTATTCCTCGTCTACACTTCATATGAATGTAAATGCGGCACTTCCTTGCAAGGAAATAGCGTTTGCAAATGTCTACCTATCGTAGCAATAGTGTTCTAATGCTTCTTAAAACGCGATATCGCATCTCATTTCTATGTTTCATGGTAAGATATAATATGATTTGCGAAGTGTTATGTATTCCTCGTCTACACTTCAAATGAATGTAAATGCGACGCTTCCTTGCTAGGAAATAGCGTCTGCAAATGTCTACCTATCGGAGCAATAGTGTTCTAATGCTTCCTAAAACGCGATATCGCATCTCATTTCTATGTTTCATGGTAAGATATAATATGATTTGCGAAGTGTTATGTATTCCCCGTCTACACTTCAAAGGAATGTGAATGCGACACTTCCTCGCTAGGAAATAGCGTTTGCAGATGTCTACGTATCGCAGCAATAGATTTCTAATGCTTCTTAAAACGCGATATCGCATATCATTTCTATGTTTCACGGTAAGATATAATATGATTTGCGAAGTGTTATGCATTCCTCGTATACGATTCAAATGAATGTAAATGCGCCACTTCCTTGCAAGGAAATAGCGTTTGCAGTTGTCTACGTATCGTAGCAATAGAGTTCTTATGATTCTTAAAGCGCGATATCGCATCTCATTTCTATGTTTCATGGTAAGATATAATATGATTTGCGAAGTGTTATGTATTCCTCGTCTACACTTCATGTGAATGTAAATGCGGCACTTCCTTGCAAGGAAATAGCGTTTGCAGATGTCTACCTATCGTAGCAATGGTGTTCTAATGCTTCTTAAAACGCGATATCGCATCTCATTTCTATGTTTCATAGTAAGATATAATATGATTTGCGAAGTGTCATTTATTCCTCGTCTACACTTCAAATGAATGTAAATGCGACACTTCCTTGCTAGGAAATAGCATCTGCAAATGTCTAGGTATCGTAGCGATGGAGTTCTAATGCTTCTTAAAACGCGATATCGCATCCCATTTCTATGTGTCATGGTAAGATATAATATGATTTGCGAAGTGTTATGTATTCCTCGTCTACAGTTCAAATGAATGTAAATGCGACACTTCCTTGCAAAGAAATGGCGTTTACAGTTGTCTACGTATCGTAGCAATAGAATTCTAATGCTTCTTAAAACGCGATATCGCATCTCATTTCTATGTTTCATGGTAAGATATAATATGATTTGCGAAATGTTATGTATTCCTCGTCTACACTTCAAATGAATGTAAATGCGACACTTCCTTGCAAGGAAATAGCGTTTGCAAATGTCTACATATCGTAGCACTAGTGTTCTAATGCTTCTTAAAACGCGATATCGCATCTCATTTCTATGTTTCATGGTAAGATATAATATGATTTGCGAAGTGTCATGCATTCCACGCCTACACTTCAAATGAATGTAAATGCGGCACTTCCTTGCAAGGAAATAGCGTTTGCAGTTGTCTACGTATCGTAGCGATAGATTTCTAGTGCTTCTTAAAATGCGATATCGCATCTCATTTCTATGATTCATGGTAAGATATAATATTCATTGCGAAGTGTTATGCATTCCTCGTATACGATTCAAATGAATGTAAATGCGCCACTTCCTTGCAAGGAAATAGCGTTTGCAGTTGTCTACGTATCGTAGCGATAGATTTCTAGTGCTTCTTAAAATGCGATATCGCATCTCATTTCTATGATTCATGGTAAGATATAATATGATTTGCGAAGTGTTATGCATTCCTCGTATACGATTCAAATGAATGTAAATGCGACACTTCCTTGCAAAGATATAGCGTTTGCAGTTGTCTACGTATCGTAGCGATAGAGTTCTAATACTTCTTAAAACGCGATATCGCATCCCATTTCTATGTGTCATGGTAAGATATAATATGATTTGCGAAGTGTTATGTATTCCTCGTCTACAGTCCAAATGAATGTAAATGCGACACTTCCTTGCAAAGAAATGGCGTTTGCAGTTGTTTACGTATCGTAGCAATAGATATCTAATGCATCTTAAAACGCGATATCGCATCTCATTTCTATGTTTCATGGTAAGATATAATATGATTTGCGAAGTGTCATGTATTCCTCGTCTACACTTCAAATGAATGTAAATGCGACACTTCCTAGCAAGGAAATAGCGTTTGCAGATGTCTACGTATAGTAGCAATAGATTTCTAGTGCTTCTTAAAATGCGATATCGCATCTCATTTCTATGTTTCATGGTAAGATATAATATGATTTGCGAAGTGTTATGTATTCCTCGTCTACACTTCAAATGAATGTGAATGCGACACTTCCTCGCTAGGAAATAGCGTTTTCAGATGTCTACGTATCGTAAAATGGTGTTCCTATGATTCTTAAAACGCGATATCCTATCTCATTTCTATGTTTCATGGTAAGATATAATATGATTTGCGAAGTGCTATGTATTCCTCGTCTACACTTCAAATGAATGTAAATGCGGCACTTCCTTGCAAGGAAATAGCGTTTGCAAATGTCTACCTATCGTAGCAATAGTGTTCTAATGCTTCTTAAAACGCGATATCGCATCTCATTTCTATGTTTCATGGTAAGATATAATATGATTTGCGAAGTGTTATGTATTCCTCGTCTACACTTCATATGAATGTAAATGCGGCACTTCCTTGCAAGGAAATAGCGTTTGCAGATGTCTACCTATCGTAGCAATAGAGTTCTAATGCTTCTTAAAACGCGATATCGCATCTCATTTCTATGTTTCATGGTAAGATATAATATGATTTGCGAAGTGTTATGTATTCCTCGTCTACACTTCATATGAATGTAAATGCGACACTTCCTTGCTAGGAAATAGCGTCTGCAGACGTCTAGGTATCGTAGCGATAGAGTTCTAATGCTTCTTAAAACGCGATATCGCATCCCATTTCTGTGTCATGGTAAGATATAATATGATTTGCGAAGTGTTATGTATTCCTCGTCTACAGTTCAAATGAATGTAAACGCGACACTTCCTTGCAAAGAAATGGCGTTTGCAGTTGTCTACGTATCGTAGCAATAGATATCCAATGCTTCTTAAAACGCGATATCACATCTCATTTCTATGTTTCATGGTAAGATATAATATGATTTGCGAAGTGTCGTGTATTCCTCGTCTACACTTCTAATGAATGTAATTGCGACACTTCCTTGCTAGGAAATAGCGTCTGGAGATGTGTAGGTATCGTAGCGATAGAGTTCTAATGCTTCTTAAAACGCGATATCGCATCTCATTTCCATGTATCATGGTAAGATATAATATGATTTGCGAAGTGTTATGTATTCCTCGTCTACACTTCAAATGAATGTAAATGCGACACTTCCTTGCTAGGAAATAGCGTCTGCAGATGTCTGGGTATCGTAGCAATAGAGTTCAAATGCTTCTTGAAACGAGATATTGCATCTCATATCTATGTTTCATGATAAGATATAATATTCATTGCGAAGTGTTATGCATTCCTCGTATACGATTCAAATGAATGTAAATGCGACACTTCCTTGCTAGGAAATAGCGTCAGGAGATGTGTAGGTATCGTAGCGATAGACTTCTAATGCTCCTTAAAACGCGATTTCGCATCTCATTTCCATGTATCATGGTAAGATATAATATGATTTGCGATGTGTCATGTATTCCTCGTCTACACTTCAAATGAATGTAAATGCGACACTTCCTTGCAAGGAAACAGCGTTTGCAGATTTCTACGTATCGTAGCAATAGAGTTCTTATGATTCTTAAAACGCGATATCGCATCACATTTCTATGTTTCATGGTAAGATATAATATGATTTGCGAAGTGTTATGTATTCCTCGTCTACACTTCATATGAATGTAAATGCGGCACTTCCTTGCAAGGAAATAGCCTTTGCAGATGTCTACCTATCGTAGCAATAGAGTTCTAAAGTTTCTTAAAACGCGATATCGCATCTCATTTCTATGTTTCATGGTAAGATATAATATGATTTGCGAAGTGTTATGTATTCCTCGTCTACACTTCAATTGAATGTAAATGCGACACTTCCTTGCAAAGAAATAGCGTTTGCAGATGTCTACGTATCGTAGCAATAGATTTCTAATGCTTCTTAAAACGCGATATCGCATATCATTTCTATGTTTCATGGTAAGATATAATATGATTTGCGAAGTGTCATGTATTCCTCGTCTACACTTCAAATGAATGTAAATGCGACACTTCCTTGCTAGGAAATAGCGTCTGCAAGTGTCTACGTATCGTAGCAATAGATTTCTAATGCTTCTTAAAACGCGATATCGCATCTCATTTCTATGTTTCATGGTAAGATATAATATGATTTGCGAAGTGTCATGTATTCCTCGTCTACACTTCAAATGAATGTAAATGCGACACTTCCTTGCTAGGAAATAGCGTCTGCAAAAGTCTAGGTATCGTAGCGATAGAGTTCTAATGCTTCTTAAAACGCGATATCGCATCCCATTTCTATGTGTCATGGTAAGATATAATATGATTTGCGAAGTGTTATGTATTCCTCGTCTACAGTTCAAATGAATGTACATGCGACACTTCCTTGCAAAGAAATGGCGTCTGCAGTTATCTACGTATCGTAGCAATAGATTTCTAATGCTTCTTAAAACGCGATATCGCATCTCATTTCTATGTTTCATGGTAAGATATAATATGATTTGCGAAATGTTATGTATTCCTCGTCTACACTTCAAATGAATGTAAATGCGACACTTCCTTGCAAGGAAATAGCGTCTGCAGATGTCTAGGTATCGTAGCGATAGGGTTCTAATGCTTCTTAGAACGCGATATCGCATCTCATTTCTATGTTTCATGGTAAGATATAATATGATTTGCGAAGTGTTATGCATTCCTCGCCTACACTTCAAATGAATGTAAATGCGACACTTCCTTGCAAAGAAATAGCGTTTGCAGATGTCTACGTATCGTAGCAATAGAGTTCTTATGATTCTTAAAACACAATATCGCATCTCATTTCTATGTTTCATGGTAAGATATAATATGATTTGCGAAGTGTTATGTATTCCTCGTCTACACTTCATATGAATGTAAATGCGGCACTTGCTTGCAAGGAAATAGCGTTTGCAGATGTCTACGTATCGTAGCAATAGAGTTCTTATGATTCTTAAAACGCGATATCGCATCTCATTTCTATGTTTCATGGTAAGATATAATATGATTTGCGAAGTGTTATGTATTCCTCGTCTACACTTCATATGAATGTAAATGCGGCACTTCCTTGCAAGGAAATAGCGTTTGCAAATGTCTACCTATCGTAGCAATAGTGTTCTAATGCTTCTTAAAACGCGATATCGCATCTCATTTCTATGTTTCATGGTAAGATATAATATGATTTGCGAAGTGTTATGTATTCCTCGTCTACACTTCATATGAATGTAAATGCGGCACTTCCTTGCAAGGAAATAGCCTTTGCAGATGTCTACCTATCGTAGCAATAGAGTTCTAGAGTTTCTTAAAACGCGATATCGCATCTCATTTCTATGTTTCATGGTAAGATATAATATGATTTGCGAAGTGTTATGTATTCCTCGTCTACACTTCAATTGAATGTAAATGCGACACTTCCTTGCAAAGAAATAGCGTTTGCAGATGTCTACGTATCGTAGCAATAGATTTCTAATGCTTCTTAAAACGCGATATCGCATATCATTTCTATGTTTCATGGTAAGATATAATATGATTTGCGAAGTGTCATGTATTCCTCGTCTACACTTCAAATGAATGTAAATGCGACACTTCCTTGCTAGGAAATAGCGTCTGCAAGTGTCTACGTATCGTAGCAATAGATTTCTAATGCTTCTTAAAACGCGATATCGCATCTCATTTCTATGTTTCATGGTAAGATATAATATGATTTGCGAAGTGTCATGTATTCCTCGTCTACACTTCAAATGAATGTAAATGCGACACTTCCTTGCTAGGAAATAGCGTCTGCAAAAGTCTAGGTATCGTAGCGATAGAGTTCTAATGCTTCTTAAAACGCGATATCGCATCCCATTTCTATGTGTCATGGTAAGATATAATATGATTTGCGAAGTGTTATGTATTCCTCGTCTACAGTTCAAATGAATGTACATGCGACACTTCCTTGCAAAGAAATGGCGTCTGCAGTTATCTACGTATCGTAGCAATAGATTTCTAATGCTTCTTAAAACGCGATATCGCATCTCATTTCTATGTTTCATGGTAAGATATAATATGATTTGCGAAATGTTATGTATTCCTCGTCTACACTTCAAATGAATGTAAATGCGACACTTCCTTGCAAGGAAATAGCGTCTGCAGATGTCTAGGTATCGTAGCGATAGGGTTCTAATGCTTCTTAGAACGCGATATCGCATCTCATTTCTATGTTTCATGGTAAGATATAATATGATTTGCGAAGTGTTATGCATTCCTCGCCTACACTTCAAATGAATGTAAATGCGACACTTCCTTGCAAAGAAATAGCGTTTGCAGATGTCTACGTATCGTAGCAATAGAGTTCTTATGATTCTTAAAACACAATATCGCATCTCATTTCTATGTTTCATGGTAAGATATAATATGATTTGCGAAGTGTTATGTATTCCTCGTCTACACTTCATATGAATGTAAATGCGGCACTTGCTTGCAAGGAAATAGCGTTTGCAGATGTCTACGTATCGTAGCAATAGAGTTCTTATGATTCTTAAAACGCGATATCGCATCTCATTTCTATGTTTCATGGTAAGATATAATATGATTTGCGAAGTGTTATGTATTCCTCGTCTACACTTCATATGAATGTAAATGCGGCACTTCCTTGCAAGGAAATAGCGTTTGCAAATGTCTACCTATCGTAGCAATAGTGTTCTAATGCTTCTTAAAACGCGATATCGCATCTCATTTCTATGTTTCATGGTAAGATATAATATGATTTGCGAAGTGTTATGTATTCCTCGTCTACACTTCATATGAATGTAAATGCGGCACTTCCTTGCAAGGAAATAGCGTTTGCAGATGTCTACCTATCGTAGCAATAGAGTTCTAATGCTTCTTAAAACGCGATATCGCATCTCATTTCTATGTTTCATGGTAAGATATAATATGATTTGCGAAGTGTTATGTATTCCTCGTCTACACTTCATATGAATGTAAATGCGGCACTTCCTTGCAAGGAAATAGCGTTTGCAAATGTCTACCTATCGTAGCAATAGTGTTCTAATGCTTCTTAAAACGCGATATCGCATCTCATTTCTATGTTTCATGGTAAGATATAATATGATTTGCGAAGTGTTATGTATTCCTCGTCTACACTTCAAATGAATGTAAATGCGACGCTTCCTTGCTAGGAAATAGCGTCTGCAAATGTCTACCTATCGGAGCAATAGTGTTCTAATGCTTCCTAAAACGCGATATCGCATCTCATTTCTATGTTTCATGGTAAGATATAATATGATTTGCGAAGTGTTATGTATTCCCCGTCTACACTTCAAAGGAATGTGAATGCGACACTTCCTCGCTAGGAAATAGCGTTTGCAGATGTCTACGTATCGCAGCAATAGATTTCTAATGCTTCTTAAAACGCGATATCGCATATCATTTCTATGTTTCATGGTAAGATATAATATGATTTGCGAAGTGTTATGCATTCCTCGTATACGATTCAAATGAATGTAAATGCGCCACTTCCTTGCAAGGAAATAGCGTTTGCAGTTGTCTACGTATCGTAGCAATAGAGTTCTTATGATTCTTAAAGCGCGATATCGCATCTCATTTCTATGTTTCATGGTAAGATATAATATGATTTGCGAAGTGTTATGTATTCCTCGTCTACACTTCATGTGAATGTAAATGCGGCACTTCCTTGCAAGGAAATAGCGTTTGCAGATGTCTACCTATCGTAGCAATGGTGTTCTAATGCTTCTTAAAACGCGATATCGCATCTCATTTCTATGTTTCATAGTAAGATATAATATGATTTGCGAAGTGTCATTTATTCCTCATCTACACTTCAAATGAATGTAAATGCGACACTTCCTCGCTAGGAAATAGCGTCTGCAGATGTCTAGGTATCGTAGCGATAGGGTTCTAATGCTTCTTAGAACGCGATATCGCATCTCATTTCTATGTTTCATGGTAAGATATTATATGATTTGCGAAGTGTTATGTATTCCTCGCCTACACTTCAAATGAATGTAAGTGCGACACTACCGTGCAGAGAAATAGCGTTTGCAGATGTCTACGTATAGTAGCCATAGATTTCTAATGCTTCTTAAAACGCGATATCGCATCTCATTTCTATGTTTCATGGTAAGATATAATATGATTTGCGAAGTGTTATGTATTCCTCGTCTACACTTCATATGAATGTAAATGCGGCACTTCCTTGCAAGGAAATAGCGTTTGCAGATGTCTACCTATCGTAGCAATAGAGTTCTAATGCTTCTTAAAACGCGATATCGCATCTCATTTCTATGTTTCATGGTAAGATATAATATGATTTGCGAAGTGTCATGTATTCCTCGTCTACACTTCAAATGAATGTAAATGCGACACTTCCTTGCAAGGAAATAGCGTTTGCAAATGTCTACATATCGTAGCACTAGTGTTCTAATGCTTCTTAAAACGCGATATCGCATCTCATTTCTATGTTTCATGGTAAGATATAATATGATTTGCGAAATGTTATGTATTCCTCGTCTACACTTCAAATGAATGTAAATGCGACACTTCCTTGCAAGGAAATAGCGTTTGCAAATGTCTACCTATCGTAGCACTAGTGTTCTAATGCTTCTTAAAACGCGATATCGCATCTCATTTCTATGTTTCATGGTAAGATATAATATGATTTGCGAAGTGCTATGTATTCCTCGTCTACACTTCAAATGAATGTAAATGCGACACTTCCTTGCTAGGAAATAGCATCTGCAAATGTCTAGGTATCGTAGCGATAGAGTTCTAATGCTTCTTAAAACGCGATATCGCATCCCATTTCTATGTGTCATGGTAAGATATAATATGATTTGCGAAGTGTTATGTATTCCTCGTCTACAGTTCAAATGAATGTAAATGCGACACTTCCTTGCAAAGAAATGGCGTTTGCAGTTGTCTACGTATCGTAGCAATAGATTTCTAATGCTTCTTAAAACGCGATATCGCATCTCATTTCTATGTTTCATGGTAAGATATAATATGATTTGCGAAATGTTATGTATTCCTCGTCTACACTTCAAATGAATGTAAATGCGACACTTCCTTGCAAGGAAATAGCGTTTGCAAATGTCTACATATCGTAGCACTAGTGTTCTAATGCTTCTTAAAACGCGATATCGCATCTCATTTCTATGTTTCATGGTAAGATATAATATGATTTGCGAAATGTTATGTATTCCTCGTCTACACTTCAAATGAATGTAAATGCGACACTTCCTTGCAAGGAAATAGCGTTTGCAAATGTCTACATATCGTAGCACTAGTGTTCTAATGCTTCTTAAAACGCGATATCGCATCTCATTTCTATGTTTCATGGTAAGATATAATATGATTTGCGAAGTGTCATGCATTCCTCGCCTACACTTCAAATGAATGTAAATGCGACACTTCCTTGCAAGGAAATAGCGTCTGCAAATGTCTACATATCGTAGCAATAGAGTCCTTATGATTCTTAAAACGCGATATCGCATCTCATTTCTATGTTTCATGGTAAGATGTAATATGATTTGCGAAGTGTTATGTATTCCTCATCTACACTTCAAATGAATGTAAATGCGACACTTCCTTGCAAGGAAATAGCGTTTGCAAATGTCTACCTATCGTAGCAATAGTGTTCTAATGCTTCTTAAAATGCGATATCGCATCTCATTTCTATGTTTCATGGTAAGATATAATATGACTTGCGAAGTGTTATGTATTCCTCGTCTACACTTCAAATGAATGTAAATGCGACACTTCCTTCCAAAGAAATAGCGTTTGCAGGTGTCTACGTATCGTAGCAATAGATATCTAGTGCTTCTTAAAACGCGATATCGCATCTCATTTCTATGTTTCATGGTAAGATATAATATGATTTCCGAAGTGTCATGTATTGCTCGTCTACACTTCAAATGAATGTAAGTGCGACACTTCCGTGCAAAGAAATAGCGTTTGCAGCTGTCTACGTATAGTAGCAATAGACTTCTAATGCTTCTTAAAACACGATATCGCATCTCATTTCTATGTTTCATGGTAAGATATAATATGATTTGCGAAGTGTCATGTATTCCTCGTCTACACTTCAAATGAATGTAAATGCGACACTTCCTAGCAAGGAAATAGCGTTTGCAGATATCTACGTATAGTAGCAATGGATTTCTAGTGCTTCTTAAAATGCTTAATCGCATCTCATATCTATGTTTCATGGTAAGATATTATATGATTTGCGAAGTGTCATGTATTCCTCGTCTACACTTCAAATGAATGTAAATGCGACACTTCCTTGCTAGGAAATAGCGTCTGCAGACGTCTAGGTATCGTAGCGATAGAGTTCTAATGCTTCTTAAAACGCGATATCGCATCCCATTTCTGTGTCATGGTAAGATATAATATGATTTGCGAAGTGTTATGTATTCCTCGTCTACAGTTCAAATGAATGTAAACGCGACACTTCCTTGCAAAGAAATGGCGTTTGCAGTTGTCTACGTATCGTAGCAATAGATATCCAATGCTTCTTAAAACGCGATATCACATCTCATTTCTATGTTTCATGGTAAGATATAATATGATTTGCGAAGTGTCGTGTATTCCTCGTCTACACTTCTAATGAATGTAATTGCGACACTTCCTTGCTAGGAAATAGCGTCTGGAGATGTGTAGGTATCGTAGCGATAGAGTTCTAATGCTTCTTAAAACGCGATATCGCATCTCATTTCCATGTATCATGGTAAGATATAATATGATTTGCGAAGTGTTATGTATTCCTCGTCTACACTTCAAATGAATGTAAATGCGACACTTCCTTGCTAGGAAATAGCGTCTGCAGATGTCTGGGTATCGTAGCAATAGAGTTCAAATGCTTCTTGAAACGAGATATTGCATCTCATATCTATGTTTCATGATAAGATATAATATTCATTGCGAAGTGTTATGCATTCCTCGTATACGATTCAAATGAATGTAAATGCGACACTTCCTTGCTAGGAAATAGCGTCAGGAGATGTGTAGGTATCGTAGCGATAGACTTCTAATGCTCCTTAAAACGCGATTTCGCATCTCATTTCCATGTATCATGGTAAGATATAATATGATTTGCGATGTGTCATGTATTCCTCGTCTACACTTCAAATGAATGTAAATGCGACACTTCCTTGCAAGGAAATAGCGTTTGCAGATTTCTACGTATCGTAGCAATAGAGTTCTTATGATTCTTAAAACGCGATATCGCATCACATTTCTATGTTTCATGGTAAGATATAATATGATTTGCGAAGTGTTATGTATTCCTCGTCTACACTTCATATGAATGTAAATGCGGCACTTCCTTGCAAGGAAATAGCCTTTGCAGATGTCTACCTATCGTAGCAATAGAGTTCTAAAGTTTCTTAAAACGCGATATCGCATCTCATTTCTATGTTTCATGGTAAGATATAATATGATTTGCGAAGTGTTATGTATTCCTCGTCTACAGTTCAAATGAATGTACATGCGACACTTCCTTGCAAAGAAATGGCGTCTGCAGTTGTCTACGTATCGTAGCAATAGATTTCTAATGCTTCTTAAAACGCGATATCGCATCTCATTTCTATGTTTCATGGTAAGATATAATATGATTTGCGAAGTGTTATGCATTCCTCGCCTACACTTCAAATGAATGTAAATGCGACACTTCCTTGCAAAGAAATAGCGTTTGCAGATGTCTACGTATCGTAGCAATAGAGTTCTTATGATTCTTAAAACACAATATCGCATCTCATTTCTATGTTTCATGGTAAGATATAATATGATTTGCGAAGTGTTATGTATTCCTCGTCTACACTTCATATGAATGTAAATGCGGCACTTGCTTGCAAGGAAATAGCGTTTGCAGATGTCTACGTATCGTAGCAATAGAGTTCTTATGATTCTTAAAACGCGATATCGCATCTCATTTCTATGTTTCATGGTAAGATATAATATGATTTGCGAAGTGTTATGTATTCCTCGTCTACACTTCATATGAATGTAAATGCGGCACTTCCATGCAAGGAAATAGCGTTTGCAAATGTCTACCTATCGTAGCAATAGTGTTCTAATGCTTCTTAAAACGCGATATCGCATCTCATTTCTATGTTTCATGGTAAGATATAATATGATTTGCGAAGTGTTATGTATTCCTCGTCTACACTTCATATGAATGTAAATGCGGCACTTCCTTGCAAGGAAATAGCGTTTGCAGATGTCTACCTATCGTAGCAATAGAGTTCTAATGCTTCTTAAAACGCGATATCGCATCTCATTTCTATGCTTCATGGTAAGATATAATATGATTTGCGAAGTGTTATGTATTCCTCGTCTACACTTCATATGAATGTAAATGCGGCACTTCCTTGCAAGGAAATAGCGTTTGCAAATGTCTACCTATCGTAGCAATAGTGTTCTAATGCTTCTTAAAACGCGATATCGCATCTCATTTCTATGTTTCATGGTAAGATATAATATGATTTGCGAAGTGTTATGTATTCCTCGTCTACACTTCAAATGAATGTAAATGCGACGCTTCCTTGCTAGGAAATAGCGTCTGCAAATGTCTACCTATCGGAGCAATAGTGTTCTAATGCTTCCTAAAACGCGATATCGCATCTCATTTCTATGTTTCATGGTAAGATATAATATGATTTGCGAAGTGTTATGTATTCCCCGTCTACACTTCAAAGGAATGTGAATGCGACACTTCCTCGCTAGGAAATAGCGTTTGCAGATGTCTACGTATCGCAGCAATAGATTTCTAATGCTTCTTAAAACGCGATATCGCATATCATTTCTATGTTTCATGGTAAGATATAATATGATTTGCGAAGTGTTATGCATTCCTCGTATACGATTCAAATGAATGTAAATGCGCCACTTCCTTGCAAGGAAATAGCGTTTGCAGTTGTCTACGTATCGTAGCAATAGAGTTCTTATGATTCTTAAAGCGCGATATCGCATCTCATTTCTATGTTTCATGGTAAGATATAATATGATTTGCGAAGTGTTATGTATTCCTCGTCTACACTTCATGTGAATGTAAATGCGGCACTTCCTTGCACGGAAATAGCGTTTGCAGATGTCTACCTATCGTAGCAATGGTGTTCTAATGCTTCTTAAAACGCGATATCGCATCTCATTTCTATGTTTCATAGTAAGATATAATATGATTTGCGAAGTGTCATTTATTCCTCGTCTACACTTCAAATGAATGTAAATGCGACACTTCCTTGCTAGGAAATAGCATCTGCAAATGTCTAGGTATCGTAGCGATGGAGTTCTAATGCTTCTTAAAACGCGATATCGCATCCCATTTCTATGTGTCATGGTAAGATATAATATGATTTGCGAAGTGTTATGTATTCCTCGTCTACAGTTCAAATGAATGTAAATGCGACACTTCCTTGCAAAGAAATGGCGTTTACAGTTGTCTACGTATCGTAGCAATAGAATTCTAATGCTTCTTAAAACGCGATATCGCATCTCATTTCTATGTTTCATGGTAAGATATAATATGATTTGCGAAATGTTATGTATTCCTCGTCTACACTTCAAATGAATGTAAATGCGACACTTCCTTGCAAGGAAATAGCGTTTGCAAATGTCTACATATCGTAGCACTAGTGTTCTAATGCTTCTTAAAACGCGATATCGCATCTCATTTCTATGTTTCATGGTAAGATATAATATGATTTGCGAAGTGTCATGCATTCCACGCCTACACTTCAAATGAATGTAAATGCGGCACTTCCTTGCAAGGAAATAGCGTTTGCAGTTGTCTACGTATCGTAGCGATAGATTTCTAGTGCTTCTTAAAATGCGATATCGCATCTCATTTCTATGATTCATGGTAAGATATAATATTCATTGCGAAGTGTTATGCATTCCTCGTATACGATTCAAATGAATGTAAATGCCGCCACTTCCTTGCAAGGAAATAGCGTTTGCAGTTGTCTACGTATCGTAGCGATAGATTTCTAGTGCTTCTTAAAATGCGATATCGCATCTCATTTCTATGATTCATGGTAAGATATAATATGATTTGCGAAGTGTTATGCATTCCTCGTATACGATTCAAATGAATGTAAATGCGACACTTCCTTGCAAAGATATAGCGTTTGCAGTTGTCTACGTATCGTAGCGATAGAGTTCTAATACTTCTTAAAACGCGATATCGCATCCCATTTCTATGTGTCATGGTAAGATATAATATGATTTGCGAAGTGTTATGTATTCCTCGTCTACAGTCCAAATGAATGTAAATGCGACACTTCCTTGCAAAGAAATGGCGTTTGCAGTTGTCTACGTATCGTAGCAATAGATATCTAATGCATCTTAAAACGCGATATCGCATCTCATTTCTATGTTTCATGGTAAGATATAATATGATTTGCGAAGTGTCATGTATTCCTCGTCTACACTTCAAATGAATGTAAATGCGACACTTCCTAGCAAGGAAATAGCGTTTGCAGATGTCTACGTATAGTAGCAATAGATTTCTAGTGCTTCTTAAAATGCGATATCGCATCTCATTTCTATGTTTCATGGTAAGATATAATATGATTTGCGAAGTGTTATGTATTCCTCGTCTACACTTCAAATGAATGTGAATGCGACACTTCCTCGCTAGGAAATAGCGTTTTCAGATGTCTACGTATCGTAAAATAGTGTTCCTATGATTCTTAAAACGCGATATCCTATCTCATTTCTATGTTTCATGGTAAGATATAATATGATTTGCGAAGTGCTATGTATTCCTCGTCTACACTTCAAATGAATGTAAATGCGGCACTTCCTTGCAAGGAAATAGCGTTTGCAGATGTCTACCTATCGTAGCAATAGAGTTCTAATGCTTCTTAAAACGCGATATCGCATCTCATTTCTATGTTTCATGGTAAGATATAATATGATTTGCGAAGTGTTATGTATTCCTCGTCTACACTTCAAATGAATGCAAATGCGACACTTCCTTGCTAGGAAGTAGCGTCTGCAGGTGTCTAGGTATCGTAGCAATAGAGTTCAAATGCTTCTTAAAACGAGATATTGCATCTCATATCTATGGTTCATGATAAGATATAATATTCATTGCGAAGTGTTATGCATTCCTCGTATACGATTCAAATGAATGTAAATGCGCCACTTCCTTCCAAGGAAATAGCGTTTGCAGTTGTCTACGTATCGTAGCGATAGAGTTCTAGTGCTTCTTAAAATGCGATATCGCATCTCATTTCTATGATTCATGGTAAGATATAATATGATTTGCGAAGTGTTATGCATTCCTCGTATACGATTCAAATGAATGTAAATGCGACACTTCCTTGCAAGGAAATAGCGTTTGCAGTTGTCTACGTATCGTAGCAATAGAGTTCTTATGATTCTTAAAACGCGATATCGCATCTCATTTCTATGTTTCATGGTAAGATATAATATGATTTGCGAAGTGTTATGTATTCCTCGTCTACACTTCAAATGAATGTGAATGCGACACTTCCTCGCTAGGAAATAGCGTCTGCAGATGTCTAGGTATCGTAGCGATAGGGTTCTAATGCTTCTTAGAACGCGATATCGCATCTCATTTCTATGTTTCATGGTAAGATATTATATGATTTGCGAAGTGTTATGTATTCCTCGCCTACACTTCAAATGAATGTAAGTGCGACACTACCGTGCAGAGAAATAGCGTTTGCAGATGTCTACGTATAGTAGCAATAGATTTCTAATGCTTCTTAAAACGCGATATCGCATCTCATTTCTATGTTTCATGGTAAGATATAATATGATTTGCGAAGTGTTATGTATTCCTCGTCTACACTTCAAATGAATGTGAATGCGACACTTCCTCGCTAGGAAATAGCGTTTTCAGATGTCTACGTATCGTAAAATAGTGTTCCTATGATTCTTAAAACGCGATATCCTATCTCATTTCTATGTTTCATGGTAAGATATAATATGATTTGCGAAGTGCTATGTATTCCTCGTCTACACTTCAAATGAATGTAAATGCGGCACTTCCTTGCAAGGAAATAGCGTTTGCAGATGTCTACCTATCGTAGCAATAGAGTTCTAATGCTTCTTAAAACGCGATATCGCATCTCATTTCTATGTTTCATGGTAAGATATAATATGATTTGCGAAGTGTTATGTATTCCTCGTCTACACTTCAAATGAATGCAAATGCGACACTTCCTTGCTAGGAAGTAGCGTCTGCAGGTGTCTAGGTATCGTAGCAATAGAGTTCAAATGCTTCTTAAAACGAGATATTGCATCTCATATCTATGGTTCATGATAAGATATAATATTCATTGCGAAGTGTTATGCATTCCTCGTATACGATTCAAATGAATGTAAATGCGCCACTTCCTTCCAAGGAAATAGCGTTTGCAGTTGTCTACGTATCGTAGCGATAGAGTTCTAGTGCTTCTTAAAATGCGATATCGCATCTCATTTCTATGATTCATGGTAAGATATAATATGATTTGCGAAGTGTTATGCATTCTTCGTATACGATTCAAATGAATGTAAATGCGACACTTCCTCGCTAGGAAATAGCGTCTGCAGATGTCTAGGTATCGTAGCGATAGGGTTCTAATGCTTCTTAGAACGCGATATCGCATCTCATTTCTATGTTTCATGGTAAGATATTATATGATTTGCGAAGTGTTATGTATTCCTCGCCTACACTTCAAATGAATGTAAGTGCGACACTACCGTGCAGAGAAATAGCGTTTGCAGATGTCTACGTATAGTAGCAATAGATTTCTAATGCTTCTTAAAACGCGATATCGCATCTCATTTCTATGTTTCATGGTAAGATATAATATGATTTGCGAAGTGTTATGTATTCCTCGTCTACACTTCAAATGAATGTGAATGCGACACTTCCTCGCTAGGAAATAGCGTTTTCAGATGTCTACGTATCGTAAAATAGTGTTCCTATGATTCTTAAAACGCGATATCCTATCTCATTTCTATGTTTCATGGTAAGATATAATATGATTTGCGAAGTGTTATGTATTCCTCGTCTACACTTCAAATGAATGCAAATGCGACACTTCCTTGCTAGGAAGTAGCGTCTGCAGGTGTCTAGGTATCGTAGCAATAGAGTTCAAATGCTTCTTAAAACGAGATATTGCATCTCATATCTATGGTTCATGATAAGATATAATATTCATTGCGAAGTGTTATGCATTCCTCGTATACGATTCAAATGAATGTAAATGCGCCACTTCCTTCCAAGGAAATAGCGTTTGCAGTTGTCTACGTATCGTAGCGATAGAGTTCTAGTGCTTCTTAAAATGCGATATCGCATCTCATTTCTATGATTCATGGTAAGATATAATATGATTTGCGAAGTGTTATGCATTCTTCGTATACGATTCAAATGAATGTAAATGCGACACTTCCTTGCAAGGAAATAGCGTTTGCAGTTGTCTACGTATAGTAGCAATAGATTTCTAATGCTTCTTAAAACGCGATATCGCATCTCATTTCTATGTTTCATGGTAAGATATAATATGATTTGCGAAGTGTTATGTATTCCTCGTCTACACTTCATATGAATGTAAATGCGGCACTTCCTTGCAAGGAAATAGCGTTTGCAGATGTCTACCTATCGTAGCAATAGAGTTCTAATGCTTCTTAAAACGCGATATCGCATCTCATTTCTATGTTTCATGGTAAGATATAATATGATTTGCGAAGTGTCATGTATTCCTCGTCTACACTTCAAATGAATGTAAATGCGACACTTCCTTGCTAGGAAATAGCATCTGCAAATGTCTAGGTATCGTAGCGATAGAGTTCTAATGCTTCTTAAAACGCGATATCGCATCCCATTTCTATGTGTCATGGTAAGATATAATATGATTTGCGAAGTGTTATGTATTCCTCGTCTACAGTTCAAATGAATGTAAATGCGACACTTCCTTGCAAAGAAATGGCGTTTGCAGTTGTCTACGTATCGTAGCAATAGATTTCTAATGCTTCTTAAAACGCGATATCGCATCTCATTTCTATGTTTCATGGTAAGATATAATATGATTTGCGAAATGTTATGTATTCCTCGTCTACACTTCAAATGAATGTAAATGCGACACTTCCTTGCAAGGAAATAGCGTTTGCAAATGTCTACATATCGTAGCACTAGTGTTCTAATGCTTCTTAAAACGCGATATCGCATCTCATTTCTATGTTTCATGGTAAGATATAATATGATTTGCGAAATGTTATGTATTCCTCGTCTACACTTCAAATGAATGTAAATGCGACACTTCCTTGCAAGGAAATAGCGTTTGCAAATGTCTACATATCGTAGCACTAGTGTTCTAATGCTTCTTAAAACGCGATATCGCATCTCATTTCTATGTTTCATGGTAAGATATAATATGATTTGCGAAGTGTCATGCATTCCTCGCCTACACTTCAAATGAATGTAAATGCGACACTTCCTTGCAAGGAAATAGCGTCTGCAAATGTCTACATATCGTAGCAATAGAGTCCTTATGATTCTTAAAACGCGATATCGCATCTCATTTCTATGTTTCATGGTAAGATGTAATATGATTTGCGAAGTGTTATGTATTCCTCATCTACACTTCAAATGAATGTAAATGCGACACTTCCTTGCAAGGAAATAGCGTTTGCAAATGTCTACCTATCGTAGCAATAGTGTTCTAATGCTTCTTAAAATGCGATATCGCATCTCATTTCTATGTTTCATGGTAAGATATAATATGATTTGCGAAGTGTTATGTATTCCTCGTCTACACTTCATATGAATGTAAATGCGGCACTTCCTTGCAAGGAAATAGCGTTTGCAAATGTCTACCTATCGTAGCAATAGTGTTCTAATGCTTCTTAAAACGCGATATCGCATCTCATTTCTATGTTTCATGGTAAGATATAATATGATTTGCGAAGTGTTATGTATTCCTCGTCTACACTTCATATGAATGTAAATGCGGCACTTCCTTGCAAGGAAATAGCGTTTGCAGATGTCTACCTATCGTAGCAATAGAGTTCTAATGCTTCTTAAAACGCGATATCGCATCTCATTTCTATGTTTCATGGTAAGATATAATATGATTTGCGAAGTGTTATGTATTCCTCGTCTACACTTCATATGAATGTAAATGCGGCACTTCCTTGCAAGGAAATAGCGTTTGCAAATGTCTACCTATCGTAGCAATAGTGTTCTAATGCTTCTTAAAACGCGATATCGCATCTCATTTCTATGTTTCATGGTAAGATATAATATGATTTGCGAAGTGTTATGTATTCCTCGTCTACACTTCAAATGAATGTAAATGCGACGCTTCCTTGCTAGGAAATAGCGTCTGCAAATGTCTACCTATCGGAGCAATAGTGTTCTAATGCTTCCTAAAACGCGATATCGCATCTCATTTCTATGTTTCATGGTAAGATATAATATGATTTGCGAAGTGTTATGTATTCCCCGTCTACACTTCAAAGGAATGTGAATGCGACACTTCCTCGCTAGGAAATAGCGTTTGCAGATGTCTACGTATCGCAGCAATAGATTTCTAATGCTTCTTAAAACGCGATATCGCATATCATTTCTATGTTTCATGGTAAGATATAATATGATTTGCGAAGTGTTATGCATTCCTCGTATACGATTCAAATGAATGTAAATGCGCCACTTCCTTGCAAGGAAATAGCGTTTGCAGTTGTCTACGTATCGTAGCAATAGAGTTCTTATGATTCTTAAAGCGCGATATCGCATCTCATTTCTATGTTTCATGGTAAGATATAATATGATTTGCGAAGTGTTATGTATTCCTCGTCTACACTTCATGTGAATGTAAATGCGGCACTTCCTTGCAAGGAAATAGCGTTTGCAGATGTCTACCTATCGTAGCAATGGTGTTCTAATGCTTCTTAAAACGCGATATCGCATCTCATTTCTATGTTTCATAGTAAGATATAATATGATTTGCGAAGTGTCATTTATTCCTCGTCTACACTTCAAATGAATGTAAATGCGACACTTCCTTGCTAGGAAATAGCATCTGCAAATGTCTAGGTATCGTAGCGATGGAGTTCTAATGCTTCTTAAAACGCGATATCGCATCCCATTTCTATGTGTCATGGTAAGATATAATATGATTTGCGAAGTGTTATGTATTCCTCGTCTACAGTTCAAATGAATGTAAATGCGACACTTCCTTGCAAAGAAATGGCGTTTACAGTTGTCTACGTATCGTAGCAATAGATTTCTAATGCTTCTTAAAACGCGATATCGCATCTCATTTCTATGTTTCATGGTAAGATATAATATGATTTGCGAAATGTTATGTATTCCTCGTCTACACTTCAAATGAATGTAAATGCGACACTTCCTTGCAAGGAAATAGCGTTTGCAAATGTCTACATATCGTAGCACTAGTGTTCTAATGCTTCTTAAAACGCGATATCGCATCTCATTTCTATGTTTCATGGTAAGATATAATATGATTTGCGAAGTGTCATGCATTCCACGCCTACACTTCAAATGAATGTAAATGCGGCACTTCCTTGCAAGGAAATAGCGTTTGCAAATGTCTACCTATCGTAGCAATAGTGTTCTAATGCTTCTTAAAACGCGATATCGCATCTCATTTCTATGTTTCATGGTAAGATATAATATGATTTGCGAAGTGTTATGTATTCCTCGTCTACACTTCAAATGAATGTAAATGCGACGCTTCCTTGCTAGGAAATAGCGTCTGCAAATGTCTACCTATCGGAGCAATAGTGTTCTAATGCTTCCTCAAACGCGATATCGCATCTCATTTCTATGTTTCATGGTAAGATATAATATGATTTGCGAAGTGTTATGTATTCCCCGTCTACACTTCAAAGGAATGTGAATGCGACACTTCCTCGCTAGGAAATAGCGTTTGCAGATGTCTACGTATCGCAGCAATAGATTTCTAATGCTTCTTAAAACGCGATATCGCATATCATTTCTATGTTTCATGGTAAGATATAATATGATTTGCGAAGTGTCATGTATTCCTCGTCTACACTTCAAATGAATGTAAATGCGACACTTCCTTGCTAGGAAATAGCGTCTGCAAGTGTCTAGGTATCGTAGCAATAGAGTTCAAATGCTTCTTAAAACGAGATATTGTATCTCATATCTATGTTTCATGGTAAGATATAATATGATTTGCGAAATGTTATGTATTCCTCGTCTACACTTCAAATGAATGTAAATGCGACACTTCCTTGCAAGGAAATAGCGTTTGCAAATGTCTACATATCGTAGCACTAATGTTCTAATGCTTCTTAAAACGCGATATCGCATCTCATTTCTATGTTTCATGGTAAGATATAATATGATTTGCGAAGTGTCATGCATTCCTCGCCTACACTTCAAATGAATGTAAATGCGACACTTCCTTGCAAGGAAATAGCGTCTGCAAATGTCTACATATCGTAGCAATAGAGTCCTTATGATTCTTAAAACGCGATATCGCATCTCATTTCTATGTTTCATGGTAAGATGTAATATGATTTGCGAAGTGTTATGTATTCCTCCTCTACACTTCAAATGAATGTAAATGCGACACTTCCTTGCAAGGAAATAGCGTTTGCAAATGTCTACCTATCGTAGCAATAGTGTTCTAATGCTTCTTAAAATGCGATATCGCATCTCATTTCTATGTTTCATGGTAAGATATAATATGATTTGCGAAGTGTCATGCATTCCACGCCTACACTTCAAATGAATGTAAATGCGGCACTTCCTTGCAAGGAAATAGCGTTTGCAAATGTCTACCTATCGTAGCAATAGTGTTCTAATGCTTCTTAAAACGCGATATCGCATCTCATTTCTATGTTTCATGGTAAGATATAATATGATTTGCGAAGTGTTATGTATTCCTCGTCTACACTTCAAATGAATGTAAATGCGACGCTTCCTTGCTAGGAAATAGCGTCTGCAAATGTCTACCTATCGGAGCAATAGTGTTCTAATGCTTCCTAAAACGCGATATCGCATCTCATTTCTATGTTTCATGGTAAGATATAATATGATTTGCGAAGTGTTATGTATTCCCCGTCTACACTTCAAAGGAATGTGAATGAGACACTTCCTCGCTAGGAAATAGCGTTTGCAGATGTCTACGTATCGCAGCAATAGATTTCTAATGCTTCTTAAAACGCGATATCGCATATCATTTCTATGTTTCATGGTAAGATATAATATGATTTGCGAAGTGTCATGTATTCCTCGTCTACACTTCAAATGAATGTAAATGCGACACTTCCTTGCTAGGAAATAGCGTCTGCAAGTGTCTAGGTATCGTAGCAATAGAGTTCAAATGCTTCTTAAAACGAGATATTGTATCTCATATCTATGTTTCATGATAAGATATAATATTCATTGCGAAGTGTTATGCATTCCTCGTATACGATTCAAATGAATGTGAATGCGACACTTCCTTGCAAAGAAATGGCGTTTGCAGTTGTCTACGTATCGTAGCAATAGATTTCTAATGCTTCTTAAAACGCGATATCGCATCTCATTTCTATGTTTCATGGTAAGATATAATATGATTTGCGAAATGTTATGTATTCCTCGTCTACACTTCAAATGAATGTGAATGCGACACTTCCTTGCAAGGAAATAGCGTTTGCAAATGGCTACATATCGTAGCACTAGTGTTCTAATGCTTCTTAAAACGCGATATCGCATCTCATTTCTATGTTTCATGGTAAGATATAATATGATTTGCGAAGTGTCATGCATTCCTCGCCTACACTTCAAATGAATGTAAATGCGACACTTCCTTGCAAGGAAATAGCGTCTGCAAATGTCTACATATCGTAGCAATAGAGTCCTTATGATTCTTAAAACGCGATATCGCATCTCATTTCTATGTTTCATGGTAAGATGTAATATGATTTGCGAAGTGTTATGTATTCCTCCTCTACACTTCAAATGAATGTAAATGCGACACTTCCTTGCAAGGAAATAGCGTTTGCAAATGTCTACCTATCGTAGCAATAGTGTTCTAATGCTTCTTAAAATGCGATATCGCATCTCATTTCTATGTTTCATGGTAAGATATAATATGATTTGCGAAGTGTTATGTATTCCTCGTCTACACTTCATATGAATGTAAATGCGGCACTTCCTTGCAAGGAAATAGCGTTTGCAAATGTCTACCTATCGTAGCAATAGTGTTCTAATGCTTCTTAAAACGCGATATCGCATCTCATTTCTATGTTTCATGGTAAGATATAATATGATTTGCGAAGTGTTATGTATTCCTCGTCTACACTTCATATGAATGTAAATGCGGCACTTCCTTGCAAGGAAATAGCGTTTGCAGATGTCTACCTATCGTAGCAATAGAGTTCTAATGCTTCTTAAAACGCGATATCGCATCTCATTTCTATGTTTCATGGTAAGATATAATATGATTTGCGAAGTGTTATGTATTCCTCGCCTACACTTCAAATGAATGTAAGTGCGACACTACCGTGCAGAGAAATAGCGTTTGCAGATGTCTACGTATAGTAGCAATAGATTTCTAATGCTTCTTAAAACGCGATATCGCATCTCATTTCTATGTTTCATGGTAAGATATAATATGATTTGCGAAGTGTTATGTATTCCTCGTCTACACTTCATATGAATGTAAATGCGGCACTTCCTTGCAAGGAAATAGCGTTTGCAGATGTCTACCTATCGTAGCAATAGAGTTCTAATGCTTCTTAAAACGCGATATCGCATCTCATTTCTATGTTTCATGGTAAGATATAATATGATTTGCGAAATGTTATGTATTCCTCGTCTACACTTCAAATGAATGTAAATGCGACACTTCCTTGCAAGGAAATAGCGTTTGCAAATGTCTACATATCGTAGCACTAGTGTTCTAATGCTTCTTAAAACGCGATATCGCATCTCATTTCTATGTTTCATGGTAAGATATAATATGATTTGCGAAGTGTCATGCATTCCTCGCCTACACTTCAAATGAATGTAAATGCGACACTTCCTTGCAAGGAAATAGCGTCTGCAAATGTCTACATATCGTAGCAATAGAGTCCTTATGATTCTTAAAACGCGATATCGCATCTCATTTCTATGTTTCATGGTAGATGTAATATGATTTGCGAAGTGTCATGTATTCCTCGTCTACACTTCAAATGAATGTAAATGCGACACTTCCTTGCTAGGAAATAGCGTCTGCAAGTGTCTAGGTATCGTAGCAATAGAGTTCAAATGCTTCTTAAAACGAGATATTGTATCTCATATCTATGTTTCATGATAAGATATAATATTCATTGCGAAGTGTTATGCATTCCTCGTATACGATTCAAATGAATGTGAATGCGACACTTCCTTGCAAAGAAATGGCGTTTGCAGTTGTCTACGTATCGTAGCAATAGATTTCTAATGCTTCTTAAAACGCGATATCGCATCTCATTTCTATGTTTCATGGTAAGATATAATATGATTTGCGAAATGTTATGTATTCCTCGTCTACACTTCAAATGAATGTAAATGCGACACTTCCTTGCAAGGAAATAGCGTTTGCAAATGTCTACATATCGTAGCACTAGTGTTCTAATGCTTCTTAAAACGCGATATCGCATCTCATTTCTATGTTTCATGGTAAGATATAATATGATTTGCGAAGTGTCATGCATTCCTCGCCTACACTTCAAATGAATGTAAATGCGACACTTCCTTGCAAGGAAATAGCGTCTGCAAATGTCTACATATCGTAGCAATAGAGTCTTTATGATTCTTAAAACGCGATATCGCATCTCATTTCTATGTTTCATGGTAAGATGTAATATGATTTGCGAAGTGTTATGTATTCCTCCTCTACACTTCAAATGAATGTAAATGCGACACTTCCTTGCAAGGAAATAGCGTTTGCAAATGTCTACCTATCGTAGCAATAGTGTTCTAATGCTTCTTAAAATGCGATATCGCATCTCATTTCTATGTTTCATGGTAAGATATAATATGATTTGCGAAGTGTTATGTATTCCTCGTCTACACTTCATATGAATGTAAATGCGGCACTTCCTTGCAAGGAAATAGCGTTTGCAAATGTCTACCTATCGTAGCAATAGTGTTCTAATGCTTCTTAAAACGCGATATCGCATCTCATTTCTATGTTTCATGGTAAGATATAATATGATTTGCGAAGTGTTATGTATTCCTCGTCTACACTTCATATGAATGTAAATGCGGCACTTCCTTGCAAGGATATAGCGTTTGCAGATGTCTACCTATCGTAGCAATAGAGTTCTAATGCTTCTTAAAACGCGATATCGCATCTCATTTCTATGTTTCATGGTAAGATATAATATGATTTGCGAAGTGTTATGTATTCCTCGTCTACACTTCATACGAATGTAAATGCGGCACTTCCTTGCAAGGAAATAGCGTTTGCAAATGTCTACCTATCGTAGCAATAGTGTTCTAATGCTTCTTAAAACGCGATATCGCATCTCATTTCTATGTTTCATGGTAGGATATAATATGATTTGCGAAGTGTTATGTATTCCTCGTCTACACTTCAAATGAATGTAAATGCGACGCTTCCTTGCTAGGAAATAGCGTCTGCAAATGTCTACCTATCGGAGCAGTAGTGTTCTAATGCTTCCTAAAACGCGATATCGCATCTCATTTCTATGTTTCATGGTA
This sequence comes from Xylocopa sonorina, assembly GCF_050948175.1. Taxonomy (NCBI): domain Eukaryota; kingdom Metazoa; phylum Arthropoda; class Insecta; order Hymenoptera; family Apidae; genus Xylocopa; species Xylocopa sonorina. The sequence goes on from NC_135198.1 coordinate 898,359, forward strand.
AGATATAATATGATTTGCGAAGTGTTATGTATTCCCCGTCTACACTTCAAAGGAATGTGAATGCGACACTTCCTCGCTAGGAAATAGCGTTTGCAGATGTCTACGTATCGCAGCAATAGATTTCTAATGCTTCTTAAAACGCGATATCGCATATCATTTCTATGTTTCATGGTAAGATATAATATGATTTGCGAAGTGTTATGCATTCCTCGTATACGATTCAAATGAATGTAAATGCGCCACTTCCTTGCAAGGAAATAGCGTTTGCAGTTGTCTACGTATCGTAGCAATAGAGTTCTTATGATTCTTAAAGCGCGATATCGCATCTCATTTCTATGTTTCATGGTAAGATATAATATGATTTGCGAAGTGTTATGTATTCCTCGTCTACACTTCATGTGAATGTAAATGCGGCACTTCCTTGCAAGGAAATAGCGTTTGCAGATGTCTACCTATCGTAGCAATGGTGTTCTAATGCTTCTTAAAACGCGATATCGCATCTCATTTCTATGTTTCATAGTAAGATATAATATGATTTGCGAAGTGTCATTTATTCCTCGTCTACACTTCAAATGAATGTAAATGCGACACTTCCTTGCTAGGAAATAGCATCTGCAAATGTCTAGGTATCGTAGCGATGGAGTTCTAATGCTTCTTAAAACGCGATATCGCATCCCATTTCTATGTGTCATGGTAAGATATAATATGATTTGCGAAGTGTTATGTATTCCTCGTCTACAGTTCAAATGAATGTAAATGCGACACTTCCTTGCAAAGAAATGGCGTTTACAGTTGTCTACGTATCGTAGCAATAGATTTCTAATGCTTCTTAAAACGCGATATCGCATCTCATTTCTATGTTTCATGGTAAGATATAATATGATTTGCGAAATGTTATGTATTCCTCGTCTACACTTCAAATGAATGCAAATGCGACACTTCCTTGCTAGGAAGTAGCGTCTGCAGGTGTCTAGGTATCGTAGCAATAGAGTTCAAATGCTTCTTAAAACGAGATATTGCATCTCATATCTATGGTTCATGATAAGATATAATATTCATTGCGAAGTGTTATGCATTCCTCGTATACGATTCAAATGAATGTAAATGCGCCACTTCCTTCCAAGGAAATAGCGTTTGCAGTTGTCTACGTATCGTAGCGATAGAGTTCTAGTGCTTCTTAAAACGCGATATCGCATCTCATTTCTATGTTTCATGGTAAGATATAATATGATTTGCGAAGTGTTATGTATTCCTCGTCTACACTTCAAATGAATGTGAATGCGACACTTCCTCGCTAGGAAATAGCGTCTGCAGATGTCTAGGTATCGTAGCGATAGGGTTCTAATGCTTCTTAGAACGCGATATCGCATCTCATTTCTATGTTTCATGGTAAGATATTATATGATTTGCGAAGTGTTATGTATTCCTCGCCTACACTTCAAATGAATGTAAGTGCGACACTACCGTGCAGAGAAATAGCGTTTGCAGATGTCTACGTATAGTAGCAATAGATTTCTAATGCTTCTTAAAACGCGATATCGCATCTCATTTCTATGTTTCATGGTAAGATATAATATGATTTGCGAAGTGTTATGTATTCCTCGTCTACACTTCAAATGAATGTGAATGCGACACTTCCTCGCTAGGAAATAGCGTCTGCAGATGTCTAGGTATCGTAGCGATAGGGTTCTAATGCTTCTTAGAACGCGATATCGCATCTCATTTCTATGTTTCATGGTAAGATATTATATGATTTGCGAAGTGTTATGTATTCCTCGCCTACACTTCAAATGAATGTAAGTGCGACACTACCGTGCAGAGAAATAGCGTTTGCAGATGTCTACGTATAGTAGCAATAGATTTCTAATGCTTCTTAAAACGCGATATCGCATCTCATTTCTATGTTTCATGGTAAGATATAATATGATTTGCGAAGTGTTATGTATTCCTCGTCTACACTTCATATGAATGTAAATGCGGCACTTCCTTGCAAGGAAATAGCGTTTGCAAATGTCTACCTATCGTAGCAATAGTGTTCTAATGCTTCTTAAAACGCGATATCGCATCTCATTTCTATGTTTCATGGTAAGATATAATATGATTTGCGAAGTGTTATGTATTCCTCGTCTACACTTCATATGAATGTAAATGCGGCACTTCCTTGCAAGGATATAGCGTTTGCAGATGTCTACCTATCGTAGCAATAGAGTTCTAATGCTTCTTAAAACGCGATATCGCATCTCATTTCTATGTTTCATGGTAAGATATAATATGATTTGCGAAGTGTTATGTATTCCTCGTCTACACTTCATACGAATGTAAATGCGGCACTTCCTTGCAAGGAAATAGCGTTTGCAAATGTCTACCTATCGTAGCAATAGTGTTCTAATGCTTCTTAAAACGCGATATCGCATCTCATTTCTATGTTTCATGGTAGGATATAATATGATTTGCGAAGTGTTATGTATTCCTCGTCTACACTTCAAATGAATGTAAATGCGACGCTTCCTTGCTAGGAAATAGCGTCTGCAAATGTCTACCTATCGGAGCAATAGTGTTCTAATGCTTCCTAAAACGCGATATCGCATCTCATTTCTATGTTTCATGGTAAGATATAATATGATTTGCGAAGTGTTATGTATTCCCCGTCTACACTTCAAAGGAATGTGAATGCGACACTTCCTCGCTAGGAAATAGCGTTTGCAGATGTCTACGTATCGCAGCAATAGATTTCTAATGCTTCTTAAAACGCGATATCGCATATCATTTCTATGTTTCATGGTAAGATATAATATGATTTGCGAAGTGTTATGCATTCCTCGTATACGATTCAAATGAATGTAAATGCGCCACTTCCTTGCAAGGAAATAGCGTTTGCAGTTGTCTACGTATCGTAGCAATAGAGTTCTTATGATTCTTAAAGCGCGATATCGCATCTCATTTCTATGTTTCATGGTAAGATATAATATGATTTGCGAAGTGTTATGTATTCCTCGTCTACACTTCATGTGAATGTAAATGCGGCACTTCCTTGCAAGGAAATAGCGTTTGCAGATGTCTACCTATCGTAGCAATGGTGTTCTAATGCTTCTTAAAACGCGATATCGCATCTCATTTCTATGTTTCATAGTAAGATATAATATGATTTGCGAAGTGTCATTTATTCCTCGTCTACACTTCAAATGAATGTAAATGCGACACTTCCTTGCTAGGAAATAGCATCTGCAAATGTCTAGGTATCGTAGCGATGGAGTTCTAATGCTTCTTAAAACGCGATATCGCATCCCATTTCTATGTGTCATGGTAAGATATAATATGATTTGCGAAGTGTTATGTATTCCTCGTCTACAGTTCAAATGAATGTAAATGCGACACTTCCTTGCAAAGAAATGGCGTTTACAGTTGTCTACGTATCGTAGCAATAGATTTCTAATGCTTCTTAAAACGCGATATCGCATCTCATTTCTATGTTTCATGGTAAGATATAATATGATTTGCGAAATGTTATGTATTCCTCGTCTACACTTCAAATGAATGTAAATGCGACACTTCCTTGCAAGGAAATAGCGTTTGCAAATGTCTACATATCGTAGCACTAGTGTTCTAATGCTTCTTAAAACGCGATATCGCATCTCATTTCTATGTTTCATGGTAAGATATAATATGATTTGCGAAGTGTCATGCATTCCACGCCTACACTTCAAATGAATGTAAATGCGGCACTTCCTTGCAAGGAAATAGCGTTTGCAAATGTCTACCTATCGTAGCAATAGTGTTCTAATGCTTCTTAAAACGCGATATCGCATCTCATTTCTATGTTTCATGGTAAGATATAATATGATTTGCGAAGTGTTATGTATTCCTCGTCTACACTTCAAATGAATGTAAATGCGACACTTCCTTGCAAAGAAATGGCGTTTACAGTTGTCTACGTATCGTAGCAATAGATTTCTAATGCTTCTTAAAACGCGATATCGCATCTCATTTCTATGTTTCATGGTAAGATATAATATGATTTGCGAAATGTTATGTATTCCTCGTCTACACTTCAAATGAATGCAAATGCGACACTTCCTTGCTAGGAAGTAGCGTCTGCAGGTGTCTAGGTATCGTAGCAATAGAGTTCAAATGCTTCTTAAAACGAGATATTGCATCTCATATCTATGGTTCATGATAAGATATAATATTCATTGCGAAGTGTTATGCATTCCTCGTATACGATTCAAATGAATGTAAATGCGCCACTTCCTTCCAAGGAAATAGCGTTTGCAGTTGTCTACGTATCGTAGCGATAGAGTTCTAGTGCTTCTTAAAATGCGATATCGCATCTCATTTCTATGATTCATGGTAAGATATAATATGATTTGCGAAGTGTTATGCATTCTTCGTATACGATTCAAATGAATGTAAATGCGACACTTCCTTGCAAGGAAATAGCGTTTGCAGTTGTCTACGTATCGTAGCAATAGAGTTCTTATGATTCTTAAAACGCGATATCGCATCTCATTTCTATGTTTCATGGTAAGATATAATATGATTTGCGAAGTGTTATGTATTCCTCGTCTACACTTCAAATGAATGTGAATGCGACACTTCCTCGCTAGGAAATAGCGTCTGCAGATGTCTAGGTATCGTAGCGATAGGGTTCTAATGCTTCTTAGAACGCGATATCGCATCTCATTTCTATGTTTCATGGTAAGATATTATATGATTTGCGAAGTGTTATGTATTCCTCGCCTACACTTCAAATGAATGTAAGTGCGACACTACCGTGCAGAGAAATAGCGTTTGCAGATGTCTACGTATAGTAGCAATAGATTTCTAATGCTTCTTAAAACGCGATATCGCATCTCATTTCTATGTTTCATGGTAAGATATAATATGATTTGCGAAGTGTTATGTATTCCTCGTCTACACTTCAAATGAATGTGAATGCGACACTTCCTCGCTAGGAAATAGCGTCTGCAGATGTCTAGGTATCGTAGCGATAGGGTTCTAATGCTTCTTAGAACGCGATATCGCATCTCATTTCTATGTTTCATGGTAAGATATTATATGATTTGCGAAGTGTTATGTATTCCTCGCCTACACTTCAAATGAATGTAAGTGCGACACTACCGTGCAGAGAAATAGCGTTTGCAGATGTCTACGTATAGTAGCAATAGATTTCTAATGCTTCTTAAAACGCGATATCGCATCTCATTTCTATGTTTCATGGTAAGATATAATATGATTTGCGAAGTGTTATGTATTCCTCGTCTACACTTCATATGAATGTAAATGCGGCACTTCCTTGCAAGGAAATAGCGTTTGCAAATGTCTACCTATCGTAGCAATAGTGTTCTAATGCTTCTTAAAACGCGATATCGCATCTCATTTCTATGTTTCATGGTAAGATATAATATGATTTGCGAAGTGTTATGTATTCCTCGTCTACACTTCATATGAATGTAAATGCGGCACTTCCTTGCAAGGATATAGCGTTTGCAGATGTCTACCTATCGTAGCAATAGAGTTCTAATGCTTCTTAAAACGCGATATCGCATCTCATTTCTATGTTTCATGGTAAGATATAATATGATTTGCGAAGTGTTATGTATTCCTCGTCTACACTTCATACGAATGTAAATGCGGCACTTCCTTGCAAGGAAATAGCGTTTGCAAATGTCTACCTATCGTAGCAATAGTGTTCTAATGCTTCTTAAAACGCGATATCGCATCTCATTTCTATGTTTCATGGTAGGATATAATATGATTTGCGAAGTGTTATGTATTCCTCGTCTACACTTCAAATGAATGTAAATGCGACGCTTCCTTGCTAGGAAATAGCGTCTGCAAATGTCTACCTATCGGAGCAATAGTGTTCTAATGCTTCCTAAAACGCGATATCGCATCTCATTTCTATGTTTCATGGTAAGATATAATATGATTTGCGAAGTGTTATGTATTCCCCGTCTACACTTCAAAGGAATGTGAATGCGACACTTCCTCGCTAGGAAATAGCGTTTGCAGATGTCTACGTATCGCAGCAATAGATTTCTAATGCTTCTTAAAACGCGATATCGCATATCATTTCTATGTTTCATGGTAAGATATAATATGATTTGCGAAGTGTTATGCATTCCTCGTATACGATTCAAATGAATGTAAATGCGCCACTTCCTTGCAAGGAAATAGCGTTTGCAGTTGTCTACGTATCGTAGCAATAGAGTTCTTATGATTCTTAAAGCGCGATATCGCATCTCATTTCTATGTTTCATGGTAAGATATAATATGATTTGCGAAGTGTTATGTATTCCTCGTCTACACTTCATGTGAATGTAAATGCGGCACTTCCTTGCAAGGAAATAGCGTTTGCAGATGTCTACCTATCGTAGCAATGGTGTTCTAATGCTTCTTAAAACGCGATATCGCATCTCATTTCTATGTTTCATAGTAAGATATAATATGATTTGCGAAGTGTCATTTATTCCTCGTCTACACTTCAAATGAATGTAAATGCGACACTTCCTTGCTAGGAAATAGCATCTGCAAATGTCTAGGTATCGTAGCGATGGAGTTCTAATGCTTCTTAAAACGCGATATCGCATCCCATTTCTATGTGTCATGGTAAGATATAATATGATTTGCGAAGTGTTATGTATTCCTCGTCTACAGTTCAAATGAATGTAAATGCGACACTTCCTTGCAAAGAAATGGCGTTTACAGTTGTCTACGTATCGTAGCAATAGATTTCTAATGCTTCTTAAAACGCGATATCGCATCTCATTTCTATGTTTCATGGTAAGATATAATATGATTTGCGAAATGTTATGTATTCCTCGTCTACACTTCAAATGAATGTAAATGCGACACTTCCTTGCAAGGAAATAGCGTTTGCAAATGTCTACATATCGTAGCACTAGTGTTCTAATGCTTCTTAAAACGCGATATCGCATCTCATTTCTATGTTTCATGGTAAGATATAATATGATTTGCGAAGTGTCATGCATTCCACGCCTACACTTCAAATGAATGTAAATGCGGCACTTCCTTGCAAGGAAATAGCGTTTGCAAATGTCTACCTATCGTAGCAATAGTGTTCTAATGCTTCTTAAAACGCGATATCGCATCTCATTTCTATGTTTCATGGTAAGATATAATATGATTTGCGAAGTGTTATGTATTCCTCGTCTACACTTCAAATGAATGTAAATGCGACGCTTCCTTGCTAGGAAATAGCGTCTGCAAATGTCTACCTATCGGAGCAATAGTGTTCTAATGCTTCCTCAAACGCGATATCGCATCTCATTTCTATGTTTCATGGTAAGATATAATATGATTTGCGAAGTGTTATGTATTCCCCGTCTACACTTCAAAGGAATGTGAATGCGACACTTCCTCGCTAGGAAATAGCGTTTGCAGATGTCTACGTATCGCAGCAATAGATTTCTAATGCTTCTTAAAACGCGATATCGCATATCATTTCTATGTTTCATGGTAAGATATAATATGATTTGCGAAGTGTCATGTATTCCTCGTCTACACTTCAAATGAATGTAAATGCGACACTTCCTTGCTAGGAAATAGCGTCTGCAAGTGTCTAGGTATCGTAGCAATAGAGTTCAAATGCTTCTTAAAACGAGATATTGTATCTCATATCTATGTTTCATGGTAAGATATAATATGATTTGCGAAATGTTATGTATTCCTCGTCTACACTTCAAATGAATGTAAATGCGACACTTCCTTGCAAGGAAATAGCGTTTGCAAATGTCTACATATCGTAGCACTAGTGTTCTAATGCTTCTTAAAACGCGATATCGCATCTCATTTCTATGTTTCATGGTAAGATATAATATGATTTGCGAAGTGTCATGCATTCCTCGCCTACACTTCAAATGAATGTAAATGCGACACTTCCTTGCAAGGAAATAGCGTCTGCAAATGTCTACATATCGTAGCAATAGAGTCCTTATGATTCTTAAAACGCGATATCGCATCTCATTTCTATGTTTCATGGTAAGATGTAATATGATTTGCGAAGTGTTATGTATTCCTCCTCTACACTTCAAATGAATGTAAATGCGACACTTCCTTGCAAGGAAATAGCGTTTGCAAATGTCTACCTATCGTAGCAATAGTGTTCTAATGCTTCTTAAAATGCGATATCGCATCTCATTTCTATGTTTCATGGTAAGATATAATATGATTTGCGAAGTGTCATGCATTCCACGCCTACACTTCAAATGAATGTAAATGCGGCACTTCCTTGCAAGGAAATAGCGTTTGCAAATGTCTACCTATCGTAGCAATAGTGTTCTAATGCTTCTTAAAACGCGATATCGCATCTCATTTCTATGTTTCATGGTAAGATATAATATGATTTGCGAAGTGTTATGTATTCCTCGTCTACACTTCAAATGAATGTAAATGCGACGCTTCCTTGCTAGGAAATAGCGTCTGCAAATGTCTACCTATCGGAGCAATAGTGTTCTAATGCTTCCTAAAACGCGATATCGCATCTCATTTCTATGTTTCATGGTAAGATATAATATGATTTGCGAAGTGTTATGTATTCCCCGTCTACACTTCAAAGGAATGTGAATGAGACACTTCCTCGCTAGGAAATAGCGTTTGCAGATGTCTACGTATCGCAGCAATAGATTTCTAATGCTTCTTAAAACGCGATATCGCATATCATTTCTATGTTTCATGGTAAGATATAATATGATTTGCGAAGTGTCATGTATTCCTCGTCTACACTTCAAATGAATGTAAATGCGACACTTCCTTGCTAGGAAATAGCGTCTGCAAGTGTCTAGGTATCGTAGCAATAGAGTTCAAATGCTTCTTAAAACGAGATATTGTATCTCATATCTATGTTTCATGATAAGATATAATATTCATTGCGAAGTGTTATGCATTCCTCGTATACGATTCAAATGAATGTGAATGCGACACTTCCTTGCAAAGAAATGGCGTTTGCAGTTGTCTACGTATCGTAGCAATAGATTTCTAATGCTTCTTAAAACGCGATATCGCATCTCATTTCTATGTTTCATGGTAAGATATAATATGATTTGCGAAGTGTTATGTATTCCTCGTCTACACTTCATATGAATGTAAATGCGGCACTTCCTTGCAAGGAAATAGCGTTTGCAAATGTCTACCTATCGTAGCAATAGTGTTCTAATGCTTCTTAAAACGCGATATCGCATCTCATTTCTATGTTTCATGGTAAGATATAATATGATTTGCGAAGTGTTATGTATTCCTCGTCTACACTTCATATGAATGTAAATGCGGCACTTCCTTGCAAGGATATAGCGTTTGCAGATGTCTACCTATCGTAGCAATAGAGTTCTAATGCTTCTTAAAACGCGATATCGCATCTCATTTCTATGTTTCATGGTAAGATATAATATGATTTGCGAAGTGTTATGTATTCCTCGTCTACACTTCATACGAATGTAAATGCGGCACTTCCTTGCAAGGAAATAGCGTTTGCAAATGTCTACCTATCGTAGCAATAGTGTTCTAATGCTTCTTAAAACGCGATATCGCATCTCATTTCTATGTTTCATGGTAGGATATAATATGATTTGCGAAGTGTTATGTATTCCTCGTCTACACTTCAAATGAATGTAAATGCGACGCTTCCTTGCTAGGAAATAGCGTCTGCAAATGTCTACCTATCGGAGCAATAGTGTTCTAATGCTTCCTAAAACGCGATATCGCATCTCATTTCTATGTTTCATGGTAAGATATAATATGATTTGCGAAGTGTTATGTATTCCCCGTCTACACTTCAAAGGAATGTGAATGCGACACTTCCTCGCTAGGAAATAGCGTTTGCAGATGTCTACGTATCGCAGCAATAGATTTCTAATGCTTCTTAAAACGCGATATCGCATATCATTTCTATGTTTCATGGTAAGATATAATATGATTTGCGAAGTGTTATGCATTCCTCGTATACGATTCAAATGAATGTAAATGCGCCACTTCCTTGCAAGGAAATAGCGTTTGCAGTTGTCTACGTATCGTAGCAATAGAGTTCTTATGATTCTTAAAGCGCGATATCGCATCTCATTTCTATGTTTCATGGTAAGATATAATATGATTTGCGAAGTGTTATGTATTCCTCGTCTACACTTCATGTGAATGTAAATGCGGCACTTCCTTGCAAGGAAATAGCGTTTGCAGATGTCTACCTATCGTAGCAATGGTGTTCTAATGCTTCTTAAAACGCGATATCGCATCTCATTTCTATGTTTCATAGTAAGATATAATATGATTTGCGAAGTGTCATTTATTCCTCGTCTACACTTCAAATGAATGTAAATGCGACACTTCCTTGCTAGGAAATAGCATCTGCAAATGTCTAGGTATCGTAGCGATGGAGTTCTAATGCTTCTTAAAACGCGATATCGCATCCCATTTCTATGTGTCATGGTAAGATATAATATGATTTGCGAAGTGTTATGTATTCCTCGTCTACAGTTCAAATGAATGTAAATGCGACACTTCCTTGCAAAGAAATGGCGTTTACAGTTGTCTACGTATCGTAGCAATAGATTTCTAATGCTTCTTAAAACGCGATATCGCATCTCATTTCTATGTTTCATGGTAAGATATAATATGATTTGCGAAATGTTATGTATTCCTCGTCTACACTTCAAATGAATGCAAATGCGACACTTCCTTGCTAGGAAGTAGCGTCTGCAGGTGTCTAGGTATCGTAGCAATAGAGTTCAAATGCTTCTTAAAACGAGATATTGCATCTCATATCTATGGTTCATGATAAGATATAATATTCATTGCGAAGTGTTATGCATTCCTCGTATACGATTCAAATGAATGTAAATGCGCCACTTCCTTCCAAGGAAATAGCGTTTGCAGTTGTCTACGTATCGTAGCGATAGAGTTCTAGTGCTTCTTAAAATGCGATATCGCATCTCATTTCTATGATTCATGGTAAGATATAATATGATTTGCGAAGTGTTATGCATTCTTCGTATACGATTCAAATGAATGTAAATGCGACACTTCCTTGCAAGGAAATAGCGTTTGCAGTTGTCTACGTATCGTAGCAATAGAGTTCTTATGATTCTTAAAACGCGATATCGCATCTCATTTCTATGTTTCATGGTAAGATATAATATGATTTGCGAAGTGTTATGTATTCCTCGTCTACACTTCAAATGAATGTGAATGCGACACTTCCTCGCTAGGAAATAGCGTCTGCAGATGTCTAGGTATCGTAGCGATAGGGTTCTAATGCTTCTTAGAACGCGATATCGCATCTCATTTCTATGTTTCATGGTAAGATATTATATGATTTGCGAAGTGTTATGTATTCCTCGCCTACACTTCAAATGAATGTAAGTGCGACACTACCGTGCAGAGAAATAGCGTTTGCAGATGTCTACGTATAGTAGCAATAGATTTCTAATGCTTCTTAAAACGCGATATCGCATCTCATTTCTATGTTTCATGGTAAGATATAATATGATTTGCGAAGTGTTATGTATTCCTCGTCTACACTTCAAATGAATGTGAATGCGACACTTCCTCGCTAGGAAATAGCGTCTGCAGATGTCTAGGTATCGTAGCGATAGGGTTCTAATGCTTCTTAGAACGCGATATCGCATCTCATTTCTATGTTTCATGGTAAGATATTATATGATTTGCGAAGTGTTATGTATTCCTCGCCTACACTTCAAATGAATGTAAGTGCGACACTACCGTGCAGAGAAATAGCGTTTGCAGATGTCTACGTATAGTAGCAATAGATTTCTAATGCTTCTTAAAACGCGATATCGCATCTCATTTCTATGTTTCATGGTAAGATATAATATGATTTGCGAAGTGTTATGTATTCCTCGTCTACACTTCATATGAATGTAAATGCGGCACTTCCTTGCAAGGAAATAGCGTTTGCAAATGTCTACCTATCGTAGCAATAGTGTTCTAATGCTTCTTAAAACGCGATATCGCATCTCATTTCTATGTTTCATGGTAAGATATAATATGATTTGCGAAGTGTTATGTATTCCTCGTCTACACTTCATATGAATGTAAATGCGGCACTTCCTTGCAAGGATATAGCGTTTGCAGATGTCTACCTATCGTAGCAATAGAGTTCTAATGCTTCTTAAAACGCGATATCGCATCTCATTTCTATGTTTCATGGTAAGATATAATATGATTTGCGAAGTGTTATGTATTCCTCGTCTACACTTCATACGAATGTAAATGCGGCACTTCCTTGCAAGGAAATAGCGTTTGCAAATGTCTACCTATCGTAGCAATAGTGTTCTAATGCTTCTTAAAACGCGATATCGCATCTCATTTCTATGTTTCATGGTAGGATATAATATGATTTGCGAAGTGTTATGTATTCCTCGTCTACACTTCAAATGAATGTAAATGCGACGCTTCCTTGCTAGGAAATAGCGTCTGCAAATGTCTACCTATCGGAGCAATAGTGTTCTAATGCTTCCTAAAACGCGATATCGCATCTCATTTCTATGTTTCATGGTAAGATATAATATGATTTGCGAAGTGTTATGTATTCCCCGTCTACACTTCAAAGGAATGTGAATGCGACACTTCCTCGCTAGGAAATAGCGTTTGCAGATGTCTACGTATCGCAGCAATAGATTTCTAATGCTTCTTAAAACGCGATATCGCATATCATTTCTATGTTTCATGGTAAGATATAATATGATTTGCGAAGTGTTATGCATTCCTCGTATACGATTCAAATGAATGTAAATGCGCCACTTCCTTGCAAGGAAATAGCGTTTGCAGTTGTCTACGTATCGTAGCAATAGAGTTCTTATGATTCTTAAAGCGCGATATCGCATCTCATTTCTATGTTTCATGGTAAGATATAATATGATTTGCGAAGTGTTATGTATTCCTCGTCTACACTTCATGTGAATGTAAATGCGGCACTTCCTTGCAAGGAAATAGCGTTTGCAGATGTCTACCTATCGTAGCAATGGTGTTCTAATGCTTCTTAAAACGCGATATCGCATCTCATTTCTATGTTTCATAGTAAGATATAATATGATTTGCGAAGTGTCATTTATTCCTCGTCTACACTTCAAATGAATGTAAATGCGACACTTCCTTGCTAGGAAATAGCATCTGCAAATGTCTAGGTATCGTAGCGATGGAGTTCTAATGCTTCTTAAAACGCGATATCGCATCCCATTTCTATGTGTCATGGTAAGATATAATATGATTTGCGAAGTGTTATGTATTCCTCGTCTACAGTTCAAATGAATGTAAATGCGACACTTCCTTGCAAAGAAATGGCGTTTACAGTTGTCTACGTATCGTAGCAATAGATTTCTAATGCTTCTTAAAACGCGATATCGCATCTCATTTCTATGTTTCATGGTAAGATATAATATGATTTGCGAAATGTTATGTATTCCTCGTCTACACTTCAAATGAATGTAAATGCGACACTTCCTTGCAAGGAAATAGCGTTTGCAAATGTCTACATATCGTAGCACTAGTGTTCTAATGCTTCTTAAAACGCGATATCGCATCTCATTTCTATGTTTCATGGTAAGATATAATATGATTTGCGAAGTGTCATGCATTCCACGCCTACACTTCAAATGAATGTAAATGCGGCACTTCCTTGCAAGGAAATAGCGTTTGCAAATGTCTACCTATCGTAGCAATAGTGTTCTAATGCTTCTTAAAACGCGATATCGCATCTCATTTCTATGTTTCATGGTAAGATATAATATGATTTGCGAAGTGTTATGTATTCCTCGTCTACACTTCAAATGAATGTAAATGCGACGCTTCCTTGCTAGGAAATAGCGTCTGCAAATGTCTACCTATCGGAGCAATAGTGTTCTAATGCTTCCTCAAACGCGATATCGCATCTCATTTCTATGTTTCATGGTAAGATATAATATGATTTGCGAAGTGTTATGTATTCCCCGTCTACACTTCAAAGGAATGTGAATGCGACACTTCCTCGCTAGGAAATAGCGTTTGCAGATGTCTACGTATCGCAGCAATAGATTTCTAATGCTTCTTAAAACGCGATATCGCATATCATTTCTATGTTTCATGGTAAGATATAATATGATTTGCGAAGTGTCATGCATTCCTCGTATACGATTCAAATGAATGTAAATGCGCCACTTCCTTGCAAGGAAATAGCGTTTGCAGTTGTCTACGTATCGTAGCAATAGAGTTCTTATGATTCTTAAAGCGCGATATCGCATCTCATTTCTATGTTTCATGGTAAGATATAATATGATTTGCGAAGTGTTATGTATTCCTCGTCTACACTTCATGTGAATGTAAATGCGGCACTTCCTTGCAAGGAAATAGCGTTTGCAGATGTCTACCTATCGTAGCAATGGTGTTCTAATGCTTCTTAAAACGCGATATCGCATCTCATTTCTATGTTTCATAGTAAGATATAATATGATTTGCGAAGTGTCATTTATTCCTCGTCTACACTTCAAATGAATGTAAATGCGACACTTCCTTGCTAGGAAATAGCATCTGCAAATGTCTAGGTATCGTAGCGATGGAGTTCTAATGCTTCTTAAAACGCGATATCGCATCCCATTTCTATGTGTCATGGTAAGATATAATATGATTTGCGAAGTGTTATGTATTCCTCGTCTACAGTTCAAATGAATGTAAATGCGACACTTCCTTGCAAAGAAATGGCGTTTACAGTTGTCTACGTATCGTAGCAATAGATTTCTAATGCTTCTTAAAACGCGATATCGCATCTCATTTCTATGTTTCATGGTAAGATATAATATGATTTGCGAAATGTTATGTATTCCTCGTCTACACTTCAAATGAATGCAAATGCGACACTTCCTTGCTAGGAAGTAGCGTCTGCAGGTGTCTAGGTATCGTAGCAATAGAGTTCAAATGCTTCTTAAAACGAGATATTGCATCTCATATCTATGGTTCATGATAAGATATAATATTCATTGCGAAGTGTTATGCATTCCTCGTATACGATTCAAATGAATGTAAATGCGCCACTTCCTTCCAAGGAAATAGCGTTTGCAGTTGTCTACGTATCGTAGCGATAGAGTTCTAGTGCTTCTTAAAATGCGATATCGCATCTCATTTCTATGATTCATGGTAAGATATAATATGATTTGCGAAGTGTTATGCATTCTTCGTATACGATTCAAATGAATGTAAATGCGACACTTCCTTGCAAGGAAATAGCGTTTGCAGTTGTCTACGTATCGTAGCAATAGAGTTCTTATGATTCTTAAAACGCGATATCGCATCTCATTTCTATGTTTCATGGTAAGATATAATATGATTTGCGAAGTGTTATGTATTCCTCGTCTACACTTCAAATGAATGTGAATGCGACACTTCCTCGCTAGGAAATAGCGTCTGCAGATGTCTAGGTATCGTAGCGATAGGGTTCTAATGCTTCTTAGAACGCGATATCGCATCTCATTTCTATGTTTCATGGTAAGATATTATATGATTTGCGAAGTGTTATGTATTCCTCGCCTACACTTCAAATGAATGTAAGTGCGACACTACCGTGCAGAGAAATAGCGTTTGCAGATGTCTACGTATAGTAGCAATAGATTTCTAATGCTTCTTAAAACGCGATATCGCATCTCATTTCTATGTTTCATGGTAAGATATAATATGATTTGCGAAGTGTTATGTATTCCTCGTCTACACTTCATATGAATGTAAATGCGGCACTTCCTTGCAAGGAAATAGCGTTTGCAAATGTCTACCTATCGTAGCAATAGTGTTCTAATGCTTCTTAAAACGCGATATCGCATCTCATTTCTATGTTTCATGGTAAGATATAATATGATTTGCGAAGTGTTATGTATTCCTCGTCTACACTTCATATGAATGTAAATGCGGCACTTCCTTGCAAGGATATAGCGTTTGCAGATGTCTACCTATCGTAGCAATAGAGTTCTAATGCTTCTTAAAACGCGATATCGCATCTCATTTCTATGTTTCATGGTAAGATATAATATGATTTGCGAAGTGTTATGTATTCCTCGTCTACACTTCATACGAATGTAAATGCGGCACTTCCTTGCAAGGAAATAGCGTTTGCAAATGTCTACCTATCGTAGCAATAGTGTTCTAATGCTTCTTAAAACGCGATATCGCATCTCATTTCTATGTTTCATGGTAGGATATAATATGATTTGCGAAGTGTTATGTATTCCTCGTCTACACTTCAAATGAATGTAAATGCGACGCTTCCTTGCTAGGAAATAGCGTCTGCAAATGTCTACCTATCGGAGCAATAGTGTTCTAATGCTTCCTAAAACGCGATATCGCATCTCATTTCTATGTTTCATGGTAAGATATAATATGATTTGCGAAGTGTTATGTATTCCCCGTCTACACTTCAAAGGAATGTGAATGCGACACTTCCTCGCTAGGAAATAGCGTTTGCAGATGTCTACGTATCGCAGCAATAGATTTCTAATGCTTCTTAAAACGCGATATCGCATATCATTTCTATGTTTCATGGTAAGATATAATATGATTTGCGAAGTGTTATGCATTCCTCGTATACGATTCAAATGAATGTAAATGCGCCACTTCCTTGCAAGGAAATAGCGTTTGCAGTTGTCTACGTATCGTAGCAATAGAGTTCTTATGATTCTTAAAGCGCGATATCGCATCTCATTTCTATGTTTCATGGTAAGATATAATATGATTTGCGAAGTGTTATGTATTCCTCGTCTACACTTCATGTGAATGTAAATGCGGCACTTCCTTGCAAGGAAATAGCGTTTGCAGATGTCTACCTATCGTAGCAATGGTGTTCTAATGCTTCTTAAAACGCGATATCGCATCTCATTTCTATGTTTCATAGTAAGATATAATATGATTTGCGAAGTGTCATTTATTCCTCGTCTACACTTCAAATGAATGTAAATGCGACACTTCCTTGCTAGGAAATAGCATCTGCAAATGTCTAGGTATCGTAGCGATGGAGTTCTAATGCTTCTTAAAACGCGATATCGCATCCCATTTCTATGTGTCATGGTAAGATATAATATGATTTGCGAAGTGTTATGTATTCCTCGTCTACAGTTCAAATGAATGTAAATGCGACACTTCCTTGCAAAGAAATGGCGTTTACAGTTGTCTACGTATCGTAGCAATAGATTTCTAATGCTTCTTAAAACGCGATATCGCATCTCATTTCTATGTTTCATGGTAAGATATAATATGATTTGCGAAATGTTATGTATTCCTCGTCTACACTTCAAATGAATGTAAATGCGACACTTCCTTGCAAGGAAATAGCGTTTGCAAATGTCTACATATCGTAGCACTAGTGTTCTAATGCTTCTTAAAACGCGATATCGCATCTCATTTCTATGTTTCATGGTAAGATATAATATGATTTGCGAAGTGTCATGCATTCCACGCCTACACTTCAAATGAATGTAAATGCGGCACTTCCTTGCAAGGAAATAGCGTTTGCAAATGTCTACCTATCGTAGCAATAGTGTTCTAATGCTTCTTAAAACGCGATATCGCATCTCATTTCTATGTTTCATGGTAAGATATAATATGATTTGCGAAGTGTTATGTATTCCTCGTCTACACTTCAAATGAATGTAAATGCGACGCTTCCTTGCTAGGAAATAGCGTCTGCAAATGTCTACCTATCGGAGCAATAGTGTTCTAATGCTTCCTCAAACGCGATATCGCATCTCATTTCTATGTTTCATGGTAAGATATAATATGATTTGCGAAGTGTTATGTATTCCCCGTCTACACTTCAAAGGAATGTGAATGCGACACTTCCTCGCTAGGAAATAGCGTTTGCAGATGTCTACGTATCGCAGCAATAGATTTCTAATGCTTCTTAAAACGCGATATCGCATATCATTTCTATGTTTCATGGTAAGATATAATATGATTTGCGAAGTGTCATGCATTCCTCGTATACGATTCAAATGAATGTAAATGCGCCACTTCCTTGCAAGGAAATAGCGTTTGCAGTTGTCTACGTATCGTAGCAATAGAGTTCTTATGATTCTTAAAGCGCGATATCGCATCTCATTTCTATGTTTCATGGTAAGATATAATATGATTTGCGAAGTGTTATGTATTCCTCGTCTACACTTCATGTGAATGTAAATGCGGCACTTCCTTGCAAGGAAATAGCGTTTGCAGATGTCTACCTATCGTAGCAATGGTGTTCTAATGCTTCTTAAAACGCGATATCGCATCTCATTTCTATGTTTCATAGTAAGATATAATATGATTTGCGAAGTGTCATTTATTCCTCGTCTACACTTCAAATGAATGTAAATGCGACACTTCCTTGCTAGGAAATAGCATCTGCAAATGTCTAGGTATCGTAGCGATGGAGTTCTAATGCTTCTTAAAACGCGATATCGCATCCCATTTCTATGTGTCATGGTAAGATATAATATGATTTGCGAAGTGTTATGTATTCCTCGTCTACAGTTCAAATGAATGTAAATGCGACACTTCCTTGCAAAGAAATGGCGTTTACAGTTGTCTACGTATCGTAGCAATAGATTTCTAATGCTTCTTAAAACGCGATATCGCATCTCATTTCTATGTTTCATGGTAAGATATAATATGATTTGCGAAATGTTATGTATTCCTCGTCTACACTTCAAATGAATGTAAATGCGACACTTCCTTGCAAGGAAATAGCGTTTGCAAATGTCTACATATCGTAGCACTAGTGTTCTAATGCTTCTTAAAACGCGATATCGCATCTCATTTCTATGTTTCATGGTAAGATATAATATGATTTGCGAAGTGTCATGCATTCCACGCCTACACTTCAAATGAATGTAAATGCGGCACTTCCTTGCAAGGAAATAGCGTTTGCAAATGTCTACCTATCGTAGCAATAGTGTTCTAATGCTTCTTAAAACGCGATATCGCATCTCATTTCTATGTTTCATGGTAAGATATAATATGATTTGCGAAGTGTTATGTATTCCTCGTCTACACTTCAAATGAATGTAAATGCGACGCTTCCTTGCTAGGAAATAGCGTCTGCAAATGTCTACCTATCGGAGCAATAGTGTTCTAATGCTTCCTCAAACGCGATATCGCATCTCATTTCTATGTTTCATGGTAAGATATAATATGATTTGCGAAGTGTTATGTATTCCCCGTCTACACTTCAAAGGAATGTGAATGCGACACTTCCTCGCTAGGAAATAGCGTTTGCAGATGTCTACGTATCGCAGCAATAGATTTCTAATGCTTCTTAAAACGCGATATCGCATATCATTTCTATGTTTCATGGTAAGATATAATATGATTTGCGAAGTGTCATGTATTCCTCGTCTACACTTCAAATGAATGTAAATGCGACACTTCCTTGCTAGGAAATAGCGTCTGCAAGTGTCTAGGTATCGTAGCAATAGAGTTCAAATGCTTCTTAAAACGAGATATTGTATCTCATATCTATGTTTCATGGTAAGATATAATATGATTTGCGAAATGTTATGTATTCCTCGTCTACACTTCAAATGAATGTAAATGCGACACTTCCTTGCAAGGAAATAGCGTTTGCAAATGTCTACATATCGTAGCACTAGTGTTCTAATGCTTCTTAAAACGCGATATCGCATCTCATTTCTATGTTTCATGGTAAGATATAATATGATTTGCGAAGTGTCATGCATTCCTCGCCTACACTTCAAATGAATGTAAATGCGACACTTCCTTGCAAGGAAATAGCGTCTGCAAATGTCTACATATCGTAGCAATAGAGTCCTTATGATTCTTAAAACGCGATATCGCATCTCATTTCTATGTTTCATGGTAAGATGTAATATGATTTGCGAAGTGTTATGTATTCCTCCTCTACACTTCAAATGAATGTAAATGCGACACTTCCTTGCAAGGAAATAGCGTTTGCAAATGTCTACCTATCGTAGCAATAGTGTTCTAATGCTTCTTAAAATGCGATATCGCATCTCATTTCTATGTTTCATGGTAAGATATAATATGATTTGCGAAGTGTCATGCATTCCACGCCTACACTTCAAATGAATGTAAATGCGGCACTTCCTTGCAAGGAAATAGCGTTTGCAAATGTCTACCTATCGTAGCAATAGTGTTCTAATGCTTCTTAAAACGCGATATCGCATCTCATTTCTATGTTTCATGGTAAGATATAATATGATTTGCGAAGTGTTATGTATTCCTCGTCTACACTTCAAATGAATGTAAATGCGACGCTTCCTTGCTAGGAAATAGCGTCTGCAAATGTCTACCTATCGGAGCAATAGTGTTCTAATGCTTCCTAAAACGCGATATCGCATCTCATTTCTATGTTTCATGGTAAGATATAATATGATTTGCGAAGTGTTATGTATTCCCCGTCTACACTTCAAAGGAATGTGAATGAGACACTTCCTCGCTAGGAAATAGCGTTTGCAGATGTCTACGTATCGCAGCAATAGATTTCTAATGCTTCTTAAAACGCGATATCGCATATCATTTCTATGTTTCATGGTAAGATATAATATGATTTGCGAAGTGTCATGTATTCCTCGTCTACACTTCAAATGAATGTAAATGCGACACTTCCTTGCTAGGAAATAGCGTCTGCAAGTGTCTAGGTATCGTAGCAATAGAGTTCAAATGCTTCTTAAAACGAGATATTGTATCTCATATCTATGTTTCATGATAAGATATAATATTCATTGCGAAGTGTTATGCATTCCTCGTATACGATTCAAATGAATGTGAATGCGACACTTCCTTGCAAAGAAATGGCGTTTGCAGTTGTCTACGTATCGTAGCAATAGATTTCTAATGCTTCTTAAAACGCGATATCGCATCTCATTTCTATGTTTCATGGTAAGATATAATATGATTTGCGAAGTGTTATGTATTCCTCGTCTACACTTCATATGAATGTAAATGCGGCACTTCCTTGCAAGGAAATAGCGTTTGCAAATGTCTACCTATCGTAGCAATAGTGTTCTAATGCTTCTTAAAACGCGATATCGCATCTCATTTCTATGTTTCATGGTAAGATATAATATGATTTGCGAAGTGTTATGTATTCCTCGTCTACACTTCATATGAATGTAAATGCGGCACTTCCTTGCAAGGATATAGCGTTTGCAGATGTCTACCTATCGTAGCAATAGAGTTCTAATGCTTCTTAAAACGCGATATCGCATCTCATTTCTATGTTTCATGGTAAGATATAATATGATTTGCGAAGTGTTATGTATTCCTCGTCTACACTTCATACGAATGTAAATGCGGCACTTCCTTGCAAGGAAATAGCGTTTGCAAATGTCTACCTATCGTAGCAATAGTGTTCTAATGCTTCTTAAAACGCGATATCGCATCTCATTTCTATGTTTCATGGTAGGATATAATATGATTTGCGAAGTGTTATGTATTCCTCGTCTACACTTCAAATGAATGTAAATGCGACGCTTCCTTGCTAGGAAATAGCGTCTGCAAATGTCTACCTATCGGAGCAATAGTGTTCTAATGCTTCCTAAAACGCGATATCGCATCTCATTTCTATGTTTCATGGTAAGATATAATATGATTTGCGAAGTGTTATGTATTCCCCGTCTACACTTCAAAGGAATGTGAATGCGACACTTCCTCGCTAGGAAATAGCGTTTGCAGATGTCTACGTATCGCAGCAATAGATTTCTAATGCTTCTTAAAACGCGATATCGCATATCATTTCTATGTTTCATGGTAAGATATAATATGATTTGCGAAGTGTTATGCATTCCTCGTATACGATTCAAATGAATGTAAATGCGCCACTTCCTTGCAAGGAAATAGCGTTTGCAGTTGTCTACGTATCGTAGCAATAGAGTTCTTATGATTCTTAAAGCGCGATATCGCATCTCATTTCTATGTTTCATGGTAAGATATAATATGATTTGCGAAGTGTTATGTATTCCTCGTCTACACTTCATGTGAATGTAAATGCGGCACTTCCTTGCAAGGAAATAGCGTTTGCAGATGTCTACCTATCGTAGCAATGGTGTTCTAATGCTTCTTAAAACGCGATATCGCATCTCATTTCTATGTTTCATAGTAAGATATAATATGATTTGCGAAGTGTCATTTATTCCTCGTCTACACTTCAAATGAATGTAAATGCGACACTTCCTTGCTAGGAAATAGCATCTGCAAATGTCTAGGTATCGTAGCGATGGAGTTCTAATGCTTCTTAAAACGCGATATCGCATCCCATTTCTATGTGTCATGGTAAGATATAATATGATTTGCGAAGTGTTATGTATTCCTCGTCTACAGTTCAAATGAATGTAAATGCGACACTTCCTTGCAAAGAAATGGCGTTTACAGTTGTCTACGTATCGTAGCAATAGATTTCTAATGCTTCTTAAAACGCGATATCGCATCTCATTTCTATGTTTCATGGTAAGATATAATATGATTTGCGAAATGTTATGTATTCCTCGTCTACACTTCAAATGAATGCAAATGCGACACTTCCTTGCTAGGAAGTAGCGTCTGCAGGTGTCTAGGTATCGTAGCAATAGAGTTCAAATGCTTCTTAAAACGAGATATTGCATCTCATATCTATGGTTCATGATAAGATATAATATTCATTGCGAAGTGTTATGCATTCCTCGTATACGATTCAAATGAATGTAAATGCGCCACTTCCTTCCAAGGAAATAGCGTTTGCAGTTGTCTACGTATCGTAGCGATAGAGTTCTAGTGCTTCTTAAAATGCGATATCGCATCTCATTTCTATGATTCATGGTAAGATATAATATGATTTGCGAAGTGTTATGCATTCTTCGTATACGATTCAAATGAATGTAAATGCGACACTTCCTTGCAAGGAAATAGCGTTTGCAGTTGTCTACGTATCGTAGCAATAGAGTTCTTATGATTCTTAAAACGCGATATCGCATCTCATTTCTATGTTTCATGGTAAGATATAATATGATTTGCGAAGTGTTATGTATTCCTCGTCTACACTTCAAATGAATGTGAATGCGACACTTCCTCGCTAGGAAATAGCGTCTGCAGATGTCTAGGTATCGTAGCGATAGGGTTCTAATGCTTCTTAGAACGCGATATCGCATCTCATTTCTATGTTTCATGGTAAGATATTATATGATTTGCGAAGTGTTATGTATTCCTCGCCTACACTTCAAATGAATGTAAGTGCGACACTACCGTGCAGAGAAATAGCGTTTGCAGATGTCTACGTATAGTAGCAATAGATTTCTAATGCTTCTTAAAACGCGATATCGCATCTCATTTCTATGTTTCATGGTAAGATATAATATGATTTGCGAAGTGTTATGTATTCCTCGTCTACACTTCAAATGAATGTGAATGCGACACTTCCTCGCTAGGAAATAGCGTCTGCAGATGTCTAGGTATCGTAGCGATAGGGTTCTAATGCTTCTTAGAACGCGATATCGCATCTCATTTCTATGTTTCATGGTAAGATATTATATGATTTGCGAAGTGTTATGTATTCCTCGCCTACACTTCAAATGAATGTAAGTGCGACACTACCGTGCAGAGAAATAGCGTTTGCAGATGTCTACGTATAGTAGCAATAGATTTCTAATGCTTCTTAAAACGCGATATCGCATCTCATTTCTATGTTTCATGGTAAGATATAATATGATTTGCGAAGTGTTATGTATTCCTCGTCTACACTTCATATGAATGTAAATGCGGCACTTCCTTGCAAGGAAATAGCGTTTGCAAATGTCTACCTATCGTAGCAATAGTGTTCTAATGCTTCTTAAAACGCGATATCGCATCTCATTTCTATGTTTCATGGTAAGATATAATATGATTTGCGAAGTGTTATGTATTCCTCGTCTACACTTCATATGAATGTAAATGCGGCACTTCCTTGCAAGGATATAGCGTTTGCAGATGTCTACCTATCGTAGCAATAGAGTTCTAATGCTTCTTAAAACGCGATATCGCATCTCATTTCTATGTTTCATGGTAAGATATAATATGATTTGCGAAGTGTTATGTATTCCTCGTCTACACTTCATACGAATGTAAATGCGGCACTTCCTTGCAAGGAAATAGCGTTTGCAAATGTCTACCTATCGTAGCAATAGTGTTCTAATGCTTCTTAAAACGCGATATCGCATCTCATTTCTATGTTTCATGGTAGGATATAATATGATTTGCGAAGTGTTATGTATTCCTCGTCTACACTTCAAATGAATGTAAATGCGACGCTTCCTTGCTAGGAAATAGCGTCTGCAAATGTCTACCTATCGGAGCAATAGTGTTCTAATGCTTCCTAAAACGCGATATCGCATCTCATTTCTATGTTTCATGGTAAGATATAATATGATTTGCGAAGTGTTATGTATTCCCCGTCTACACTTCAAAGGAATGTGAATGCGACACTTCCTCGCTAGGAAATAGCGTTTGCAGATGTCTACGTATCGCAGCAATAGATTTCTAATGCTTCTTAAAACGCGATATCGCATATCATTTCTATGTTTCATGGTAAGATATAATATGATTTGCGAAGTGTTATGCATTCCTCGTATACGATTCAAATGAATGTAAATGCGCCACTTCCTTGCAAGGAAATAGCGTTTGCAGTTGTCTACGTATCGTAGCAATAGAGTTCTTATGATTCTTAAAGCGCGATATCGCATCTCATTTCTATGTTTCATGGTAAGATATAATATGATTTGCGAAGTGTTATGTATTCCTCGTCTACACTTCATGTGAATGTAAATGCGGCACTTCCTTGCAAGGAAATAGCGTTTGCAGATGTCTACCTATCGTAGCAATGGTGTTCTAATGCTTCTTAAAACGCGATATCGCATCTCATTTCTATGTTTCATAGTAAGATATAATATGATTTGCGAAGTGTCATTTATTCCTCGTCTACACTTCAAATGAATGTAAATGCGACACTTCCTTGCTAGGAAATAGCATCTGCAAATGTCTAGGTATCGTAGCGATGGAGTTCTAATGCTTCTTAAAACGCGATATCGCATCCCATTTCTATGTGTCATGGTAAGATATAATATGATTTGCGAAGTGTTATGTATTCCTCGTCTACAGTTCAAATGAATGTAAATGCGACACTTCCTTGCAAAGAAATGGCGTTTACAGTTGTCTACGTATCGTAGCAATAGATTTCTAATGCTTCTTAAAACGCGATATCGCATCTCATTTCTATGTTTCATGGTAAGATATAATATGATTTGCGAAATGTTATGTATTCCTCGTCTACACTTCAAATGAATGTAAATGCGACACTTCCTTGCAAGGAAATAGCGTTTGCAAATGTCTACATATCGTAGCACTAGTGTTCTAATGCTTCTTAAAACGCGATATCGCATCTCATTTCTATGTTTCATGGTAAGATATAATATGATTTGCGAAGTGTCATGCATTCCACGCCTACACTTCAAATGAATGTAAATGCGGCACTTCCTTGCAAGGAAATAGCGTTTGCAAATGTCTACCTATCGTAGCAATAGTGTTCTAATGCTTCTTAAAACGCGATATCGCATCTCATTTCTATGTTTCATGGTAAGATATAATATGATTTGCGAAGTGTTATGTATTCCTCGTCTACACTTCAAATGAATGTAAATGCGACGCTTCCTTGCTAGGAAATAGCGTCTGCAAATGTCTACCTATCGGAGCAATAGTGTTCTAATGCTTCCTCAAACGCGATATCGCATCTCATTTCTATGTTTCATGGTAAGATATAATATGATTTGCGAAGTGTTATGTATTCCCCGTCTACACTTCAAAGGAATGTGAATGCGACACTTCCTCGCTAGGAAATAGCGTTTGCAGATGTCTACGTATCGCAGCAATAGATTTCTAATGCTTCTTAAAACGCGATATCGCATATCATTTCTATGTTTCATGGTAAGATATAATATGATTTGCGAAGTGTCATGTATTCCTCGTCTACACTTCAAATGAATGTAAATGCGACACTTCCTTGCTAGGAAATAGCGTCTGCAAGTGTCTAGGTATCGTAGCAATAGAGTTCAAATGCTTCTTAAAACGAGATATTGTATCTCATATCTATGTTTCATGGTAAGATATAATATGATTTGCGAAATGTTATGTATTCCTCGTCTACACTTCAAATGAATGTAAATGCGACACTTCCTTGCAAGGAAATAGCGTTTGCAAATGTCTACATATCGTAGCACTAGTGTTCTAATGCTTCTTAAAACGCGATATCGCATCTCATTTCTATGTTTCATGGTAAGATATAATATGATTTGCGAAGTGTCATGCATTCCTCGCCTACACTTCAAATGAATGTAAATGCGACACTTCCTTGCAAGGAAATAGCGTCTGCAAATGTCTACATATCGTAGCAATAGAGTCCTTATGATTCTTAAAACGCGATATCGCATCTCATTTCTATGTTTCATGGTAAGATGTAATATGATTTGCGAAGTGTTATGTATTCCTCCTCTACACTTCAAATGAATGTAAATGCGACACTTCCTTGCAAGGAAATAGCGTTTGCAAATGTCTACCTATCGTAGCAATAGTGTTCTAATGCTTCTTAAAATGCGATATCGCATCTCATTTCTATGTTTCATGGTAAGATATAATATGATTTGCGAAGTGTCATGCATTCCACGCCTACACTTCAAATGAATGTAAATGCGGCACTTCCTTGCAAGGAAATAGCGTTTGCAAATGTCTACCTATCGTAGCAATAGTGTTCTAATGCTTCTTAAAACGCGATATCGCATCTCATTTCTATGTTTCATGGTAAGATATAATATGATTTGCGAAGTGTTATGTATTCCTCGTCTACACTTCAAATGAATGTAAATGCGACGCTTCCTTGCTAGGAAATAGCGTCTGCAAATGTCTACCTATCGGAGCAATAGTGTTCTAATGCTTCCTAAAACGCGATATCGCATCTCATTTCTATGTTTCATGGTAAGATATAATATGATTTGCGAAGTGTTATGTATTCCCCGTCTACACTTCAAAGGAATGTGAATGAGACACTTCCTCGCTAGGAAATAGCGTTTGCAGATGTCTACGTATCGCAGCAATAGATTTCTAATGCTTCTTAAAACGCGATATCGCATATCATTTCTATGTTTCATGGTAAGATATAATATGATTTGCGAAGTGTCATGTATTCCTCGTCTACACTTCAAATGAATGTAAATGCGACACTTCCTTGCTAGGAAATAGCGTCTGCAAGTGTCTAGGTATCGTAGCAATAGAGTTCAAATGCTTCTTAAAACGAGATATTGTATCTCATATCTATGTTTCATGATAAGATATAATATTCATTGCGAAGTGTTATGCATTCCTCGTATACGATTCAAATGAATGTGAATGCGACACTTCCTTGCAAAGAAATGGCGTTTGCAGTTGTCTACGTATCGTAGCAATAGATTTCTAATGCTTCTTAAAACGCGATATCGCATCTCATTTCTATGTTTCATGGTAAGATATAATATGATTTGCGAAATGTTATGTATTCCTCGTCTACACTTCAAATGAATGTGAATGCGACACTTCCTTGCAAGGAAATAGCGTTTGCAAATGGCTACATATCGTAGCACTAGTGTTCTAATGCTTCTTAAAACGCGATATCGCATCTCATTTCTATGTTTCATGGTAAGATATAATATGATTTGCGAAGTGTCATGCATTCCTCGCCTACACTTCAAATGAATGTAAATGCGACACTTCCTTGCAAGGAAATAGCGTCTGCAAATGTCTACATATCGTAGCAATAGAGTCCTTATGATTCTTAAAACGCGATATCGCATCTCATTTCTATGTTTCATGGTAAGATGTAATATGATTTGCGAAGTGTTATGTATTCCTCCTCTACACTTCAAATGAATGTAAATGCGACACTTCCTTGCAAGGAAATAGCGTTTGCAAATGTCTACCTATCGTAGCAATAGTGTTCTAATGCTTCTTAAAATGCGATATCGCATCTCATTTCTATGTTTCATGGTAAGATATAATATGATTTGCGAAGTGTTATGTATTCCTCGTCTACACTTCATATGAATGTAAATGCGGCACTTCCTTGCAAGGAAATAGCGTTTGCAAATGTCTACCTATCGTAGCAATAGTGTTCTAATGCTTCTTAAAACGCGATATCGCATCTCATTTCTATGTTTCATGGTAAGATATAATATGATTTGCGAAGTGTTATGTATTCCTCGTCTACACTTCATATGAATGTAAATGCGGCACTTCCTTGCAAGGAAATAGCGTTTGCAGATGTCTACCTATCGTAGCAATAGAGTTCTAATGCTTCTTAAAACGCGATATCGCATCTCATTTCTATGTTTCATGGTAAGATATAATATGATTTGCGAAGTGTTATGTATTCCTCGCCTACACTTCAAATGAATGTAAGTGCGACACTACCGTGCAGAGAAATAGCGTTTGCAGATGTCTACGTATAGTAGCAATAGATTTCTAATGCTTCTTAAAACGCGATATCGCATCTCATTTCTATGTTTCATGGTAAGATATAATATGATTTGCGAAGTGTTATGTATTCCTCGTCTACACTTCATATGAATGTAAATGCGGCACTTCCTTGCAAGGAAATAGCGTTTGCAGATGTCTACCTATCGTAGCAATAGAGTTCTAATGCTTCTTAAAACGCGATATCGCATCTCATTTCTATGTTTCATGGTAAGATATAATATGATTTGCGAAATGTTATGTATTCCTCGTCTACACTTCAAATGAATGTAAATGCGACACTTCCTTGCAAGGAAATAGCGTTTGCAAATGTCTACATATCGTAGCACTAGTGTTCTAATGCTTCTTAAAACGCGATATCGCATCTCATTTCTATGTTTCATGGTAAGATATAATATGATTTGCGAAGTGTCATGCATTCCTCGCCTACACTTCAAATGAATGTAAATGCGACACTTCCTTGCAAGGAAATAGCGTCTGCAAATGTCTACATATCGTAGCAATAGAGTCCTTATGATTCTTAAAACGCGATATCGCATCTCATTTCTATGTTTCATGGTAGATGTAATATGATTTGCGAAGTGTCATGTATTCCTCGTCTACACTTCAAATGAATGTAAATGCGACACTTCCTTGCAAGGAAATAGCGTTTGCAAATGTCTACATATCGTAGCACTAGTGTTCTAATGCTTCTTAAAACGCGATATCGCATCTCATTTCTATGTTTCATGGTAAGATATAATATGATTTGCGAAGTGTCATGCATTCCTCGCCTACACTTCAAATGAATGTAAATGCGACACTTCCTTGCAAGGAAATAGCGTCTGCAAATGTCTACATATCGTAGCAATAGAGTCTTTATGATTCTTAAAACGCGATATCGCATCTCATTTCTATGTTTCATGGTAAGATGTAATATGATTTGCGAAGTGTTATGTATTCCTCCTCTACACTTCAAATGAATGTAAATGCGACACTTCCTTGCAAGGAAATAGCGTTTGCAAATGTCTACCTATCGTAGCAATAGTGTTCTAATGCTTCTTAAAATGCGATATCGCATCTCATTTCTATGTTTCATGGTAAGATATAATATGATTTGCGAAGTGTTATGTATTCCTCGTCTACACTTCATATGAATGTAAATGCGGCACTTCCTTGCAAGGAAATAGCGTTTGCAAATGTCTACCTATCGTAGCAATAGTGTTCTAATGCTTCTTAAAACGCGATATCGCATCTCATTTCTATGTTTCATGGTAAGATATAATATGATTTGCGAAGTGTTATGTATTCCTCGTCTACACTTCATATGAATGTAAATGCGGCACTTCCTTGCAAGGATATAGCGTTTGCAGATGTCTACCTATCGTAGCAATAGAGTTCTAATGCTTCTTAAAACGCGATATCGCATCTCATTTCTATGTTTCATGGTAAGATATAATATGATTTGCGAAGTGTTATGTATTCCTCGTCTACACTTCATACGAATGTAAATGCGGCACTTCCTTGCAAGGAAATAGCGTTTGCAAATGTCTACCTATCGTAGCAATAGTGTTCTAATGCTTCTTAAAACGCGATATCGCATCTCATTTCTATGTTTCATGGTAGGATATAATATGATTTGCGAAGTGTTATGTATTCCTCGTCTACACTTCAAATGAATGTAAATGCGACGCTTCCTTGCTAGGAAATAGCGTCTGCAAATGTCTACCTATCGGAGCAATAGTGTTCTAATGCTTCCTAAAACGCGATATCGCATCTCATTTCTATGTTTCATGGTAAGATATAATATGATTTGCGAAGTGTTATGTATTCCCCGTCTACACTTCAAAGGAATGTGAATGCGACACTTCCTCGCTAGGAAATAGCGTTTGCAGATGTCTACGTATCGCAGCAATAGATTTCTAATGCTTCTTAAAACGCGATATCGCATATCATTTCTATGTTTCATGGTAAGATATAATATGATTTGCGAAGTGTTATGCATTCCTCGTATACGATTCAAATGAATGTAAATGCGCCACTTCCTTGCAAGGAAATAGCGTTTGCAGTTGTCTACGTATCGTAGCAATAGAGTTCTTATGATTCTTAAAGCGCGATATCGCATCTCATTTCTATGTTTCATGGTAAGATATAATATGATTTGCGAAGTGTCATTTATTCCTCGTCTACACTTCAAATGAATGTAAATGCGACACTTCCTTGCTAGGAAATAGCATCTGCAAATGTCTAGGTATCGTAGCGATGGAGTTCTAATGCTTCTAAAACGCGATATCGCATCCCATTTCTATGTGTCATGGTAAGATATAATATGATTTGCGAAGTGTTATGTATTCCTCGTCTACAGTTCAAATGAATGTAAATGCGACACTTCCTTGCAAAGAAATGGCGTTTACAGTTGTCTACGTATCGTAGCAATAGATTTCTAATGCTTCTTAAAACGCGATATCGCATCTCATTTCTATGTTTCATGGTAAGATATAATATGATTTGCGAAATGTTATGTATTCCTCGTCTACACTTCAAATGAATGTAAATGCGACACTTCCTTGCAAGGAAATAGCGTTTGCAAATGTCTACATATCGTAGCACTAGTGTTCTAGTGCTTCTTAAAACGCGATATCGCATCTCATTTCTATGTTTCATGGTAAGATATAATATGATTTGCGAAGTGTCATGCATTCCTCGTATACACTTCAAATGAATGTAAATGCGACACTTCCTTGCAAGGAAATAGCGTTTGCAAATGTCTACATATCGTAGCACTAGTGTTCTAATGCTTCTTAAAACGCGATATCGCATCTCATTTCTATGTTTCATGGTAAGATATAATATGATTTGCGAAGTGTCATGCATTCCTCGCCTACACTTCAAATGAATGTAAATGCGACACTTCCTTGCAAGGAAATAGCGTCTGCAAATGTCTACATATCGTAGCAATAGAATCCTTATGATTCTTAAAACGCGATATCGCATCTCATTTCTATGTTTCATGGTAAGATGTAATATGATTTGCGAAGTGTTATGTATTCCTCCTCTACACTTCAAATGAATGTAAATGCGACACTTCCTTGCAAGGAAATAGCGTTTGCAAATGTCTACCTATCGTAGCAGTAGTGTTCTGATGCTTCTTAAAATGCGATATCGCATCTCATTTCTATGTTTCATGGTAAGATATAATATGATTTGCGAAGTGTCATGCATTCCACGCCTACACTTCAAATGAATGTAAATGCGGCACTTCCTTGCAAGGAAATAGCGTTTGCAAACGTCTACCTATCGTAGCAATAGTGTTCTAATGCTTCTTAAAACGCGATATCGCATCTCATTTCTATGTTTCATGGTAAGATATAATATGATTTGCGAAGTGTTATGTATTCCTCGTCTACACTTCAAATGAATGTAAATGCGACGCTTCCTTGCTAGGAAATAGCGTCTGCAAATGTCTACCTATCGGAGCAATAGTGTTCTAATGCTTCCTAAAACGCGATATCGCATCTCATTTCTATGTTTCATGGTAAGATATAATATGATTTGCGAAGTGTTATGTATTCCCCGTCTACACTTCAAAGGAATGTGAATGCGACACTTCCTCGCTAGGAAATAGCGTTTGCAGATGTCTACGTATCGCAGCAATAGATTTCTAATGCTTCTTAAAACGCGATATCGCATATCATTTCTATGTTTCATGGTAAGATATAATATGATTTGCGAAGTGTCATGTATTCCTCGTCTACACTTCAAATGAATGTAAATGCGACACTTCCTTGCTAGGAAATAGCGTCTGCAAGTGTCTAGGTATCGTAGCAATAGAGTTCAAATGCTTCTTAAAACGAGATATTGTATCTCATATCTATGTTTCATGATAAGATATAATATTCATTGCGAAGTGTTATGCATTCCTCGTATACGATTCAAATGAATGTGAATGCGACACTTCCTTGCAAAGAAATGGCGTTTGCAGTTGTCTACGTATCGTAGCAATAGATTTCTAATGCTTCTTAAAACGCGATATCGCATCTCATTTCTATGTTTCATGGTAAGATATAATATGATTTGCGAAATGTTATGTATTCCTCGTCTACACTTCAAATGAATGTAAATGCGACACTTCCTTGCAAGGAAATAGCGTTTGCAAATGTCTACATATCGTAGCACTAGTGTTCTAATGCTTCTTAAAACGCGATATCGCATCTCATTTCTATGTTTCATGGTAAGATATAATATGATTTGCGAAGTGTCATGCATTCCTCGCCTACACTTCAAATGAATGTAAATGCGACACTTCCTTGCAAGGAAATAGCGTCTGCAAATGTCTACATATCGTAGCAATAGAGTCCTTATGATTCTTAAAACGCGATATCGCATCTCATTTCTATGTTTCATGGTAAGATGTAATATGATTTGCGAAGTGTTATGTATTCCTCCTCTACACTTCAAATGAATGTAAATGCGACACTTCCTTGCAAGGAAATAGCGTTTGCAAATGTCTACATATCGTAGCACTAGTGTTCTAGTGCTTCTTAAAACGCGATATCGCATCTCATTTCTATGTTTCATGGTAAGATATAATATGATTTGCGAAGTGTCATGCATTCCTCGTATACACTTCAAATGAATGTAAATGCGACACTTCCTTGCAAGGAAATAGCGTTTGCAAATGTCTACATATCGTAGCACTAGTGTTCTAATGCTTCTTAAAACGCGATATCGCATCTCATTTCTATGTTTCATGGTAAGATATAATATGATTTGCGAAGTGTCATGCATTCCTCGCCTACACTTCAAATGAATGTAAATGCGACACTTCCTTGCAAGGAAATAGCGTCTGCAAATGTCTACATATCGTAGCAATAGAATCCTTATGATTCTTAAAACGCGATATCGCATCTCATTTCTATGTTTCATGGTAAGATGTAATATGATTTGCGAAGTGTTATATATTCCTCCTCTACACTTCAAATGAATGTAAATGCGACACTTCCTTGCAAGGAAATAGCGTTTGCAAATGTCTACCTATCGTAGCAATAGTGTTCTGATGCTTCTTAAAATGCGATATCGCATCTCATTTCTATGTTTCATGGTAAGATATAATATGATTTGCGAAGTGTCATGCATTCCACGCCTACACTTCAAATGAATGTAAATGCGGCACTTCCTTGCAAGGAAATAGCGTTTGCAAATGTCTACCTATCGTAGCAATAGTGTTCTAATGCTTCTTAAAACGCGATATCGCATCTCATTTCTATGTTTCATGGTAAGATATAATATGATTTGCGAACTGTTATGTATTCCTCGTCTACACTTCAAATGAATGTAAATGCGACGCTTCCTTGCTAGGAAATAGCGTCTGCAAATGTCTACCTATCGGAGCAATAGTGTTCTAATGCTTCCTAAAACGCGATATCGCATCTCATTTCTATGTTTCATGGTAAGATATAATATGATTTGCGAAGTGTTATGTATTCCCCGTCTACACTTCAAAGGAATGTGAATGCGACACTTCCTTGCTAGGAAATAGCGTCTGCAAGTGTCTAGGTATCGTAGCAATAGAGTTCAAATGCTTCTTAAAACGAGATATTGTATCTCATATCTATGTTTCATGATAAGATATAATATTCATTGCGAAGTGTTATGCATTCCTCGTATACGATTCAAATGAATGTGAATGCGACACTTCCTTGCAAAGAAATGGCGTTTGCAGTTGTCTACGTATCGTAGCAATAGATTTCTAATGCTTCTTAAAACGCGATATCGCATCTCATTTCTATGTTTCATGGTAAGATATAATATGATTTGCGAAATGTTATGTATTCCTCGTCTACACTTCAAATGAATGTAAATGCGACACTTCCTTGCAAGGAAATAGCGTTTGCAAATGTCTACATATCGTAGCACTAGTGTTCTAATGCTTCTTAAAACGCGATATCGCATCTCATTTCTATGTTTCATGGTAAGATATAATATGATTTGCGAAGTGTCATGCATTCCTCGCCTACACTTCAAATGAATGTAAATGCGACACTTCCTTGCAAGGAAATAGCGTCTGCAAATGTCTACATATCGTAGCAATAGAGTCCTTATGATTCTTAAAACGCGATATCGCATCTCATTTCTATGTTTCATGGTAAGATGTAATATGATTTGCGAAGTGTTATGTATTCCTCCTCTACACTTCAAATGAATGTAAATGCGACACTTCCTTGCAAGGAAATAGCGTTTGCAAATGTCTACCTATCGTAGCAATAGTGTTCTAATGCTTCTTAAAATGCGATATCGCATCTCATTTCTATGTTTCATGGTAAGATATAATATGATTTGCGAAGTGTTATGTATTCCTCGTCTACACTTCATATGAATGTAAATGCGGCACTTCCTTGCAAGGAAATAGCGTTTGCAAATGTCTACCTATCGTAGCAATAGTGTTCTAATGCTTCTTAAAACGCGATATCGCATCTCATTTCTATGTTTCATGGTAAGATATAATATGATTTGCGAAGTGTTATGTATTCCTCGTCTACACTTCATATGAATGTAAATGCGGCACTTCCTTGCAAGGAAATAGCGTTTGCAGATGTCTACCTATCGTAGCAATAGAGTTCTAATGCTTCTTAAAACGCGATATCGCATCTCATTTCTATGTTTCATGGTAAGATATAATATGATTTGCGAAGTGTTATGTATTCCTCGTCTACACGTCATATGAATGTAAATGCGGCACTTCCTTGCAAGGAAATAGCGTTTGCAAATGTCTACCTATCGTAGCAATAGTGTTCTAATGCTTCTTAAAACGCGATATCGCATCTCATTTCTATGTTTCATGGTAAGATATAATATGATTTGCGAAGTGTTATGTATTCCTCGTCTACACTTCAAATGAATGTAAATGCGACGCTTCCTTGCTAGGAAATAGCGTCTGCAAATGTCTACCTATCGGAGCAATAGTGTTCTAATGCTTCCTAAAACGCGATATCGCATCTCATTTCTATGTTTCATGGTAAGATATAATATGATTTGCGAAGTGTTATGTATTCCCCGTCTACACTTCAAAGGAATGTGAATGCGACACTTCCTCGCTAGGAAATAGCGTTTGCAGATGTCTACGTATCGCAGCAATAGATTTCTAATGCTTCTTAAAACGCGATATCGCATATCATTTCTATGTTTCATGGTAAGATATAATATGATTTGCGAAGTGTTATGCATTCCTCGTATACGATTCAAATGAATGTAAATGCGCCACTTCCTTGCAAGGAAATAGCGTTTGCAGTTGTCTACGTATCGTAGCAATAGAGTTCTTATGATTCTTAAAGCGCGATATCGCATCTCATTTCTATGTTTCATGGTAAGATATAATATGATTTGCGAAGTGTTATGTATTCCTCGTCTACACTTCATGTGAATGTAAATGCGGCACTTCCTTGCAAGGAAATAGCGTTTGCAGATGTCTACCTATCGTAGCAATGGAGTTCTAATGCTTCTTAAAACGCGATATCGCATCTCATTTCTATGTTTCATAGTAAGATATAATATGATTTGCGAAGTGTCATTTATTCCTCGTCTACACTTCAAATGAATGTAAATGCGACACTTCCTCGCTAGGAAATAGCATCTGCAAATGTCTAGGTATCGTAGCGATGGAGTTCTAATGCTTCTTAAAACGCGATATCGCATCCCATTTCTATGTGTCATGGTAAGATATAATATGATTTGCGAAGTGTTATGTATTCCTCGTCTACAGTTCAAATGAATGTAAATGCGACACTTCCTTGCAAAGAAATGGCGTTTACAGTTGTCTACGTATCGTAGCAATAGATTTCTAATGCTTCTTAAAACGCGATATCGCATCTCATTTCTATGTTTCATGGTAAGATATAATATGATTTGCGAAATGTTATGTATTTCTCGTCTACACTTCAAATGAATGTAAATGCGACACTTCCTTGCAAGAAAATAGCGTTTGCAAATGTCTACATATCGTAGCACTAGTGTTCTAATGCTTCTTAAAACGCGATATCGCATCTCATTTCTATGTTTCATGGTAAGATATAATATGATTTGCGAAGTGTCATGCATTCCTCGCCTACACTTCAAATGAATGTAAGTGCGGCACTTCCTTGCAAGGAAATAGCGTTTGCAAATGTCTACCTATCGTAGCAATAGTGTTCTAATGCTTCTTAAAACGCGATATCGCATCTCATTTCTATGTTTCATGGTAAGATATAATATGATTTGCGAAGTGTTATGTATTCCTCGTCTACACTTCAAATGAATGTAAATGCGACGCTTCCTTGCTAGGAAATAGCGTCTGCAAATGTCTACGTATCGCAGCAATAGATTTCTAATGCTTCTTAAAACGCGATATCGCATATCATTTCTATGTTTCATGGTAAGATATAATATGATTTGCGAAGTGTCATGTATTCCTCGTCTACACTTCAAATGAATGTAAATGCGACACTTCCTTGCTAGGAAATAGCGTCTGCAAGTGTCTAGGTATCGTAGCAATAGAGTTCAAATGCTTCTTAAAACGAGATATTGTATCTCATATCTATGTTTCATGATAAGATATAATATTCATTGCGAAGTGTTATGCATTCCTCGTATACGATTCAAATGAATGTAAATGCGCCACTTCCTTGCAAGGAAATAGCGTTTGCAGTTGTCTACGTATCGTAGCAATAGAGTTCTTATGATTCTTAAAGCGCGATATCGCATCTCATTTCTATGTTTCATGGTAAGATATAATATGATTTGCGAAGTGTTATGTATTCCTCGTCTACACTTCATATGAATGTAAATGCGGCACTTCCTTGCAAGGAAATAGCGTTTGCAAATGTCTACCTATCGTAGCAATAGTGTTCTAATGCTTCTTAAAACGCGATATCGCATCTCATTTCTATGTTTCATGGTAAGATATAATATGATTTGCGAAGTGTCATGTGTCACGTCGCGAGGGTGGAAAATTGCCGTTTTATTCGCGGATGACACGCAGCCAGAAAACGGACTCGGCACGCTTAATTGCGACGGGTTCCGGGTTCCTTTCGTGGGACAACGAACACTTTCAAAACGCGATCGCGATAAATAGGAAAGATCCTACCTTTGCTGTCTCGAATCGTTATTAATTTA
Source organism: Xylocopa sonorina (assembly GCF_050948175.1). Classification (NCBI taxonomy): domain Eukaryota; kingdom Metazoa; phylum Arthropoda; class Insecta; order Hymenoptera; family Apidae; genus Xylocopa; species Xylocopa sonorina. The sequence goes on from NC_135198.1 coordinate 935,982, forward strand.
GTATCCCTTCCTGAGTTACTGTTGCTGTCGAGGATCGCCTTCCGGAATCGTCCCTGCGTAAGGGCTGCGAGGCTGGATCGTAAGAGGTATGAGTCTCCAACGTAGCTGGGTTTCTGTGCTGATCGGCTTGCCTTGGCCTGAAGAAGACGACGGAGCAGGTTGTTGAGGAGCCACTGGAACGGCGGTGTCCGAACGGAGAGACGAAAGGGCTTCGATGCCCACGTAATCGCGCACAAGTCGGCGTAGGTAATTCTTCCGTCCCGCACGTCGAGCTTTACGTTTTGGACTGAGGCTCATTCGCGTCTAGTTCCAGCAATCTGGATACGAATCGGATAAGCGGCGGTCCGCTCTAACCTATCGGTCCAGAAGTGCGAAACGTCGACTATATCCGCACGTAGTTTCCGCTGTGGATCGGCGAAGTTAAGCGGCGGTCCGCTCTAACCAGCCGGTTACCAAGGTCAACTAGCGATTGGACTCGAATGATGGATATCCACGCGATAGCTCGTGGAAGAATTCGTAGATAATAATGAATTTAGAGGATAATAATCAAATTTAAATTTGTAGATGTAAGGTAAAATAAAGTATATTCTAATATAAACCTAAGCTTACACTGACTTCCCTAAGGCTAAGTTAAAGATAGACTTATTAACGTTTAGAATTGGAATGAATGACTTGAACTAGAATTGAAGTAGAATTAGAAACACCTCCGATTGAGGCATTGAGAGCGAGATTGGAACTCCTCGGTTCGAAGGACTGATCGGAACTGATCTTCAGCTCGCGTGTCCGCGACCTCCTCGAGTCGCGTGGCGTGCGAGTCGCTGGACCCCGGAGTGGGGTGGCCGCTCGGCCCGCGAAGTGGGGCGGCCGGTCGGAGTGGGGCGCGGCTCGCGTTAAGCGTGAGCCGCGCGCGTCGGACGGTTGCTTGGGCGTATCGAAACTTATGACTATGAGAATTCGCAGATATATTAGGAACTATGTGTGTGTTGTTTGCGTATGTACATTAGTTGTGTCGAGTACTTAATTCTGGGACGTTCTTATGAATATACATTAACAAAATAAGAATAATGGGAGGATGGCGTAGGCGAATCGGTGAGATGCTCGGTGATCTGTTCGTGCGGCTGGAGGCTGCATGTCTCCCAACTCTGGCGATAGCGCGCATCGTCGCGCGGTCGTACGGTCGATCTCCTGGGTGCTCGTGGATATCTGGCTGCCTTAGCTCGGCGTTCGGTCTGCTTTCCCGTGTGTGAAGGCGCTCTTTCCACGCACTTGGATGCGGCTGGCGGTAGATGCGTCGCTGCCGGATGCTGTGGGTGGCGCTGGGGGGTGGAAGGCGGCACGCCGGACGTTACACATGTATTCCTCGTCTACACTTCAAATGAATGTAAATGCGACACTTCCTCGCTAGGAAATAGCGTCTGCAAATGTCTAGGTATCGTAGCGATAGAGTTCTAATGCTTCTTAAAACGCGATATCGCATCCCATTTCTATGTGTCATGGTAAGATATAATATGATTTGCGAAGTGTTATGTATTCCTCGTCTACATTTCAAATGAATGTAAATGCGACACTTCCTTGCAAAGAAATGGCGTTTGCAGTTGTCTACGTATCGTAGCAATAGATTTCTAATGCTTCTTAAAACGCGACATCGCATCTCATTTCTATGTTTCATGGTAAGATATAATATGATTTGCGAAGTGTTATGTATTCCTCGTCTACACTTCAAATGAATGTAAATGCGACGCTTCCTTGCTAGGAAATAGCGTCTGCAGATGTCTAGGTATCGTAGCGATAGAGTTCTAATGCTTCTTAAAACGCGATATCGCATCTCATTTCTATGTATCATGGTAAGATATAATATGATTTGCGAAGTGTTTTGTATTCCTCCTCTACACTTCAAATGAATGTAAATGCGACACTTCCTTGCAAGGAAATAGCGTTTGCAGATGTCTACGTATCGCAGCAATAGATTTCTAATGCTTCTTAAAACGCGATATCGCATCTCATTTCTATGTATCATGGTAAGATATAATATGATTTGCGAAGTGTTTTGTATTCCTCCTCTACACTTCAAATGAATGTAAATGCGACACTTCCTTGCTAGGAAATAGCGTCTGCAGATGTCTACGTATCGTAGCAATAGCTTTCTAATACTTCTTAAAACGCGATATCGCATCTCATTTCTATGTTTCATGGTAAGATGTAATATGATTTGCGAAGTGTTATGTATTCCTCCTCTACACTTCAAATGAATGTAAATGCGACACTTCCTTGCAAGGAAATAGCGTTTGCAAATGTCTACCTATCGTAGCAATAGTGTTCTAATGCTTCTTAAAACGCGATATCGCATCTCATTTCTATGTTTCATGGTAAGATATAATATGATTTGCGAAGTGTCATGTATTCCTCGTCTACACTTCAAATGAATGTAAATGCGACACTTCCTTGCTAGGAAATAGCGTCTGCAGATGTCTAGGTATCGTAGCAATAGAGTTCTAATGCTTCTTAAAACGCGATATCGCATCTCATTTCTATGTTTCATGGTAAGATGTAATATGATTTGCGAAGTGTTATGTATTCCTCCTCTACACTTCAAATGAATGTAAATGCGACACTTCCTTGCAAGGAAATGGCGTTTGCAAATGTCTACCTATCGTAGCAATAGTGTTCTAATGCTTCCTAAAACGCGATATCCCATCTCATTTCTATGTTTCATGGTAAGATATAATATGATTTGCGAAGTGTTATGTATTCCTCGTCTACACTTCATATGAATGTTAATGCGACACTTCCTTGCAAGGAAAGAGCGTTTGCAGATGTCTACGTATCGTAGCAATAGAGTTCTTATGATTCTTAAAACGCAATATCGCATCTCATTTCTATGTTTCATGGTAAGATACAATATGATTTGCGAAGTGTCATGTATTCCTCGTCTACACTTCATATGAATGTAAATGCGACACTTCCTTGCAAGGAAATAGCGTTTGCAGATGTCTACCTATCGTAGCAATAGAGTTCTAGTGCTTCTTAAAACGCGATATCGCATCTCATTTCTATGATTCATGGTAAGATATAATATGATTTGCGAAGTGTTATGTATTCCTCGTCTACACTTCATATGAATGTAAATGCGGCACTTCCTTGCAAGGAAATAGCGTTTGCAGATGTCTACCTATCGTAGCAATAGAGTTCTAATGCATCTTAAAACGCGATATCGCATCTCATTTCTATGTTTCATGGTGAGATATAATATGATTTGCGAAGTGTCATGTATTCCTCGTCTACACTTCAAATGAATGTAAATGCGACACTTCCTTGCTAGGAAATAGCGTCTGCAGATGTCTAGGTATCGTAGCGATAGAGTTCTAATGCTTCTTAAAACGCGATATCGCATCCCATTTCTATGTTCCATGGTAAGATATAATATGCTTTGCGAAGTGTTATGTATTCCTCGTCTACACTTCATATGAATGTAAATGCGGCACTTCCTTGCAAGGAAATAGCGTTTGCAGATGTCTACCTATCGTAGCAATAGAGTTCTAATGCATCTTAAAACGCGATATCGCATCTCATTTCTATGTTTCATGGTGAGATATAATATGATTTGCGAAGTGTCATGTATTCCTCGTCTACACTTCAAATGAATGTAAATGCGACACTTCCTTGCTAGGAAATAGCGTCTGCAGATGTCTAGGTATCGTAGCGATAGAGTTCTAATGCTTCTTAAAACGCGATATCGCATCCCATTTCTATGTGTCATGGTAAGATATAATACGATTTGCGAAGTGTTATGTATTCCTCGTCTACACTTCAAATGAATGCAAATGCGACACTTCCTTGCAAAGATATAGCGTTTGCAGATGTCTACGTATCGTAGCAATAGATATCTAATGCTTCTTAAAACGCGATATCGCATCTCATTTCTATGCTTCATGGTAAGATATAATATGATTTGCGAAGTGTCATGTATTCCTCGTCTACACTTCAAATGAACGTAAATGCGACACCTCCTAGCAAGGAAATAGCGTTTGCAGATGTCTACGTATAGTAGCAATAGATTTCTAATGCTTCTTAAAACGCGATATCGCATCTCATTTCTATGTTTCATGGTAAGATATAATATGATTTGCGAAGTGTCATGTATTCCTCGTCTACACTTCAAATGAATGTAAATGCGACACTTCCTTGCTAGGAAGTAGCGTCTGCAGGTGTCTAGGTATCGTAGCAATAGAGTTCAAATGCTTCTTAAAACGAGATATTGCATCTCATATCTATGGTTCATGATAAGATATAATATTCATTGCGAAGTGTTATGCATTCCTCGAATACGATTCAAATGAATGTAAATGCGCCACTTCCTTGCAAGGAAATAGCGTTTGCAGTTGTCTACGTATCGTAGCAATAGAGTTCTTATGATTCTTAAAACGCGATGTCGCATCTCATTTCTATGTTTCATGGTAAGATATAATATGATTTGCGAAGTGTTATGTATTCCTCGTCTACACTTCAAATGAATGCAAATGCGACACTTCCTTGCAAAGATATAGCGTTTGCAGATGTCTACGTATCGTAGCAATAGATTTCTAATGCTTCCTAAAATGCGATATCGCATCTCATTTCTATGTTTCATGGTAATATATAATATGATTTGCGAAGTGTCATGTATTCCTCGTCTACACTTCAAATGAATGTAAATGCGACACTTCCTTGCAAAGAAATGGCGTTTGCAGTTGTCTACGTATCGTAGCAATAGATTTCTAATGCTTCTTAAAACGCGACATCGCATCTCATTTCTATGTTTCATGGTAAGATATAATATGATTTGCGAAGTGTTATGTATTCCTCGTCTACACTTCAAATGAATATAAATGCGACGCTTCCTTGCTAGGAAATAGCGTCTGCAGATGTCTAGGTATCGTAGCGATAGAGTTCTAATGCTTCTTAAAACGCGATATCGCATCTCATTTCTATGTATCATGGTAAGATATAATATGATTTGCGAAGTGTTTTGTATTCCTCCTCTACACTTCAAATGAATGTAAATGCGACACTTCCTTGCAAGGAAATAGCGTTTGCAGATGTCTACGTATCGCAGCAATAGATTTCTAATGCTTCTTAAAACGCGATATCGCATCTCATTTCTATGTATCATGGTAAGATATAATATGATTTGCGAAGTGTTTTGTATTCCTCCTCTACACTTCAAATGAATGTAAATGCGACACTTCCTTGCTAGGAAATAGCGTCTGCAGATGTCTACGTATCGTAGCAATAGCTTTCTAATACTTCTTAAAACGCGATATCGCATCTCATTTCTATGTTTCATGGTAAGATGTAATATGATTTGCGAAGTGTTATGTATTCCTCCTCTACACTTGAAATGAATGTAAATGCGACACTTCCTTGCAAGGAAATAGCGTTTGCAAATGTCTACCTATCGTAGCAATAGTGTTCTAATGCTTCTTAAAACGCGATATCGCATCTCATTTCTATGTTTCATGGTAAGATATAATATGATTTGCGAAGTGTCATGTATTCCTCGTCTACACTTCAAATGAATGTAAATGCGACACTTCCTTGCTAGGAAATAGCGTCTGCAGATGTCTAGGTATCGTAGCAATAGAGTTCTAATGCTTCTTAAAACGCGATATCGCATCTCATTTCTATGTTTCATGGTAAGATGTAATATGATTTGCGAAGTGTTATGTATTCCTCCTCTACACTTCAAATGAATGTAAATGCGACACTTCCTTGCAAGGAAATGGCGTTTGCAAATGTCTACCTATCGTAGCAATAGTGTTCTAATGCTTCCTAAAACGCGATATCCCATCTCATTTCTATGTTTCATGGTAAGATATAATATGATTTGCGAAGTGTTATGTATTCCTCGTCTACACTTCATATGAATGTTAATGCGACACTTCCTTGCAAGGAAAGAGCGTTTGCAGATGTCTACGTATCGTAGCAATAGAGTTCTTATGATTCTTAAAACGCAATATCGCATCTCATTTCTATGTTTCATGGTAAGATACAATATGATTTGCGAAGTGTCATGTATTCCTCGTCTACACTTCATATGAATGTAAATGCGACACTTCCTTGCAAGGAAATAGCGTTTGCAGATGTCTACCTATCGTAGCAATAGAGTTCTAGTGCTTCTTAAAACGCGATATCGCATCTCATTTCTATGATTCATGGTAAGATATAATATGATTTGCGAAGTGTTATGTATTCCTCGTCTACACTTCATATGAATGTAAATGCGGCACTTCCTTGCAAGGAAATAGCGTTTGCAGATGTCTACCTATCGTAGCAATAGAGTTCTAATGCATCTTAAAACGCGATATCGCATCTCATTTCTATGTTTCATGGTGAGATATAATATGATTTGCGAAGTGTCATGTATTCCTCGTCTACACTTCAAATGAATGTAAATGCGACACTTCCTTGCTAGGAAATAGCGTCTGCAGATGTCTAGGTATCGTAGCGATAGAGTTCTAATGCTTCTTAAAACGCGATATCGCATCCCATTTCTATGTGTCATGGTAAGATATAATATGATTTGCGAAGTGTTATGTATTCCTCGTCTACACTTCAAATGAATGCAAATGCGACACTTCCTTGCAAAGATATAGCGTTTGCAGATGTCTACGTATCGTAGCAATAGATATCTAATGCTTCTTAAAACGCGATATCGCATCTCATTTCTATGCTTCATGGTAAGATATAATATGATTTGCGAAGTGTCATGTATTCCTCGTCTACACTTCAAATGAACGTAAATGCGACACCTCCTAGCAAGGAAATAGCGTTTGCAGATGTCTACGTATAGTAGCAATAGATTTCTAATGCTTCTTAAAACGCGATATCGCATCTCATTTCTATGTTTCATGGTAAGATATAATATGATTTGCGAAGTGTCATGTATTCCTCGTCTACACTTCAAATGAATGTAAATGCGACACTTCCTTGCTAGGAAGTAGCGTCTGCAGGTGTCTAGGTATCGTAGCAATAGAGTTCAAATGCTTCTTAAAACGAGATATTGCATCTCATATCTATGGTTCATGATAAGATATAATATTCATTGGGAAGTGTTATGCATTCCTCGAATACGATTCAAATGAATGTAAATGCGCCACTTCCTTGCAAGGAAATAGCGTTTGCAGTTGTCTACGTATCGTAGCAATAGAGTTCTTATGATTCTTAAAACGCGATGTCGCATCTCATTTCTATGTTTCATGGTAAGATATAATATGATTTGCGAAGTGTTATGTATTCCTCGTCTACACTTCAAATGAATGCAAATGCGACACTTCCTTGCAAAGATATAGCGTCTGCAGATGTCTACGTATCGTAGCAATAGTGTTCTTATGATTCTTAAAACGCGATATCGCATCTCATTTCTATGTTTCATGGTAAGATATGATATGATTTGCGAAGTGTTATGTATTCCTCGTCTACACTTCAAAGGAATGTGAATGCGACACTTCCTCGCTAGGAAATAGCGTTTGCAGATGTCTGCGTATCGCAGCAATAGAGTTCTTATGATTCTTAAAACGCGATATCGCATCTCATTTCTATGTTTCATGGTAAGATATAATATGATTTGCGAAGTGTCATGTATTCCTCGTCATCACTTCAAATGAATGTAAATGCGACACTTCCTTGCAAGGAAATAGCGTTTGCAGATTTCTACGTATCGTAGCAATAGAGTTCTTATGATTCTTAGAACGCGATATCGCATCTCATTTCTATGTTTCATGGTAAGATATAATATGATCTGCGAAGTGTTATGTATTCCTCGTCTACACTTCAAATGAATGTAAATGCGACACTTCCTTGCTAGGAAATAGCGTCTACAGATGTCTAGGTATCGTAGCGATAGAGGTCTAATGCTTCTTAAAACGCGATATCGCATCTCATTGCTATGTATCATGGTAAGATATAATATAATTTGCGAAGTGTTACGTATTCCTCGTCTACACTTCAAATGAATGTAAATGCGACACTTCCTTGCAAGGAAATAGCGTTTGCAAATTTCTACGTATCGTAGCAATAGAGTTCTTGTGATTCTTAAAACGCGAAATCGCATCTCATTTCTATGTTTCATGGTAAGATGTAATATGATTTGCGAAGTGTTATGTATACCTCGTCTACACTTCATATGAATGTTAATGCGACACTTCCTTGCAAGGAAATAGCGTTTGCAGATGTCTACGTATCGCAGCAATAGATTTCTAATGCTTCTTAAAACGCGATATCGCATCTCATTTCTATGTTTCATGGTAAGATATAATATGATTTGCGAAGTGTCATGTATTCCTCGTCTACACTTCAAATGAATGTAAATGGGACACTTCCTTGCAAGGAAATAGCGTCTGCAGATGTCTACGTATCGTAGCAATAGTGTTCTTATGATTCTTAAAACGCGATATCGCATCTCATTTCTATGTTTCATGGTAAGATATGATATGATTTGCGAAGTGTTATGTATTCCTCGTCTACACTTCAAAGGAATGTGAATGCGACACTTCCTCGCTAGGAAATAGCGTTTGCAGATGTCTGCGTATCGCAGCAATAGAGTTCTTATGATTCTTAAAACGCGATATCGCATCTCATTTCTATGTTTCATGGTAAGATATAATATGATTTGCGAAGTGTCATGAATTCCTCGTCATCACTTCAAATGAATGTAAATGCGACACTTCCTTGCAAGGAAATAGCGTTTGCAGATTTCTACGTATCGTAGCAATAGAGTTCTTATGATTCTTAGAACGCGATATCGCATCTCATTTCTATGTTTCATGGTAAGATATAATATGATCTGCGAAGTGTTATGTATTCCTCGTCTACACTACAAATGAATGTAAATGCGACACTTCCTTGCTAGGAAATAGCGTCTGCAGATGTCTAGGTAACGTAGCGATAGAGTTCTAATGCTTCTTAAAACGCGATATCGCATCTCATTTCTATGTATCATGGTAAGATATAATATGATTTGCGAAGTGTTATGTATTCCTCGTCTACACTTCAAATGAATGTAAATGCGACACTTCCTTGCAAGGAAATAGCGTTTGCAGATTTCTACGTATCGTAGCAATAGAATTCTTATGATTCTTAAAACGCGATATCGCATCTCATTTCTATGTTTCATGGTAAGATATGATATGATTTGCGAAGTGTTATGTATTCCTCGTCTACACTTCAAATGAATGTAAATGCGACACTTCCTTGCTAGGAAATAGCGTCTACAGATGTCTAGGTATCGTAGCGATAGAGGTCTAATGCTTCTTAAAACGCGATATCGCATCTCATTGCTATGTATCATGGTAAGATATAATATAATTTGCGAAGTGTTACGTATTCCTCGTCTACACTTCAAATGAATGTAAATGCGACACTTCCTTGCAAGGAAATAGCGTTTGCAGATTTCTACGTATCGTAGCAATAGAGTTCTTGTGATTCTTAAAACGCGAAATCGCATCTCATTTCTATGTTTCATGGTAAGATGTAATATGATTTGCGAAGTGTTATGTATACCTCGTCTACACTTCATATGAATGTTAATGCGACACTTCCTTGCAAGGAAATAGCGTTTGCAGATGTCTACGTATCGCAGCAATAGATTTCTAATGCTTCTTAAAACGCGATATCGCATCTCATTTCTATGTTTCATGGTAAGATATAATATGATTTGCGAAGTGGCATGTATTCCTCGTCTACACTTCAAATGAATGTAAATGCGACACTTCCTTGCTAGGAAATAGCGTCTGCAGATGTCTACGTATCGTAGCAATAGCTTTCTAATGCTTCTTAAAACGCGATATCGCATCTCATTTCTATGTTTCATGGTAAGATATAATATGATTTGCGAAGTGTCATGTATTCCTCGTCTACACTTCAAATGAATGCAAATGCGACTCTTCCTTGCTAGGAAATAGCGTCTGCAGATGTCTAGGTATCGTAGCAATAGAGTTCTAATGCTTCTTAAAACGCGATATCGCATCTCATTTCTATGTTTCATGGTAAGATGTAATATGATTTGCGAAGTGTTATGTATTCCTCCAATGCACTTCAAATGAATGTAAATGCGACACTTCCTTGCAAGGAAATAGCGTTTGTAAATGTCTACCTATCGTAGCAAAAGTGTTCTAATGCTTCTTAAAACGCGATATCGCATCTCATTTCTATGTTTCATGGTAAGATATAATATGATTTCCGAAGTGTTATGTATTCCTCGTCTACACTTCATATGAATGTAAATGCGGCACTTCCTTGCAAGGAAATAGCGTTTGCAGATGTCTACCTATCGTAGAAATAGAGTTCTAATGCTTCTTAAAATGCGATATCGCATCTCATTTCTATGTTTCATGGTAAGATATAATATGATTTGCGAAGTGTCATGTATTCCTCGTCTACACTTCAAATGAATGTAAATGCGACATTTCCTTGCTAGGAAGTAGCGTCTGCAGATGTCTAGGTATCGTAGCAATAGAGTTCTAATGCTTCTTAAAACGCGATATCGCATCTCCTTTCTATGTTTCATGGTAAGATGTAATATGATTTGCGAAGTGTTATGTATTCCTCCTCTACACTTCAAATGAATGTAAATGCGACACTTCCTTGCAAGGAAGTAGCGTTTTCAAATGTCTACCTATCGTAGCAATAGTGTTCTAATGCTTCTTAAAACGCGATATCGCATCTCATTTCTATGTTTCATGGTATGATATAATATGATTTCCGAAGTGTCATGTATTCCTCGTCTACACTACAAATGAATGTAAATGCGACACTTCCTTGCTAGGAAATAGCGTCTGCAGATGTCTAGGTATCGTAGCGATAGAGTTCTAATGCTTCTTAAAACGCGATATCGCATCTCATTTCTATGTATCATGGTAAGATATAATATGATTTGCGAAGTGTTATGTATTCCTCGTCTACACTTCAAATGAATGTAAATGCGACACTTCCTTGCAAGGAAATAGCGTTTGCAGATTTCTACGTATCGTAGCAATAGAGTTCTTATGATTCTTAAAACGCGATATCGCATCTCATTTCTATGTGTCATGGTAAGATATAATATGATTTGCGAAGTGTTATGTATTCCTCGTCTACACTTCAAATGAATGTAAATGCGACACTTCCTTGCTGGGAAATAGCGTCTACAGATGTCTAGGTATCGTAGCGATAGAGTTCTAATGCTTCTTAAAACGCGATATCGCATCTCATTTCTATGTATCATGGTAAGATATAATATGATTTGCGAAGTGTTATGTATTCCTCGTCTACACTTCAAATGAATGTAAATGCGACACTTCCTTGCAAGGAAATAGCGTTTGCAGATTTTAACGTATCGTAGCAATAGAATTCTTATGATTCTTAAAACGCGATATCGCATCTCATTTCTATGTTTCATGGTAAGATATAATATGATTTGCGAAGTGTTATGTATTCCTCGTCTACACTTCAAATGAATGTAAATGCGACACTTCCTTGCTAGGAAATAGCGTCTACAGATGTCTAGGTATCGTAGCGATAGAGGTCTAATGCTTCTTAAAACGCGATATCGCATCTCATTGCTATGTATCATGGTAAGATATAATATGATTTGCGAAGTGTTATGTATTCCTCGTCTACACTTCAAATGAATGTAAATGCGACACTTCCTTGCAAGGAAATAGCGTTTGCGGATTTCTACGTATCGTAGCAATAGAGTTCTTATGATTCTTAAAACGCGATATCGCATCTCATTTCTATGTTTCATGGTAAGATGTAATATGATTTGCGAAGTGTTATGTATTCCTCCTCTACACTTCTAATGAATGTAAATGCGACACTTCCTTGCAAGGAAACAGCGTTTGCAAATGTCTACCTATCGTAGCAATAGTGTTCTAATGCTTCTTAAAACGCGATATCGCATCTCATTTCTATGTTTCATGGTAAGATATAATATAATTTGCGAAGTGTTATGTATTCCTCGTCTACACTTCAAATGAATGTAAATGCGACACTTCCTTGCAAAGAAATAGCGTTTGCAGCAATAGAGAGCAATAGAGCTCTAGCAATAGAGAGTTCTAATGCTTCTTAAAACGCGATATCGCATCTCATTTCTATGTTTCATGGTAAGATGTAATATGATTTGCGAAGTGTCATGTATTCCTCGTCTACACTTCAAATGAATGTAAATGCGACACTTCCTTGCTAGGAAATAGCGTCTGCAGTTGTCTAGGTATCGTAGCAATAGAGTTCTAATGCTTCTTAAAACGCGATATCGCATCTCATTTCTATGTTTCATAGTAAGATGTAATATGATTTGCGAAGTGTTATGTATCCCTCCTCTACACTTCAAATGAATGTAAATGCGACACTTCCTTGCAAGGAAATAGCGTTTGCAAATGTCTACCTATCGTAGCAATAGTGTTCTAATGCTTCCCAAAACGCGATATCGCATCTCATTTCTATGTTTCATGGTAAGATATAATATGATTTGCGAAGTGTTATGTATTCCCCGTCTACACTTCAAAGGAATGTGAATGCGACACTTCCTCGCTAGGAAATAGCGTTTGCAGATGTCTACGTATCGCAGCAATAGATTTCTAATGCTTCTTAAAACGCGATATCGCATCTCATTTCTATGTTTCATGGTAAGATATAATATGATTTGCGAAGTGTCATGTATTCCTCGTCTACACTTCAAATGAATGTAAATGCGGCACTTCCTTGCTAGGAAATAGCGTCTGCAGATGTCTACGTATCGTAGCAATAGCTTTCTAATGCTTCTTAAAACGCGATATCGCATCTCATTTCTATGTTTCATGGTAAGATATAATATGATTTGCGAAGTGTCATGTATTCCTCGTCTACACTTCAAATGAATGTAAATGCGACACTTCCTTGCTAGGAAATAGCGTCTGCAGATGTCTAGGAATCGTAGCAATAGAGTCCTAATGCTTCTTAAAACGCGATATCGCATCTCATTTCTATGTTTCATGGTAAGATGTAATATGATTTGCGAAGTGTTATGTATTCCTCCAATGCACTTCAAATGAATGTAAATGCGACACTTCCTTGCAAGGAAATAGCGTTTGTAAATGTCTACCTATCGTAGCAAAAGTGTTCTAATGCTTCTTAAAACGCGATATCGCATCTCATTTCTATGTTTCATGGTAAGATATAATATGATCTCCGAAGTGTCATGTATTCCTCGTCTACACTTTAAATGAATGTAAATGCGGCACTTCCTAGCAAGGAAATAGCGTTTGCAGATGTCTACGTATCGTAGCAATTGATTTCTGATGCTTCTTAAAACGCGATATCGCATCTCATTTCTATGTTTCATGGTAAGAAGTAATATGATTTTCGAAGAGTTATGTATTCCTCGTCTACACTTCATATGAATGTAAATGCGGCACTTCCTTGCAAGGAAATAGCGTTTGCAGATGTCTACCTATCGTAGAAATAGAGTTCTAATGCTTCTTAAAACGCGATATCGCACCTCATTTCTATGTTTCATGGTAAGATATAATATGATTTGCGAAGTGTTATGTATTCCCCGTCTACATTTCAAAGGAATGTGAATGCGACACTTCCTCGCTAGGAAATAGCGTTTGCAGATGTCTACGTATCGCAGCAATAGATTTCTAATGCTTCTTAAAACGTGATATCGCATCTCATTTCTATGTTTCATGGTAGATATAATATGATTTGCGAAGTGTCATGTATTCCTCGTCTACACTTCAAATGAATGTAAATGCGACACTTCCTTGCTAGGAAATAGCGTCTGCAGTTGTCTAGGTATCGTAGCAATAGAGTTCTAATGCTTCTTAAAACGCGATATCGCATCTCATTTCTATGTTTCATAGTAAGATGTAATATGATTTGCGAAGTGTTATGTATCCCTCCTCTACACTTCAAATGAATGTAAATGCGACACTTCCTTGCAAGGAAATAGCGTTTGCAAATGTCTACCTATCGTAGCAATAGTGTTCTAATGCTTCCCAAAACGCGATATCGCATCTCATTTCTATGTTTCATGGTAAGATATAATATGATTTGCGAAGTGTTATGTATTCCCCGTCTACACTTCAAAGGAATGTGAATGCGACACTTCCTCGCTAGGAAATAGCGTTTGCAGATGTCTACGTATCGCAGCAATAGATTTCTAATGCTTCTTAAAACGCGATATCGCATCTCATTTCTATGTTTCATGGTAAGATATAATATGATTTGCGAAGTGTCATGTATTCCTCGTCTACACTTCAAATGAATGTAAATGCGGCACTTCCTTGCTAGGAAATAGCGTCTGCAGATGTCTACGTATCGTAGCAATAGCTTTCTAATGCTTCTTAAAACGCGATATCGCATCTCATTTCTATGTTTCATGGTAAGATATAATATGATTTGCGAAGTGTCATGTATTCCTCGTCTACACTTCAAATGAATGTAAATGCGACACTTCCTTGCTAGGAAATAGCGTCTGCAGATGTCTAGGAATCGTAGCAATAGAGTCCTAATGCTTCTTAAAACGCGATATCGCATCTCATTTCTATGTTTCATGGTAAGATGTAATATGATTTGCGAAGTGTTATGTATTCCTCCAATGCACTTCAAATGAATGTAAATGCGACACTTCCTTGCAAGGAAATAGCGTTTGTAAATGTCTACCTATCGTAGCAAAAGTGTTCTAATGCTTCTTAAAACGCGATATCGCATCTCATTTCTATGTTTCATGGTAAGATATAATATGATCTCCGAAGTGTCATGTATTCCTCGTCTACACTTTAAATGAATGTAAATGCGACACTTCCTAGCAAGGAAATAGCGTTTGCAGATGTCTACGTATCGTAGCAATAGATTTCTAATGCTTCTTAAAACGCGATATCGCATCTCATTTCTATGTTTCATGGTAAGAAGTAATATGATTTTCGAAGTGTTATGTATTCTTCGTCTACACATCATATGAATGTAAATGCGGCACTTCCTTGCAAGGAAATAGCGTTTGCAGATGTCTACCTATCCTAGAAATAGAGTTCTAATGCTTCTTAAAACGCGATATCGCATCTCATTTCTATGTTTCATGGTAAGATATAATATGATTTGCGAAGTGTTATGTATTCCCCGTCTACATTTCAAAGGAATGTGAATGCGACACTTCCTCGCTAGGAAATAGCGTTTGCAGATGTCTACGTATCGCAGCAATAGATTTCTAATGCTTCTTAAAACGTGATATCGCATCTCATTTCTATGTTTCATGGTAGATATAATATGATTTGCGAAGTGTCATGTATTCCTCGTCTACACTTCAAATGAATGTAAATGCGACACTTCCTTGCTAGGAAATAGCGTCTGCAGTTGTCTAGGTATCGTAGCAATAGAGTTCTAATGCTTCTTAAAACGCGATATCGCATCTCATTTCTATGTTTCATAGTAAGATGTAATATGATTTGCGAAGTGTTATGTATCCCTCCTCTACACTTCAAATGAATGTAAATGCGACACTTCCTTGCAAGGAAATAGCGTTTGCAAATGTCTACCTATCGTAGCAATAGTGTTCTAATGCTTCCCAAAACGCGATATCGCATCTCATTTCTATGTTTCATGGTAAGATATAATATGATTTGCGAAGTGTTATGTATTCCCCGTCTACACTTCAAAGGAATGTGAATGCGACACTTCCTCGCTAGGAAATAGCGTTTGCAGATGTCTACGTATCGCAGCAATAGATTTCTAATGCTTCTTAAAACGCGATATCGCATCTCATTTCTATGTTTCATGGTAAGATATAATATGATTTGCGAAGCGTCATGTATTCCTCGTCTACACTTCAAATGAATGTAAATGCGGCACTTCCTTGCTAGGAAATAGCGTCTGCAGATGTCTACGTATCGTAGCAATAGCTTTCTAATGCTTCTTAAAACGCGATATCGCATCTCATTTCTATGTTTCATGGTAAGATGTAATATGATTTGCGAAGTGTTATGTATTCCTCCTCTACACTTCAAATGAATGTAAATGCGACACTTCCTTGCAAGGAAATAGCGTTTGCAAATGTCTACCTATCGTAGCAATAGTGTTCTAATGCTTCTTAAAACGCGATATCGCATCTCATTTCTATGTTTCATGGTAAGATATAATATGATTTGCGAAGTGTTATGTATTCCTCGTCTACACTTCAAATGAATGTAAATGCGGCACTTCCTTCCAAAGAAATAGCGTTTGCAGGTGTCTACGTATCGTAGCAATAGATATCTAATGCTTCTTAAAACGCGATATCACATCTCATTTCTATGTTTCATGGTAAGATATAATATGATTTGCGAAGTGTCATGTATTCCTCGTCTACACTTCAAATGAATGTAAATGCGGCACTTCCTTGCTAGGAAATAGCGTCTGCAGATGTCTACGTATCGTAGCAATAGCTTTCTAATGCTTCTTAAAACGCGATATCGCACCTCATTTCTATGTTTCATGGTAAGATATAATATGATTTGCGAAGTGTTATGTATTCCCCGTCTACATTTCAAAGGAATGTGAATGCGACACTTCCTCGCTAGGAAATAGCGTTTGCAGATGTCTACGTATCGCAGCAATAGATTTCTAATGCTTCTTAAAACGTGATATCGCATCTCATTTCTATGTTTCATGGTAGATATAATATGATTTGCGAAGTGTCATGTATTCCTCGTCTACACTTCAAATGAATGTAAATGCGACACTTCCTTGCTAGGAAATAGCGTCTGCAGTTGTCTAGGTATCGTAGCAATAGAGTTCTAATGCTTCTTAAAACGCGATATCGCATCTCATTTCTATGTTTCATAGTAAGATGTAATATGATTTGCGAAGTGTTATGTATCCCTCCTCTACACTTCAAATGAATGTAAATGCGACACTTCCTTGCAAGGAAATAGCGTTTGCAAATGTCTACCTATCGTATCAATAGTGTTCTAATGCTTCCCAAAACGCGATATCGCATCTCATTTCTATGTTTCATGGTAAGATATAATATGATTTGCAAATTGTTATGTATTCCCCGTCTACACTTCAAAGGAATGTGAATGCGACAGTTCCTCGCTAGGAAATAGCGTTTGCAGATGTCTACGTATCGCAGCAATAGATTTCTAATGCTTCTTAAAACGCGATATCGCATCTCATTTCTATGTTTCATGGTAAGATATAATATGATTTGCGAAGTGTCATGTATTCCTCGTCTACACTTCAAATGAATGTAAATGCGGCACTTCCTTGCTAGGAAATAGCGTCTGCAGATGTCTACGTATCGTAGCAATAGCTTTCTAATGCTTCTTAAAACGCGATATCGCATCTCATTTCTATGTTTCATGGTAAGATATAATATGATTTGCGAAGTGTCATGTATTCCTCGTCTACTCTTCAAATGAATGTAAATGCGACACTTCCTTGCAAGGAAATAGCGTTTGCAAATGTCTACCTATCGTAGCAATAGTGTTCTAATGCTTCCCAAAACGCGATATCGCATCTCATTTCTATGTTTCATGGTAAGATATAATATGATTTGCGAAGTGTTATGTATTCCCCGTCTACACTTCAAAGGAATGTGAATGCGACACTTCCTCGCTAGGAAATAGCGTTTGCAGATGTCTACGTATCGCAGCAATAGATTTCTAATGCTTCTTAAAACGCGATATCGCATCTCATTTCTATGTTTCATGGTAAGATATAATATGATTTGCGAAGTGTCATGTATTCCTCGTCTACACTTCAAATGAATGTAAATGCGGCACTTCCTTGCTAGGAAATAGCGTCTGCAGATGTCTACGTATCGTAGCAATAGCTTTCTAATGCTTCTTAAAACGCGATATCGCATCTCATTTCTATGTTTCATGGTAAGATATAATATGATTTGCGAAGTGTCATGTATTCCTCGTCTACACTTCAAATGAATGTAAATGCGACACTTCCTTGCTAGGAAATAGCGTCTGCAGATGTCTAGGAATCGTAGCAATAGAGTCCTAATGCTTCTTAAAACGCGATATCGCATCTCATTTCTATGTTTCATGGTAAGATGTAATATGATTTGCGAAGTGTTATGTATTCCTCCAATGCACTTCAAATGAATGTAAATGCGACACTTCCTTGCAAGGAAATAGCGTTTGTAAATGTCTACCTATCGTAGCAAAAGTGTTCTAATGCTTCTTAAAACGCGATATCGCATCTCATTTCTATGTTTCATGGTAAGATATAATATGATCTCCGAAGTGTCATGTATTCCTCGTCTACACTTTAAATGAATGTAAATGCGACACTTCCGAGCAAGGAAATAGCGTTTGCAGATGTCTACGTATCGTAGCAATAGATTTCTAATGCTTCTTAAAACGCGATATCGCATCTCATTTCTATGTTTCATGGTAAGAAGTAATATGATTTTCGAAGTGTTATGTATTCCTCGTCTACACATCATATGAATGTAAATGCGGCACTTCCTTGCAAGGAAATAGCGTTTGCAGATGTCTACCTATCCTAGAAATAGAGTTCTAATGCTTCTTAAAACGCGATATCGCATCTCATTTCTATGTTTCATGGTAAGATATAATATGATTTGCGAAGTGTTATGTATTCCCCGTCTACATTTCAAAGGAATGTGAATGCGACACTTCCTCGCTAGGAAATAGCGTTTGCAGATGTCTACGTATCGCAGCAATAGATTTCTAATGCTTCTTAAAACGCGATATCGCATCTCATTTCTATGTTTCATGGTAAGATATAATATGATTTGCGAAGTGTCATGTATTCCTCGTCTACACTTCAAATGAATGTAAATGCGGCACTTCCTTGCTAGGAAATAGCGTCTGCAGATGTCTACGTATCGTAGCAATAGCTTTCTAATGCTTCTTAAAACGCGATATCGCATCTCATTTCTATGTTTCATGGTAAGATGTAATATGATTTGCGAAGTGTTATGTATTCCTCCTCTACATTTCAAATGAATGTAAATGTGACACTTCCTTGCAAGGAAATAGCGTTTGCAAATGTCTACCTATCGTAGCAATAGTGTTCTAATGCTTCTTAAAACGCGATATCGCATCTCATTTCTATGTTTCATGGTAAGATATAATATGATTTGCGAAGTGTTATGTATTCCTCGTCTACACTTCAAATGAATGTAAATGCGGCACTTCCTTCCAAAGAAATAGCGTTTGCAGGTGTCTACGTATCGTAGCAATAGATATCTAATGCTTCTTAAAACGCGATATCACATCTCATTTCTATGTTTCATGGTAAGATATAATATGATTTGCGAAGTGTCATGTATTCCTCGTCTACACTTCAAATGAATGTAAATGCGGCACTTCCTTGCTAGGAAATAGCGTCTGCAGATGTCTACGTATCGTAGCAATAGCTTTCTAATGCTTCTTAAAACGCGATATCGCATCTCATTTCTATGTTTCATGGTAAGATGTAATATGATTTGCGAAGTGTTATGTATTCCTCCTCTACACTTCAAATGAATGTAAATGCGACACTTCCTTGCAAGGAAATAGCGTTTGCAAATGTCTACGTATCGTAGCAATAGCTTTCTAATGCTTCTTAAAACGCGATATCGCATCTCATTTCTATGTTTCATGGTAAGATATAATATGATTTGCGAAGTGTCATGTATTCCTCGTCTACTCTTCAAATGAATGTAAATGCGACACTTCCTTGCAAGGAAATAGCGTTTGCAAATGTCTACCTATCGTAGCAATAGTGTTCTAATGCTTCCCAAAACGCGATATCGCATCTCATTTCTATGTTTCATGGTAAGATATAATATGATTTGCGAAGTGTTATGTATTCCCCGTCTACACTTCAAAGGAATGTGAATGCGACACTTCCTCGCTAGGAAATAGCGTTTGCAGATGTCTACGTATCGCAGCAATAGATTTCTAATGCTTCTTAAAACGCGATATCGCATCTCATTTCTATGTTTCATGGTAAGATATAATATGATTTGCGAAGTGTCATGTATTCCTCGTCTACACTTCAAATGAATGTAAATGCGGCACTTCCTTGCTAGGAAATAGCGTCTGCAGATGTCTACGTATCGTAGCAATAGCTTTCTAATGCTTCTTAAAACGCGATATCGCATCTCATTTCTATGTTTCATGGTAAGATATAATATGATTTGCGAAGTGTCATGTATTCCTCGTCTACACTTCAAATGAATGTAAATGCGACACTTCCTTGCTAGGAAATAGCGTCTGCAGATGTCTAGGAATCGTAGCAATAGAGTCCTAATGCTTCTTAAAACGCGATATCGCATCTCATTTCTATGTTTCATGGTAAGATGTAATATGATTTGCGAAGTGTTATGTATTCCTCCAATGCACTTCAAATGAATGTAAATGCGACACTTCCTTGCAAGGAAATAGCGTTTGTAAATGTCTACCTATCGTAGCAAAAGTGTTCTAATGCTTCTTAAAACGCGATATCGCATCTCATTTCTATGTTTCATGGTAAGATATAATATGATCTCCGAAGTGTCATGTATTCCTCGTCTACACTTTAAATGAATGTAAATGCGACACTTCCGAGCAAGGAAATAGCGTTTGCAGATGTCTACGTATCGTAGCAATAGATTTCTAATGCTTCTTAAAACGCGATATCGCATCTCATTTCTATGTTTCATGGTAAGAAGTAATATGATTTTCGAAGTGTTATGTATTCCTCGTCTACACATCATATGAATGTAAATGCGGCACTTCCTTGCAAGGAAATAGCGTTTGCAGATGTCTACCTATCCTAGAAATAGAGTTCTAATGCTTCTTAAAACGCGATATCGCATCTCATTTCTATGTTTCATGGTAAGATATAATATGATTTGCGAAGTGTTATGTATTCCCCGTCTACATTTCAAAGGAATGTGAATGCGACACTTCCTCGCTAGGAAATAGCGTTTGCAGATGTCTACGTATCGCAGCAATAGATTTCTAATGCTTCTTAAAACGCGATATCGCATCTCATTTCTATGTTTCATGGTAAGATATAATATGATTTGCGAAGTGTCATGTATTCCTCGTCTACACTTCAAATGAATGTAAATGCGGCACTTCCTTGCTAGGAAATAGCGTCTGCAGATGTCTACGTATCGTAGCAATAGCTTTCTAATGCTTCTTGAAACGCGATATCGCATCTCATTTCTATGTTTCATGGTAAGATGTAATATGATTTGCGAAGTGTTATTTATTCCTCCTCTACACTTCAAATGAATGTAAATGCGACACTTCCTTGCAAGGAAATAGCGTTTGCAAATGTCTACCTATCGTAGCAATAGTGTTCTAATGCTTCTTAAAACGCGATATCGCATCTCATTTCTATGTTTCATGGTAAGATATAATATGATTTGCGAAGTGCTACGTATTCCTCGTCTACACTTCAAATGAATGTAAATGCGACACTTCCTTGCTAGGAAATAGCGTCTGCAGATGTCTAGGTATCGTAGCGATAGGGTTCTAATGCTTCTTAGAACGCGATATCGCATCTCATTTCTATGTTTCATGGTAAGATATAATATGATTTGCGAAGTGTTATGCATTCCTCGTCTACACTTCAAATGAATGTAAATGCGACACTTCCTTCCAAAGAAATAGCGTTTGCAGGTGTCTACGTATCGTAGCAATAGATATCTAATGCTTCTTAAAACGCGATATCGCATCTCATTTCTATGTTTCATGGTAAGATATAATATGATTTGCGAAGTGTCATGTATTCCTCGTCTACACTTCAAATGAATGTAAATGCGACACTTCCTTGCTAGGAAATAGCGTCTGCAGATGTCTACGTATCGTAGCAATAGCTTTCTAATGCTTCTTAAAACGCGATATCGCATCTCATTTCTATGTTTCATGGTAAGATATAATATGATTTGCGAAGTGTTATGTATTCCTCGTCTACACTTCAAATGAATGTAAATGCGACACTTCCTTGCTAGGAAATAGCGTCTGCAGATGTCTAGGTATCGTAGCGATAGAGTTCTAATGCTTCTTAAAACGCGATATCGCATCTCATTTCTATGTATCATGGTAAGATATAATATGATTTGCGAAGTGTTATGTATTCCTCGTCTACACTTCAAATGAATGTAAATGCGACACTTCCTTGCAATTAAATAGCGTTTGCAGATTTCTACGTATCGTAGCAATAGAGTTCTTATGAATCTTAAAACGCGATATCGCATCTCATTTCTATGTTTCATGGTGAGATATAATATGATTTGCGAAGTGTTATGTATTCCTCCTCTACACTTCAAAGGAATGTGAATGCGACACTTCTTCGGTAGGAAATAGCGTTTGCAGATGTCTACCTATCGTAGCAATAGAGTTCATATGATTCTTAAAACGCGAAATCGCATCTCATTTCTATGTTTCATGGTAAGATATAATATGATTTGCGAAGTGTTATGTATACCTCGTCTACACTTCATATGAATGTTAATGCGACACTTCCTTGCAAGGAAATAGCGTTTGCAGATGTCTACGTATCGCAGCAATAGATTTCTAATGCTTCTTAAAACGCGATATCGCATCTCATTTCTATGTTTCATGGTAAGATATAATATGATTTGCGAAGTGTCATGTATTCCTCGTCTACACTTCAAATGAATGTAAATGCGACACTTCCTTGCTAGGAAATAGCGTCTGCAGATGTCTACGTATCGTAGCAATAGCTTTCTAATGCTTCTTAAAACGCGATATCGCATCTCATTTCTATGTTTCATGGTAAGATATAATATGATTTCCGAAGTGTCATGTATTCCCCGTCTTCACTTCAAATGAATGTAAATGCGACACTTCCTTGCAAGGAAATAGCGTTTGCAGATGTCTACGTATCGCAGCAATAGATTTCTAACGCTTCTTATAACGCGATATCGCATCTCATTTCTATGTTTCATGGTAAGATATAATATGATTTGCGAAGTGTCATGTATTCCTCGTCTACACTTCAAATGAATGTAAATGCGACACTTCCTTGCTAGGAAATAGCGTCTGCAGATGTCTACGTATCGTAGCAATAGCTTTCTAATGCTTCTTAAAACGCGATATCGCATCTCATTTCTATGTTTCATGGTAAGATATAATATGATTTGCGAAGTGTTATGTATTCCTCGTCTACACTTCAAATGAATGTAAATGCGACACTTCCTTGCTAGGAAATAGCGTCTACAGATGTCTAGGTATCGCAGCGATAGAGTTCTAATGCTTCTTAAAATGCGATATCGCATCTCATTTCTATGTATCATGGTAAGATATAATATGATTTGCGAAGTGTTATGTATTCCTCGTCTACACTTCATATGAATGTTAATGCGACACTTCCTTGCAAGGAAAGAGCGTTTGCAGATGTCTACGTATCGTAGCAATAGAGTTCTTATGATTCTTAAAACACAATATCGCATCTCATTTCTATGTTTCATGGTAAGATATAATATGATTTGCGAAGTGTTAGGTATTCCTCGTCTACACTTCATATGAATGTAAATGCGGCACTTCCTTGCAAGGAAATAGCGTTTGCAGATGTCTACCTATCGTAGCAATAGAGTTCTAATGCTTCTTAGAACGCGATATCGCATCTCATTTCTATGTTTCATGGTAAGATATAATATGATTTGCGAAGTGTTATGTATACCTCGTCTACACTTCATATGAATGTTAATGCGACACTTCCTTGCAAGGAAATAGCGTTTGCAGATGTCTACGTATCGCAGCAATAGATTTCTAATGCTTCTTAAAACGCGATATCGCATCTCATTTCTATGTTTCATGGTAAGATATAATATGATTTGCGAAGTGTCATGTATTCCTCGTCTACACTTCAAATGAATGTAAATGCGACACTTCCTTGCTAGGAAATAGCGTCTGCAGATGTCTACGTATCGTAGCAATAGCTTTCTAATGCTTCTTAAAACGCGATATCGCATCTCATTTCTATGTTTCATGGTAAGATATAATATGATTTGCGAAGTGTTATGTATTCCTCGTCTACACTTCAAATGAATGTAAATGCGACACTTCCTTGCAAGGAAATAGCGTTTGCAGATTTCTACGTATCGTAGCAATAGAGTTCTTATGATTCTTAAAACGCGATATCGCATCTCATTTCTATGTTTCATAGTGAGATATAATATGATTTGCGAAGTGTTATGTATTCCTCGTCTACACTTCAAATGAATGTAAATGCGACACTTCCTTGCAAGGAAATAGCGTTTGCAGATTTCTACGTATCGTAGCAATAGAGTTCTTATGATTCTTAAAACGCGATATCGCATCTCATTTCTATGTTTCATAGTGAGATATAATATGATTTGCGAAGTGTTATGTATTCCTCGTCTACACTTCAAATGAATGTAAATGCGACACTTCCTTGTTAGGAAATAGCGTCTGCAGATGTCTAGGTATCGTAGCGATATAGTTCTAATGCTTCTTAAAACGCGATATCGCATCTCATTTCTATGTATCATGGTAAGATATAATATGATTTGCGAAGTGTTATGTATTCCTCGTCTACACTTCAAATGAATGTAAATGCGACACTTCCTTGCTAGGAAATAGCCTCTGCAGATGTCTAGGTTTCGTAGCAATAGAGTTCTAATGCTTCTTAAAACGCGATATCGCATCTCATTTCTATGTTTCATGGTAAGATGTAATATGATTTGCGAAGTGTTATGTATTCCTCCTCTACACTTCAAAGGAATGTGAATGCGACACTTCTTCGGTAGGATATAGCGTTTGCAGATGTCTACCTATCGTAGCAATAGAGTTCTTATGATTCTTAAAACGCGAAATCGCATCTCATTTCTATGTTTCATGGTAAGATATAATATGATTTGCGAAGTGTTATGTATACCTCGTCCACACTTCATATGAATGTTAATGCGACACTTCCTTGCAAGGAAATAGCGTTTGCAGATGTCTACGTATCGCAGCAATAGATTTCTAATGCTTCTTAAAACGCGATATCGCATCTCATTTCTATGTTTCATGGTAAGATATAATATGATTTGCGAAGTGTTATGTATTCCTCGTCTACACTTCAAATGAATGTAAATGCGACACTTCCTTGCAAGGAAATAGCGTTTGCAGATTTCTACGTATCGTAGCAATAGAGTTCTTATGATTCTTAAAACGCGATATCGCATCTCATTTCTATGTTTCATAGTGAGATATAATATGATTTGCGAAGTGTTATGTATTCCTCGTCTACACTTCAAATGAATGTAAATGCGACACTTCCTTGCAAGGAAATAGCGTTTGCAGATTTCTACGTATCGTAGCAATAGAGTTCTTATGATTCTTAAAACGCGATATCGCATCTCATTTCTATGTTTCATAGTGAGATATAATATGATTTGCGAAGTGTTATGTATTCCTCGTCTACACTTCAAATGAATGTAAATGCGACACTTCCTTGTTAGGAAATAGCGTCTGCAGATGTCTAGGTATCGTAGCGATATAGTTCTAATGCTTCTTAAAACGCGATATCGCATCTCATTTCTATGTATCATGGTAAGATATAATATGATTTGCGAAGTGTTATGTATTCCTCGTCTACACTTCAAATGAATGTAAATGCGACACTTCCTTGCTAGGAAATAGCCTCTGCAGATGTCTAGGTTTCGTAGCAATAGAGTTCTAATGCTTCTTAAAACGCGATATCGCATCTCATTTCTATGTTTCATGGTAAGATGTAATATGATTTGCGAAGTGTTATGTATTCCTCCTCTACACTTCAAAGGAATGTGAATGCGACACTTCTTCGGTAGGATATAGCGTTTGCAGATGTCTACCTATCGTAGCAATAGAGTTCTTATGATTCTTAAAACGCGAAATCGCATCTCATTTCTATGTTTCATGGTAAGATATAATATGATTTGCGAAGTGTTATGTATACCTCGTCCACACTTCATATGAATGTTAATGCGACACTTCCTTGCAAGGAAATAGCGTTTGCAGATGTCTACGTATCGCAGCAATAGATTTCTAATGCTTCTTAAAACGCGATATCGCATCTCATTTCTATGTTTCATGGTAAGATATAATATGATTTGCGAAGTGTCATGTATTCCTCGTCTACACTTCAAATGAATGTAAATGCGACACTTCCTTGCTAGGAAATAGCGTCTGCAGATGTCTACGTATCGTAGCAATAGCTTTCTAATGCTTCTTAAAACGCGATATCGCATCTCATTTCTATGTTTCATGGTAAGATATAATATGATTTGCGAAGTGTTATGTATTCCTCGTCTACACTTCAAATGAATGTAAATGCGACACTTCCTTGCTAGGAAATAGCGTGTACAGATGTCTAGGTATCGCAGCGATAGAGTTCTAATGCTTCTTAAAATGCGATATCGCATCTCATTTCTATGTATCATGGTAAGATATAATATGATTTGCGAAGTGTTATGTATTCCTCGTCTACACTTCATATGAATGTTAATGCGACACTTCCTTGCAAGGAAAGAGCGTTTGCAGATGTCTACGTATCGTAGCAATAGAGTTCTTATGATTCTTAAAACACAATATCGCATCTCATTTCTATGTTTCATGGTAAGATATAATATGATTTGCGAAGTGTTAGGTATTCCTCGTCTACACTTCATATGAATGTAAATGCGGCACTTCCTTGCAAGGAAATAGCGTTTGCAGATGTCTACCTATCGTAGCAATAGAGTTCTAATGCTTCTTAGAACGCGATATCGCATCTCATTTCTATGTTTCATGGTAAGATATAATATGATTTGCGAAGTGTTATGTATACCTCGTCTACACTTCATATGAATGTTAATGCGACACTTCCTTGCAAGGAAATAGCGTTTGCAGATGTCTACGTATCGCAGCAATAGATTTCTAATGCTTCTTAAAACGCGATATCGCATCTCATTTCTATGTTTCATGGTAAGATATAATATGATTTGCGAAGTGTCATGTATTCCTCGTCTACACTTCAAATGAATGTAAATGCGACACTTCCTTGCTAGGAAATAGCGTCTGCAGATGTCTACGTATCGTAGCAATAGCTTTCTAATGCTTCTTAAAACGCGATATCGCATCTCATTTCTATGTTTCATGGTAAGATATAATATGATTTGCGAAGTGTTATGTATTCCTCGTCTACACTTCAAATGAATGTAAATGCGACACTTCCTTGCAAGGAAATAGCGTTTGCAGATTTCTACGTATCGTAGCAATAGAGTTCTTATGATTCTTAAAACGCGATATCGCATCTCATTTCTATGTTTCATAGTGAGATATAATATGATTTGCGAAGTGTTATGTATTCCTCGTCTACACTTCAAATGAATGTAAATGCGACACTTCCTTGCAAGGAAATAGCGTTTGCAGATTTCTACGTATCGTAGCAATAGAGTTCTTATGATTCTTAAAACGCGATATCGCATCTCATTTCTATGTTTCATAGTGAGATATAATATGATTTGCGAAGTGTTATGTATTCCTCGTCTACACTTCAAATGAATGTAAATGCGACACTTCCTTGTTAGGAAATAGCGTCTGCAGATGTCTAGGTATCGTAGCGATATAGTTCTAATGCTTCTTAAAACGCGATATCGCATCTCATTTCTATGTATCATGGTAAGATATAATATGATTTGCGAAGTGTTATGTATTCCTCGTCTACACTTCAAATGAATGTAAATGCGACACTTCCTTGCTAGGAAATAGCCTCTGCAGATGTCTAGGTTTCGTAGCAATAGAGTTCTAATGCTTCTTAAAACGCGATATCGCATCTCATTTCTATGTTTCATGGTAAGATGTAATATGATTTGCGAAGTGTTATGTATTCCTCCTCTACACTTCAAAGGAATGTGAATGCGACACTTCTTCGGTAGGATATAGCGTTTGCAGATGTCTACCTATCGTAGCAATAGAGTTCTTATGATTCTTAAAACGCGAAATCGCATCTCATTTCTATGTTTCATGGTAAGATATAATATGATTTGCGAAGTGTTATGTATACCTCGTCCACACTTCATATGAATGTTAATGCGACACTTCCTTGCAAGGAAATAGCGTTTGCAGATGTCTACGTATCGCAGCAATAGATTTCTAATGCTTCTTAAAACGCGATATCGCATCTCATTTCTATGTTTCATGGTAAGATATAATATGATTTGCGAAGTGTCATGTATTCCTCGTCTACACTTCAAATGAATGTAAATGCGACACTTCCTTGCAAGGAAATAGCGTCTGCAGATGACTACGTATCGTAGCAATAGAGTCCTCATGATTCTTAAAACGCGATATTGCATCTCATTTCTATGTTTCATGGTAAGATATAATATGATTTGCGAAGTGTTATGTATTCCCCGTCTACATTTCAAAGGAATGTGAATGCGACACTTCCTCGCTAGGAAATAGCGTTTGCAGATGTCTACGTATCGCAGCAATAGATTTCTAATGCTTCTTAAAACGTGATATCGCATCTCATTTCTATGTTTCATGGTAGATATAATATGATTTGCGAAGTGTCATGTATTCGTCGTCTACACTTCAAATGAATGTAAATGCGACACTTCCTTGCTAGGAAATAGCGTCTGCAGTTGTCTAGCTATCGTAGCAATAGAGTTCTAATGCTTCTTAAAACGCGATATCGCATCTCATTTCTATGTTTCATAGTAAGATGTAATATGATTTGCGAAGTGTTATGTATTCCTCGTCTACACTTCAAATGAATGTAAATGCGACACTTCCTTCCAAAGAAATAGCGTTTGCAGGTGTCTACGTATCGTAGCAATAGATATCTAATGCTTCTTGAAACGCGATATCGCATCTCATTTCTATGTTTCATGGTAAGATATAATATGATTTCCGAAGTGTTATGTATTCCTCCTCTACACTTCAAATGAATGTAAATGCGACACTTCCTTGCAAGGAAATAGCGTTTGCAAATGTCTACCTATCGTAGCAATAGTGTTCTAATGCTTCCCAAAACGCGATATCGCATCTCATTTCTATGTTTCATAGTAAGATATAATATGATTTGCGAAGTGTTATGTATTCCCCGTCTACATTTCAAAGGAATGTGAATGCGACACTTCCTCGCTAGGAAATAGCGTTTACAGATGTCTACGTATCGCAGCAATAGATTTCTAATGCTTCATAAAACGCGATATCGCATCTCATTTCTATGTTTCATGGTAGATATAATATGATTTGCGGAGTGTCATGTATTCCTCGTCTACACTTCAAATGAATGTAAATGCGACACTTCCTTGCTAGGAAATAGCGTCTGCAGATGTCTAGGTATCGTAGCAATAGAGTTCTAATGCTTCTTAAAACGCGATATCGCATCTCATTTCTATGTTTCATGGTAAGATGTAATATGATTTGCGAAGTGTTATGTATTCCTCCTCTACACTTCAAAGGAATGTGAATGCGACACTTCTTCGGTAGGATATAGCGTTTGCAGATGTCTACCTATCGTAGCAATAGAGTTCTTATGATTCTTAAAACGCGAAATCGCATCTCATTTCTATGTTTCATGGTAAGATATAATATGATTTGCGAAGTGTTATGTATACCTCGTCCACACTTCATATGAATGTTAATGCGACACTTCCTTGCAAGGAAATAGCGTTTGCAGATGTCTACGTATCGCAGCAATAGATTTCTAATGCTTCTTAAAACGCGATATCGCATCTCATTTCTATGTTTCATGGTAAGATATAATATGATTTGCGAAGTGTCATGTATTCCTCGTCTACACTTTAAATGAATGTAAATGCGACACTTCCTTCCAAAGAAATAGCGTTTGCAGGTGTCTACGTATCGTAGCAATAGATATCTAATGCTTCTTAAAACGCGATATTGCATCTCATTTCTATGTTTCATGGTAAGATATAATATGATTTGCGAAGTGTTATGTATTCCCCGTCTACATTTCAAAGGAATGTGAATGCGACACTTCCTCGCTAGGAAATAGCGTTTGCAGATGTCTACGTATCGCAGCAATAGATTTCTAATGCTTCTTAAAACGCGATATCGCATCTCATTTCTATGTTTCATGGTAGATATAATATGATTTGCGAAGTGTCACGTATTCCTCGTCTACACTTCAAATGAATGTAAATGCGACACTTCCTTGCTAGGAAATAGCGTCTGCAGTTGTCTAGGTATCGTAGCAATAGAGTTCTAATGCTTCTTAAAACGCGATATCGCATCTCATTTCTATGTTTCATAGTAAGATGTAATATGATTTGCGAAGTGTTATGTATTCCTCCTCTACACTTCAAATGAATGTAAATGCGACACTTCCTTGCAAGGAAATAGCGTTTGCAAATGTCTACCTATCGTAGCAATAGTGTTCTAATGCTTCTTAAAACGCGATATCGCATCTCATTTCTATGTTTCATGGTAAGATATAATATGATTTGCGAAGTGTTATGTATTCCTCGTCTACACTTCAAATGAATGTAAATGCGACACTTCCTTGCAAGGAAATAGCGTTTGCTGATGTCTACGTATCGAAGCGATAGAGTTCTAATGCTTCTTAAAACGCGATATCGCATCTCATTTCTATGTTTCGTGGTAAGATATAATATGATTTGCGAAGTGTTATGTATTCCTCGTCTACACTTCAAATGAATGTAAATGCGACACTTCCTTCCAAAGAAATAGCGTTTGCAGATGTCTACGTATCGTAGCAATGGATATCTAATGCTTCTTAAAACGCGATATCGCATCTCATTTCTATGTTTCATGGTAAGATATAATATGATTTGCGACGTGTTATGTATACCTCGTCTACACTTCATATGAATGTTAATGCGACACTTCCTTGCAAGGAAAGAGCGTTTGCAGATGTCTACGTATCGTAGCAATAGAGTTCTTATGATTCTTAAAACACAATATCGCATCTCATTTCTATGTTTCATGGTAAGATATAATATGATTTGCGAAGTGTTATGTATTCCTCGTCTACACTTCATATGAATGTAAATGCGGCACTTCCTTGCAAGGAAATAGCGTCTACAGATGTCTAGGTATCGTAGCGATAGAGTTCTAATGCTTCTTAAAACGCGATATCGCATCTCATTTCTATGTATCATGGTAAGATATAATATGATTTGCGAAGTGTTATGTATTCCTCGTCTACACTTCAAATGAATGTAAATGCGACACTTCCTTGCAAGGAAATAGCGTTTGCAGATTTCTACGTATCGTAGCAATAGAGTTCTTATGATTCTTAAAACGCGAAATCGCATCTCATTTCTATGTTTCATGGTGAGATATAATATGATTTGCGACGTGTTATGTATACCTCGTCTACACTTCATATGAATGTTAATGCGACACTTCCTTGCAAGGAAAGAGCGTTTGCAGCTGTCTACGTATCGTAGCAATAGAGTTCTTATGATTCTTAAAACACAATATCGCATCTCATTTCTATGTTTCATGGTAAGATATAATATGATTTGCGAAGTGTTATGTATTCCTCGTCTACACTTCATATGAATGTAAATGCGGCACTTCCTTGCAAGGAAATAGCGTTTGCAGATGTCTACCTATCGTAGCAATAGAGTTCTAATGCTTCTTAAAACGCGATATCGCATCTCATTTCTATGTTTCATGGTAAGATATAATATGATTTGCGAAGTGTCACGTATTCCTCGTCTACACTTCAAATGAATGTAAATGCGACACTTCCTTGCTAGGAAATAGCGTCTGCAGATGTCTAGGTATCGTAGCAATAGAGTTCTAATGCTTCTTAAAACGCGATATTGCATCTCATTTCTATGTTTCATGGTAAGATGTAATATGATTTGCGAAGTGTTATGTATTCCTCCTCTGCACTGCAAATGAATGTAAATGCGACACTTCCTTGCAAGGAAATAGCGTTTGTAAATGTCTACCTATCGTAGCAAAAGTGTTCTAATGCTTCTTAAAACGCGATATCGCATCTCATTTCTATGTTTCATGGTAAGATATAATATGATTTCCGAAGTGTCATGTATTCCTCGTCTACACTTCATATGAATGTAAATGCGGCACTTCCTTTCAAGGAAATAGCGTCTACAGATGTCTAGGTATCGTAGCGGTAGAGTTCTAATGCTTCTTAAAACGCGATATCGCATCTCATTTCTATGTATCATGGTAAGATATAATATGATTTGCGAAGTGTTATGTATTCCTCGTCTACACTTCAAATGAATGTAAATGCGACACTTCCTTGCAAGGAAATAGCGTTTGCAGATTTCTACGTATCGTAGCAATAGAGTTCTTATGATTCTTAAAACGCGAAATCGCATCTCATTTCTATGTTTTATGGTGAGATATAATATGATTTGCGACGTGTTATGTATACCTCGTCTACACTTCATATGAATGTTAATGCGACACTTCCTTGCAAGGAAAGAGCGTTTGCAGCTGTCTACGTATCGTAGCAATAGAGTTCTTATGATTCTTAAAACACAATATCGCATCTCATTTCTATGTTTCATGGTAAGATATAATATGATTTGCGAAGTGTTATGTATTCCTCGTCTACACTTCATATTAATGTAAATGCGGCACTTCCTTGCAAGGAAATAGCGTTTGCAGATGTCTACCTATCGTAGCAATAGAGTTCTAATGCTTCTTAAAACGCGATATCGCATCTCATTTCTATGTTTCATGGTAAGATATAATATGATTTGCGAAGTGTCATGTATTCCTCGTCTACACTTCAAATGAATGTAAATGCGACACTTCCTTGCTAGGAAATAGCGTCTGCAGATGTCTAGGTATCGTAGCAATAGAGTTCTAATGCTTCTTAAAACGCGATATTGCATCTCATTTCTATGTTTCATGGTAAGATGTAATATGATTTGCGAAGTGTTATGTATTCCTCCTCTGCACTGCAAATGAATGTAAATGCGACACTTCCTTGCAAGGAAATAGCGTTTGTAAATGTCTACCTATCGTAGCAAAAGTGTTCTAATGCTTCTTAAAACGCGATATCGCATCTCATTTCTATGTTTCATGGTAAGATATAATATGATTTCCGAAGTGTCATGTATTCCTCGTCTACACTTTAAATGAATGTAAATGCGACACTTCCTAGCAAGGAAATAGCGTTTGCAGATGTCTACGTATCGTAGCAATAGATTTCTAATGCTTCTCAAAACGCGATATCGCATCTCATTACTATGTTTCATGGTAAGAAGTAATATGATTTTCGAAGTGTTATGTATTCCTCGTCTACACTTCATATGAATGTAAATGCGGCACTTCCTTGCAAGGAAATAGCGTTTGCAGATTTCTACGTATCGTAGCAATAGAGTTCTTATGATTCTTAAAACGCGAAATCGCATCTCATTTCTATGTTTCATGGTGAGATATAATATGATTTGCGACGTGTTATGTATACCTCGTCTACACTTCATATGAATGTTAATGCGACACTTCCTTGCAAGGAAAGAGCGTTTGCAGCTGTCTACGTATCGTAGCAATAGAGTTCTTATGATTCTTAAAACACAATATCGCATCTCATTTCTATGTGTCATGGTAAGATATAATATGATTTGCGAAGTGTTATGTATTCCTCGTCTACAGTTCATATGAATGTAAATGCGGCACTTCCTTGCAAGGAAATAGCGTTTGCAGATGTCTACCTATCGTAGCAATAGAGTTCTAATGCTTCTTAAAACGCGATATCGCATCTCATTTCTATGTTTCATGGTAAGATATAATATGATTTGCGAAGTGTCATGTATTCCTCGTCTACACTTCAAATGAATGTAAATGCGACACTTCCTTGCTAGGAAATAGCGTCTGCAGATGTCTAGGTATCGTAGCGATAGAGTTCTAATGCTTCTTAAAACGCGATATCGCATCTCATTTCTATGTTTCATTGTAAGATATAATATGATTTGCGAAGTGTTATGTATTCCTCGTCTACACTTCAAATGAATGTAAATGCGACACTTCCTTGCTAGGAAATAGCATCTACAGATGTCTAGGTATCGTAGCGATAGAGTTCTAATGCTTCTTAAAACGCGATATCGCATCTCATTTCTATGTATCATGGTAAGATATAATATGATTTGCGAAGTGTTATGTATCCTCGTCTACACTTCAAATGAATGTAAATGCGACACTTCCTTGCAAGGAAATAGCGTTTGCAGATTTCTACGTATCGTAGCAATAGAGTTCTGTAACGTCAGGCGTACCGCCTGCCACCCTCCTGCGTCCACCTCATCATCCCCAGCATCCGTATCCGGAGCCCGTGCACACGGGCCACCCGCCGACTCGCCGTCCCTACAGAAGGAGACGAAGGTACGAGAAGGAAGAAGGATGCAGCATGCCGCGCCCACGCGCGATCTCCACACACGAGGGGGAGGACTTCACCCCGTATTACGAGGGCGAGAAGCTCTCCGACACATACTGGGTCGAATCCCCAGCGATCACGAAGCCCTATACGTACTTCTCGTACATGTGGGATTAGAATAAGCACACTACTCATATATGTACATACACACCAACACACACCTAGATTTAAGTGAATATATGTATATATTTCATTCATGCACGGTTATGTTCCGTTGCACTCGCGCGCACACTCGACGCTCGCGGCTCACGCTTAACGCGGACCGCGCCCTACTCCGACCGTCCGCCCCACCGCGAGGGCCCAGCGACTCGCGCGCCGCGCGACCCGAGGAGGTCGCGGACGCGAGATCCGAGAGTCAGTTGCTAACTCATCTCCGAACTGGAGAGTTGCTAACTCATCTCCGAACTGGAGAGTTCCTATCTCATCTCCGAACCGACGAGTTCCTAACTCGCCTCCAGCATCCGAACGATGCACTTTCGATCCGAGCAATAGGCTCATTCGCAACGAGCAATTAGCTCTAATGCATTCGTCTCTATCCATACTCCCATAGCGGAGTCCATTCGATACTTTATACTATTTCTAATTCTCATTGTAATCGCTAGTCAGTAACTTAGAATTTAGTCAAGTGTATTTAGTATAGTGAAATCATAGAATATAGTTTATTTTACCAGATTCAAAGTATCTTTATTCGAGTTCAAATACAATTCCTTAATTCTACTCCACGGGTACGCTCGCGATTATTCTATTTCTATATCTCATCTGCGATAGTCTTGAGGCTCGACGACTAGAGCGAACCAGCGCTTAGTTGCTCCATCCTCACTTCTACCGTGTACAGAATATCTTGCGCCCAGGTTGATCCCGGTAAGCTAGAGCGAACCAACGCTTAGCCGCGCCGTACTCGACCGAAGTTCAAGTATTCTCGACGAGCCTTGCACCTCCGACAAAGCGTACACGACGCGCGGGGAGGAGAGAGTTTATTCGTCGTCTCGCTCGGGAATACGTGGGTGATGCACCAGAATATTCAATTTCCTGCGTTCGAGTCCTGGTTCCTGTGAAGGAGGTTTCCTTCGCCGCACGACCCGTACCTCCGTTCCAGCCGTACGCCGCCGCCATCCCGGTTGCGGATCCAAGGCGCTCCAGGTACCTGGAAAGAGAAATCAGACAGTAGAATCAAGCCATCACAAGGTAAGTTTCGTGTTAATTACCGTTATATCGAGTCCGAAACGCCAACGAACCCGGTCCGGACGCAATTCGCGTTATTTTCGGGAACGGTTACGACTTTGTGCCACCGTTGCGAGCGCAACCGCACCTCGGGACGTGACAGTTCTTATGATTCTTAAAACGCGAAATCGCATCTCATTTCTATGTTTCATGGTAAGATATAATATGATTTGCGACGTGTTATGTATACCTCGTCTACACTTCATATGAATGTTAATGCGACACTTCCTTGCAAGGA
This sequence comes from Xylocopa sonorina, assembly GCF_050948175.1. Lineage (NCBI taxonomy): Eukaryota > Metazoa > Arthropoda > Insecta > Hymenoptera > Apidae > Xylocopa > Xylocopa sonorina. The sequence continues at coordinate 971,779 of NC_135198.1, forward strand.
AATAGCGTTTGCAGATGTCGACGTATCGCAGCAATAGATTTCTAATGCTTCTTAAAACGCGATATCGCATCTCGTTTCTATGTTTCATGGTAAGATATAATATGATTTGCGAAGTGTTATGTATTCCTCGTCTACACTTCAAATGAATGTAAATGCGACACTTCCTTGCAAGGAAATAGCGTTTGCAGATTTCTACGTATCGTAGCAATAGAATTCTTATGATTCTTAAAACGCGATATCGCATCTCATTTCTATGTTTCATGGTAAGATATAATATGATTTGCGAAGTGTTATGTATTCCTCGTCTACACTTCAAATGAATGTAAATGCGACACTTCCTTGCTAGGAAATAGCGTCTACAGATGTCTAGGTATCGTAGCGATAGAGTTCTAATGCTTCTTAAAACGCGATATCGCATCTCATTTCTATGTATCATGGTAAGATATAATATGATTTGCGAAGTGTTATGTATTCCTCGTCTACACTTCAAATGAATGTAAATGCGACACTTCCTTGCAAGGAAATAGCGTTTGCAGATTTCTACGTATCGTAGCAATAGAGTTCTTATGATTCTTAAAACGCGAAATCGCATCTCATTTCTATGGTTCATGGTAAGATATAATATGATTTGCGACGTGTCATGTATACCTCGTCTACACTTCATATGAATGTTAATGCGACACTTCCTTGCAAGGAAATAGCGTTTGCAGATGTCTACGTATCGCAGCAATAGATTTCTAATGCTTCTTAAAACGCGATATCGCATCTCGTTTCTATGTTTCATGGTAAGATATAATATGATTTGCGAAGTGTCATGTATTCCTCGTCTACACTTCAAATGAATGTAAATGCGACACTTCCTTGCTAGGAAATAGCGTCTGCAGATGTCTACGTATCGTAGCAATAGCTTTCTAATGCTTCTTAAAACGCGACATCGCATCTCATTTCTATGTTTCATGGTAAGATATAATATGATCTGCGAAGTGTCATGTATTCCTCGTCTACACTTCAAATGAATGTAAATGCGACACTTCCTTGCTAGGAAATAGCGTCTGCAGATGTCTAGGTATCGTAGCAATAGAGTTCTAATGCTTCTTAAAACGCGATATCGCATCTCATTTCTATGTTTCATGGTAAGATGTAATATGATTTGCGAAGTGTTATGTATTCCTCCTCTGCACTTCAAATGAATGTAAATGCGACACTTCCTTGCAAGGAAATAGCGTTTGTAAATGTCTACCTATCGTAGCAATAGTGTTCTAATGCTTCTTAAAACGCGATATCGCATCTCATTTCTATGTTTCATGGTAAGATATAATATGATTTCCGAAGTGTCATGTATTCCTCGTCTACACTTTAAATGAATGTAAATGCGACACTTCCTCGCTAGGAAATAGCGTTTGCAGATATCTACGTATCGCAGCAATAGATTTCTAATGCTTCTTAAAACGCGATATCGCATCTCATTTCTATGTTTCATGGTAAGATATAATATGATTTGCGAAGTGTCATGTATTCCTCGTCTACACTTCAAATGAATGTAAATGGGACACTTCCTTGCAAGGAAATAGCGTCTGCAGATGTCTACGTATCGTAGCAATAGTGTTCTTATGATTCTTAAAACGCGATATCGCATCTCATTTCTATGTTTCATGGTAAGATATGATATGATTTGCGATGTGTTATGTATTCCTCGTCTACACTTTAAAGGAATGTGAATGCGACACTTCCTCGCTAGGAAATAGCGTTTGCAGATGTCTACGTATCGCAGCAATAGATTTCTAATGCTTCTTAAAACGCGATATCGCATCTCATTTCTATGTTTCATGGTAAGATATAATATGATTTGCGAAGTGTTATGTATTCCTCGTCTACACTTCAAATGAATGTAAATGCGACACTTCCTTGCACGGAAATAGCGTTTGCAGATTTCTACGTATCGTAGCAATAGAGTTCTTATGATTCTTAGAACGCGATATCGCATCTAATTTCTATGTTTCATGGTACGATATAGTATGATCTGCGAAGTGTTATGTATTCCTCGTCTACACTTCAAATGAATGTAAATGCGACACATCCTTGCTAGGAAATAGCGTCTGCAGATGTCTAGGTATCGTAGCGATAGAGTTCTAATGCTTCTTAAAACGCGATATCGCATCTCATTTCTATGTATCATGGTAAGATATAATATGATTTCCGAAGTGTCATGTATTCCTCGTCTACACTTCAAATGAATGTAAATGCGACACTTCCTAGCAAGGAAATAGCGTTTGCAGATGTCTGCGTATCGTAGCAATAGATCTCTAATGCTTCTCAAAACGCGATATCGCATCTCATTTCTATGTTTCATGGTAAGATATAATATGATTTGCGAAGTGTTATGTATTCCTCGTCTACACTTCAAATGAATGTAAATGCGACACTTCCTTGCAAGGAAATAGCGTTTGCTGATGTCTACGTATCGAAGCGATAGAGTTCTAATGCTTCTTAAAACGCGATATCGCATCTCATTTCTATGTATCATGGTAAGATATAATATGATTTGCGAAGTGTTATGTATTCCTCGTCTACACTTCAAATGAATGTAAATGCGACACTTCCTTGCAAGGAAATAGCGTTTGCAGATTTCTACGTATCGTAGCAATAGAATTCTTATGATTCTTAAAACGCGATATCGCATCTCATTTCTATGTTTCATGGTGAGATATAATATGATTTGCGAAGTGTTTTGTATTCCTCGTCTACACTTCAAATGAATGTAAATGCGACACTTCCTTGCAAGGAAATAGCGTTTGCAGATTTCTACGTATCGTAGAAATAGAGTTCTTATGATTCTGAGAACGCGATATCGCATCTAATTTCTATGTTTCATGGTACGATATAGTATGATCTGCGAAGTGTTATGTATTCCTCGTCTACACTTCAAATGAATGTAAATGCGACACTTCCTTGCTAGGAAATAGCGTCTGCAGATGTCTAGGTATCGTAGCGATAGAGTTCTAATGCTTCTTAAAACGCGATATCGCATCTCATTTCTATGTTTCATGGTAAGATATAATATGATTTCCGAAGTGTCATGTATTCCTCGTCTACACTTCAAATGAATGTAAATGCGACACTTCCTAGCAAGGAAATAGCGTTTGCAGATGTCTACGTATCGTAGCAATAGATCTCTAATGCTTCTCAAAACGCGATATCGCATCTCATTTCTATGTTTCATGGTAAGATATAATATGATTTGCGAAGTGTTATGTATTCCTCGTCTACACTTCAAATGAATGTAAATGCGACACTTCCTTGCAAGGAAATAGCGTTTGCTGATGTCTACGTATCGAAGCGATAGAGTTCTAATGCTTCTTAAAACGCGATATCGCATCTCATTTCTATGTATCATGGTAAGATATAATATGATTTGCGAAGTGTTATGTATTCCTCGTCTACACTTCAAATGAATGTAAATGCGACACTTCCTTGCAAGGAAATAGCGTCTGCAGATGTCTACGTATCGTAGCAATAGTGTTCTTATGATTCTTAAAACGCGATATCGCATCTCATTTCTATGTTTCATGGTAAGATATAATATGATTTGCGAAGTGTTATGTATTCCTCGTCTACACTTCAAATGAATGTAAATGCGACACTTCCTTGCTAGGAAATAGCGTCTACAGATGTCTAGGTATCGTAGCGATAGAGTTCCAATGCTTCTTAAAACGCGATATCGCATCTCATTTCTATGTATCATGGTAAGATATAATATGATTTGCGAAGTGTTATGTATTCCTCGTCTACACTTCAAATGAATGTAAATGCGACACTTCCTTGCAAGGAAATAGCGTTTGCAGATTTCTACGTATCGTAGCAATAGAATTCTTATGATTCTTAAAACGCGATATCGCATCTCATTTCTATGTTTCATGGTAAGATATAATATGATTTGCGAAGTGTCATGTATTCCTCGTCTACACTTCAAATGAATGTAAATGGGACACTTCCTTGCAAGGAAATAGCGTCTGCAGATGTCTACGTATCGTAGCAATAGTGTTCTTATGATTCTTAAAACGCGATATCGCATCTCATTTCTATGTTTCATGGTAAGATATGATATGATTTGCGATGTGTTATGTATTCCTCGTCTACACTTCAAAGGAATGTGAATGCGACACTGCCTCGCTAGGAAATAGCGTTTGCAGATGTCTACGTATCGCAGCAATAGATTTCTAATGCTTCTTAAAACGCGATATCGCATCTCATTTCTATGTTTCATGGTAAGATATAATATGATTTGCGAAGTGTTATGTATTCCTCGTCTACACTTCAAATGAATGTAAATGCGACACTTCCTTGCACGGAAATAGCGTTTGCAGATTTCTACGTATCGTAGCATTAGAGTTCTTATGATTCTTAGAACGCGATATCGCATCTAATTTCTATGTTTCATGGTACGATATAGTATGATCTGCGAAGTGTTATGTATTCCTCGTCTACACTTCAAATGAATGTAAATGCGACACTTCCTTGCTAGGAAATAGCGTCTGCAGATGTCTAGGTATCGTAGCGATAGAGTTCTAATGCTTCTTAAAACGCGATATCGCATCTCATTTCTATGTATCATGGTAAGATATAATATGATTTCCGAAGTGTCATGTATTCCTCGTCTACACTTCAAATGAATGTAAATGCGACACTTCCTAGCAAGGAAATAGCGTTTGCAGATGTCTACGTATCGTAGCAATAGATCTCTAATGCTTCTCAAAACGCGATATCGCATCTCATTTCTATGTTTCATGGTAAGATATAATATGATTTGCGAAGTGTTATGTATTCCTCGTCTACACTTCAAATGAATGTAAATGCGACACTTCCTTGCAAGGAAATAGCGTTTGCTGATGTCTACGTATCGAAGCGATAGAGTTCTAATGCTTCTTAAAACGCGATATCGCATCTCATTTCTATGTATCATGGTAAGATATAATATGATTTGCGAAGTGTTATGTATTCCTCGTCTACACTTCAAATGAATGTAAATGCGACACTTCCTTGCAAGGAAATAGCGTCTGCAGATGTCTACGTATCGTAGCAATAGTGTTCTTATGATTCTTAAAACGCGATATCGCATCTCATTTCTATGTTTCATGGTAAGATATAATATGATTTGCGAAGTGTTATGTATTCCTCGTCTACACTTCAAATGAATGTAAATGCGACACTTCCTTGCAAGGAAATAGCGTTTGCAGATTTCTACGTATCGTAGCAATAGAGTTCTTATGATTCTGAGAACGCGATATCGCATCTCATTTCTATGTTTCATGGTAAGATATAATATGATTTGCGAAGTGTTATGTATTCCTCGTCTACACTTCAAATGAATGTAAATGCGACACTTCCTTGCAAGGAAATAGCGTTTGCTGATGTCTACGTATCGAAGCGATAGAGTTCTAATGCTTCTTAAAACGCGATATCGCATCTCATTTCTATGTATCATGGTAAGATATAATATGATTTGCGAAGTGTTATGTATTCCTCGTCTACACTTCAAATGAATGTAAATGCGACACTTCCTTGCAAGGAAATAACGTTTGCAGATTTCTACGTATCGTAGCAATAGAGTTCTTATGATTCTTAAAACGCGAAATCGCATCTCATTTCTATGTTTCATGGTAAGATATAATATGATTTGCGACGTGTTATGTATACCTCGTCTACACTTCATATGAATGTTAATGCGACACTTCCTTGCAAGGAAAGAGCGTTTGCAGATGTCTACGTATCGTAGCAATAGATCTCTAATGCTTCTCAAAACGCGATATCGCATCTCATTTCTATGTTTCATGGTAAGATATAATATGATTTGCGAAGTGTTATGTATTCCTCGTCTACACTTCAAATGAATGTAAATGCGACACTTCCTAGCAAGGACATAGCGTTTGCAGATGTCTACGTATCGTAGCAATAGATCTCTAATGCTTCTCAAAACGCGATATCGCATCTCATTTCTATGTTTCATGGTAAGATATAATATGATTTGCGAAGTGTTATGTATTCCTCGTCTACACTTCAAATGAATGTAAATGCGACACTTCCTTGCAAGGAAATAGCGTTTGCAGATGTCTACGTATCGTAGCAATGGATATCTAATGCTTCTTAAAACGCGATATCGCATCTCATTTCTATGTTTCATGGTAAGATATAATATGATTTCCGAAGTATAATGCATTCCTCGTCTACACTTCAAATGAATGTAAATGCGACACTTCCTGGCAAGGAAATAGCGTTTGCAGATGTCTACGTATCGTAGCAATGGATTTCTAATGCTTCTTAAAACGCGGTATCGCATCTCATTTCTATGTTTCATTGTAAGATATAATATGATTTGCGAAGTGTTATGTATTCCTCGTCTACACTTCAAATGAATGTAAATGCGACACTTCCTTGCTAGGAAATAGCGTCTACAGATGTCTAGGTATCGTAGCGATAGAATTGTAATGCTTCTTAAAACGCGATATCGCATCTCATTTCTATGTATCATGGTAGGATATAATATGATTTGCGAAGTGTTATGTATTCCTCGTCTACACTTCAAATGAATGTAAATGCGACACTTCCTTGCAAGGAAATAGCGTCTGCAGATGTCTACGTATCGTAGCAATAGTGTTCTTATGATTCTTAAAACGCGATATCGCATCTCATTTCTATGTTTCATGGTAAGATATGATATGATTTGCGATGTGTTATGTATTCCTCGTCTACACTTCAAATGAATGTAAATGCGACAATTCCTTGCAAGGAAATAGCGTCTGCAGATGTCTACGTATCGTAGCAATAGTGTTCTTATGATTCTTAAAACGCGATATCGCATCTCATTTCTATGTTTCATGGTAAGATATGATATGATTTGCCATGTGTTATGTATTCCTCGTCTACACTTCAAAGGAATGTGAATGCGACACTTCCTCGCTAGGAAATAGCGTTTGCGGATGTCTACGTATCGCAGCAATAGATTTCTAATGCTTCTTAAAACGCGATATCGCATCTCATTTTTATGTTTCATGGTAAGATATAATATGATTTGCGAAGTGTTATGTATTCCTCGTCTACACTTCAAATGAATGTAAATGCGACACTTCCTTGCAAGGAAATAGCGTTTGCAGATTTCTACGTATCGTAGCAATAGAGTTCTTATGATTCTGAGAACGCGATATCGCATCTAATTTCTATGTTTCATGGTACGATATAGTATGATCTGCGAAGTGTTATGTATTCCTCGTCTACACTTCAAATGAATGTAAATGCGACACTTCCTTGCTAGGAAATAGCGTCTGCAGATGTCTAGGTATCGTAGCGATAGAGTTCTAATGCTTCTTAAAACGCGATATCGCATCTCATTTCTATGTATCATGGTAAGATATAATATGATTTCCGAAGTGTCATGTATTCCTCGTCTACACTTCAAATGAATGTAAATGCGACACTTCCTAGCAAGGAAATAGCGTTTGCAGATGTCTACGTATCGTAGCAATAGATCTCTAATGCTTCTCAAAACGCGATATCGCATCTCATTTCTATGTTTCATGGTAAGATATAATATGATTTGCGAAGTGTTATGTATTCCTCGTCTACACTTCAAATGAATGTAAATGCGACACTTCCTAGCAAGGACATAGCGTTTGCAGATGTCTACGTATCGTAGCAATAGATCTCTAATGCTTCTCAAAACGCGATATCGCATCTCATTTCTATGTTTCATGGTAAGATATAATATGATTTGCGAAGTGTTATGTATTCCTCGTCTACACTTCAAATGAATGTAAATGCGACACTTCCTTGCAAGGAAATAGCGTTTGCAGATGTCTACGTATCGTAGCAATGGATATCTAATGCTTCTTAAAACGCGATATCGCATCTCATTTCTATGTTTCATGGTAAGATATAATATGATTTCCGAAGTATAATGCATTCCTCGTCTACACTTCAAATGAATGTAAATGCGACACTTCCTGGCAAGGAAATAGCGTTTGCAGATGTCTACGTATCGTAGCAATGGATTTCTAATGCTTCTTAAAACGCGGTATCGCATCTCATTTCTATGTTTCATTGTAAGATATAATATGATTTGCGAAGTGTTATGTATTCCTCGTCTACACTTCAAATGAATGTAAATGCGACACTTCCTTGCAAGGAAATAGCGTCTGCAGATGTCTACGTATCGTAGCAATAGTGTTCTTATGATTCTTAAAACGCGATATCGCATCTCATTTCTATGTTTCATGGTAAGATATGATATGATTTGCGATGTGTTATGTATTCCTCGTCTACACTTCAAATGAATGTAAATGCGACAATTCCTTGCAAGGAAATAGCGTCTGCAGATGTCTACGTATCGTAGCAATAGTGTTCTTATGATTCTTAAAACGCGATATCGCATCTCATTTCTATGTTTCATGGTAAGATATGATATGATTTGCCATGTGTTATGTATTCCTCGTCTACACTTCAAAGGAATGTGAATGCGACACTTCCTCGCTAGGAAATAGCGTTTGCGGATATCTACGTATCGCAGCAATAGATTTCTAATGCTTCTTAAAACGCGATATCGCATCTCATTTTTATGTTTCATGGTAAGATATAATATGATTTGCGAAGTGTTATGTATTCCTCGTCTACACTTCAAATGAATGTAAATGCGACACTTCCTTGCAAGGAAATAGCGTTTGCAGATTTCTACGTATCGTAGCAATAGAGTTCTTATGATTCTGAGAACGCGATATCGCATCTAATTTCTATGTTTCATGGTACGATATAGTATGATCTGCGAAGTGTTATGTATTCCTCGTCTACACTTCAAATGAATGTAAATGCGACACTTCCTTGCTAGGAAATAGCGTCTGCAGATGTCTAGGTATCGTAGCGATAGAGTTCTAATGCTTCTTAAAACGCGATATCGCATCTCATTTCTATGTATCATGGTAAGATATAATATGATTTCCGAAGTGTCATGTATTCCTCGTCTACACTTCAAATGAATGTAAATGCGACACTTCCTTGCAAGGAAATAGCGTTTGCTGATGTCTACGTATCGAAGCGATAGAGTTCTAATGCTTCTTAAAACGCGATATCGCATCTCATTTCTATGTATCATGGTAAGATATAATATGATTTGCGAAGTGTTATGTATTCCTCGTCTACACTTCAAATGAATGTAAATGCGACACTTCCTTGCAAGGAAATAACGTTTGCAGATTTCTACGTATCGTAGCAATAGAGTTCTTATGATTCTTAAAACGCGAAATCGCATCTCATTTCTATGTTTCATGGTAAGATATAATATGATTTGCGACGTGTTATGTATACCTCGTCTACACTTCATATGAATGTTAATGCGACACTTCCTTGCAAGGAAAGAGCGTTTGCAGATGTCTACGTATCGTAGCAATAGATCTCTAATGCTTCTCAAAACGCGATATCGCATCTCATTTCTATGTTTCATGGTAAGATATAATATGATTTGCGAAGTGTTATGTATTCCTCGTCTACACTTCAAATGAATGTAAATGCGACACTTCCTAGCAAGGACATAGCGTTTGCAGATGTCTACGTATCGTAGCAATAGATCTCTAATGCTTCTCAAAACGCGATATCGCATCTCATTTCTATGTTTCATGGTAAGATATAATATGATTTGCGAAGTGTTATGTATTCCTCGTCTACACTTCAAATGAATGTAAATGCGACACTTCCTTGCAAGGAAATAGCGTTTGCTGATGTCTACGTATCGAAGCGATAGAGTTCTAATGCTTCTTAAAACGCGATATCGCATCTCATTTCTATGTTTCGTGGTAAGATATAATATGATTTGCGAAGTGTTATGTATTCCTCGTCCACACTTCAAATGAATGTAAATGCGACACTTCCTTCCAAAGAAATAGCGTTTGCAGATGTCTACGTATCGTAGCAATGGATATCTAATGCTTCTTAAAACGCGATATCGCATCTCATTTCTATGTTTCAAGGTAAGATATAATATGATTTCCGAAGTATAATGCATTCCTCGTCTACACTTCAAATGAATGTAAATGCGACACTTCCTGGCAAGGAAATAGCGTTTGCAGATGTCTACGTATCGTAGCAATGGATTTCTAATGCTTCTTAAAACGCGATATCGCATCTCATTTCTATGTTTCATGGTAAGATATAATATGATTTGCGAAGTGTTATGTATTCCTCGTCTACACTTCAAATGAATGTAAATGCGACACTTCCTTGCAAGGAAATAACGTTTGCAGATTTCTACGTATCGTAGCAATAGAGTTCTTATGATTCTTAAAACGCGAAATCGCATCTCATTTCTATGTTTCATGGTAAGATATAATATGATTTGCGACGTGTTATGTATACCTCGTCTACACTTCATATGAATGTTAATGCGACACTTCCTTGCAAGGAAAGAGCGTTTGCAGATGTCTACGTATCGTAGCAATAGATCTCTAATGCTTCTCAAAACGCGATATCGCATCTCATTTCTATGTTTCATGGTAAGATATAATATGATTTGCGAAGTGTTATGTATTCCTCGTCTACACTTCAAATGAATGTAAATGCGACACTTCCTAGCAAGGACATAGCGTTTGCAGATGTCTACGTATCGTAGCAATAGATCTCTAATGCTTCTCAAAACGCGATATCGCATCTCATTTCTATGTTTCATGGTAAGATATAATATGATTTGCGAAGTGTTATGTATTCCTCGTCTACACTTCAAATGAATGTAAATGCGACACTTCCTTGCAAGGAAATAGCGTTTGCTGATGTCTACGTATCGAAGCGATAGAGTTCTAATGCTTCTTAAAACGCGATATCGCATCTCATTTCTATGTTTCGTGGTAAGATATAATATGATTTGCGAAGTGTCATGTATTCCTCGTCCACACTTCAAATGAATGTAAATGCGACACTTCCTTCCAAAGAAATAGCGTTTGCAGATGTCTACGTATCGTAGCAATAGATCTCTAATGCTTCTCAAAACGCGATATCGCATCTCATTTCTATGTTTCATGGTAAGATATAATATGATTTGCGAAGTGTTATGTATTCCTCGTCTACACTTCAAATGAATGTAAATGCGACACTTCCTAGCAAGGACATAGCGTTTGCAGATGTCTACGTATCGTAGCAATAGATCTCTAATGCTTCTCAAAACGCGATATCGCATCTCATTTCTATGTTTCATGGTAAGATATAATATGATTTGCGAAGTGTTATGTATTCCTCGTCTACACTTCAAATGAATGTAAATGCGACACTTCCTTGCAAGGAAATAGCGTTTGCAGATGTCTACGTATCGTAGCAATGGATATCTAATGCTTCTTAAAACGCGATATCGCATCTCATTTCTATGTTTCATGGTAAGATATAATATGATTTCCGAAGTATAATGCATTCCTCGTCTACACTTCAAATGAATGTAAATGCGACACTTCCTGGCAAGGAAATAGCGTTTGCAGATGTCTACGTATCGTAGCAATGGATTTCTAATGCTTCTTAAAACGCGGTATCGCATCTCATTTCTATGTTTCATTGTAAGATATAATATGATTTGCGAAGTGTTATGTATTCCTCGTCTACACTTCAAATGAATGTAAATGCGACACTTCCTTGCTAGGAAATAGCGTCTACAGATGTCTAGGTATCGTAGCGATAGAATTGTAATGCTTCTTAAAACGCGATATCGCATCTCATTTCTATGTATCATGGTAGGATATAATATGATTTGCGAAGTGTTATGTATTCCTCGTCTACACTTCAAATGAATGTAAATGCGACACTTCCTTGCAAGGAAATAGCGTCTGCAGATGTCTACGTATCGTAGCAATAGTGTTCTTATGATTCTTAAAACGCGATATCGCATCTCATTTCTATGTTTCATGGTAAGATATGATATGATTTGCGATGTGTTATGTATTCCTCGTCTACACTTCAAATGAATGTAAATGCGACAATTCCTTGCAAGGAAATAGCGTCTGCAGATGTCTACGTATCGTAGCAATAGTGTTCTTATGATTCTTAAAACGCGATATCGCATCTCATTTCTATGTTTCATGGTAAGATATGATATGATTTGCCATGTGTTATGTATTCCTCGTCTACACTTCAAAGGAATGTGAATGCGACACTTCCTCGCTAGGAAATAGCGTTTGCGGATATCTACGTATCGCAGCAATAGATTTCTAATGCTTCTTAAAACGCGATATCGCATCTCATTTTTATGTTTCATGGTAAGATATAATATGATTTGCGAAGTGTTATGTATTCCTCGTCTACACTTCAAATGAATGTAAATGCGACACTTCCTTGCAAGGAAATAGCGTTTGCAGATTTCTACGTATCGTAGCAATAGAGTTCTTATGATTCTGAGAACGCGATATCGCATCTAATTTCTATGTTTCATGGTACGATATAGTATGATCTGCGAAGTGTTATGTATTCCTCGTCTACACTTCAAATGAATGTAAATGCGACACTTCCTTGCTAGGAAATAGCGTCTGCAGATGTCTAGGTATCGTAGCGATAGAGTTCTAATGCTTCTTAAAACGCGATATCGCATCTCATTTCTATGTATCATGGTAAGATATAATATGATTTCCGAAGTGTCATGTATTCCTCGTCTACACTTCAAATGAATGTAAATGCGACACTTCCTTGCAAGGAAATAGCGTTTGCTGATGTCTACGTATCGAAGCGATAGAGTTCTAATGCTTCTTAAAACGCGATATCGCATCTCATTTCTATGTATCATGGTAAGATATAATATGATTTGCGAAGTGTTATGTATTCCTCGTCTACACTTCAAATGAATGTAAATGCGACACTTCCTTGCAAGGAAATAACGTTTGCAGATTTCTACGTATCGTAGCAATAGAGTTCTTATGATTCTTAAAACGCGAAATCGCATCTCATTTCTATGTTTCATGGTAAGATATAATATGATTTGCGACGTGTTATGTATACCTCGTCTACACTTCATATGAATGTTAATGCGACACTTCCTTGCAAGGAAAGAGCGTTTGCAGATGTCTACGTATCGTAGCAATAGATCTCTAATGCTTCTCAAAACGCGATATCGCATCTCATTTCTATGTTTCATGGTAAGATATAATATGATTTGCGAAGTGTTATGTATTCCTCGTCTACACTTCAAATGAATGTAAATGCGACACTTCCTAGCAAGGACATAGCGTTTGCAGATGTCTACGTATCGTAGCAATAGATCTCTAATGCTTCTCAAAACGCGATATCGCATCTCATTTCTATGTTTCATGGTAAGATATAATATGATTTGCGAAGTGTTATGTATTCCTCGTCTACACTTCAAATGAATGTAAATGCGACACTTCCTTGCAAGGAAATAGCGTTTGCTGATGTCTACGTATCGAAGCGATAGAGTTCTAATGCTTCTTAAAACGCGATATCGCATCTCATTTCTATGTTTCGTGGTAAGATATAATATGATTTGCGAAGTGTTATGTATTCCTCGTCCACACTTCAAATGAATGTAAATGCGACACTTCCTTCCAAAGAAATAGCGTTTGCAGATGTCTACGTATCGTAGCAATGGATATCTAATGCTTCTTAAAACGCGATATCGCATCTCATTTCTATGTTTCAAGGTAAGATATAATATGATTTCCGAAGTATAATGCATTCCTCGTCTACACTTCAAATGAATGTAAATGCGACACTTCCTGGCAAGGAAATAGCGTTTGCAGATGTCTACGTATCGTAGCAATGGATTTCTAATGCTTCTTAAAACGCGATATCGCATCTCATTTCTATGTTTCATGGTAAGATATAATATGATTTGCGAAGTGTTATGTATTCCTCGTCTACACTTCAAATGAATGTAAATGCGACACTTCCTTGCAAGGAAATAACGTTTGCAGATTTCTACGTATCGTAGCAATAGAGTTCTTATGATTCTTAAAACGCGAAATCGCATCTCATTTCTATGTTTCATGGTAAGATATAATATGATTTGCGACGTGTTATGTATACCTCGTCTACACTTCATATGAATGTTAATGCGACACTTCCTTGCAAGGAAAGAGCGTTTGCAGATGTCTACGTATCGTAGCAATAGATCTCTAATGCTTCTCAAAACGCGATATCGCATCTCATTTCTATGTTTCATGGTAAGATATAATATGATTTGCGAAGTGTTATGTATTCCTCGTCTACACTTCAAATGAATGTAAATGCGACACTTCCTAGCAAGGACATAGCGTTTGCAGATGTCTACGTATCGTAGCAATAGATCTCTAATGCTTCTCAAAACGCGATATCGCATCTCATTTCTATGTTTCATGGTAAGATATAATATGATTTGCGAAGTGTTATGTATTCCTCGTCTACACTTCAAATGAATGTAAATGCGACACTTCCTTGCAAGGAAATAGCGTTTGCTGATGTCTACGTATCGAAGCGATAGAGTTCTAATGCTTCTTAAAACGCGATATCGCATCTCATTTCTATGTTTCGTGGTAAGATATAATATGATTTGCGAAGTGTTATGTATTCCTCGTCCACACTTCAAATGAATGTAAATGCGACACTTCCTTCCAAAGAAATAGCGTTTGCAGATGTCTACGTATCGTAGCAATAGATCTCTAATGCTTCTCAAAACGCGATATCGCATCTCATTTCTATGTTTCATGGTAAGATATAATATGATTTGCGAAGTGTTATGTATTCCTCGTCTACACTTCAAATGAATGTAAATGCGACACTTCCTAGCAAGGACATAGCGTTTGCAGATGTCTACGTATCGTAGCAATAGATCTCTAATGCTTCTCAAAACGCGATATCGCATCTCATTTCTATGTTTCATGGTAAGATTTTATATGATTTGCGAAGTGTTATGTATTCCTCGTCTACACTTCAAATGAATGTAAATGCGACACTTCCTTGCAAGGAAATAGCGTTTGCTGATGTCTACGTATCGAAGCGATAGAGTTCTAATGCTTCTTAAAACGCGATATCGCATCTCATTTCTATGTTTCGTGGTAAGATATAATATGATTTGCGAAGTGTTATGTATTCCTCGTCCACACTTCAAATGAATGTAAATGCGACACTTCCTTCCAAAGAAATAGCGTTTGCAGATGTCTACGTATCGTAGCAATGGATATCTAATGCTTCTTAAAACGCGATATCGCATCTCATTTCTATGTTTCAAGGTAAGATATAATATGATTTCCGAAGTATAATGCATTCCTCGTCTACACTTCAAATGAATGTAAATGCGACACTTCCTGGCAAGGAAATAGCGTTTGCAGATGTCTACGTATCGTAGCAATGGATTTCTAATGCTTCTTAAAACGCGATATCGCATCACATTTCTATGTTTCATGGTAAGATATAATATGATTTGCGAAGTGTTATGTATTCCTCGTCTACACTTCAAATGAATGTAAATGCGACACTTCCTTGCAAGGAAATAGCGTTTGCTGATGTCTACGTATCGAAGCGATAGAGTTCTAATGCTTCTTAAAACGCGATATCGCATCTCATTTCTATGTATCATGGTAAGATATAATATGATTTGCGAAGTGTTATGTATTCCTCGTCTACACTTCAAATGAATGTAAATGCGACACTTCCTTGCAAGGAAATAACGTTTGCAGATTTCTACGTATCGTAGCAATAGAGTTCTTATGATTCTTAAAACGCGAAATCGCATCTCATTTCTATGTTTCATGGTAAGATATAATATGATTTGCGACGTGTTATGTATACCTCGTCTACACTTCATATGAATGTTAATGCGACACTTCCTTGCAAGGAAAGAGCGTTTGCAGATGTCTACGTATCGTAGCAATAGATCTCTAATGCTTCTCAAAACGCGATATCGCATCTCATTTCTATGTTTCATGGTAAGATATAATATGAT
Source organism: Xylocopa sonorina (assembly GCF_050948175.1). Lineage (NCBI taxonomy): Eukaryota > Metazoa > Arthropoda > Insecta > Hymenoptera > Apidae > Xylocopa > Xylocopa sonorina. The sequence goes on from NC_135198.1 coordinate 987,719, forward strand.
TTGCGAAGTGTTATGTATTCCTCGTCTACACTTCAAATGAATGTAAATGCGACACTTCCTAGCAAGGACATAGCGTTTGCAGATGTCTACGTATCGTAGCAATAGATCTCTAATGCTTCTCAAAGCGCGATATCGCATCTCATTTCTATGTTTCATGGTAAGATATAATATGATTTGCGAAGTGTTATGTATTCCTCGTCTACACTTCAAATGAATGTAAATGCGACACTTCCTTGCAAGGAAATAGCGTTTGCTGATGTCTACGTATCGAAGCGATAGAGTTCTAATGCTTCTTAAAACGCGATATCGCATCTCATTTCTATGTTTCGTGGTAAGATATAATATGATTTGCGAAGTGTTATGTATTCCTCGTCCACACTTCAAATGAATGTAAATGCGACACTTCCTTCCAAAGAAATAGCGTTTGCAGATGTCTACGTATCGTAGCAATGGATATCTAATGCTTCTTAAAACGCGATATCGCATCTCATTTCTATGTTTCATGGTAAGATATAATATGATTTCCGAAGTATAATGCATTCCTCGTCTACACTTCAAATGAATGTAAATGCGACACTTCCTGGCAAGGAAATAGCGTTTGCAGATGTCTACGTATCGTAGCAATGGATTTCTAATGCTTCTTAAAACGCGATATCGCATCTCATTTCTATGTTTCATTGTAAGATATAATATGATTTGCGAAGTGTTATGTATTCCTCGTCTACACTTCAAATGAATGTAAATGCGACACTTCCTTGCTAGGAAATAGCGTCTACAGATGTCTAGGTATCGTAGCGATAGAGTTGTAATGCTTCTTAAAACGCGATATCGCATCTCATTTCTATGTATCATGGTAGGATATAATATGATTTGCGAAGTGTTATGTATTCCTCGTCTACACTTCAAATGAATGTAAATGCGACACTTCCTTGCAAGGAAATAGCGTCTGCAGATGTCTACCTATCGTAGCAATAGTGTTCTTATGATTCTTAAAACGCGATATCGCATCTCATTTCTATGTTTCATGGTAAGATATGATATGATTTGCGATGTGTTATGTATTCCTCGTCTACACTTCAAATGAATGTAAATGCGACACTTCCTTGCAAGGAAATAGCGTCTGCAGATGTCTACGTATCGTAGCAATAGTGTTCTTATGATTCTTAAAACGCGATATCGCATCTCATTTCTATGTTTCATGGTAAGATATGATATGATTTGCCATGTGTTATGTATTCCTCGTCTACGCTTCAAAGGAATGTGAATGCGACACTTCCTCGCTAGGAAATAGCGTTTGCGGATGTCTACGTATCGCAGCAATAGATTTCTAATGCTTCTTAAAACGCGATATCGCATCTCATTTCTATGTTTCATGGTAAGATATAATATGATTTGCGAAGTGTTATGTATTCCTCGTCTACACTTCAAATGAATGTAAATGCGACACTTCCTTGCAAGGAAATAGCGTTTGCAGATTTCTACGTATCGTAGCAATAGAGTTCTTATGATTCTGAGAACGCGATATCGCATCTAATTTCTATGTTTCATGGTACGATATAGTATGATCTGCGAAGTGTTATGTATTCCTCGTCTACACTTCAAATGAATGTAAATGCGACACTTCCTTGCTAGGAAATAGCGTCTGCAGATGTCTAGGTATCGTAGCGATAGAGTTCTAATGCTTCTTAAAACGCGATATCGCATCTCATTTCTATGTATCATGGTAAGATATAATATGATTTCCGAAGTGTCATGTATTCCTCGTCTACACTTCAAATGAATGTAAATGCGTCACTTCCTTGCTAGGAAATAGCGTCTGCAGATGTCTAGGTACCGTAGCAATAGAGTTCTAATGCTTCTTAAAACGCGATATCGCATCTCATTTCTATGTTTCATGGTAAGATGTAATATGATTTGCGAAGTGTTATGTATTCCTCCTCTGCACTTCAAATGAATGTAAATGCGACACTTCCTTGCAAGGAAATAGCGTTTGTAAATGTCTACCTATCGTAGCAATAGTGTTCTAATGCTTTTTAAAACGCGATATCGCATCTCATTTCTATGTTTCATGGTAAGATATAATATGATTTCCGAAGTGTCATGTATTCCTCGTCTACACTTTAAATGAATGTAAATGCGACACTTCCTCGCTAGGAAATAGCGTTTGCAGATATCTACGTATCGCAGCAATAGATTTCTAATGCTTCTTAAAACGCGATATCGCATCTCATTTCTATGTTTCATGGTAAGATATAATATGATTTGCGAAGTGTTATGTATTCCTCGTCTACACTTCAAATGAATGTAAATGCGACACTTCCTTGCAAGGAAATAGCGTCTGCAGATGTCTACGTATCGTAGCAATAGTGTTCTTATGATTCTTAAAACGCGATATCGCATCTCATTTCTATGTTTCATGGTAAGATATGATATGATTTGCGATGTGTTATGTATTCCTCGTCTACACTTCAAATGAATGTAAATGCGACACTTCCTTGCAAGGAAATAGCGTCTGCAGATGTCTACGTATCGTAGCAATAGTGTTCTTATGATTCTTAAAACGCGATATCGCATCTCATTTCTATGTTTCATGGTAAGATATGATATGATTTGCCATGTGTTATGTATTCCTCGTCTACACTTCAAAGGAATGTGAATGCGACACTTCCTCGCTAGGAAATAGCGTTTGCGGATGTCTACGTATCGCAGCAATAGATTTCTAATGCTTCTTAAAACGCGATATCGCATCTCATTTCTATGTTTCATGGTAAGATATAATATGATTTGCGAAGTGTTATGTGTTCCTCGTCTACACTTCAAATGAATGTAAATGCGACACTTCCTTGCAAGGAAATAGCGTTTGCAGATTTCTACGTATCGTAGCAATAGAGTTCTTATGATTCTGAGAACGCGATATCGCATCTAATTTCTATGTTTCATGGTACGATATAGTATGATCTGCGAAGTGTTATGTATTCCTCGTCTACACTTCAAATGAATGTAAATGCGACACTTCCTTGCTAGGAAATAGCGTCTGCAGATGTCTAGGTATCGTAGCGATAGAGTTCTAATGCTTCTTAAAACGCGATATCGCATCTCATTTCTATGTATCATGGTAAGATATAATATGATTTCCGAAGTGTCATGTATTCCTCGTCTACACTTCAAATGAATGTAAATGCGACACTTCCTAGCAAGGAAATAGCGTTTGCAGATGTCTACGTATCGTAGCAATGGAGTTCTTATGATTCTTAAAACGCGAAATCGCATCTCATTTCTATGTTTCATGGTAAGATATAATATGATTTGCGACGTGTTATGTATACCTCGTCTACACTTCATATGAATGTTAATGCGACACTTCCTTGCAAGGAAAGAGCGTTTGCAGATGTCTACGTATCGTAGCAATAGATCTCTAATGCTTCTCAAAACGCGATATCGCATCTCATTTCTATGTTTCATGGTAAGATATAATATGATTTCCGAAGTATAATGCATTCCTCGTCTACACTTCAAATGAATGTAAATGCGACACTTCCTTGCAAGGAAATAGCGTCTGCAGATGTCTAGGTATCGTAGCGATAGAGTTGTAATGCTTCTTAAAACGCGATATCGCATCTCATTTCTATGTATCATGGTAAGATATAATATGATTTGCGAAGTGTTATGTATTCCTCGTCTACACTTCAAATGAATGTAAATGCGACACTTCCTTGCTAGGAAATAGCGTCTACAGATGTCTAGGTATCGTAGCGATAGAGTTGTAATGCTTCTTAAAACGCGATATCGCATCTCATTTCTATGTATCATGGTAGGATATAATATGATTTGCGAAGTGTTATGTATTCCTCGTCTACACTTCAAATGAATGTAAATGCGACACTTCCTTGCAAGGAAATAGCGTCTGCAGATGTCTACGTATCGTAGCAATAGTGTTCTTATGATTCTTAAAACGCGATATCGCATCTCATTTCTATGTTTCATGGTAAGATATGATATGATTTGCGATGTGTTATGTATTCCTCGTCTACACTTCAAATGAATGTAAATGCGGCACTTCCTTGCACGGAAATAGCGTTTGCAGATTTCTACGTATCGTAGCAATAGAGTTCTTATGATTCTTAGAACGCGATATCGCATCTAATTTCTATGTTTCATGGTACGATATAGTATGATCTGCGAAGTGTTATGTATTCCTCGTCTACACTTCAAATGAATGTAAATGCGACACTTCCTTGCTAGGAAATAGCGTCTGCAGATGTCTAGGTATCGTAGCGATAGAGTTCTAATGCTTCTTAAAACGCGATATCGCATCTCATTTCTATGTATCATGGTAAGATATAATATGATTTCCGAAGTGTCATGTATTCCTCGTCTACACTTCAGATGAATGTAAATGCGACACTTCCTAGCAAGGAAATAGCGTTTGCAGATGTCTACGTATCGTAGCAATAGATCTCTAATGCTTCTCAAAACGCGATATCGCATCTCATTTCTATGTTTCATGGTAAGATATAATATGATTTGCGAAGTGTTATGTATTCCTCGTCTACACTTCAAATGAATGTAAATGCGACACTTCCTTGCAAGTAAATAGCGTTTGCTGATGTCTACGTATCGAAGCGATAGAGTTCTAATGCTTCTTAAAACGCGATATCGCATCTCATTTCTATGTATCATGGTAAGATATAATATGATTTGCGAAGTGTTATGTATTCCTCGTCTACACTTCAAATGAATGTAAATGCGACACTTCCTTGCAAGGAAATAGCGTCTGCAGATGTCTACGTATCGTAGCAATAGTGTTCTTATGATTCTTAAAACGCGATATCGCATCTCATTTCTATGTTTCATGGTAAGATATGATATGATTTGCCATGTGTTATGTATTCCTCGTCTACACTTCAAAGGAATGTGAATGCGACACTTCCTCGCTAGGAAATAGCGTTTGCGGATGTCTACGTATCGCAGCAATAGATTTCTAATGCTTCTTAAAACGCGATATCGCATCTCATTTCTATGTTTCATGGTAAGATATAATATGATTTGCGAAGTGTTATGTATTCCTCGTCTACACTTCAAATGAATGTAAATGCGACACTTCCTTGCAAGGAAATAGCGTTTGCAGATTTCTACGTATCGTAGCAATAGAGTTCTTATGATTCTGAGAACGCGATATCGCATCTAATTTCTATGTTTCATGGTACGATATAGTATGATCTGCGAAGTGTTATGTATTCCTCGTCTACACTTCAAATGAATGTAAATGCCACACTTCCTTGCTAGGAAATAGCGTCTGCAAATGTCTAGGTATCGTAGCGATAGAGTTCTAATGCTTCTTAAAACGCGATATCGCATCTCATTTCTATGTATCATGGTAAGATATAATATGATTTCCGAAGTGTCATGTATTCCTCGTCTACACTTCAAATGAATGTAAATGCGACACTTCCTAGCAAGGACATAGCGTTTGCAGATGTCTACGTATCGTAGCAATAGATCTCTAATGCTTCTCAAAACGCGATATCGCATCTCATTTCTATGTTTCATTGTAAGATATAATATGATTTGCGAAGTGTTATGTATTCCTCGTCTACACTTCAAATGAATGTAAATGCGACACTTCCTTGCTAGGAAATAGCGTCTACAGATGTCTAGGTATCGTAGCGATAGAGTTCTAATGCTTCTTAAAACGCGATATCGCATCTCATTTCTATGTATCATGGTAGGATATAATATGATTTGCGAAGTGTTATGTATTCCTCGTCTACACTTCAAATGAATGTAAATGCGACACTTCCTTGCAAGGAAATAGCGTTTGCAGATTTCTACGTATCGTAGCAATAGAGTTCTTATTATTCTTAAAACGCGAAATCGCATCTCATTTCTATGTTTCATGGTAAGATATAATATGATTTGCGACGTGTTATGTATACCTCGTCTACACTTCATATGAATGTTAATGCGACACTTCCTTGCAAGGAAATAGCGTTTGCAGATTTCTACGTATCGTAGCAATAGAGTTCTTATGATTCTTAGAACGCGATATCGCATCTCATTTATATGTTTCATGGTAAGATATAATATGATTTGCGAAGTGTTATGTATTCCTCGTCTACACTTCATATGAATGTAAATGCGGCACTTCCTTGCAAGGAAATAGCGTTTGCAGATGTCTACCTATCGCAGCGATAGAGTTCTAATGCTTCTTAAAACGCGATATCGCATCTCATTTCTATGTATCATGGTAAGATATAATATGATTTGCGAAATGTTATGTATTCCTCGTCTACACTTCAAATGAATGTAAATGCGACACTTCCTTGCTAGGAAATAGCGTCTGCAGATGTCTGGGTTTCGTAGCAATAGAGTTCTAATGCTTCTTAAAACGCGATATCGCATCTCATTTCTATGTTTCATGGTAAGATGTAATATGATTTGCGAAGTGTTATGTATTCCTCCTCTACACGTCAAAGGAATGTGAATGCGACACTTCTTCGCTAGGAAATAGCGTTTGCAGATGTCTACCTATCGTAGCAATAGTGTTCTAATGCTTCTTAAAACGCGATATCGCATCTCATTTCTATGTTTCATGGTAAGATATAATATGATTTGCGAAGTGTCATGTATTCCTCGTCTACACTTCAAATGAATGTAAATGGGACACTTCCTTGCAAGGAAATAGCGTCTGCAGATGTCTACGTATCGTAGCAATAGAGTTCTTATGATTCTGAGAACGCGATATCGCATCTAATTTCTATGTTTCATGGTACGATATAGTATGATCTGCGAAGTGTTATGTATTCCTCGTCTACACTTCAAATGAATGTAAATGCCACACTTCCTTGCTAGGAAATAGCGTCTGCAAATGTCTAGGTATCGTAGCGATAGAGTTCTAATGCTTCTTAAAACGCGATATCGCATCTCATTTCTATGTATCATGGTAAGATATAATATGATTTCCGAAGTGTCATGTATTCCTCGTCTACACTTCAAATGAATGTAAATGCGACACTTCCTAGCAAGGAAATAGCGTTTGCAGATGTCTACGTATCGTAGCAATAGATCTCTAATGCTTCTCAAAACGCGATATCGCATCTCATTTCTATGTTTCATGGTAAGATATAATATGATTTGCGAAGTGTTATGTATTCCTCGTCTACACTTCAAATTAATGTAAATGCGACACTTCCTAGCAAGGACATAGCGTTTGCAGATGTCTACGTATCGTAGCAATAGATCTCTAATGCTTCTCAAAACGCGATATCGCATCTCATTTCTATGTTTCATTGTAAGATATAATATGATTTGCGAAGTGTTATGTATTCCTCGTCTACACTTCAAATGAATGTAAATGCGACACTTCCTTGCTAGGAAATAGCGTCTACAGATGTCTAGGTATCGTAGCGATAGAGTTCTAATGCTTCTTAAAACGCGATATCGCATCTCATTTCTATGTATCATGGTAGGATATAATATGATTTGCGAAGTGTTATGTATTCCTCGTCTACACTTCAAATGAATGTAAATGCGACACTTCCTTGCAAGGAAATAGCGTTTGCAGATTTCTACGTATCGTAGCAATAGAGTTCTTATTATTCTTAAAACGCGAAATCGCATCTCATTTCTATGTTTCATGGTAAGATATAATATGATTTGCGACGTGTTATGTATACCTCGTCTACACTTCATATGAATGTTAATGCGACACTTCCTTGCAAGGAAATAGCGTTTGCAGATTTCTACGTATCGTAGCAATAGAGTTCTTATGATTCTTAGAACGCGATATCGCATCTAATTTCTATGTTTCATGGTAAGATATAATATGATTTGCGAAGTGTTATGTATTCCTCGTCTACACTTCATATGAATGTAAATGCGGCACTTCCTTGCAAGGAAATAGCGTTTGCAGATGTCTACCTATCGTAGCAATAGAGTTCTAATGCTTCTTAAAACGCGATATCGCATCTCATTTCTATGTTTCATGGTAAGATATAATATGATTTGCGAAGTGTTATGTATTCCTCGTCTACACTTCAAATGAATGTAAATGCGACACTTCCTTGCTAGGAAATAGCGTCTGCAGATGTCTAGGTATCGCAGCGATAGAGTTCTAATGCTTCTTAAAACGCGATATCGCATCTCATTTCTATGTATCATGGTAAGATATAATATGATTTGCGAAGTGTTATGTATTCCTCGTCTACACTTCAAATGAATGTAAATGCGACACTTCCTTGCTAGGAAATAGCGTCTGCAGATGTCTAGGTTTCGTAGCAATAGAGTTCTAATGCTTCTTAAAACGCGATATCGCATCTCATTTCTATGTTTCATGGCATGATGTAATATGATTTGCGAAGTGTTATGTATTCCTCCTCTACACGTCAAAGGAATGTGAATGCGACACTTCTTCGCTAGGAAATAGCGTTTGCAGATGTCTACGTATCGTAGCAATAGTGTTCTAATGCTTCTTAAAACGCGATATCGCATCTCATTTCTATGTTTCATGGTAAGATATAATATGATTTGCGAAGTGTCATGTATTCCTCGTCTACACTTCAAATGAATGTAAATGGGACACTTCCTTGCAAGGAAATAGCGTCTGCAGATGTCTACGTATCGTAGCAATAGTGTTCTTATGATTCTTAAAACGCGATATCGCAACTCATTTCTATGATTCATCGTAAGATTTGGTATGATTTGCGAAGTGTTATGTATTCCTCGTCTACACTTCAAAGGAATGTGAATGCGACACTTCCTCGCTAGGAAATAGCGTTTGCAGATGTCTACGTATCGCAGCAATAGATTTCTAATGCTTCTTAAAACGCGATATCGCATCTCATTTCTATGTTTCATGGTAAGATATAATATGATTTGCGAAGTGTCATGTATTCCTCGTCATCACTTCAAATGAATGTAAATGCGACACTTCCTTGCAAGGAAATAGCGTTTGCAGATTTCTACGTATCGTAGCAATAGAGTTCTTATGATTCTTAGAACGCGATATCGCATCTCATTTCTATGTTTCATGGTAAGATATAATATGATTTGCGAAGTGTTATGTATTCCTCGTCTACACTTCAAATGAATGTAAATGCGACACTTCCTTGCAAGGAAATAGCGTTTGCAGATTTCTACGTATCGTAGCAATAGAGTTCTTATGATTCTTAAAACGCGATATTGCATCTCATTTCTATGTTTCATGGTAAGATATAATATGATTTGCGAAGTGTTATGTATTCCTCGTCTACACTTCATATGAATGTAAATGCGGCACTTCCTTGCAAGGAAATAGCGTTTGCAGATGTCTACCTATCGTAGCAATAGAGTTCTAATGCTTCTTAAAACGCGATATCGCATCTCATTTCTATGTTTCATGGTAAGATATAATATGATTTGCGAAGTGTTATGTATTCCTCGTCTACACTTCAAATGAATGTAAATGCGACACTTCCTTGCTAGGAAATAGCGTCTGCAGATGTCTAGGTATCGCAGCGATAGAGTTCTAATGCTTCTTAAAACGCGATATCGCATCTCATTTCTATGTATCATGGTAAGATATAATATGATTTGCGAAGTGTTATGTATTCCTCGTCTACACTTCAAATGAATGTAAATGCGACACTTCCTTGCTAGGAAATAGCGTCTGCAGATGTCTAGGTTTCGTAGCAATAGAGTTCTAATGCTTCTTAAAACGCGATATCGCATCCCATTTCTATGTTTCATGGTATGATGTAATATGATTTGCGAAGTGTTATGTATTCCTCCTCTACACGTCAAAGGAATGTGAATGCGACACTTCTTCGCTAGGAAATAGCGTTTGCAGATGTCTACGTATCGTAGCAATAGTGTTCTAATGCTTCTTAAAACGCGATATCGCATCTCATTTCTATGTTTCATGGTAAGATATAATATGATTTGCGAAGTGTCATGTATTCCTCGTCTACACTTCAAATGAATGTAAATGGGACACTTCCTTGCAAGGAAATAGCGTCTGCAGATGTCTACGTATCGTAGCAATAGTGTTCTTATGATTCTTAAAACGCGATATCGCAACTCATTTCTATGATTCATCGTAAGATTTGGTATGATTTGCGAAGTGTTATGTATTCCTCGTCTACACTTCAAAGGAATGTGAATGCGACACTTCCTCGCTAGGAAATAGCGTTTGCAGATGTCTACGTATCGCAGCAATAGATTTCTAATGCTTCTTAAAACGCGATATCGCATCTCATTTCTATGTTTCATGGTAAGATATAATATGATTTGCGAAGTGTCATGTATTCCTCGTCATCACTTCAAATGAATGTAAATGCGACACTTCCTTGCAAGGAAATAGCGTTTGCAGATTTCTACGTATCGTAGCAATAGAGTTCTTATGATTCTTAGAACGCGATATCGCATCTCATTTCTATGTTTCATGGTAAGATATAATATGATTTGCGAAGTGTTATGTATTCCTCGTCTACACTTCAAATGAATGTAAATGCGACACTTCCTTGCAAGGAAATAGCGTTTGCAGATTTCTACGTATCGTAGCAATAGAGTTCTTATGATTCTTAAAACGCGATATTGCATCTCATTTCTATGTTTCATGGTAAGATGTAATATGATTTGCGAAGTGTTATGTATTCCTCCTCTACACGTCAAAGGAATGTGAATGCGACACTTCTTCGCTAGGAAATAGCGTTTGCAGATGTCTACGTATCGTAGCAATAGTGTTCTAATGCTTCTTAAAACGCGATATCGCATCTCATTTCTATGTATCATGGTAGGATATAATATGATTTGCGAAGTGTTATGTATTCCTCGTCTACACTTCAAATGAATGTAAATGCGACACTTCCTTGCAAGGAAATAGCGTTTGCAGATTTCTACGTATCGTAGCAATAGAGTTCTTATTATTCTTAAAACGCGAAATCGCATCTCATTTCTATGTTTCATGGTAAGATATAATATGATTTGCGACGTGTTATGTATACCTCGTCTACACTTCATATGAATGTTAATGCGACACTTCCTTGCAAGGAAATAGCGTTTGCAGATTTCTACGTATCGTAGCAATAGAGTTCTTATGATTCTTAGAACGCGATATCGCATCTCATTTCTATGTTTCATGGTAAGATATAATATGATTTGCGAAGTGTTATGTATTCCTCGTCTACACTTCATATGAATGTAAATGCGGCACTTCCTTGCAAGGAAATAGCGTTTGCAGATGTCTACCTATCGTAGCAATAGAGTTCTAATGCTTCTTAAAACGCGATATCGCATCTCATTTCTATGTTTCATGGTAAGATATAATATGATTTGCGAAGTGTTATGTATTCCTCGTCTACACTTCAAATGAATGTAAATGCGACACTTCCTTGCTAGGAAATAGCGTCTGCAGATGTCTAGGTTTCGTAGCAATAGAGTTCTAATGCTTCTTAAAACGCGATATCGCATCTCATTTCTATGTTTCATGGTAAGATGTAATATGATTTGCGAAGTGTTATGTATTCCTCCTCTACACGTCAAAGGAATGTGAATGCGACACTTCTTCGCTAGGAAATAGCGTTTGCAGATGTCTACGTATCGTAGCAATAGTGTTCTAATGCTTCTTAAAACGCGATATCGCATCTCATTTCTATGTTTCATGGTAAGATATAATATGATTTGCGAAGTGTCATGTATTCCTCGTCTACACTTCAAATGAATGTAAATGGGACACTTCCTTGCAAGGAAATAGCGTCTGCAGATGTCTACGTATCGTAGCAATAGTGTTCTTATGATTCTTAAAACGCGATATCGCAACTCATTTCTATGATTCATCGTAAGATTTGGTATGATTTGCGAAGTGTTATGTATTCCTCGTCTACACTTCAAAGGAATGTGAATGCGACACTTCCTCGCTAGGAAATAGCGTTTGCAGATGTCTACGTATCGCAGCAATAGATTTCTAATGCTTCTTAAAACGCGATATCGCATCTCATTTCTATGTTTCATGGTAAGATATAATATGATTTGCGAAGTGTCATGTATTCCTCGTCATCACTTCAAATGAATGTAAATGCGACACTTCCTTGCAAGGAAATAGCGTTTGCAGATTTCTACGTATCGTAGCAATAGAGTTCTTATGATTCTTAGAACGCGATATCGCATCTCATTTCTATGTTTCATGGTAAGATATAATATGATTTGCGAAGTGTTATGTATTCCTCGTCTACACTTCAAATGAATGTAAATGCGACACTTCCTTGCAAGGAAATAGCGTTTGCAGATTTCTACGTATCGTAGCAATAGAGTTCTTATGATTCTTAAAACGCGATATTGCATCTCATTTCTATGTTTCATGGTAAGATATAATATGATTTGCGAAGTGTTATGTATTCCTCGTCTACACTTCAAATGAATGTAAATGCGACACTTCCTTGCTAGGAAATAGCGTCTACAGATGTCTAGGTATCGTAGCGATAGAGTTCTAATGCTTCTTAAAACGCGATATCGCATCTCATTTCTATGTATCATGGTAAGATATAATATGATTTGCGAAGTGTTATGTATTCCTCGTCTACACTTCAAATGAATGTAAATGCGACACTTCCTTGCAAGGAAATAGCGTTTGCAGATTTCTACGTATCGTAGCAATGGAATTCTTATGATTCTTAAAACGCGAAATCGCATCTCATTTCTATGTTTCATGGTAAGATATAATATGATTTGCGACGTGTTATGTATACCTCGTCTACACTTCATATGAATGTTAATGCGACACTTCCTTGCAAGGAAATATCGTTTGCAGATGTCTACGTATCGCAGCAATAGATTTCTAATGCTTCTTAAAACGCGATATCGCATCTCGTTTCTATGTTTCATGGTAAGATATAATATGATTTGCGAAGTGTCATGTATTCCTCGTCTACACTTCAAATGAATGTAAATGCGACACTTCCTTGCTAGGAAATAGCGTCTGCAGATGTCTACGTATCGTAGCAGTAGCTTTCTAATGCTTCTTAAAACGCGACATCGCATCTCATTTCTATGTTTCATGGTAAGATGTAATATGATTTGCGAAGTGTTATGTATTCCTCCTCTGCACTTCAAATGAATGTAAATGCGACACTTCCTTGCAAGGAAATAGCGTTTGTAAATGTCTACCTATCGTAGCAATAGTGTTCTAATGCTTCTTAAAACGCGATATCGCATCTCATTTCTATGTTTCATGGTAAGATATAATATGATTTGCGAAGTGTTATGTATTCCTCGTCTACACTTCAAATGAATGCAAATGCGACACTTCCTTGCAAAGATATAGCGTTTGCAGATGTCTACGTATCGTAGCAATAGATTCCTAATGCTTCTTAAAACGCGATATCGAATCTCATTTCTATGTTTCATGGTAAGATATAATTTGATTTGCGAAGTGTCATGTATTCCTCGTCTACACTTCAAATGAATGTAAATGCGACACTTCCTTGCTAGGAAATAGCGTCTGCAGATGTCTAGGTACCGTAGCAATAGAGTTCTAATGCTTCTTAAAACGCGATATCGCATCCCATTTCTATGTGTCATGGTAAGATATAATATGACTTGCGAAGTGTTATGTATTCCACGTCTACAGTTCAAATGAATGTAAATGCGACACTTCCTTGCAAGGAAATAGCGTTTGCAGATTTCTACGTATCGTAGCAATAGATTTCTTATGATTCTTAGAACGCGATATCGCATCTCATTTCTATGTTTCATGGTAAGATATAATATGATCTGCGAAGTGTTATGTATTCCTCGTCTACACTTCAAATGAATGTAAATGCGACACTTCCTTGCTAGGAAATAGCGTCTACAGATGTCTAGGTATCGTAGCGATAGAGTTCTAATGCTTCTTAAAACGCGATATCGCATCTCATTTCTATGTATCATGGTAAGATATAATATGATTTGCGAAGTGTTATGTATTCCTCGTCTACACTTCAAATGAATGTAAATGCGACACTTCCTTGCAAGGAAATAGCGTTTGCAGATTTCTACGTATCGTAGCAATACAGTTCTTATGATTCTTAAAACGCGAAATCGCATCTCATTTCTATGTTTCATGGTAAGATATAATATGATTTGCGACGTGTTATGTATACCTCGTCTACACTTCATATGAATGTTAATGCGACACTTCCTTGCAAGGAAATAGCGTTTGCAGATGTCTACGTATCGCAGCAATAGATTTCTAATGCTTCTTAAAACGCGATATCGCATCTCGTTTCTATGTTTCATGGTAAGATATAATATGATTTGCGAAGTGTCATGTATTCCTCGTCTACACTTCAAATGAATGTAAATGCGACACTTCCTTGCTAGGAAATAGCGTCTGCAGATGTCTACGTATCGTAGCAATAGCTTTCTAATGCTTCTTAAAACGCGACATCGCATCTCATTTCTATGTTTCATGGTAACATATAATATGATTTGCGAAGTGTCATGTATTCCTCGTCTACACTTCAAATGAATGTAAATGCGACACTTCCTTGCTAGGAAATAGCGTCTGCAGATGTCTAGGTATCGTAGCAATAGAGTTCTAATGCTTCTTAAAACGCGATATCGCATCTCATTTCTATGTTTCATGGTAAGATGTAATATGATTTGCGAAGTGTTATGTATTCCTCCTCTGCACTTCAAATGAATGTAAATGCGACACTTCCTTGCGAGGAAATAGCGTTTGTAAATGTCTATCGTAGAAATAGTGTTCTAATGCTTCTTAGAACGCGATATCGCATCTCATTTCTATGTTTCATGGTAAGATATAATATGATTTCCGAAGTGTCTTGTATTCCTCGTCTACACTTTAAATGAATGTAAATGCGACACTTCCTCGCTAGGAAATAGCGTTTGCAGATATCTACGTATCGCAGCAATAGATTTCTAATGCTTCTTAAAACGCGATATCGCATCTCATTTCTATGTTTCATGGTAAGATATAATATGATTTGCGAAGTGTCATGTATTCCTCGTCTACACTTCAAATGAATGTAAATGGGACACTTCCTTGCAAGGAAATAGCGTCTGCAGATGTCTACGTATCGTAGCAATAGTGTTCTTATGATTCTTAAAACGCGATATCGCATCTCATTTCTATGTTTCATGGTAAGATATGATATGATTTGCGATGTGTTATGTATTCCTCGTCTACACTTCAAAGGAATGTGAATGCGACACTTCCTCGCTAGGAAATAGCGTTTGTAGATGTCTACGTATCGCAGCAATAGATTTCTAATGCTACTTAAAACGCGATATCGCATCTCATTTCCATGTTTCATGGTAAGATATAATATGATTTGCGAAGTGTCATGTATTCCTCGTCATCACTTCAAATGAATGTAAAGGCGACAATTCCTTGCAAGGTTATAGCGATTGCAGATGTCTACGTATCGTAGCGATAGAGTTCATATGGTTCTTAAAACGCCATAACGCATCTCATTTCTATGTATCATGGTAAGCTATAATATGATTTGCGAAGTGTTATGTATTCCTCGTCTACACTTCAAATGAATGTAAATGCGACACTTCCTTGCAAGGAAATAGCGTTTGCAGATTTCTACGTATCGTAGCAATAGAGTTCTTATGATTCTTAAAACGCGATATTGCATCTCATTTCTATGTTTCATGGCAAGATATAATATGATTTGCGAAGTGTTATGTATTCCTCGTCTACACTTCAAATGAATGTAAATGCGACACTTCCTTGCTAGGAAATAGCGTCTACAGATGTCTAGGTATCGTAGCGATAGAGTTCTAATGCTTCTTAAAACGCGATATCGCATCTCATTTCTATGTATCATGGTAAGATATAATATGATTTGCGAAGTGTTATGTATTCCTCGTCTACACTTCAAATGAATGCAAATGCGACACTTCCTTGCAAAGATATAGCGTTTGCAGATGTCTACGTATCGTAGCAATAGATTCCTAATGCTTCTTAAAACGCGATATCGAATCTCATTTCTATGTTTCATGGTAAGATATAATTTGATTTGCGAAGTGTCATGTATTCCTCGTCTACACTTCAAATGAATGTAAATGCGACACTTCCTTGCTAGGAAATAGCGTCTGCAGATGTCTAGGTACCGTAGCAATAGAGTTCTAATGCTTCTTAAAACGCGATATCGCATCCCATTTCTATGTGTCATGGTAAGATATAATATGACTTGCGAAGTGTTATGTATTCCTCGTCTACAGTTCAAATGAATGTAAATGCGACACTTCCTTGCAAGGAAATAGCGTTTGCAGATTTCTACGTATCGTAGCAATAGATTTCTTATGATTCTTAGAACGCGATATCGCATCTCATTTCTATGTTTCATGGTAAGATATAATATGATCTGCGAAGTGTTATGTATTCCTCGTCTACACTTCAAATGAATGTAAATGCGACACTTCCTTGCTAGGAAATAGCGTCTACAGATGTCTAGGTATCGTAGCGATAGAGTTCTAATGCTTCTTAAAACGCGATATCGCATCTCATTTCTATGTATCATGGTAAGATATAATATGATTTGCGAAGTGTTATGTATTCCTCGTCTACACTTCAAATGAATGTAAATGCGACACTTCCTTGCAAGGAAATAGCGTTTGCAGATTTCTACGTATCGTAGCAATACAGTTCTTATGATTCTTAAAACGCGAAATCGCATCTCATTTCTATGTTTCATGGTAAGATATAATATGATTTGCGACGTGTTATGTATACCTCGTCTACACTTCATATGAATGTTAATGCGACACTTCCTTGCAAGGAAATAGCGTTTGCAGATGTCTACGTATCGCAGCAATAGATTTCTAATGCTTCTTAAAACGCGATATCGCATCTCGTTTCTATGTTTCATGGTAAGATATAATATGATTTGCGAAGTGTCATGTATTCCTCGTCTACACTTCAAATGAATGTAAATGCGACACTTCCTTGCTAGGAAATAGCGTCTGCAGATGTCTACGTATCGTAGCAATAGCTTTCTAATGCTTCTTAAAACGCGACATCGCATCTCATTTCTATGTTTCATGGTAAGATATAATATGATTTGCGAAGTGTCATGTATTCCTCGTCTACACTTCAAATGAATGTAAATGCGACACTTCCTTGCTAGGAAATAGCGTCTGCAGATGTCTAGGTATCGTAGCAATAGACTTCTAATGCTTCTTAAAACGCGATATCGCATCTCATTTCTATGTTTCATGGTAAGATGTAATATGATTTGCGAAGTGTTATGTATTCCTCCTCTGCACTTCAAATGAATGTAAATGCGACACTTCCTTGCGAGGAAATAGCGTTTGTAAATGTCTACCTATCGTAGAAATAGTGTTCTAATGCTTCTTAGAACGCGATATCGCATCTCATTTCTATGTTTCATGGTAAGATATAATATGATTTCCGAAGTGTCTTGTATTCCTCGTCTACACTTTAAATGAATGTAAATGCGACACTTCCACGCTAGGAAATAGCGTTTGCAGATATCTACGTATCGCAGCAATAGATTTCTAATGCTTCTTAAAACGCGATATCGCATCTCATTTCTATGTTTCATGGTAAGATATAATATGATTTGCGAAGTGTTATGTATTCCTCGTCTACACTTCAAATGAATGTAAATGCGACACTTCCTTGCTAGGAAATAGCGTCTGCTGATGTCTAGGTATCGTAGCGATAGAGTTCTAATGCTTCTTAAAACGCGATATCGCATCTCATTTCTATGTATCATGGTAAGATATAATATGATTTGCGAAGTGTTATGTATTCCTCGTCTACACTTCAAATGAATGTAAATGCGACACTTCCTTGCAAGGAAATAGCGTTTGCAGATTTCCACGTATCGTAGCAATAGAGTTCTTATGATTCTTAAAACGCGATATCGCATCTCATTTCTATGTTTCATGGTGAGATATAATATGATTTGCGAAGTGTTATGTATTCCTCGTCTACACTTCAAATGAATGTAAATGCGATACTTCCTTGCTAGGAAATAGCGTCTGCAGATGTCTAGGTATCGTAGCGATAGAGTTCTAATGCTTCTTAAAACGCGATATCGCATCTCATTTCTATGTATCATGGTAAGATATAATATGATTTGCGAAGTGTTATGTATTCCTCGTCTACACTTCAAATGAATGTAAATGCGACACTTCCTTGCTAGGAAATAGCGTCTGCAGATGTCTAGGTTTCGTAGCAATAGAGTTCTAATGCTTCTTAAAACGCGATATCGCATCTCATTTCTATGTTTCATGGTAAGATGTAATATGATTTGCGAAGTGTTATGTATTCCCCCTCTACACGTCAAAGGAATGTGAATGCGACACTTCTTCGCTAGGAAATAGCGTTTGCAGATGTCTACCTATCGTAGCAATAGTGTTCTAATGCTTCTTAAAACGCGATATCGCATCTCATTTCTATGTTTCATGGTAAGATATAATATGATTTGCGAAGTGTCATGTATTCCTCGTCTACACTTCAAATGAATGTAAATGCGACACTTCCTTGCTAGGAAATAGCGTCTGCAGATGTCTACGTATCGTAGCAATAGCTTTCTAATGCTTCTTAAAACGCGACATCGCATCTCATTTCTATGTTTCATGGTAAGATATAATATGATCTACGAAGTGTCATGTATTCCTCGTCTACACTTCAAATGAATGTAAATGCGACACTTCCTTCCTAGGAAATAGCGTCTGCAGATGTCTAGGTATCGTAGCAATAGAGTTCTAATGCTTCTTAAAACGCGATATCGCATCTCATTTCTATGTTTCATGGTAAGATGTAATATGATTTGCGAAGTGTTATGTATTTCTCCTCTGCACTTCAAATGAATGTAAATGCGACACTTCCTTGCAAGGAAATAGCGTTTGTAAATGTCTACCTATCGTAGCAATAGTGTTCTAATGCTTCTTAAAACGCGATATCGCATCTCATTTCTATGTTTCATGGTAAGATATAATATGATTTCCGAAGTGTCATGTATTCCTCGTCTACACTTTAAATGAATGTAAATGCGACACTTCCTAGCAAGGAAATAGCGTTTGCAGATGTCTACGTATCGCAGCAATAGATTTCTAATGCTTCTTAAAACGCGATATCGCATCTCATTTCTATGTTTCATGGTAAGATATAATATGATTTGCGAAGTGTCATGTATTCCTCGTCATCACTTCAAATGAATGTAAATGCGACACTTCCTTGGAAGGAAATAGCGTTTGCAGATTTCTACGTATCGTAGCAATAGAGTTCTTATGATTCTTAGAACGCGATATCGCATCTCATTTCTACGTTTCATGGTAAGATATAATATGATCTGCGAAGTGTTATGTATTCCTCGTCTACACTTCAAATGAATGTAAATGCGACACTTCCTTGCTAGGAAATAGCGTCTGCAGATGTCTAGGTATCGTAGCGATAGAGTTCTAATGCTTCCTAAAACGCGATATCGCATCTCATTTCTATGTATCATGGTAAGATATAATATGATTTGCGAAGTGTTATGTATTCCTCGTCTACACTTCAAATGAATGTAAATGCGACACTTCCTTGCAAGGAAATAGCGTTTGCAGATTTCTACGTATCGTAGCAATAGAGTTCTTATGATTCTTAAAACGCGAAATCGCATCTCATTTCTATGTTTCATGGTAAGATATAATATGATTTGCGAAGTGTTATGTATTCCTCGTCTACACTTCAAATGAATGTAAATGCGACACTTCCTTGCTAGGAAATAGCGTCTACAGATGTCTAGGTATCGTAGCGATAGATTTCTAATGCTTCTTAAAACGCGATATCGCATCTCATTTCTATGTATCATGGTAAGATATAATATGATTTGCGAAGTGTTATGTATTCCTCGTCTACACTTCAAAGGAATGTGAATGCGACACTTCCTCGCAAGGAAATAGCGTTTGCAGATTTCTACGTATCGTAGCAATAGAATTCTTATGATTCTTAAAACGCGATATCGCATCTCATTTCTATGTTTCATTGTAAGATATAATATGACTTGCGAAGTGTTATGTATTCCTCGTCTACACTTCAAATGAATGTAAATGCGACACTTCCTTGCTAGGAAATAGCGTCTACAGATGTCTAGGTATCGTAGCGATAGAGTTCTAATGCTTCTTAAAATGCGACATCGCATCTCATTTCTATGTATCATGGTAAGATATAATATGATTTGCGAAGTGTTATTTATTCCTCGTCTACACTTCAAATGAATGTAAATGCGACACTTCCTTGCAAGGAAATAGCGTTTGCAGATTTCTACGTATCGTAGCAATAGAGTTCTTATGATTCTTAAAACGCGAAATCGCATCTCATTTCTATGTTTCATGGTAGGATATAATATGATTTGCGACGTGTTATGTATACCTCGTCTACACGTCATATGAATGTTAATGCGACACTTCCTTGCAAGGAAAGAGCGTTTGCAGATGTCTACGTATCGTAGCAATAGAGTTCTTATGATTCTTAAAACACAATATCGCATCTCATTTCTATGTTTCATGGTAAGATATAATATGATTTGCGATGTGTAATGTATTCCTCGTCTTCACTTCAAATGAATGTAAATGCGACACTTCCTAGCAAGGAAATAGCGTTTGCAGATGTCTACGTATCGTAGCAATAGATCTCTAATGCTTCTCAAAACGCGATATCGCATCTCATTTCTATGTTTCATGGTAAGATATAATATGATTTGCGAAGTGTTATGTATTCCTCGTCTACACTTCAAATGAATGTAAATGCGACACTTCCTTGCAAGGAAATAGCGTTTGCTGATGTCTACGTATCGAAGCGATAGAGTTCTAATGCTTCTTAAAACGCGATATCGCATCTCATTTCTATGTATCATGGTAAGATATAATATGATTTGCGAAGTGTTATGTATTCCTCGTCTACACTTCAAATGAATGTAAATGCGACACTTCCTTCCAAAGAAATAGCGTTTGCAGATGTCTACGTATCGTAGCAATGGATATCTAATGCTTCTTAAAACGCGATATCGCATCTCATTTCTATGTTTCATGGTAAGATATAATATGATTTCCGAAGTATAATGCATTCCTCGTCTACACTTCATATGAATGTTAATGCGACACTTCCTTGCAAGGAAAGAGCGTTTGCAGATGTCTACGTATCGTAGCAATAGAGTTCTTATGATTCTTAAAACGCAATATCGCATCTCATTTCTATGTTTCATGGTAAGATATAATATGATTTGCGAAGTGTTATGTATTCCTCGTCTACACTTCATATGAATGTAAATGCGGCACTTCCTTGCAAGGAAATAGCGTTTGCAGATGTCTACCTATCGTAGCAATAGAGTTCTAATGCTTCTTAAAACGCGATATCGCATCTCATTTCTATGTTTCATGGTAAGATATAATATGATTTGCGAAGTGTTATGTATTCCTCGTCTACACTTCAAATGAATGTAAATGCGACACTTCCTTGCTAGGAAATAGCGTCTGCTGATGTCTAGGTATCGTAGCGATAGAGTTCTAATGCTTCTTAAAACGCGATATCGCATCTCATTTCTATGTATCATGGTAAGATATAATATGATTTGCGAAGTGTTATGTATTCCTCGTCTACACTTCAAATGAATGTAAATGCGACACTTCCTTGCAAGGAAATAGCGTTTGCAGATTTCCACGTATCGTAGCAATAGAGTTCTTATGATTCTTAAAACGCGATATCGCATCTCATTTCTATGTTTCATGGTGAGATATAATATGATTTGCGAAGTGTTATGTATTCCTCGTCTACACTTCAAATGAATGTAAATGCGATACTTCCTTGCTAGGAAATAGCGTCTGCAGATGTCTAGGTATCGTAGCGATAGAGTTCTAATGCTTCTTAAAACGCGATATCGCATCTCATTTCTATGTATCATGGTAAGATATAATATGATTTGCGAAGTGTTATGTATTCCTCGTCTACACTTCAAATGAATGTAAATGCGACACTTCCTTGCTAGGAAATAGCGTCTGCAGATGTCTAGGTTTCGTAGCAATAGAGTTCTAATGCTTCTTAAAACGCGATATCGCATCTCATTTCTATGTTTCATGGTAAGATGTAATATGATTTGCGAAGTGTTATGTATTCCTCCTCTACACGTCAAAGGAATGTGAATGCGACACTTCTTCGCTAGGAAATAGCGTTTGCAGATGTCTACCTATCGTAGCAATAGTGTTCTAATGCTTCTTAAAACGCGATATCGCATCTCATTTCTATGTTTCATGGTAAGATATAATATGATTTGCGAAGTGTCATGTATTCCTCGTCTACACTTCAAATGAATGTAAATGCGACACTTCCTTGCTAGGAAATAGCGTCTGCAGATGTCTACGTATCGTAGCAATAGCTTTCTAATGCTTCTTAAAACGCGACATCGCATCTCATTTCTATGTTTCATGGTAAGATATAATATGATCTACGAAGTGTCATGTATTCCTCGTCTACACTTCAAATGAATGTAAATGCGACACTTCCTTCCTAGGAAATAGCGTCTGCAGATGTCTAGGTATCGTAGCAATAGAGTTCTAATGCTTCTTAAAACGCGATATCGCATCTCATTTCTATGTTTCATGGTAAGATGTAATATGATTTGCGAAGTGTTATGTATTTCTCCTCTGCACTTCAAATGAATGTAAATGCGACACTTCCTTGCAAGGAAATAGCGTTTGTAAATGTCTACCTATCGTAGCAATAGTGTTCTAATGCTTCTTAAAACGCGATATCGCATCTCATTTCTATGTTTCATGGTAAGATATAATATGATTTCCGAAGTGTCATGTATTCCTCGTCTACACTTTAAATGAATGTAAATGCGACACTTCCTAGCAAGGAAATAGCGTTTGCAGATGTCTACGTATCGCAGCAATAGATTTCTAATGCTTCTTAAAACGCGATATCGCATCTCATTTCTATGTTTCATGGTAAGATATAATATGATTTGCGAAGTGTCATGTATTCCTCGTCATCACTTCAAATGAATGTAAATGCGACACTTCCTTGCAAGGAAATAGCGTTTGCAGATTTCTACGTATCGTAGCAATAGAGTTCTTATGATTCTTAGAACGCGATATCGCATCTCATTTCTACGTTTCATGGTAAGATATAATATGATCTGCGAAGTGTTATGTATTCCTCGTCTACACTTCAAATGAATGTAAATGCGACACTTCCTTGCTAGGAAATAGCGTCTGCAGATGTCTAGGTATCGTAGCGATAGAGTTCTAATGCTTCCTAAAACGCGATATCGCATCTCATTTCTATGTATCATGGTAAGATATAATATGATTTGCGAAGTGTTATGTATTCCTCGTCTACACTTCAAATGAATGTAAATGCGACACTTCCTTGCAAGGAAATAGCGTTTGCAGATTTCTACGTATCGTAGCAATAGAGTTCTTATGATTCTTAAAACGCGAAATCGCATCTCATTTCTATGTTTCATGGTAAGATATAATATGATTTGCGAAGTGTTATGTATTCCTCGTCTACACTTCAAATGAATGTAAATGCGACACTTCCTT
Organism: Xylocopa sonorina; assembly: GCF_050948175.1. NCBI lineage: Eukaryota > Metazoa > Arthropoda > Insecta > Hymenoptera > Apidae > Xylocopa > Xylocopa sonorina. The sequence goes on from NC_135198.1 coordinate 1,011,266, forward strand.
GCTAGGAAATAGCGTCTACAGATGTCTAGGTATCGTAGCGATAGATTTCTAATGCTTCTTAAAACGCGATATCGCATCTCATTTCTATGTATCATGGTAAGATATAATATGATTTGCGAAGTGTTATGTATTCCTCGTCTACACTTCAAATGAATATAAATGCGACACTTCCTTGCAAGGAAATAGCGTTTGCAGATTTCTACGTATCGTAGCAATAGAATTCTTATGATTCTTAAAACGCGATATCGCATCTCATTTCTATGTTTCATGGTAAGATATAATATGATTTGCGAAGTGTTATGTATTCCTCGTCTACACTTCAAATGAATGTAAATGCGACACTTCCTTGCTAGGAAATAGCGTCTGCTGATGTCTAGGTATCGTAGCGATAGAGTTCTAATGCTTCTTAAAACGCGATATCGCATCTCATTTCTATGTATCATGGTAAGATATAATATGATTTGCGAAGTGTTATGTATTCCTCGTCTACACTTCAAATGAATGTAAATGCGACACTTCCTTGCAAGGAAATAGCGTTTGCAGATTTCCACGTATCGTAGCAATAGAGTTCTTATGATTCTTAAAACGCGATATCGCATCTCATTTCTATGTTTCATGGTGAGATATAATATGATTTGCGAAGTGTTATGTATTCCTCGTCTACACTTCAAATGAATGTAAATGCGATACTTCCTTGCTAGGAAATAGCGTCTGCAGATGTCTAGGTATCGTAGCGATAGAGTTCTAATGCTTCTTAAAACGCGATATCGCATCTCATTTCTATGTATCATGGTAAGATATAATATGATTTGCGAAGTGTTATGTACTCCTCGTCTACACTTCAAATTAATGTAAATGCGACACTTCCTTGCTAGGAAATAGCGTCTGCAGATGTCTAGGTTTCGTAGCAATAGAGTTCTAATGCTTCTTAAAACGCGATATCGCATCTCATTTCTATGTTTCATGGTAAGATGTAATATGATTTGCGAAGTGTTATGTATTCCTCCTCTACACGTCAAAGGAATGTGAATGCGACACTTCTTCGCTAGGAAATAGCGTTTGCAGATGTCTACCTATCGTAGCAATAGTGTTCTAATGCTTCTTAAAACGCGATATCGCATCTCATTTCTATGTTTCATGGTAAGATATAATATGATTTGCGAAGTGTCATGTATTCCTCGTCTACACTTCAAATGAATGTAAATGCGACACTTCCTTGCTAGGAAATAGCGTCTGCAGATGTCTACGTATCGTAGCAATAGCTTTCTAATGCTTCTTAAAACGCGACATCGCATCTCATTTCTATGTTTCATGGTAAGATATAATATGATCTGCGAAGTGTCATGTATTCCTCGTCTACACTTCAAATGAATGTAAATGCGACACTTCCTTCCTAGGAAATAGCGTCTGCAGATGTCTAGGTATCGTAGCAATAGAGTTCTAATGCTTCTTAAAACCCGATATCGCATCTCATTTCTATGTTTCATGGTAAGATGTAATATGATTTGCGAAGTGTTATGTATTCCTCCTCTGCACTTCAAATGAATGTAAATGCGACACTTCCTTGCAAGGAAATAGCGTTTGTAAATGTCTACCTATCGTAGCAATAGTGTTCTAATGCTTCTTAAAACGCGATATCGCATCTCATTTCTATGTTTCATGGTAAGATATAATATGATTTCCGAAGTGTCATGTATTCCTCGTCTACACTTTAAATGAATGTAAATGCGACACTTCCTAGCAAGGAAATAGCGTTTGCAGATGTCTACGTATCGCAGCAATAGATTTCTAATGCTTCTTAAAACGCGATATCGCATCTCATTTCTATGTTTCATGGTAAGATATAATATGATTTGCGAAGTGTCATGTATTCCTCGTCATCACTTCAAATGAATGTAAATGCGACACTTCCTTGCAAGGAAATAGCGTTTGCAGATTTCTACGTATCGTAGCAATAGAGTTCTTATGATTCTTAGAACGCGATATCGCATCTCATTTCTATGTTTCATGGTAAGATATAATATGATCTGCGAAGTGTTATGTATTCCTCGTCTACACTTCAAATGAATGTAAATGCGACACTTCCTTGCTAGGAAATAGCGTCTGCAGATGTCAAGGTATCGTAGCGATAGAGTTCTAATGCTTCCTAAAACGCGATATCGCATCTCATTTCTATGTATCATGGTAAGATATAATATGATTTGCGAAGTGTTATGTATTCCTCGTCTACACTTCAAATGAATGTAAATGCGACACTTCCTTGCAAGGAAATAGCGTTTGCAGATTTCTACGTATCGTAGCAATAGAGTTCTTATGATTCTTAAAACGCGATATCGCATCTCATTTCTATGTTTCATGGTAAGATATAATATGATTTGCGAAGTGTTATGTATTCCTCGTCTACACTTCAAATGAATGTAAATGCGACACTTCCTTGCTAGGAAATAGCGTCTACAGATGTCTAGGTATCGTAGCGATAGATTTCTAATGCTTCTTAAAACGCGATATCGCATCTCATTTCTATGTATCATGGTAAGATATAATATGATTTGCGAAGTGTTATGTATTCCTCGTCTACACTTCAAATGAATGTAAATGCGACACTTCCTTGCAAGGAAATAGCGTTTGCAGATTTCTACGTATCGTAGCAATAGAATTCTTATGATTCTTAAAACGCGATATCGCATCTCATTTCTATGTTTCATGGTAAGATATAATATGATTTGCGAAGTGTTATGTATTCCTCGTCTACACTTCAAATGAATGTAAATGCGACACTTCCTTGCTAGGAAATAGCGTCTACAGATGTCTAGGTATCGTAGCGATAGAGTTCTAATGCTTCTTAAAACGCGATATCGCACCTCATTTCTATGTATCATGGTAAGATATAATATGATCTGCGAAGTGTTATGTATTCCTCGTCTACACTTCAAATGAATGTAAATGCGACACTTCCTTGCAAGGAAATAGCGTTTGCAGATTTCTACGTATCGTAGCAATAGAGTTCTTATGATTCTTAAAACGCGAAATCGCATCTCATTTCTATGTTTCATGGTAAGAGATAATATGATTTGCGACGTGTTATGTATACCTCGTCTACACTTCATATGAATGTTAATGCGACACTTCCTTGCAAGGAAATAGCGTTTGCAGATGTCTACGTATCGCAGCAATAGATTTCTAATGCTTCTTAAAACGCGATATCGCATCTCGTTTCTATGTTTCATGGTAAGATATAATATGATTTCCGAAGTGTCATGTATTCCTCGTCTACACTATAAATGAATGTAAATGCGACACTTCCTCGCTAGGAAATAGCGTTTGCAGATATCTACGTATCGCAGCAATAGATTTCTAATGCTTCTTAAAACGCGATATCGCATCTCATTTCTATGTTTCATGGTAAGATGTAATATGATTTGCGAAGTGTTATGTATTCCTCCTCTGCATTTCAAATGAATGTAAGTGCGACACTTCCTTGCAAGGAAATAGCGTTTGTAAATGTCTACCTATCGTAGCAATAGTGTTCTAATGCTTCTTAAAACGCGATATCGCATCTCATTTCTATGTTTCATGGTAAGATATAATATGATTTCCGAAGTGTCATGTATTCCTCGTCTACACTTTAAATGAATGTAAATGCGACACTTCCTAGCAAGGAAATAGCGTTTGCAGATGTCTACGTATCGCAGCAATAGATTTCTAATGCTTCTTAAAACGCGATATCGCATCTCATTTCTATGTTTCATGGTAAGATATAATATGATTTGCGAAGTGTCATGTATTCCTCGTCATCACTTCAAATGAATGTAAATGCGACACTTCCTTGCAAGGAAATAGCGTTTGCAGATTTCTACGTATCGTAGCAATAGAGTTCTTATGATTCTTAGAACGCGATATCGCATCTCATTTCTATGTTTCATGGTAAGATATAATATGATCTGCGAAGTGTTATGTATTCCTCGTCTACACTTCAAATGAATGTAAATGCGACACTTCCTTGCTAGGAAATAGCGTCTGCAGATGTCTAGGTATCGTAGCGATAGAGTTCTAATGCTTCCTAAAACGCGATATCGCATCTCATTTCTATGTATCATGGTAAGATATAATATGATTTGCGAAGTGTTATGTATTCCTCGTCTACACTTCAAATGAATGTAAATGCGACACTTCCTTGCAAGGAAATAGCGTTTGCAGATTTCTACGTATCGTAGCAATAGAGTTCTTATGATTCTTAAAACGCGATATCGCATCTCATTTCTATGTTTCATGGTAAGATATAATATGATTTGCGAAGTGTTATGTATTCCTCGTCTACACTTCAAATGAATGTAAATGCGACACTTCCTTGCTAGGAAATAGCGTCTACAGATGTCTAGGTATCGTAGCGATAGATTTCTAATGCTTCTTAAAACGCGATATCGCATCTCATTTCTATGTATCATGGTAAGATATAATATGATTTGCGAAGTGTTATGTATTCCTCGTCTACACTTCAAATGAATGTAAATGCGACACTTCCTTGCAAGGAAATAGCGTTTGCAGATTTCTACGTATCGTAGCAATAGAATTCTTATGATTCTTAAAACGCGATATCGCATCTCATTTCTATGTTTCATGGTAAGATATAATATGATTTGCGAAGTGTTATGTATTCCTCGTCTACACTTCAAATGAATGTAAATGCGACACTTCCTTGCTAGGAAATAGCGTCTACAGATGTCTAGGTATCGTAGCGATAGAGTTCTAATGCTTCTTAAAACGCGATATCGCACCTCATTTCTATGTACCATGGTAAGATATAATATGATCTGCGAAGTGTTATGTATTCCTCGTCTACACTTCAAATGAATGTAAATGCGACACTTCCTTGCAAGGAAATAGCGTTTGCAGATTTCTACGTATCGTAGCAATAGAGTTCTTATGATTCTTAAAACGCGAAATCGCATCTCATTTCTATGTTTCATGGTAAGAGATAATATGATTTGCGACGTGTTATGTATACCTCGTCTACACTTCATATGAATGTTAATGCGACACTTCCTTGCAAGGAAATAGCGTTTGCAGATGTCTACGTATCGCAGCAATAGATTTCTAATGCTTCTTAAAACGCGATATCGCATCTCGTTTCTATGTTTCATGGTAAGATATAATATGATTTCCGAAGTGTCATGTATTCCTCGTCTACACTATAAATGAATGTAAATGCGACACTTCCTCGCTAGGAAATAGCGTTTGCAGATATCTACGTATCGCAGCAATAGATTTCTAATGCTTCTTAAAACGCGATATCGCATCTCATTTCTATGTTTCATGGTAAGATATAATATGATTTGCGAAGTGTCATGTATTCCTCGTCTACACTTCAAATGAATGTAAATGGGACACTTCCTTGCAAGGAAATAGCGTCTGCAGATGTCTACGTATCGTAGCAATAGTGTTCTTATGATTCTTAAAACGCGATATCGCATCTCATTTCTATGTTTCATGGTAAGATATAATATGATTTGCGAAGTGTCATGTATTCCTCGTCATCACTTCAAATGAATGTAAATGCGACACTTTCTTGCAAGGTTATAGCGATTGCAGATGTCTACGTATCGTAGCAATAGAGTTCTTATGATTCTTAGAACGCGATATCGCATCTCATTTCTATGTTTCATGGTACGATATAGTATGATCTGCGAAGTGTTATGTATTCCTCGTCTACACTTCAAATGAATGTAAATGCGACACTTCCTTGCTAGGAAATAGCGTCTGCAGATGTCTAGGTATCGTAGCGATAGAGTTCTAATGCTTCTTAAAACGCGATATCGCATCTCATTTCTATGTTTCATGGTAAGATGTAATATGATTTGCGAAGTGTTATGTATTCCTCCTCTGCACTTCAATTGCATGTAAATGCGACATTTCCTTGCCAGGAAATAGCGTTTGTAAATGTCTACGTATCGTAGCAATGGTGTTCTAATGCTTCTTAAAACGCGATATCGCATCTCATTTCTATGTTTCATGGTAAGATATAATATGATTTCCGAAGTGTCATGTATTCCTCGTCTACACTTTAAATGAATGTAAATGCGACACTTCCTCGCTAGGAAATAGCGTTTGCAGATATCTACGTATCGCAGCAATAGATTTCTAATGCTTCTTAAAACGCGATATCGCATCTCATTTCTATGTTTCATGGTAAGATATAATATGATTTGCGAAGTGTTATGTATTCCTCGTCTACACTTCAAATGAATGTTAATGCGACACTTCCTTGCAAGGAAATAGCGTTTGCAGATGTCTACGTATCGCAGCAATAGATTTCTAATGCTTTTTAAAACGCGATATCGCATCTCGTTTCTATGTTTCATGGTAAGATATAATATGATTTGCGAAGTGTCATGTATTCCTCGTCTACACTTCAAATGAATGTAAATGCGACACTTAATTGCTAGGAAATAGCGTCTGCAGATGTCTACGTATCGTAGCAATAGCTTTCTAATGCTTCTTAAAACGCGACATCGCATCTCATTTCTATGTTTCATGGTAAGATATAATATGATCTGCGAAGTGTCATGTATTCCTCGTCTACACTTCAAATGAATGTAAATGCGACACTTCCTTGCTAGGAAATAGCGTCTGCAGATGTCTAGGTATCGTGGCAATAGAGTTCTAATGCTTCTTAAAACGCGATATCGCATCTCATTTCTATGTCTCATGGTAAGATGTAATATGATTTGCGAAGTGTTATGTATTCCTCCTCTGCACTTCAAATGAATGTAAATGCGACACTTCCTTGCAAGGAAATAGCGTTTGTAAATGTCTACCTATCGTAGCAATAGTGTTCTAATGCATCTTAAAACGCGATATCGCATCTCATTTCTATGTTTCATGGTAAGATATAATATGATTTCCGAAGTGTCATGTATTCCTCGTCTACACTTTAAATGAATGTAAATGCGACACTTCCTAGCAAGGAAATAGCGTTTGCAGATGTCTACGTATCGTAGCAATAGAGTTCTTATGATTCTTAGAACGCGATATCGCATCTCATTTCTATGTTTCATGGTAAGATATAATATGATCTGCGAAGTGTTATGTATTCCTCGTCTACACTTCAAATGAATGTAAATGCGACACTTCCTTGCTAGGAAATAGCGTCTGCAGATGTCTAGGTATCGTAGCGGTAGAGTTCTAATGCTTCCTAAAACGCGATATCGCATCTCATTTCTATGTATCATGGTAAGATATAATATGATTTGCGAAGTGTTATGTATTCCTCGTCTACACTTCAAATGAATGTAAATGCGACACTTCCTTGCAAGGAAATAGCTTTTGCAGATTTCTACGTATCGTAGCAATAGAGATCTTATGATTCTTAAAACGCGATATCGCATCTCATTTCTATGTTTCATGGTAAGATATAATATGATTTGCGAAGTGTTATGTATTCCTCGTCTACACTTCAAATGAATGTAAATGCGACACTTCCTTGCTAGGAAATAGCGTCTACAGATGTCTAGGTATCGTAGCGATAGAGTTCTAATGCTTCTTAAAACGCGATATCGCATCTCATTTCTATGTATCATGGTAAGATATAATATGATTTGCGAAGTGTTATGTATTCCTCGTCTACACTTCAAATGAATGTAAATGCGACACTTCCTTGCAAGGTAATAGCGTTTGTAAATGTCTACCTATCGTAGCAATAGTGTTCTAATGCTTCTTAAAACGCGATATCGCATCTCATTTCTACGTTTCATGGTAAGATATAATATGATTTCCGAAGTGTCATGTATTCCTCGTCTACACTTTAAATGAATGTAAATGCGACACTTCCTAGCAAGGAAATAGCGTTTGCAGATGTCTACGTATCGTAGCAATAGAGTTCTTGTGATTCTTAGAACGCGATATCGCATCTCATTTCTATGTTTCATGGTAAGATATAATATGATCTGCGAAGTGTTATGTATTCCTCGTCTACACTTCAAATGAATGTAAATGCGACACTTCCTTGCTAGGAAATAGCGTCTGCAGATGTCTAGGTATCGTAGCGGTAGAGTTCTAATGCTTCCTAAAACGCGATATCGCATCTCATTTCTATGTATCATGGTAAGATATAATATGATTTGCGAAGTATTATGTATTCCTCGTCTACACTTCAAATGAATGTAAATGCGACACTTCCTTGCAAGGAAATAGCGTTTGCAGATTTCTACGTATCGTAGCAATAGCTTTCTAATGCTTCTTAAAACGCGACATCGCATCTCATTTCTATGTTTCATGGTAAGATATAATATGATCTGCGAAGTGTCATGTATTCCTCGTCTACACTTCAAATGAATGTAAATGCGACACTTCCTTGCTAGGAAATAGCGTCTGCAGATGTCTAGGTATCGTAGCAATAGAGTTCTAATGCTTCTTAAAACGCGATATCGCATCTCATTTCTATGTTTCATGGTAAGATGTAATATGATTTGCGAAGTGTTATGTATTCCTCCTCTGCACTTCAAATGAATGTAAATGCGACACTTCCTTGCAAGGAAATAGCGTTTGTAAATGTCTACCTATCGTAGCAATAGTGTTCTAATGCTTCTTAAAACGCGATATCGCATCTCATTTCTATGTTTCATGGTAAGATATAATATGATTTCCGAAGTGTCATGTATTCCTCGTCTACACTTTAAATGAATGTAAATGCGACACTTCCTAGCAAGGAAATAGCGTTTGCAGATGTCTACGTATCGTAGCAATAGAGTTCTTATGATTCTTAGAACGCGATATCGCATCTCATTTCTATGTTTCATGGTAAGATATAATATGATCTGCGAAGTGTTATGTATTCCTCGTCTACACTTCAAATGAATGTAAATGCGACACTTCCTTGCTAGGAAATAGCGTCTGCAGATGTCTAGGTATCGTAGCGGTAGAGTTCTAATGCTTCCTAAAACGCGATATCGCATCTCATTTCTATGTATCATGGTAAGATATAATATGATTTGCGAAGTGTTATGTATTCCTCGTCTACACTTCAAATGAATGTAAATGCGACACTTCCTTGCAAGGAAATAGCGTTTGCAGATTTCTACGTATCGTAGCAATAGAGATCTTATGATTCTTAAAACGCGATATCGCATCTCATTTCTATGTTTCATGGTAAGATATAATATGATTTGCGAAGTGTTATGTATTCCTCGTCTACACTTCAAATGAATGTAAATGCGACACTTCCTTGCTAGGAAATAGCGTCTACAGATGTCTAGGTATCGTAGCGATAGAGTTCTAATGCTTCTTAAAACGCGATATCGCATCTCATTTCTATGTATCATGGAAAGATATAATATGATTTGCGAAGTGTTATGTATTCCTCGTCTACACTTCAAATGAATGTAAATGCGACACTTCCTTGCAAGGAAATAGCGTTTGTAAATGTCTACCTATCGTAGCAATAGTGTTCTAATGCTTCTTAAAACGCGATATCGCATCTCATTTCTATGTTTCATGGTAAGATATAATATGATTTCCGAAGTGTCATGTATTCCTCGTCTACACTTTAAATGAATGTAAATGCGACACTTCCTTGCAAGGAAATAGCGTTTGCAGATTTCTACGTATCGTAGCAATAGAGTTCTTATGATTCTTAAAACGCGATATCGCATCTCATTTCTATGTTTCATGGTAAGATATAATATGATTTGCGAAGTGTTATGTATTCCTCGTCTACACTTCAAATGAATGTAAATGCGACACTTCCTTGCTAGGAAATAGCGTCTACAGATGTCTAGGTATCGTAGCGATAGAGTTCTAATGCTTCTTAAAACGCGATATCGCATCTCATTTCTATGTATCATGGTAAGATATAATATGATTTGCGAAGTGTTATGTATACCTCGTCTACACTTCAAATGAATGTAAATGCGACACTTCCTTGCAAGGAAATAGCGTTTGCAGATTTCTACGTATCGTAGCAATAGAGTTCTTATGATTCTTAAAACGCGATATCGCATCTCATTTCTATGTTTCATGGTAAGATATAATATGATTTGCGAAGTGTTATGTATTCCTCGTCTACACTTCAAATGAACGTAAATGCGACACTTCCTTGCTAGGAAATAGCGTCTACAGATGTCTAGGTATCGTAGCGATAGAGTTCTAATGCTTCTTAAAACGCGATATCGCATCTCATTTCTATGTATCATGGTAAGATATAATATGATTTGCGAAGTGTTATGTATACCTCGTCTACACTTCAAATGAATGTAAATGCGACACTTCCTTGCAAGGAAATAGCGTTTGCAGATTTCTACGTATCGTAGCAATAGAGTTCTTATGATTCTTAAAACGCGAAATCGCATCTCATTTCTATGTTTCATGGTAAGATATAATATGATTTGCGATGTGTTATGTATACCTCGTCTACACTTCATATGAATGTTAATGCGACACTTCCTTGCTAGGAAATAGCGTCTGCAGATGTCTAGGTATCGTAGCAATAGAGTTCTAATGCTTCTTAAAACGCGATATCGCATCTCATTTCTATGTTTCATGGTAAGATGTAATATGATTTGCGAAGTGTTATGTATTCCTCCTCTGCACTTCAAATGAATGTAAATGCGACACTTCCTTGCAAGGAAATAGCGTTTGTAAATGTCTACCTATCGTAGCAATAGTGTTCTAATGCTTCTTAAAACGCGATATCGCATCTCATTTCTATGTTTCATGGTAAGATATAATATGATTTCCGAAGTGTCATGTATTCCTCGTCTACACTTTAAATGAATGTAAATGCGACACTTCCTAGCAAGGAAATAGCGTTTGCAGATGTCTACGTATCGTAGCAATAGAGTTCTTATGATTGTTAGAACGCGATATCGCATCTCATTTCTATGTTTCATGGTAAGATATAATATGATCTGCGAAGTGTTATGTATTCCTCGTCTACACTTCAAATGAATGTAAATGCGACACTTCCTTGCTAGGAAATAGCGTCTGCAGATGTCTAGGTATCGTAGCGGTAGAGTTCTAATGCTTCCTAAAACGCGATATCGCATCTCATTTCTATGTATCATGGTAAGATATAATATGATTTGCGAAGTGTTATGTATTCCTCGTCTACACTTCAAATGAATGTAAATGCGACACTTCCTTGCAAGGAAATAGCGTTTGCAGATTTCTACGTATCGTAGCAATAGAGATCTTATGATTCTTAAAACGCGATATCGCATCTCATTTCTATGTTTCATGGTAAGATATAATATGATTTGCGAAGTGTTATGTATTCCTCGTCTACACTTCAAATGAATGTAAATGCGACACTTCCTTGCTAGGAAATAGCGTCTACAGATGTCTAGGTATCGTAGCGATAGAGTTCTAATGCTTCTTAAAACGCGATATCGCATCTCATTTCTATGTATCATGGAAAGATATAATATGATTTGCGAAGTGTTATGTATTCCTCGTCTACACTTCAAATGAATGTAAATGCGACACTTCCTTGCAAGGAAATAGCGTTTGTAAATGTCTACCTATCGTAGCAATAGTGTTCTAATGCTTCTTAAAACGCGATATCGCATCTCATTTCTATGTTTCATGGTAAGATATAATATGATTTCCGAAGTGTCATGTATTCCTCGTCTACACTTTAAATGAATGTAAATGCGACACTTCCTTGCAAGGAAATAGCGTTTGCAGATTTCTACGTATCGTAGCAATAGAGTTCTTATGATTCTTAAAACGCGATATCGCATCTCATTTCTATGTTTCATGGTAAGATATAATATGATTTGCGAAGTGTTATGTATTCCTCGTCTACACTTCAAATGAATGTAGTTGCGACACTTCCTTGCTAGGAAATAGCGTCTACAGATGTCTAGGTATCGTAGCGATAGAGTTCTAATGCTTCTTAAAACGCGATATCGCATCTCATTTCTATGTATCATGGTAAGATATAATATGATTTGCGAAGTGTTATGTATACCTCGTCTACACTTCAAATGAATGTAAATGCGACACTTCCTTGCAAGGAAATAGCGTTTGCAGATTTCTACGTATCGTAGCAATAGAGTTCTTATGATTCTTAAAACGCGATATCGCATCTCATTTCTATGTTTCATGGTAAGATATAATATGATTTGCGAAGTGTTATGTATTCCTCGTCTACACTTCAAATGAACGTAAATGCGACACTTCCTTGCTAGGAAATAGCGTCTACAGATGTCTAGGTATCGTAGCGATAGAGTTCTAATGCTTCTTAAAACGCGATATCGCATCTCATTTCTATGTATCATGGTAAGATATAATATGATTTGCGAAGTGTTATGTATACCTCGTCTACACTTCAAATGAATGTAAATGCGACACTTCCTTGCAAGGAAATAGCGTTTGCAGATTTCTACGTATCGTAGCAATAGAGTTCTTATGATTCTTAAAACGCGAAATCGCATCTCATTTCTATGTTTCATGGTAAGATATAATATGATTTGCGATGTGTTATGTATACCTCGTCTACACTTCATATGAATGTTAATGCGACACTTCCTTGCAAGGAAATAGCGTTTGCAGATGTCTACGTATCGCAGCAATAGATTTCTAATGCTTCTTAAAACGCGATATCGCATCTCGTTTCTATGTTTCATGGTAAGATATAATATGATTTGCGAAGTGTCATGTATTCCTCGTCTACACTTCAAATGAATGTAAATGCGACACTTCCTTGCTAGGAAATAGCGTTTGCAGATATCTACGTATCGCAGCAATAGATTTCTAATGCTTCTTAAAACGCGATATCGCATCTCATTTCTATGTTTCATGGTAAGATATAATATGATTTGCGAAGTGTTATGTATTCCTCGTCTACACTTCAAATGAATGTAAATGCGACACTTCCTTGCTAGGAAATAGCGTCTGCAGATGTCTACGTATCGTAGCAATAGCTATCTAATGCTTCTTAAAACGCGACATCGCATCTCATTTCTATGTTTCATGGTAAGATATAATATGATCTGCGAAGTGTCATGTATTCCTCGTCTACACTTCAAATGAATGTAAATGCGACACTTCCTTGCTAGGAAATAGCGTCTGCAGATGTCTAGGTATCGTAGCAATAGAGTTCTAATGCTTCATAAAACGCGATATCGCATCTCATTTCTATGTATCATGGTAAGATGTAATATGATTTGCGAAGTGTTATGTATTCCTCCTCTGCACTTCAAATGAATGTAAATGCGACACTTCCTTGCAAGGAAATAGCGTTTGTAAATGTCTACCTATCGTAGCAATAGTGTTCTAATGCTTCTTAAAAAGCGATATCGCATCTCATTTCTATGTTTCATGGTAAGATATAATATGATTTCCGAAGTGTCATGTATTCCTCGTCTACACTTTAAATGAATGTAAATGCGACACTTCCTAGCAAGGAAATAGCGTTTGCAGATGTCTGCGTATCGCAGCAATAGATTTCTAATGCTTCCTAAAACGCGATATCGCATCTCATTTCTATGTATCATGGTAAGATATAATATGATTTGCGAAGTGTTATGTATTCCTCGTCTACACTTCAAATGAATGTAAATGCGACACTTCCTTGCAAGGAAATAGCGTTTGCAGATTTCTACGTATCGTAGCAATAGAGTTCTTATGATTCTTAATACGCGATATCGCATCTCATTTCTATGTTTCATGGTAAGATATAATATGATTTGCGAAGTGTTATGTATTCCTCGTCTACACTTCAAATGAATGTAAATGCGACACTTCCTTGCTAGGAAATAGCGTCTACAGATGTCTAGGTATCGTAGCGATGGAGTTCTAATGCTTCTTAAAACGCGATATCGCATCTCATTTCTGTGTATCTTGGTAAGATATAATATGATTTGCGAAGTGTTATGTATTCCTCGTCTACACTTCAAATGAATGTAAATGCGACACTTCCTTGCTAGGAAATAGCGTCTACAGATGTCTAGGTATCGTAGCGATAGAGTTCTAATGCTTCTTAAAACGCGATATCGCATCTCATTTCTATGTATCATGGTAAGATATAATATGATTTGCGAAGTGTTATGTATTCCTCGTCTACACTTCAAATGAATGTAAATGCGACACTTCCTTGCAAGGAAATAGCGTTTGCAGATTTCTACGTATCGTAGCAATAGAGTTCTTATGATTCTTAAAACGCGAAATCGCATCTCATTTCTATGTTTCATGGTAAGATATAATATGATTTGCGACGTGTTATGTATACCTCGTCTACACTTCATATGAATGTTAATGCGACACTTCCTTGCTAGGAAATAGCGTCTGCAGATGTCTAGGTATCGTAGCAATAGAGTTCTAATGCTTCTTAAAACGCGATATCGCATCTCATTTCTATGTTTCATGGTAAGATGTAATATGATTTGCGAAGTGTTATGTATTCCTCCTCTGCACTTCAAATGAATGTAAATGCGACACTTCCTTGCAAGGAAATAGCGTTTGTAAATGTCTACCTACCGTAGCAATAGTGTTCTAATGCTTCTTAAAACGCGATATCGCATCTCATTTCTATGTTTCATGGTAAGATATAATATGATTTCCGAAGTGTCATGTATTCCTCGTCTACACTTTAAATGAATGTAAATGCGACACTTCCTTGCAAGGAAATAGCGTTTGCAGATTTCTACGTATCGTAGCAATAGAGTTCTTATGATTCTTAAAACGCGATATCGCATCTCATTTCTATGTTTCATGGTAAGATATAATATGATTTGCGAAGTGTTATGTATTCCTCGTCTACACTTCAAATGAATGTAGTTGCGACACTTCCTTGCTAGGAAATAGCGTCTACAGATGTCTAGGTATCGTAGCGATAGAGTTCTAATGCTTCTTAAAACGCGATATCGCATCTCATTTCTATGTATCATGGTAAGATATAATATGATTTGCGAAGTGTTATGTATACCTCGTCTACACTTCAAATGAATGTAAATGCGACACTTCCTTGCAAGGAAATAGCGTTTGCAGATTTCTACGTATCGTAGCAATAGAGTTCTTATGATTCTTAAAACGCGATATCGCATCTCATTTCTATGTTTCATGGTAAGATATAATATGATTTGCGAAGTGTTATGTATTCCTCGTCTACACTTCAAATGAACGTAAATGCGACACTTCCTTGCTAGGAAATAGCGTCTACAGATGTCTAGGTATCGTAGCGATAGAGTTCTAATGCTTCTTAAAACGCGATATCGCATCTCATTTCTATGTATCATGGTAAGATATAATATGATTTGCGAAGTGTTATGTATACCTCGTCTACACTTCAAATGAATGTAAATGCGACACTTCCTTGCAAGGAAATAGCGTTTGCAGATTTCTACGTATCGTAGCAATAGAGTTCTTATGATTCTTAAAACGCGAAATCGCATCTCATTTCTATGTTTCATGGTAAGATATAATATGATTTGCGATGTGTTATGTATACCTCGTCTACACTTCATATGAATGTTAATGCGACACTTCCTTGCAAGGAAATAGCGTTTGCAGATGTCTACGTATCGCAGCAATAGATTTCTAATGCTTCTTAAAACGCGATATCGCATCTCGTTTCTATGTTTCATGGTAAGATATAATATGATTTGCGAAGTGTCATGTATTCCTCGTCTACACTTCAAATGAATGTAAATGCGACACTTCCTTGCTAGGAAATAGCGTTTGCAGATATCTACGTATCGCAGCAATAGATTTCTAATGCTTCTTAAAACGCGATATCGCATCTCATTTCTATGTTTCATGGTAAGATATAATATGATTTGCGAAGTGTTATGTATTCCTCGTCTACACTTCAAATGAATGTAAATGCGACACTTCCTTGCTAGGAAATAGCGTCTGCAGATGTCTACGTATCGTAGCAATAGCTATCTAATGCTTCTTAAAACGCGACATCGCATCTCATTTCTATGTTTCATGGTAAGATATAATATGATCTGCGAAGTGTCATGTATTCCTCGTCTACACTTCAAATGAATGTAAATGCGACACTTCCTTGCTAGGAAATAGCGTCTGCAGATGTCTAGGTATCGTAGCAATAGAGTTCTAATGCTTCATAAAACGCGATATCGCATCTCATTTCTATGTATCATGGTAAGATGTAATATGATTTGCGAAGTGTTATGTATTCCTCCTCTGCACTTCAAATGAATGTAAATGCGACACTTCCTTGCAAGGAAATAGCGTTTGTAAATGTCTACCTATCGTAGCAATAGTGTTCTAATGCTTCTTAAAAAGCGATATCGCATCTCATTTCTATGTTTCATGGTAAGATATAATATGATTTCCGAAGTGTCATGTATTCCTCGTCTACACTTTAAATGAATGTAAATGCGACACTTCCTAGCAAGGAAATAGCGTTTGCAGATGTCTGCGTATCGCAGCAATAGATTTCTAATGCTTCCTAAAACGCGATATCGCATCTCATTTCTATGTATCATGGTAAGATATAATATGATTTGCGAAGTGTTATGTATTCCTCGTCTACACTTCAAATGAATGTAAATGCGACACTTCCTTGCAAGGAAATAGCGTTTGCAGATTTCTACGTATCGTAGCAATAGAGTTCTTATGATTCTTAATACGCGATATCGCATCTCATTTCTATGTTTCATGGTAAGATATAATATGATTTGCGAAGTGTTATGTATTCCTCGTCTACACTTCAAATGAATGTAAATGCGACACTTCCTTGCTAGGAAATAGCGTCTACAGATGTCTAGGTATCGTAGCGATGGAGTTCTAATGCTTCTTAAAACGCGATATCGCATCTCATTTCTGTGTATCTTGGTAAGATATAATATGATTTGCGAAGTGTTATGTATTCCTCGTCTACACTTCAAATGAATGTAAATGCGACACTTCCTTGCTAGGAAATAGCGTCTACAGATGTCTAGGTATCGTAGCGATAGAGTTCTAATGCTTCTTAAAACGCGATATCGCATCTCATTTCTATGTATCATGGTAAGATATAATATGATTTGCGAAGTGTTATGTATTCCTCGTCTACACTTCAAATGAATGTAAATGCGACACTTCCTTGCAAGGAAATAGCGTTTGCAGATTTCTACGTATCGTAGCAATAGAGTTCTTATGATTCTTAAAACGCGAAATCGCATCTCATTTCTATGTTTCATGGTAAGATATAATATGATTTGCGACGTGTTATGTATACCTCGTCTACACTTCATATGAATGTTAATGCGACACTTCCTTGCTAGGAAATAGCGTCTGCAGATGTCTAGGTATCGTAGCAATAGAGTTCTAATGCTTCTTAAAACGCGATATCGCATCTCATTTCTATGTTTCATGGTAAGATGTAATATGATTTGCGAAGTGTTATGTATTCCTCCTCTGCACTTCAAATGAATGTAAATGCGACACTTCCTTGCAAGGAAATAGCGTTTGTAAATGTCTACCTACCGTAGCAATAGTGTTCTAATGCTTCTTAAAACGCGATATCGCATCTCATTTCTATGTTTCATGGTAAGATATAACATGATTTCCGAAGTGTCATGTATTCCTCGTCTACACTTTAAATGAATGTAAATGCGACACTTCCTCGCTAGGAAATAGCGTTTGCAGATATCTACGTATCGCAGCAAAAGGTTTCTAATGCTTCTTAAAACGCGATATCGCATCTCATTTCTATGTTTCATGGTAAGATATAATATGATTTGCGAAGTGTCATGTATTCCTCGTCTACACTTCAAATGAATGTAAATGGGACACTTCCTTGCAAGGAAATAGCGTCTGCAGATGTCTACCTATCGTAGCAATAGAGTTCTAATGCTTCTTAAAACGCGATATCGCATCTCATTTCTATGTTTCATGGTAAGATATAATATGATTTGCGAAGTGTCATGTATTCCTCGTCTACACTTCAAAGGAATGTGAATGCGACACTTCCTCGCTAGGAAATAGCGTCTACAGATGTCTAGGTATCGTAGCAATAGAGTTCTTATGATTCTTATAACGCGAAATCGCATCTCATTTCTATGTTTCATGGTAAGATATAATATGATTTGCGACGTGTTATGTATACCTCGTCTACACTTCATATGAATGTTAATGCGACACTTCCTTGCAAGGAAATAGCGTTTGCAGATGTCTAGGTATCGTAGCAATAGAGTTCTAATGCTTCTTAAAACGCGATATCGCATCTCATTTCTATGTTTCATGGTAAGATGTAATATGATTTGCGAAGTGTTATGTATTCCTCCTCTGCACTTCAAATGAATGTAAATGCGACACTTCCTTGCAAGGAAATAGCGTTTGTAAATGTCTACCTATCGTAGCAATAGTGTTCTAATGCTTCTTAAAACGCGATATCGCATCTCATTTCTGTTTCATGGTAAGATATAATATGATTTCCGAAGTGTCATGTATTCCTCGTCTACACTTTAAATGAATGTGAATGCGACACTTCCTCGCTAGGAAATAGCGTTTGCAGATATCTACGTATCGCAGCTAAAGGTTTCTAATGCTTCTTAAAACGCGATATCGCATCTCATTTCTATGTTTCATGGTAAGATATAATATGATTTGCGAAGTGTCATGTATTCCTCGTCTACACTTCAAATGAATGTAAATGGGACACTTCCTTGCAAGGAAATAGCGTCTGCAGATGTCTACCTATCTTAGCAATAGAGTTCTAATGCTTCTTAAAACGCGATATCGCATCTCATTTCTATGTTTCATGGTAAGATATAATATGATTTGCGAAGTGTCATGTATTCCTCGTCTACACTTCAAAGGAATGTGAATGCGACACTTCCTCGCTAGGAAATAGCGTCTACAGATGTCTAGGTATCGTAGCGATAGAGTTCTAATGCTTCTTAAAACGCGATATCGCATCTCATTTCTATGTATCATGGTAAGAAATAATATGATTTGCGAAGTGTTATGTATTCCTCGTCTACACTTCAAATGAATGTAAATGCGACACTTCCTTGCTAGGAAATAGCGTCTACAGATGTCTAGGTATCGTAGCGATAGAGTTCTAATGCTTCTTAAAACGCGATATCGCATCTCATTTCTATGTATCATGGTAAGATATAATATGATTTGCGAAGTGTTATGTATTCCTCGTCTACACTTCAAATGAATGTAAATGCGACACTTCCTTGCAAGGAAATAGCGTTTGCAAATTTCTACGTATCGTAGCAATAGAGTTCTTATGATTCTTAAAACGCGAAATCGCATCTCATTTCTATGTTTCATGGTAAGATATAATATGATTTGCGACGTGTTATGTATACCTCGTCTACACTTCATATGAATGTTACTGCGACACTTCCTTGCAAGGAAATAGCGTTTGCAGATGTCTACGTATCGCAGCAATAGATTTCTAATGCTTCTTAAAACGCGATATCGCATCTCGTTTCTATGTTTCATGGTAAGATACAATATGATTTGCGAAGTGTCATGTATTCCTCGTCTACACTTCAAATGAATGTAAATGCGACACTTCCTTGCTAGGAAATAGCGTCTGCAGATGTCTACGTATCGTAGCAATAGAGTTCTAATGCTTCTTAAAACGCGATATCGCATCTCATTTCTATGTTTCATGGTAAGATATAATATGATTTGCGAAGTGTCATGTATTCCTCGTCTACACTTCAAATGAATGTAAATGCGACACTTCCTTGCTAGGAAATAGCGTCTGCAGATGTCTAGGTATCGTAGCAATAGAGTTCTAATGCTTCTTAAAACGCGATATCGCATCTCATTTCTATGTTTCATGGTAAGATGTAATATGATTTGCGAAGTGTTATGTATTCCTCCTCTGCACTTCAAATGAATGTAAATGCGACACTTCCTTGCAAGGAAATAGCGTTTGTAAATGTCTACCTATCGTAGCAATAGTGTTCTAATGCTTCTTAAAACGCGATATCGCATCTCATTTCTGTTTCATGGTAAGATATAATATGATTTCCGAAGTGTCATGTATTCCCCGTCTACACTTTAAATGAATGTAAATGCGACACTTCCTCGCTAGGAAATAGCGTCTGCAGATATCTACGTATCGCAGCAAAAGGTTTCTAATGCTTCTTAAAACGCGATATCGCATCTCATTTCTATGTTTCATGGTAAGATATAATATGATTTGCGAAGTGTCATGTATTCCTCGTCTACACTTCAAATGAATGTAAATGGGACACTTCCTTGCAAGGAAATAGCGTCTGCAGATGTCTACCTATCTTAGCAATAGAGTTCTAATGCTTCTTAAAACGCGATATCGCATCTCATTTCTATGTTTCATGGTAAGATATAATATGATTTGCGAAGTGTCATGTATTCCTCGTCTACACGGCAAAGGAATGTGAATGCGACACTTCCTCGCTAGGAAATAGCGTCTACAGATGTCTAGGTATCGTAGCGATAGAGTTCTAATGCTTCTTAAAACGCGATATCGCATCTCATTTCTATGTATCATGGTAAGATATAATATGATTTGCGAAGTGTTATGTATTCCTCGTCTACACTTCAAATGAATGTAAATGCGACACTTTCTTGCTAGGAAATAGCGTCTACAGATGTCTAGGTATCGTAGCGATAGAGTTCATATGGTTCTTAAAACGCGATATCGCATCTCATTTCTATGTATCATGGTAAGATATAATATGATTTGCGAAGTGTTATGTATTCCTCGTCTACACTTCAAAGGAATGTGAATGCGACACTTCCTCGCTAGGAAATAGCGTTTGCAGATATCTACGTATCGCAGCAATAGATTTCTAATGCTTCTTAAAACGCGATATCGCATCTCATTTCTATGTTTCATGGTAAGATATAATATGATTTGCGAAGTGTCATGTATTCCTCGTCTACACTTCAAATGAATGTAAATGCGACACTTCCTTGCTAGGAAATAGCGTCTGCAGATGTCTAGGTATCGTAGCAATAGAGTTCTAATGCTTCTTAAAACGCGTTATCGCATCTCATTTCTATGTTTCATGGTAAGATGTAATATGATTTGCGAAGTGTTATGTATTCCTCCTCTACACTTCAAATGAATGTAAATGCGACACTTCCTTGCAAGGAAATAGCGTTTGCAAATGTCTACCTATCGTAGCAATAGTGTTCTAATGCTTCTTAAGACGCGATATCGCATCTCATTTCTATGTTTCATGGTAAGATATAATATGATTTGCGAAGTGTCATGTATTCCTCGTCTACACTTCAAATGAATGTAAATGCGACACTTCCTTCCAAAGAAATAGCGTCTGCAGATGTCTACGTATCGTAGCAATAGAGTTCTTATGATTCTTAAAACGCGATATTGCATCTCATTTCTATGTTTCATGGTAAGATATAATATGATTTGCGAAGTGTTATGTATTCCTCGTCTACACTTCAAATGAATGTAAATGCGACACTTCCTTGCTAGGAAATAGCGTCTACAGATGTCTAGGTATCGTAGAGATAGAGTTCTAATGCTTCTTAAAACGCGATATCGCATCTCATTTCTATGTATCATGGTAAGATATAATATGATTTGCGAAGTGTTATGTATTCCTCGTCCACACTTCAAATGATTGTATATGCGACACTTCCTTGCAAGGTTGTAGCGATTGCAGATGTCTAGGTATCGTAGCGATAGAGTTCTAATGCTTCTTAAAACGCGATATCGCATCTCATTTCTATGTATCATGGTAAGATATAATATGATTTGCGAAGTGCTAGGTATTCCTCGTCTACACTTCAAATGAATGTAAATGCGACACTTCCTTGCAAGGAAATAGCGTTTGCAGATTTCTACGTATCGTAGCAATAGAGTTCTTATGATTCTTAAAACGCGATATCGCATCTCATTTCTATGTTTCATGGTAAGATATAATATGATTTGCGAAGTGTCATGTATTCCTCGTCTTCACTTCAAATGAATGTAAATGCGACACTTCCTTGCAAGGTTATAGCGATTGCAGATGTCTACGTATCGTAGCGATAGAGTTCATATGGTTCTTAAAACGCGATATCGCATCTCATTTCTATGTATCATGGTAAGATATAATATGATTTGCGAAGTGTTATGTATTCCTCGTCTACACTTCAAATGAATGTAAATGCGACACTTCCTTGCAAGGAAATAGCGTTTGCAGATGTCTACCTATCGTAGCAATAGAGTTCTAATGCTTCTTAAAACGCGATATCGCATCTCATTTCTATGTTTCATGGTAAGATATAATATGATTTGCGAAGTGTCATGTATTCCTCGTCTACACTTCAAAGGAATGTGAATGCGACACTTCCTCGCTAGGAAATAGCGTTTGCAGATATCTACGTATCGCAGCAATAGATTTCTAATGCTTCTTAAAACGCGATATCGCATCTCATTTCTATGTATCATGGTAAGATATAATATGATTTCCGAAGTGTCATGTATTCCTCGTCTACACTTCAAATGAATGTAAATGCGACACTTCCTAGCAAGGAAATAGCGTTTGCAGATGTCTACGTATCGTAGCAATAGTGTTCTTATGATTCTTAAAACGCGATATCGCATCTCATTTCTATGTTTCATGGTAAGATATGATATGATTTGCGAAGTGTTATGTGTTCCTCGTCTACACTTCAAAGGAATGTGAATGCGACACTTCCTCGCTCGGAAATAGCGTTTGCAGATGTCTACGTATCGCAGCAATAGATTTTTAATGCTTCTTAAAACGCGATATCGCATCTTATTTCTATGTTTCATGGTAAGATGTAATATGATTTTCGAAGTGTTATGTATTCCTCGTCTACCCTTCATATGAATGTAAATGCGGCACTTCCTTGCAAGGAAATAGCGTTTGCAGATGTCTACCTATCGTAGCAATAGAGTTCTAATGCTTCTTAAAACGCGATATCGCATCTCATTTCTATGTTTCATGGTAAGATATAATATGATTTGCGAAGTGTCATGTATTCCTCGTCTACACTTCAAAGGAATGTGAATGCGACACTTCCTCGCTAGGAAATAGCGTTTGCAGATATCTACGTATCGCAGCAATAGATTTCTAATGCTTCTTAAAACGCGTTATCGCATCTCATTTCTATGTTTCATGGTAAGATATAATATGATTTGCGAAGTGTCATGTATTCCTCCTCTACACTTCAAATGAATGTAAATGCGACACTTCCTTGCAAGGAAATAGCGTTTGCAAATGTCTACCTATCGTAGCAATAGTGTTCTAATGCTTCTTAAGACGCGATATCGCATCTCATTTCTATGTTTCATGGTAAGATATAATATGATTTGCGAAGTGTCATGTATTCCTCGTCTACACTTCAAAGGAATGTGAATGCGACACTTCCTCGCTAGGAAATAGCGTTTGCAGATGTCTACGTATCGCAGCAATAGATTTCTAATGCTTCTTAAAACGCGATATCGCATCTCATTTCTATGTATCATGGTAAGATATAATATGATTTGCGAAGTGTTATGTATTCCTCGTCTACACTTCAAATGAATGTAAATGCGACACTTCCTTGCAAGGAAATAGCGTTTGTAGATTTCTACTTATCGTAGCAATAGAGTTATTATGATTCTTAAAACGCGATATCGCATCTCATTTCTATGTTTCATGGTAAGATATAATATGATTTGCGAAGTGTTATGTATTCCTCGTCTACACTTCAAATGAATGTAATTGCGACACTTCCTTGCTAGGAAATAGCGTCTGCAGATGTCTAGGTATCGTAGCGATAGTGTTCTAATGCTTCTTAAAACGCGATATCGCATCTCATTTCTATGTATCATGGTAAGATATAATATGATTTGCGAAGTGTTATGTATTCCTCGTCTACACTTCAAATGAATATAAATGCGACACTTCCTCGCTAGGAAATAGCGTTTGCAGATATCTACGTATCGCAGCAATAGATTTCTAATGCTTCTTAAAACGCGATATCGCATCTCATTTCTATGTTTCATGGTAAGATATAATATGATTTGCGAAGTGTCATGTATTCCTCGTCTACACTTCAAATGAATGTAAATGCGACACTTCCTTCCAAAGAAATAGCGTTTGCAGGTGTCTACGTATCGTAGCAATAGAGTTCTTATGATTCTTAAAACGCGATATCGCATCTCATTTCTATGTTTCATGGTAAGATATAATATGATTTGCGAAGTGTCATGTATTCCTCGTCTACACTTCAAATGAATGTAAATGCGACACTTCCTTGCTAGGAAATAGCGTCTGCAGATGTTTACGTATCGTAGCAATAGCTTTCTAATGCTTCTTAAAACGCGACATCGCATCTCATTTCTATGTTTCATGGTAAGATATAATATGATTTGCGAAGTGTCATGTATTCCTCGTCTACACTTCAAATGAATGTAAATGCGACACTTCCTTGCTAGGAAATAGCGTCTGCAGATGTTTACGTATCGTAGCAATAGCTTTCTAATGCTTCTTAAAACGCGACATCGCATCTCATTTCTATGTTTCATGGTTAAGATATAATATGATTTGCGAAGTGTCATGTATTCCTCGTCTACACTTCAAATGAATGTAAATGCGACACCTCCTTGCTAGGAAATAGCGTCTGCAGATGTCTAGGTATCGTAGCAATAGAGTTCTAATGCTTCTTAAAACGCGATATCGCATCTCATTTCTATGTTTCATGGTAAGATGTAATATGATTTGCGAAGTGTTATGTATTCCTCCTCTGCACTTCAAATGAATGTAAATGCGACACTTCCTTGCAAGGAAATAGCGTTTGTAAATGTCTACCTATCGTAGCAATAGTGTTCTAATGCTTCTTAAAACGCGATATCGCATCTCATTTCTGTTTCATGGTAAGATATAATATGATTTCCGAAGTGTCATGTATTCCTCGTCTACACTTTAAATGAATGTGAATGCGACACTTCCTCGCTAGGAAATAGCGTTTGCAGATATCTACGTATCGCAGCAAAAGGTTTCTAATGCTTCTTAAAACGCGATATCGCATCTCATTTCTATGTTTCATGGTAAGATATAATATGATTTGCGAAGTGTCATGTATTCCTCGTCTACACTTCAAATGAATGTAAATGGGACACTTCCTTGCAAGGAAATAGCGTCTGCAGATGTCTACCTATCTTAGCAATAGAGTTCTAATGCTTCTTAAAACGCGATATCGCATCTCATTTCTATGTTTCATGGTAAGATATAATATGATTTGCGAAGTGTCATGTATTCCTCGTCTACACTTCAAAGGAATGTGAATGCGACACTTCCTCGCTAGGAAATAGCGTCTACAGATGTCTAGGTATCGTAGCGATAGAGTTCTAATGCTTCTTAAAACGCGATATCGCATCTCATTTCTATGTATCATGGTAAGATATAATATGATTTGCGAAGTGTTATGTATTCCTCGTCTACACTTCAAATGAATGTAAATGCGACACTTCCTTGCTAGGAAATAGCGTCTACAGATGTCTAGGTATCGTAGCGATAGAGTTCTAATGCTTCTTAAAACGCGATATCGCATCTCATTTCTATGTATCATGGTAAGATATAATATGATTTGCGAAGTGTTATGTATTCCTCGTCTACACTTCAAATGAATGTAAATGCGACACTTCCTTGCAAGGAAATAGCGTTTGCAGATTTCTACGTATCGTAGCAATAGAGTTCTTATGATTCTTATAACGCGAAATCGCATCTCATTTCTATGTTTCATGGTAAGATATAATATGATTTGCGACGTGTTATGTATACCTCGTCTACACTTCATATGAATGTTAATGCGACACTTCCTTGCAAGGAAATAGCGTTTGCAGATGTCTACGTATCGCAGCAATAGATTTCTAATGCTTCTTAAAACGCGATATCGCATCTCGTTTCTATGTTTCATGGTAAGATATAATATGATTTGCGAAGTGTCATGTATTCCTCGTCTACACTTCAAATGAATGTAAATGCGACACTTCCTTGCTAGGAAATAGCGTCTGCAGATGTCTACGTATCGTAGCAATAGCTTTCTAATGCTTCTTAAAACGCGACATCGCATCTCATTTCTATGTTTCATGGTAAGATATAATATGATTTGCGAAGTGTCATGTATTCCTCGTCTACACTTCAAATGAATGTAAATGCGACACTTCCTTGCTAGGAAATAGCGTCTGCAGATGTCTAGGTATCGTAGCAATAGAGTTCTAATGCTTCTTAAAACGCGATATCGCATCTCATTTCTATGTTTCATGGTAAGATGTAATATGATTTGCGAAGTGTTATGTATTCCTCCTCTGCACTTCAAATGAATGTAAATGCGACACTTCCTTGCAAGGAAATAGCGTTTGTAAATGTCTACCTATCGTAGCAATAGTGTTCTAATGCTTCTTAAAACGCGATATCGCATCTCATTTCTGTTTCATGGTAAGATATAATATGATTTCCGAAGTGTCATGTATTCCTCGTCTACACTTTACATGAATGTAAATGCGACACTTCCTCGCTAGGAAATAGCGTTTGCAGATATCTACGTATCGCAGCAAAAGGTTTCTAATGCTTCTTAAAACGCGATATCGCATCTCATTTCTATGTTTCATGGTAAGATATAATATGATTTGCGAAGTGTCATGTATTCCTCGTCTACACTTCAAATGAATGTAAATGGGACACTTCCTTGCAAGGAAATAGCGTCTGCAGATGTCTACCTATCTTAGCAATAGAGTTCTAATGCTTCTTAAAACGCGATATCGCATCTCATTTCTATGTTTCATGGTAAGATATAATATGATTTGCGAAGTGTCATGTATTCCTCGTCTACACGTCAAAGGAATGTGAATGCGACACTTCCTCGCTAGGAAATAGCGTCTACAGATGTCTAGGTATCGTAGCGATAGAGTACTAATGCTTCTTAAAACGCGATATCGCATCTCATTTCTATGTATCATGGTAAGATATAATATGATTTGCGAAGTGTTATGTATTCCTCGTCTACACTTCAAATGAATGTAAATGCGACACTTCCTTGCTAGGAAATAGCGTCTACAGATGTCTAGGTATCGTAGCGATAGAGTTCTAATGCTTCTTAAAACGCGATATCGCATCTCATTTCTATGTATCATGGTAAGATATAATATGATTTGCGAAGTGTTATGTATTCCTCGTCTACACTTCAAATGAATGTAAATGCGACACTTCCTTGCAAGGAAATAGCGTTTGCAGATTTCTACGTATCGTAGCAATAGAGTTCTTATGATTCTTAAAACGCGAAATCGCATCTCATGTCTATGTTTCATGGTAAGATATAATATGATTTGCGACGTGTTATGTATACCTCGTCTACACTTCATATGAATGTTAATGCGACACTTCCTTGCAAGGAAATAGCGTTTGCAGATGTCTACGTATCGCAGCAATAGATTTCTAATGCTTCTTAAAACGCGATATCGCATCTCGTTTCTATGTTTCATGGTAAGATATAATATGATTTGCGAAGTGTCATGTATTCCTCGTCTACACTTCAAATGAATGTAAATGCGACACTTCCTTGCTAGGAAATAGCGTCTGCAGATGTCTACGTATCGTAGCAATAGCTTTCTAATGCTTCTTAAAACGCGACATCGCATCTCATTTCTATGTTTCATGGTAAGATATAGTATGATTTGCGAAGTGTCATGTATTCCTCGTCTACACTTCAAATGAATGTAAATGCGACACTTCCTTGCTAGGAAATAGCGTCTGCAGATGTCTAGGTATCGTAGCAATAGAGTTCTAATGCTTCTTAAAACGCGATATCGCATCTCATTTCTATGTTTCATGGTAAGATGTAATATGATTTGCGAAGTGTTATGTATTCCTCCTCTGCACTTCAAATGAATGTAAATGCGACACTTCCTTGCAAGGAAATAGCGTTTGTAAATGTCTACCTATCGTAGCGAATAGTGTTCTAATGCTTCTTAAAACGCGATATCGCATCTCATTTCTATGTTTCATGGTATGATATAATATGATTTCCGAAGTGTCATGTATTCCTCGTCTACACTTTAAATGAATGTAAATGCGACACTTCCTCGCTAGGAAATAGCGTTTGCAGATATCTACGTATCGCAGCAAAAGGTTTCTAATGCTTCTTAAAACGCGATATCGCATCTCATTTCTATGTTTCATGGTAAGATATAATATGATTTGCGAAGTGTCATGTATTCCTCGTCTACACTTCAAATGAATGTAAATGGGACACTTCCTTGCAAGGAAATAGCTTCTGCAGATGTCTACGTATCGTAGCAATAGTGTTCTTATGATTCTTAAAACGCGATATCGCATCTCATTTCTATGTTTCATGGTAAGATATGATATGATTTGCGATGTGTTATGTATTCCTCGTCTACACTTCAAAGGAATGTGAATGCGACACTTCCTCGCTAGGAAATAGCGTTTGCAGATGTCTACGTATCGCAGCAATAGATTTCTAATGCTTCTTAAAACGCGATATCGCATCTCATTTCTATGTTTCATGGTAAGATATAATATGATTTGCGAAGTGTCATGTATTCCTCGTCATCACTTCAAATGAATGTAAATGCGACACTTCCTTGCAAGGTTATAGCGATTGCAGATGTCTACGTATCGTAGCGATAGAGTTCATATGGTTCTTAAAACGCGATAACGCATCTCATTTCTATGTATCATGGTAAGATATAATATGATTTGCGAAGTGTTATGTATTCCTCGTCTACACTTCAAATGAATGTAAATGCGACACTTCCTTGCAAGGAAATAGCGTTTCTAGATTTGTACGTATCGTAGCAATAGAGTTCTTATGATTCTTAGAACGCGATATCGCATCTCATTTCTATGTTTCATGGTACGATATAGTATGATCTGCGAAGTGTTATGTATTCCTCTTCTACACTTCAAATGAATGTAAATGCGACACTTCCTTGCTAGGAAATAGCGTCTGCAGATGTCTAGGTATCGTAGCGATAGAGTTCTAATGCTTCTTAAAACGCGATATCGCATCTCATTTCTATGTATCATGGTAAGATATAATATGATTTCCGAAGTGTCATGTATTCCTCGTCTACACTTCAAATGAATGTAAATGCGACACTTCCTAGCAAGGAAATAGCGTTTGCAGATGTCTACGTATCGTAGCAATAGTGTTCTTATGATTCTTAAAACGCGATATCGCATCTCATTTCTATGTTTCATGGTAAGATGTAATATGATTTTCGAAGTGTTATGTATTCCTCGTCTACCCTTCATATGAATGTAAATGCGGCACTTCCTTGCAAGGAAATAGCGTTTGCAGATGTCTACCTATCGTAGCAATAGAGTTCTAATGCTTCTTAAAACGCGATATCGCATCTCATTTCTATGTTTCATGGTAAGATATAATATGATTTGCGAAGTGTCATGTATTCCTCGTCTACACTTCAAAGGAATGTGAATGCGACACTTCCTCGCTAGGAAATAGCGTTTGCAGATATCTACGTATCGCAGCAATAGATTTCTAATGCTTCTTAAAACGCGATATCGCATCTCATTTCTATGTTTCATGGTAAGATATAATATGATTTGCGAAGTGTCATGTATTCCTCGTCTACACTTCAAATGAATGTAAATGCGACACTTCCTTCCAAAGAAATAGCGTTTGCAGGTGTCTACGTATCGTAGCAATAGAGTTCTTATGATTCTTAAAACGCGATATCGCATCTCATTTCTATGTTTCATGGTAAGATATAATATGATTTGCGAAGTGTCATGTATTCCTCGTCTTCACTTCAAATGAATGTAAATGCGACACTTCCTTGCAAGGTTATAGCGATTGCAGATGTCTACGTATCGTAGCGATAGAGTTCATATGGTTCTTAAAACGCGATATCGCATCTCATTTCTATGTATCATGGTAAGATATAATATGATTTGCGAAGTGTTATGTATTCCTCGTCTACACTTCAAAGGAATGTGAATGCGACACTTGCTCGCTAGGAAATAGCGTTTGCAGATATCTACGTATCGCAGCAATAGATTTCTAATGCTTCTTAAAACGCGATATCGCATCTCATTTCTATGTATCATGGTAAGATATAATATGATTTGCGAAGTGTTATGTATTCCTCGTCTACACTTCAAATGAATGTAAATGCGACACTTCCTTGCAAGGAAATAGCGTTTGCAGATTTCTACGTATCGTAGCAATAGAGTTCTTATGATTCTTAAAACGCGATATCGCATCTCATTTCTATGTTTCATGGTAAGATATGATATGATTTGCGATGTGTTATGTATTCCTCGTCTGCACTTCAAAGGAATGTGAATGCGACACTTCCTCGCTAGGAAATAGCGTTTGCAGATGTCTACGTATCGCAGCAATAGATTTCTAATGCTTCTTAAAACGCGATATCGCATCTCATTTCTATGTTTCATGGTAAGATATAATATGATTTGCGAAGTGTCATGTATTCCTCGTCTACACTTCAAATGAATGTAAATGGGACACTTCCTTGCAAGGAAATAGCTTCTGCAGATGTCTACGTATCGTAGCAATAGTGTTCTTATGATTCTTAAAACGCGATATCGCATCTCATTTCTATGTTTCATGGTAAGATATGATATGATTTGCGAAGTGTTATGTGTTCCTCGTCTACACTTCAAAGGAATGTGAATGCGACACTTCCTCGCTCGGAAATAGCGTTTGCAGATGTCTACGTATCGCAGCAATAGATTTTTAATGCTTCTTAAAACGCGATATCGCATCTCATTTCTATGTTTCATGGTAAGATGTAATATGATTTTCGAAGTGTTATGTATTCCTCGTCTACCCTTCATATGAATGTAAATGCGGCACTTCCTTGCAAGGAAATAGCGTTTGCAGATGTCTACCTATCGTAGCAATAGAGTTCTAATGCTTCTTAAAACGCGATATCGCATCTCATTTCTATGTTTCATGGTAAGATATAATATGATTTGCGAAGTGTCATGTATTCCTCGTCTTCACTTCAAATGAATGTAAATGCGACACTTCCTTGCAAGGTTATAGCGATTGCAGATGTCTACGTATCGTAGCGATAGAGTTCATATGGTTCTTAAAACGCGATATCGCATCTCATTTCTATGTATCATGGTAAGATATAATATGATTTGCGAAGTGTTATGTATTCCTCGTCTACACTTCAAATGAATGTAAATGCGACACTTCCTTGCAAGGAAATAGCGTTTGTAGATTTCTACTTATCGTAGCAATAGAGTTATTATGATTCTTAAAACGCGATATCGCATCTCATTTCTATGTTTCATGGTAAGATATAATATGATTTGCGAAGTGTTATGTATTCCTCGTCTACACTTCAAATGAATGTAATTGCGACACTTCCTTGCTAGGAAATAGCGTCTGCAGATGTCTAGGTATCGTAGCGATAGAGTTCTAATGCTTCTTAAAACGCGATATCGCATCTCATTTCTATGTATCATGGTAAGATATAATATGATTTGCGAAGTGTTATGTATTCCTCGTCTACACTTCAAATGAATGTAAATGCGACACTTCCTCGCTAGGAAATAGCGTTTGCAGATATCTACGTATCGCAGCAATAGATTTCTAATGCTTCTTAAAACGCGATATCGCATCTCATTTCTATGTTTCATGGTAAGATATAATATGATTTGCGAAGTGTCATGTATTCCTCGTCTACACTTCAAATGAATGTAAATGCGACACTTCCTTCCAAAGAAATAGCGTTTGCAGGTGTCTACGTATCGTAGCAATAGAGTTCTTATGATTCTTAAAACGCGATATCGCATCTCATTTCTATGTTTCATGGTAAGATATAATATGATTTGCGAAGTGTCATGTATTCCTCGTCTTCACTTCAAATGAATGTAAATGCGACACTTCCTTGCAAGGTTATAGCGATTGCAGATGTCTACGTATCGTAGCGATAGAGTTCATATGGTTCTTAAAACGCGATATCGCATCTCATTTCTATGTATCATGGTAAGATATAATATGATTTGCGAAGTGTTATGTATTCCTCGTCTACACTTCAAAGGAATGTGAATGCGACACTTCCTCGCTAGGAAATAGCGTTTGCAGATATCTACGTATCGTAGCAATAGAGTTCTTATGATTCTTAGAACGCGATATCGCATCTCATTTCTATGTTTCATGGTACGATATAGTATGATCTGCGAAGTGTTATGTATTCCTCTTCTACACTTCAAATGAATGTAAATGCGACACTTCCTTGCTAGGAAATAGCGTCTGCAGATGTCTAGGTATCGTAGCGATAGAGTTCTAATGCTTCTTAAAACGCGATATCGCATCTCATTTCTATGTATCATGGTAAGATATAATATGATTTCCGAAGTGTCATGTATTCCTCGTCTACACTTCAAATGAATGTAAATGCGACACTTCCTAGCAAGGAAATAGCGTTTGCAGATGTCTACGTATCGTAGCAATAGTGTTCTTATGATTCTTAAAACGCGATATCGCATCTCATTTCTATGTTTCATGGTAAGATATGATATGATTTGCGAAGTGTTATGTGTTCCTCGTCTACACTTCAAATGAATGTAAATGCGACACTTCCTTCCAAAGAAATAGCGTTTGCAGGTGTCTACGTATCGTAGCAATAGAGTTCTTATGATTCTTAAAACGCGATATCGCATCTCATTTCTATGTTTCATGGTAAGATATAATATGATTTGCGAAGTGTCATGTATTCCTCGTCTTCACTTCAAATGAATGTAAATGCGACACTTCCTTGCAAGGAAATAGCGTTTGCAGATTTCTACGTATCGTAGCAATAGAGTTCTTATGATTCTTAAAACGCGATATCGCATCTCATTTCTATGTTTCATGGTAAGATATAATATGATTTGCGAAGTGTCATGTATTCCTCGTCTACACTTCAAATGAATGTAAATGCGACACTTCCTTCCAAAGAAATAGCGTTTGCAGGTGTCTACGTATCGTAGCAATAGAGTTCTTATGATTCTTAAAACGCGATATCGCATCTCATTTCTATGTTTCATGGTAAGATATAATATGATTTGCGAAGTGTCATGTATTCCTCGTCTTCACTTCAAATGAATGTAAATGCGACACTTCCTTGCAAGGTTATAGCGATTGCAGATGTCTACGTATCGTAGCGATAGAGTTCATATGGTTCTTAAAACGCGATATCGCATCTCATTTCTATGTATCATGGTAAGATATAATATGATTTGCGAAGTGTTATGTATTCCTCGTCTACACTTCAAAGGAATGTGAATGCGACACTTCCTCGCTAGGAAATAGCGTTTGCAGATATCTACGTATCGTAGCAATAGAGTTCTTATGATTCTTAGAACGCGATATCGCATCTCATTTCTATGTTTCATGGTACGATATAGTATGATCTGCGAAGTGTTATGTATTCCTCTTCTACACTTCAAATGAATGTAAATGCGACACTTCCTTGCTAGGAAATAGCGTCTGCAGATGTCTAGGTATCGTAGCGATAGAGTTCTAATGCTTCTTAAAACGCGATATCGCATCTCATTTCTATGTATCATGGTAAGATATAATATGATTTCCGAAGTGTCATGTATTCCTCGTCTACACTTCAAATGAATGTAAATGCGACACTTCCTAGCAAGGAAATAGCGTTTGCAGATGTCTACGTATCGTAGCAATAGTGTTCTTATGATTCTTAAAACGCGATATCGCATCTCATTTCTATGTTTCATGGTAAGATATGATATGATTTGCGAAGTGTTATGTGTTCCTCGTCTACACTTCAAAGGAATGTGAATGCGACACTTCCTCGCTCGGAAATAGCGTTTGCAGATGTCTACGTATCGCAGCAATAGATTTTTAATGCTTCTTAAAACGCGATATCGCATCTCATTTCTATGTTTCATGGTAAGATGTAATATGATTTTCGAAGTGTTATGTATTCCTCGTCTACCCTTCATATGAATGTAAATGCGGCACTTCCTTGCAAGGAAATAGCGTTTGCAGATGTCTACCTATCGTAGCAATAGAGTTCTAATGCTTCTTAAAACGCGATATCGCATCTCATTTCTATGTTTCATGGTAAGATATAATATGATTTGCGAAGTGTCATGTATTCCTCGTCTTCACTTCAAATGAATGTAAATGCGACACTTCCTTGCAAGGTTATAGCGATTGCAGATGTCTACGTATCGTAGCGATAGAGTTCATATGGTTCTTAAAACGCGATATCGCATCTCATTTCTATGTATCATGGTAAGATATAATATGATTTGCGAAGTGTTATGTATTCCTCGTCTACACTTCAAATGAATGTAAATGCGACACTTCCTTGCAAGGAAATAGCGTTTGTAGATTTCTACTTATCGTAGCAATAGAGTTATTATGATTCTTAAAACGCGATATCGCATCTCATTTCTATGTTTCATGGTAAGATATAATATGATTTGCGAAGTGTTATGTATTCCTCGTCTACACTTCAAATGAATGTAATTGCGACACTTCCTTGCTAGGAAATAGCGTCTGCAGATGTCTAGGTATCGTAGCGATAGAGTTCTAATGCTTCTTAAAACGCGATATCGCATCTCATTTCTATGTATCATGGTAAGATATAATATGATTTGCGAAGTGTTATGTATTCCTCGTCTACACTTCAAATGAATGTAAATGCGACACTTCCTCGCTAGGAAATAGCGTTTGCAGATATCTACGTATCGCAGCAATAGATTTCTAATGCTTCTTAAAACGCGATATCGCATCTCATTTCTATGTTTCATGGTAAGATATAATATGATTTGCGAAGTGTCATGTATTCCTCGTCTACACTTCAAATGAATGTAAATGCGACACTTCCTTCCAAAGAAATAGCGTTTGCAGGTGTCTACGTATCGTAGCAATAGAGTTCTTATGATTCTTAAAACGCGATATCGCATCTCATTTCTATGTTTCATGGTAAGATATAATATGATTTGCGAAGTGTCATGTATTCCTCGTCTTCACTTCAAATGAATGTAAATGCGACACTTCCTTGCAAGGTTATAGCGATTGCAGATGTCTACGTATCGTAGCGATAGAGTTCATATGGTTCTTAAAACGCGATATCGCATCTCATTTCTATGTATCATGGTAAGATATAATATGATTTGCGAAGTGTTATGTATTCCTCGTCTACACTTCAAAGGAATGTGAATGCGACACTTCCTCGCTAGGAAATAGCGTTTGCAGATATCTACGTATCGCAGCAATAGATTTCTAATGCTTCTTAAAACGCGATATCGCATCTCATTTCTATGTTTCATGGTAAGATATAATATGATTTGCGAAGTGTCATGTATTCCTCGTCTACACTTCAAATGAATGTAAATGCGACACTTCCTTCCAAAGAAATAGCGTTTGCAGGTGTCTACGTATCGTAGCAATAGAGTTCTTATGATTCTTAAAACGCGATATCGCATCTCATTTCTATGTTTCATGGTAAGATATAATATGATTTGCGAAGTGTCATGTATTCCTCGTCTTCACTTCAAATGAATGTAAATGCGACACTTCCTTGCAAGGTTATAGCGATTGCAGATGTCTACGTATCGTAGCGATAGAGTTCATATGGTTCTTAAAACGCGATATCGCATCTCATTTCTATGTATCATGGTAAGATATAATATGATTTGCGAAGTGTTATGTATTCCTCGTCTACACTTCAAAGGAATGTGAATGCGACACTTCCTCGCTAGGAAATAGCGTTTGCAGATATCTACGTATCGCAGCAATAGATTTCTAATGCTTCTTAAAACGCGATATCGCATCTCATTTCTATGTTTCATGGTAAGATATAATATGATTTGCGAAGTGTCATGTATTCCTCGTCTACACTTCAAAGGAATGTGAATGCGACACTTCCTCGCTAGGAAATAGCGTTTGCAGATGTCTACGTATCGCAGCAATAGATTTCTAATGCTTCTTAAAACGCGATATCGCATCTCATTTCTATGTTTCATGGTAAGATGTAATATGATTTGCGAAGTGTTATGTATTCCTCCTCTACACTTCAAATGAATGTAAATGCGACACTTCCTTGTAAGGAAATAGCGTTTGCAAATGTCTAACTATCGTAGCAATAGTGTTCTAATGCTTCTTAAAACGCGATATCGCATCTCATTTCTATGTTTCATGGTAAGATATAATATGATTTGCGAAGTGTTATGTATTCTTCGTCTACACTTCAAATGAATGTAAATGCGACACTTCCTTCCCAAGAAATAGCGTTTGCAGGTGTCTACGTATCGTAGCAATAGATATCTAATGCTTCTTAAAACGCGATATCGCATCTCATTTCCATGTTTCATGGTAAGATATAATATGATTTCCGAAGTGTCATGTATTCCTCGTCTACACTTCAAATGAATGTAAATGCGACACTTCCTCGCTAGGAAATAGCGTTTGCAGATGTCTACGTATCGCAGCAATAGATTTCTAATGCTTCTTAAAACGCGATATCGCATCTCATTTCTATGTTTCATGGTAAGATGTAATATGATTTGCGAAGTGTTATGTATTCCTCCTCTACACTTCAAATGAATGTAAATGCGACACTTCCTTGCAAGGAAATAGCGTTTGCAAATGTCTACCTATCGTAGCAATAGTGTTCTAATGCTTCTTAAAACGCGATATCGCATCTCATTTCTATGTTTCATGGTAAGATATAATATGATTCCCGAAGTGTCATGTATTCCTCGTCTACACTTCAAATGAATGTAAATGCGACACTTCCTAGCAAGGAAATAGCGTTTGCAGATGTCTACGTATCGTAGCAATAGATTTCTAATGCTTCTTAAAACGCGATATCGCATCTCATTTCTATGTTTCATGGTAAGATATAATATGATTTGCGAAGTGTCATGTATTCCTCGTCTACACTTCAAATGAATGTAAATGGGACACTTCCTTGCAAGGAAATAGCGTCTGCAGATGTCTGCGCATCGTAGCAATAGTGTTCTTTTGATTCTTAAAACGCGATATTGCATCTCATTTCTATGTTTCATGGTAAGATATGATATGATTTGCGAAGTGTTATGTATTCCTCGTCTACACTTCAAAGGAATGTGAATGCGACACTTCCTCGCTAGGAAATAGCGTTTGCAGATGTCTACGTATCGCAGCAATAGATTTCTAATGCTTCTTAAAACGCGATATCGCATCTCATTTCTATGTTTCATGGTAAGATGTAATATGATTTGCGAAGTGTTATGTATTCCTCCTCTACACTTCAAATGAATGTAAATGCGACACTTCCTTGTAAGGAAATAGCGTTTGCAAATGTCTAACTATCGTAGCAATAGTGTTCTAATGCTTCTTAAAACGCGATATCGCATCTCATTTCTATGTTTCATGGTAAGATATAATATGATTTGCGAAGTGTTATGTATTCTTCGTCTACACTTCAAATGAATGTAAATGCGACACTTCCTTCCCAAGAAATAGCGTTTGCAGGTGTCTACGTATCGTAGCAATAGATATCTAATGCTTCTTAAAACGCGATATCGCATCTCATTTCCATGTTTCATGGTAAGATATAATATGATTTCCGAAGTGTCATGTATTCCTCGTCTACACTTCAAATGAATGTAAATGCGACACTTCCTAGCAAGGAAATAGCGTTTGCAGATGTCTACGTATCGTAGCAATAGATTTCTAATGCTTCTTAAAACGCGATATCGCATCTCATTTCTATGTTTCATGGTAAGATGTAATATGATTTGCGAAGTGTTATGTATTCCTCCTCTACACTTCAAATGAATGTAAATGCGACACTTCCTTGCAAGGAAATAGCTTTTGCAAATGTCTACCTATCGTAGCAATAGTGTTCTAATGCTTCTTAAAACGCGATATCGCATCTCATTTCTATGTTTCATGGTAAGATATAATATGATTTGCGAAGTGTTATGTATTCCTCGTCTACACTTCAAATGAATGTAAATGCGACACTTCCTTCCAAAGAAATCGCGTTTGCAGGTGTCTACGTATCGTAGCAATAGATATCTAATGCTTCTTAAAACGCGATATCGCATCTCATTTCTATGTTTCATGATAAGATATAATATGACTTCCGAAGTGTCATGTATTCCTCGTCTACACTTCAAATGAATGTAAATGGGACACTTCCTTGCAAGGAAATAGCGTCTGCAGATGTCTACGTATCGTAGCAATAGATTTCTAATGCTTCTTAAAACGCGATATCGCATCTCATTTCTATGTTTCATGGTAAGATATAATATGATTTGCGAAGTGTCATGTATTCCTCGTCTAGACTTCAAAGGAATGTGAATGCGACACTTCCTCGCTAGGAAATAGCGTTTGCAGATATCTACGTATCGCAGCAATAGATTTCTAATGCTTCTTAAAACGCGATATCGCATCTCATTTCTATGTTTCATGGTAAGATATGATATGATTTGCGAAGTGTTATGTATTCCTCCTCTACACTTCAAATGAATGTAAATGCGACACTTCCTTGCAAGGAAATAGCGTTTGCAAATGTCTACGTATCGCAGCAATAGATTTCTAATGCTTCTTAAAACGCGATATCGCATCTCATTTGTATGTTTCATGGTAGATATAATATGATTTGCGAAGTGTCATATATTCCTCGTCTACACTTCAAATGAATGTAAATGCGACACTTCCCTGCTAGGAAATTGCGTCTGCAGATGTCTAGGTATCGTAGCAATAGAGTTCTAATGCTTCTTAAAACGCGATATCGCATCTCATTTCTATGTTTCATGGTAAGATGTAATATGATTTGCGAAGTGTTATGTATTCCTCCTCTACACTTCAAATGAATGTAAATGCGACACTTCCTTGCAAGGAAATAGCGTTTGCAAATGTCTACCTATCGTAGCAATAGTGTTCTAATGCTTCTTAAAACGCGATATCGCATCTCATTTCTATGTTTCATGGTAAGATATAATATGATTTGCGAAGTGTTATGTATTCCTCGTCTACACTTCAAATGAATGTAAATGCGACACTTCCTTCCAAAGAAATAGCGTTTGCAGGTGTCTACGTATCGTAGCAATAGATATCTAATGCTTCTTAAAACGCGATATCGCATCTCATTTCTATGTTTCATGGTAAGATATAATATGATTCCCGAAGTGTCATGTATTCCTCGTCTACACTTCAAATGAATGTAAATGCGACACTTCCTAGCAAGGAAATAGCGTTTGCAGATGTCTACGTATCGTAGCAATAGATTTCTAATGCTTCTTAAAACGCGATATCGCATCTCATTTCTATGTTTCATGGTAAGATGTAATATGATTTGCGAAGTGTTATGTATTCCTCCTCTACACTTCAAATGAATGTAAATGCGACACTTCCTTGCAAGGAAATAGCGTTTGCAAATGTCTACCTATCGTAGCAATAGTGTTCTAATGCTTCTTAAAACGCGATATCGCATCTCATTTCTATGTTTCATGGTAAGATATAATATGATTTGCGAAGTGTTATGTATTCCTCGTCTACACTTCAAATGAATGTAAATGCGACACTTCCTTCCAACGAAATCGCGTTTGCAGGTGTCTACGTATCGTAGCAATAGATATCTAATGCTTCTTAAAACGCGATATCGCATCTCATTTCTATGTTTCATGATAAGATATAATATGACTTCCGAAGTGTCATGTATTCCTCGTCTACACTTCAAATGAATGTAAATGGGACACTTCCTTGCAAGGAAATAGCGTCTGCAGATGTCTACGTATCGTAGCAATAGATTTCTAATGCTTCTTAAAACGCGATATCGCATCTCATTTCTATGTTTCATGGTAAGATATAATATGATTTGCGAAGTGTCATGTATTCCTCGTCTAGACTTCAAAGGAATGTGAATGCGACACTTCCTCGCTAGGAAATAGCGTTTGCAGATATCTACGTATCGCAGCAATAGATTTCTAATGCTTCTTAAAACGCGATATCGCATCTCATTTCTATGTTTCATGGTAAGATATGATATGATTTGCGAAGTGTTATGTATTCCTCCTCTACACTTCAAATGAATGTAAATGCGACACTTCCTTGCAAGGAAATAGCGTTTGCAAATGTCTACCTATCGTAGCAATAGTGTTCTAATGCTTCTTAAAACGCGATATCGCATCTCATTTCTATGTTTCATGGTAAGATATAATATGATTTGCGAAGTGTTATGTATTCCTCGTCTACACTTCAAATGAATGTAAATGCGGCGCTTCCTTCCAAAGAAATAGCGTTTGCAGGTGTCTACGTATCGTAGCAATAGATATCTAATGCTTCTTAAAACGCGATATCGCATCTCATTTCTATGTTTCATGGTAAGATATAATATGATTTGCGAAGTGTTATGTATTCCTCGTCTACACTTCAAATGAATGTAAAGGCGACACTTCCTTCCAAAGAAATCGCGTTTGCAGGTGTCTACGTATCGTAGCAATAGATATCTAATGCTTCTTAAAACGCGATATCGCATCTCATTTCTATGTTTCATGGTAAGATATAATATGATTTCCGAAGTGTCATGTATTCCTCGTCTACACTTCAAATGAATGTAAATGGGACACTTCCTCGCTAGGAAATAGCGTTTGCAGATATCTACGTATCGCAGCAATAGATTTCTAATGCTTCTTAAAACGCGATATCGCATCTCATTTCTATGTTTCATGGTAAGATATGATATGATTTGCGAAGTGTTATGTATTCCTCCTCTACACTTCAAATGAATGTAAATGCGACACTTCCTTGCAAGGAAATAGCGTTTGCAAATGTCTACCTATCGTAGCAATAGTGTTCTAATGCTTCTTAAAACGCGATATCGCATCTCATTTCTATGTTTCATGGTAAGATATAATATGATTTGCGAAGTGTTATGTATTCCTCGTCTACACTTCAAATGAATGTAAATGCGACGCTTCCTTCCAAAGAAATAGCGTTTGCAGGTGTCTACGTATCGTAGCAATAGATATCTAATGCTTCTTAAAACGCGATATCGCATCTCATTTCTATGTTTCATGGTAAGATATAATATGATTTGCGAAGTGTTATGTATTCCTCGTCTACACTTCAAATGAATGTAAAGGCGACACTTTCTTCCAAAGAAATCGCGTTTGCAGGTGTCTACGTATCGTAGCAATAGATATCTAATGCTTCTTAAAACGCGATATCGCATCTCATTTCTATGTTTCATGGTAAGATATAATATGATTTCCGAAGTGTCATGTATTCCTCGTCTACACTTCAAATGAATGTAAATGGGACACTTCCTTGCAAGGAAATAGCGTCTGCAGATGTCTACGTATCGTAGCAATAGATTTCTAATGCTTCTTAAAACGCGATATCGCATCTCATTTCTATGTTTCATGGTAAGATATAATATGATTTGCGAAGTGTCATGTATTCCTCGTCTACACTTCAAAGGAATGTGAATGCGACACTTCCTCGCTAGGAAATAGCGTTTGCAGATATCTACGTATCGCAGCAATAGAGTTCTTATGATTCTTAAAACGCGATATCGCATCTCATTTCTATGTTTCATGGTGAGATATAATATGATTTGCGAAGTGTCATGTATTCCTCGTCTACACTTCAAATGAATGTAAATGCGACACTTCCTAGCAAGGAAATAGCGTTTGCAGATGTCTACGTATCGTAGCAATAGAGTTCTTATGATTCTTAAAACGCGATGTCGCATCTCATTTCTATGTTTCATGGTAAGTTATAATATGATTTGCGAAGTGTCATGTATTCCTCGTCTACACTTCAAATGAATGTAAATGGGACACTTCCTCGCTAGGAAATAGCGCTTGCAGATATCTACGTATCGCAGCAATAGATTTCTAATGCTTCTTAAAACGCGATATCGCATCTCATTTCTATGTTTCATGGTAAGATATGATATGATTTGCGAAGTGTTATGTATTCCTCCTCTACACTTCAAATGAATGTAAATGCGACACTTCCTTGCAAGGAAATAGCGTTTGCAAATGTTTACCTATCGTAGCAATAGTGTTCTAATGCTTCTTAAAACGCGATATCGCATCTCATTTCTATGTTTCATGGTAAGATATAATATGATTTGCGAAGTGTTATGTATTCCTCGTCTACACTTCAAATGAATGTAAATGCGACGCTTCCTTCCAAAGAAATAGCGTTTGCAGGTGTCTACGTATCGTAGCAATAGATATCTAATGCTTCTTAAAACGCGATATCGCATCTCATTTCTATGTTTCATGGTAAGATATAATATGATTTGCGAAGTGTTATGTATTCCTCGTCTACACTTCAAATGAATGTAAAGGCGACACTTTCTTCCAAACAAATCGCGTTTGCAGGTGTCTACGTATCGTAGCAATAGATATCTAATGCTTCTTCAAACGCGATATCGCATCTCATTTCTATGTTTCATGGTAAGATATAATATGATTTCCGAAGTGTCATGTATTCCTCGTCTACACTTCAAATGAATGTAAATGGGACACTTCCTTGCAAGGAAATAGCGTCTGCAGATGTCTACGTATCGTAGCAATAGATTTCTAATGCTTCTTAAAACGCGATATCGCATCTCATTTCTATGTTTCATGGTAAGATATAATATGATTTGCGAAGTGTCATGTATTCCTCGTCTACACTTCAAAGGAATGTGAATGCGACACTTCCTCGCTAGGAAATAGCGTTTGCAGATATCTACGTATCGCAGCAATAGAGTTCTTATGATTCTTAAAACGCGATATCGCATCTCATTTCTATGTTTCATGGTGAGATATAATATGATTTGCGAAGTGTCATGTATTCCTCGTCTACACTTCAAATGAATGTAAATGCGACACTTCCTAGCAAGGAAATAGCGTTTGCAGATGTCTACGTATCGTAGCAATAGAGTTCTTATGATTCTTAAAACGCGATGTCGCATCTGATTTCTATGTTTCATGGTAAGTTATAATATGATTTGCGAAGTGTCATGTATTCCTCGTCTACACTTCAAATGAATGTAAATGCGACACTTCCTTGCAAGGAAATAGCGTCTGCAGATGTCTAGGTATCGTAGCAATAGAGTTCTAATGCTTCTTAAAACGCGATATCGCATCCCTTTTCTATGTTTCATGGTAAGATGTAATATGATTTGCGAAGTGTTATGTATTCCTCCTCTACACTTCAAATGAATGTAAATGCGACACTTCCTTGCAAGGAAATAGCGTTTGCAAATGTCTACCTATCGTAGCAATAGTGTTCTAGTGCTTCTTAAAACGCGATATCGCATCTCATTTCTATGTTTCATGGTAAGATATAATATGATTTGCGAAGTGTTATGTATTCCTCGTCTACACTTCAAATGAATGTAAATGCGACACTTCCTTCCAAAGAAATAGCGTTTGCAGGTGTCTACGTATCGTAGCAATAGATATCTAATGCTTCTTAAAACGCGATATCGCATCTCATTTCTATGTTTCATGGTAAGATATAATATGATTCCCGAAGTGTCATGTATTCCTCGTCTACACTTCAAATGAATGTAAATGCGACACTTCCTAGCAAGGAAATAGCTTTTGCAGATGTCTACGTATCGTAGCAATAGATTTCTAATGCTTCTTAAAACGCGATATCGCATCTCATTTCTAT
Organism: Xylocopa sonorina; assembly: GCF_050948175.1. NCBI lineage: Eukaryota > Metazoa > Arthropoda > Insecta > Hymenoptera > Apidae > Xylocopa > Xylocopa sonorina. The sequence continues at coordinate 1,054,847 of NC_135198.1, forward strand.
GTTTCATGGTAAGATGTAATATGATTTTCGAAGTGTTATGTATTCCTCCTCTACACTTCAAATGAATGTAAATGCGACACTTCCTCGCTAGGAAATAGCGTTTACAGATGTCTACGTATCGCAGCAATAGATTTATAATGCTTCTTAAAACGCGATATCGCATCTCATTTCTATGTTTCATGGTAGATATAATATGAATTGCGAAGTGTCATGTATTCCTCGTCTACACTTCAAATGAATGTAAATGCGACACTTCCTTGCTAGGAAATAGCGTCTGCAGATATCTACGTATCGCAGCAATAGATTTCTAATGCTCCTTAAAACGCGATATCGCATCTCATTTCTATGTTTCATGGTAAGATGTAATATGATTTGCGAAGTGTTATGTATTCCTCCTCTACACTTCAAATGAATGTAAATGCGACACTTCCTTGCAAGGAAATAGCGTTTGCAAATGTCTACCTATCGTAGCAATAGTGTTCTAATGCTTCTTAAATCGCGATATCGCATCTCATTTCTATGTTTCATGGTAAGATATAATATGATTTGCGAAGTGTTATGTATTCCTCGTCTACACTTCAAATGAATGTAAATGGGACACTTCCTTGCAAGGAAATAGCGTCTGCAGATGTCTACGTATCGTAGCAATAGAGTTCCAATGCTTCTTAAAACGCGATATCGCATCTCATTTCTATGTTTCATGGTAAGATGTAATATGATTTGCGAAGTGTTATGTATTCCTCCTCTACACTTCAAATGAATGTAAATGCGACACTTCCTTCCAAAGAAATAGCGTTTGCAGGTGTCTACGTATCGTAGCAATAGATATCTAATGCTTCTTAAAACGCGATATCGCATCTCATTTCTATGTTTCATGGTAAGATATAATATGATTTGCGAAGTGTCATGTATTCCTCGTCTACACTTCAAATGAATGTAAATGCGACACTTCCTAGCAAGGAAATAGCGTTTGCAGATGTCTACGTATCGTAGCAATAGATCTCTAATGCTTCTTAAAACGCGATATCGCATCTCATTTCTATGTTTCATGGTAAGATATAATATGATTTGCGAAGTGTCATGTATTCCTCGTCTACACTTCAAATGAATTGTAAATGCAACACTTCCTTGCAAGGAAATAGCGTCTGCAGATGTCTACGTATCGTAGCAATAGAGTTCTAATGCTTCTTAAAACGCGATATCGCATCTCATTTCTATGTTTCATGGTAAGATATAATATGATTTGCGAAGTGTCATGTATTCCTCGTCTTCACTTCAAATGAATGTAAATGCGACACTTCCTTGCTAGGAAATAGCGTCTGCAGATGTCTACGTATCGTAGCAATAGATTTCTAATGCTTCTTAAAACGCGATATCGCATCTCATTTCTATGTTTCATGGTAAGATATAATATGATTTGCGAAGTGTCATGTATTCCTCGTGTACACTTCAAATGAATGTAAATGCGACACTTCCTAGCAAGGAAATAGCGTATGCAGATGTCTACGTATCGTAGCAATAGATCTCTAATGCTTCTTAAAACGCGATATCGCATCTCATTTCTATGTTTCATGGTAAGATATAATATGATTTGCGAAGTGTCATGTATTCCTCGTCTACACTTCAAATGAATGTAATTGGGACACTTCCTTGCAAGGAAATAGCGTCTGCAGATGTCTACGTATCGTAGCAATAGTGCTCTTATGATTCTTAAAACGCGATATCGCATCTCATTTCTATGTTTCATGGTAAGATATAATATGATTTGCGAAGTGTTATGTATTCCTCGTCTACACTTCAAATGAATGTAAATGCGACACTTCCTTCCAAAGAAATAGTGTTTGCAGGTGTCTACGTATCGTAGCAATAGATATCTAATGCTTCTTAAAACGCGATATCGCATCTCATTTCTATGTTTCATGGTAAGATATGATATGATTTGCGAAGTGTTATGTATTCCTCGTCTACACTTCAAATGAATGTAAATGCGACACTTCCTTGCTAGGAAATAGCGTCTACAGATGTCTAGGTATCGCAGCGATAGAGTTCTAATGCTTCTTAAAACGCGATATCTCATCTCATTTCTATGTTTCATGGTAAGATATAATATGATTTCCGAAGTGTCATGTATTCCTCGTCTACACTTCAAATGAATGTAAATGGGACACTTCCTCGCTAGGAAATAGCGTTTGCAGATATCTACGTATCGCAGCAATAGATTTCTAATGCTTCTTAAAACGCGATATCGCATCTCATTTCTATGTTTCATGGTAAGATATGATATGATTTGCGAAGTGTTATGTATTCCTCCTCTACACTTCAAATGAATGTAAATGCGACACTTCCTTGCAAGGAAATAGCGTTTGCAAATGTCTACCTATCGTAGCAATAGTGTTCTAATGCTTCTTAAAACGCGATATCGCATCTCATTTCTATGTTTCATGGTAAGATATAATATGATTTGCGAAGTGTTATGTATTCCTCGTCTACACCTCAAATGAATGTAAATGCGACGCTTCCTTCCAAAGAAATAGCGTTTGCAGGTGTCTACGTATCGTAGCAATAGATATCTAATGCTTCTTAAAACGCGATATCGCATCTCATTTCTATGTTTCATGGTAAGATATAATATGATTTGCGAAGTGTTATGTATTCCTCGTCTACACTTCAAATGAATATAAAGGCGACACTTTCTTCCAAAGAAATCGCGTTTGCAGGTGTCTACGTATCGTAGCAATAGATATCTAATGCTTCTTAAAACGCGATATCGCATCTCATTTCTATGTTTCATGGTAAGATATAATATGATTTCCGAAGTGTCATGTATTCCTCGTCTACACTTCAAATGAATGTAAATGGGACACTTCCTTGCAAGGAAATAGCGTCTGCAGATGTCTACGTATCGTAGCAATAGATTTCTAATGCTTCTTAAAACGCGATATCGCATCTCATTTCTATGTTTCATGGTAAGATATAATATGATTTGCGAAGTGTCATGTATTCCTCGTCTACACTTCAAAGGAATGTGAATGCGACACTTCCTCGCTAGGAAATAGCGTTTGCAGATATCTACGTATCGCAGCAATAGAGTTCTTATGATTCTTAAAACGCGATATCGCATCTCATTTCTATGTTTCATGGTGAGATATAATATGATTGCGAAGTGTCATGTATTCCTCGTCTACACTTCAAATGAATGTAAATGCGACACTTCCTAGCAAGGAAATAGCGTTTGCAGATGTCTACGTATCGTAGCAATAGAGTTCTTATGATTCTTAAAACGCGATGTCGCATCTCATTTCTATGTTTCATGGTAAGTTATAATATGATTTGCGAAGTGTCATGTATTCCTCGTCTACACTTCAAATGAATGTAAATGGGACACTTCCTCGCTAGGAAATAGCGTTTGCAGATATCTACGTATCGCAGCAATAGATTTCTAATGCTTCTTAAAACGCGATATCGCATCTCATTTCTATGTTTCATGGTAAGATATGATATGATTTGCGAAGTGTTATGTATTCCTCCTCTACACTTCAAATGAGTGTAAATGCGACACTTCCTTGCAAGGAAATAGCGTTTGCAAATGTTTACCTATCGTAGCAATAGTGTTCTAATGCTTCTTAAAACGCGATATCGCATCTCATTCCTATGTTTCATGGTAAGATATAATATGATTTGCGAAGTGTTATGTATTCCTCGTCTACACTTCAAATGAATGTAAATGCGACGCTTCCTTCCAAAGAAATAGCGTTTGCAGGTGTCTACGTATCGTAGCAATAGATATCTAATGCTTCTTAAAACGCGATATCGCATCTCATTTCTATGTTTCATGGTAAGATATAATATGATTTGCGAAGTGTTATGTATTCCTCCTCTACACTTCAAATGAATGTAAATGCGACACTTCCTTGCAAGGAAATAGCGTTTGCAAATGTCTACCTATCGTAGCAATAGTGTTCTAGTGCTTCTTAAAACGCGATATCGCATCTCATTTCTATGTTTCATGGTAAGATATAATATGATTTGCGAAGTGTTATGTATTCCTCGTCTACACTTCAAATGAATGTAAATGCGACACTTCCTTCCAAAGAAATAGCGTTTGCAGGTGTCTACGTATCGTAGCAATAGATATCTAATGCTTCTTAAAACGCGATATCGCATCTCATTTCTATGTTTCATGGTAAGATATAATATGATTCCCGAAGTGTCATGTATTCCTCGTCTACACTTCAAATGAATGTAAATGCGACACTTCCTAGCAAGGAAATAGCTTTTGCAGATGTCTACGTATCGTAGCAATAGATTTCTAATGCTTCTTAAAACGCGATATCGCATCTCATTTCTATGTTTCATGGTAAGATGTAATATGATTTTCGAAGTGTTATGTATTCCTCCTCTACACTTCAAATGAATGTAAATGCGACACTTCCTCGCTAGGAAATAGCGTTTACAGATGTCTACGTATCGCAGCAATAGATTTATAATGCTTCTTAAAACGCGATATCGCATCTCATTTCTATGTTTCATGGTAGATATAATATGATTTGCGAAGTGTCATGTATTCCTCGTCTACACTTCAAATGAATGTAAATGCGACACTTCCTTGCTAGGAAATAGCGTCTGCAGATATCTACGTATCGCAGCAATAGATTTCTAATGCTCCTTAAAACGCGATATCGCATCTCATTTCTATGTTTCATGGTAAGATGTAATATGATTTGCGAAGTGTTATGTATTCCTCCTCTACACTTCAAATGAATGTAAATGCGACACTTCCTTGCAAGGAAATAGCGTTTGCAAATGTCTACCTATCGTAGCAATAGTGTTCTAATGCTTCTTAAAACGCGATATCGCATCTCATTTCTATGTTTCATGGTAAGATATAATATGATTTGCGAAGTGTTATGTATTCCTCGTCTACACTTCAAATGAATGTAAATGGGACACTTCCTTGCAAGGAAATAGCGTCTGCAGATGTCTACGTATCGTAGCAATAGAGTTCCAATGCTTCTTAAAACGCGATATCGCATCTCATTTCTATGTTTCATGGTAAGATGTAATATGATTTGCGAAGTGTTATGTATTCCTCCTCTACACTTCAAATGAATGGAAATGCGACACTTCCTTCCAAAGAAATAGCGTTTGCAGGTGTCTACGTATCGTAGCAATAGATATCTAATGCTTCTTAAAACGCGATATCGCATCTCATTTCTATGTTTCATGGTAAGATATAATATGATTTGCGAAGTGTCATGTATTCCTCGTCTACACTTCAAATGAATGTAAATGCGACACTTCCTAGCAAGGAAATAGCGTTTGCAGATGTCTACGTATCGTAGCAATAGATCTCTAATGCTTCTTAAAACGCGATATCGCATCTCATTTCTATGTTTCATGGTAAGATATAATATGATTTGCGAAGTGTCATGTATTCCTCGTCTACACTTCAAATGAATTGTAAATGCAACACTTCCTTGCAAGGAAATAGCGTCTGCAGATGTCTACGTATCGTAGCAATAGAGTTCTAATGCTTCTTAAAACGCGATATCGCATCTCATTTCTATGTTTCATGGTAAGATATAATATGATTTGCGAAGTGTCATGTATTCCTCGTCTTCACTTCAAATGAATGTAAATGCGACACTTCCTTGCTAGGAAATAGCGTGTGCAGATGTCTACGTATCGTAGCAATAGATTTCTAATGCTTCTTAAAACGCGATATCGCATCTCATTTCTATGTTTCATGGTAAGATATAATATGATTTGCGAAGTGTCATGTATTCCTCGTGTACACTTCAAATGAATGTAAATGCGACACTTCCTAGCAAGGAAATAGCGTATGCAGATGTCTACGTATCGTAGCAATAGATCTCTAATGCTTCTTAAAACGCGATATCGCATCTCATTTCTATGTTTCATGGTAAGATATAATATGATTTGCGAAGTGTCATGTATTCCTCGTCTACACTTCAAATGAATGTAATTGGGACACTTCCTTGCAAGGAAATAGCGTCTGCAGATGTCTACGTATCGTAGCAATAGTGTTCTTATGATTCTTAAAACGCGATATCGCATCTCATTTCTATGTTTCATGGTAAGATATAATATGATTTGCGAAGTGTTATGTATTCCTCGTCTACACTTCAAATGAATGTAAATGCGACACTTCCTTCCAAAGAAATAGTGTTTGCAGGTGTCTACGTATCGTAGCAATAGATATCTAATGCTTCTTAAAACGCGATATCGCATCTCATTTCTATGTTTCATGGTAAGATATGATATGATTTGCGAAGTGTTATGTATTCCTCGTCTACACTTCAAATGAATGTAAATGCGACACTTCCTTGCTAGGAAATAGCGTCTACAGATGTCTAGGTATCGCAGCGATAGAGTTCTAATGCTTCTTAAAACGCGATATCTCATCTCATTTCTATGTTTCATGGTAAGATATAATATGATTTGCGAAGTGTCATGTATACCTCGTCTACACTTCAAATGAATGTAAATGCGACAATTCCTTGCTAGGAAATAGCGTCTGCAGATGTCTACGTATCGTAGCAATAGATTTCTAATGCTCCTTAAAACGCGATATCGCATCTCATTTCTATGTTTCATGGTAAGATATAATATGATTTGCGAAGTGTCATGTATTCCTCGTCTTCACTTCAAATGAATGTAAATGCGACACTTCCTTGCTAGGAAATAGCGTCTGCAGATGTCTACGTATCGTAGCAATAGATTTCTAATGCTTCTTAAAACGCGATATCGCATCTCATTTCTATGTTTCATGGTAAGATATAATATGATTTGCGAAGTGTCATGTTTTCCTCGTGTACACTTCAAATGAATGTAAATGCGACACTTCCTAGCAAGGAAATAGCGTATGCAGATGTCTACGTATCGTAGCAATAGATCTCTAATGCTTCTTAAAACGCGATATCGCATCTCATTTCTATGTTTCATGGTAAGATATAATATGATTTGCGAAGTGTCATGTATTCCTCGTCTACACTTCAAATGAATGTAATTGGGACACTTCCTTGCAAGGAAATAGCGTCTGCAGATGTCTACGTATCGTAGCAATAGTGTTCTTATGATTCTTAAAACGCGATATCGCATCTCATTTCTATGTATCATGGTAAGATATAATATGATTTGCGAAGTGTTATGTATTCCTCGTCTACACTTCAAATGAATGTAAATGCGACACTTCCTTGCAAGGAAATAGCGTTTGCAGATTTCTACGTATCGTAGCAATAGAGTTCTTATGATTCTTAAAACGCGATATCGCATCTCATTTCTATGTTTCATGGTGCGATATAATATGATTTGCGAAGTGTTATGTATTCCTCGCCTACACTTCAAATGAATGTAAATGCGACACTTCCGTGCAAGGAAATAGCGTTTGCAGATGTCTACGTATCGTAGCAATAGATTTCTAATGCTTCTTAAATCGCGATATCGCATCTCATTTCTATGTTTCATGGTAAGATATAATATGATTTGCGAAGTGTTATGTATTCCTCGTCTACACTTCAAATGAATGCAAATGCGACACTTCCTTGCAAAGATATAGCGTTTGCAGATGTCTACGTATCGTAGCAATAGATTTCTGATGCTTCTTAAAACGCGATATCGCATCTCATTTCTATGTTTCATGGTAAGATATAATATGATTTGCGAAGTGTTATGTATTCCTCGCCTACACTTCAAATGAATGTAAATGCGACACTTCCTTGCCAGGAAATAGCGTCTGCAGATGTCTAGGTATCGTAGCGATAGAGTTCTAATGCTTGTTAAAACGCGATATCGCATCCCATTTCTATGTGTCATGGTAAGATATAATATGATTTGCGAAGTGTTATGTATTCCTCGTCTACAGTTCAAATGATTGTAACTGCGACACTTCCTTGCAAAGAAATGGCGTTTGCAGTTGTCTACGTATCGTAGCAATAGATATCTAATGCTTCTTAAAACGCGATATCGCATCTCATTTCTATGTTTCATGGTAAGATATAATATGATTTGCGAAGTGTTATGTATTCCTCGCCTACACTTCAAATGAATGTAAATGCGACACTTCCGTGCAAGGAAATAGCGTTTGCAGATGACTACGAATAGTAGCAATAGATTTCTAATGCTTCTTAAAACGCGATATCTCATCTCATTTCTATGTTTCATGGTAAGATATAATCTGATTTGCGAAGGGTTATGTATTCCTCGTCTACACTTCATATGAATGTTAATGCGACACTTCCTTGCAAGAAAAGAGCGTTTGCAGATGTCTACGTATCGTAGCAATGGAGTTCTTATGATTCTTAAAACACAATATCGCATCTGATTTCTATGTTTCATGGTAAGATATAATATGATTTGCGAAGTGTTATGTATTCCTTGTCTACACTTCATATGAATGTAAATGCGGCACTTCCTTGCAAGGAAATAGCGTTTGCAGATGTCTACCTATCGTAGCAATAGAGTTCTAATGCTTCTTAAAACGCGATATCGCATCTCATTTCTATGTTTCATGGTAAGATATAATATGATTTGCGAAGTGTTATGTATTCCTCGTCTACACTTCAAATGAATGCAAATGCGACACTTCCTTGCAAAGATATAGCGTTTGCAGATGTCTACGTATCGTAGCAATAGATTTCTAATGCTTCTTAAAACGCGATATCGCATCTCATTTCTATGTTTCATGGTAAGATATAATATGATTTGCGAAGTGTCATGTATTCCTCGTCTACACTTCAAATGAATGTAAATGCGACACTTCCTTGCTAGGAAATAGCGTCTGCAGATGTCTAGGTATCGTAGCGATAGAGTTCTAATGCTTGTTAAAACGCGATATCGCATCCCATTTCTATGTGTCATGGTAAGATATAATATGATTTGCGAAGTGTTATGTATTCGTCGTCTACAGTTCAAATGAATGTAAATGCCGACACTTCCTTGCAAAGAAATGGCGTTTGCAGTTGTCTACGTATCGTAGCAATAGATATCTAATGCTTCTTAAAACGCGATATCGCATCTCATTTCTATGTTTCATGGTAAGATATAATATGATTTGCGAAGTGTCATGTATTCTTCGTCTACACTTCAAATGAATGTAAATGCGACACTTCCTAGCAAGGAAATAGCGTTTGCAGATGTCTACGTATAGTAGCAATAGATTTCTAATGCTTCTTAAAACGCGATATCGCATCTCATTTCTATGTTTCATGGTAAGATATAATATGATTTGCGAAGTGTCATGTATTCCTCGTCTTCACTTCAAATGAATGTAAATGCGACACTTCCTTGCTAGGAAATAGCGTCTGCAGATGTCTACGTATCGTAGCAATAGATTTCTAATGCTTCTTAAAACGCGATATCGCATCTCATTTCTATGTTTCATGGTAAGATATAATATGATTTGCGAAGTGTCATGTATTCCTCGTGTACACTTCAAATGAATGTAAATGCGACACTTCCTAGCAAGGAAATAGCGTATGCAGATGTCTACGTATCGTAGCAATAGATCTCTAATGCTTCTTAAAACGAGATATCGCATCTCATTTCTATGTTTCATGGTAAGATATAATATGATTTGCGAAGTGTCATGTATTCCTCGTCTACACTTCAAATGAATGTAATTGGGACACTTCCTTGCAAGGAAATAGCGTCTGCAGATGTCTACATATCGTAGCAATAGTGTTCTTATGATTCTTAAAACGCGATATCGCATCTCATTTCTATGTTTCATGGTAAGATATAATATGATTTGCGAAGTGTTATGTATTCCTCGTCTACACTTCAAATGAATGTAAATGCGACACTTCCTTCCAAAGAAATAGTGTTTGCAGGTGTCTACGTATCGTAGCAATAGATATCTAATGCTTCTTAAAACGCGATATCGCATCTCATTTCTATGTTTCATGGTAAGATATGATATGATTTGCGATGTGTTATGTATTCCTCGTCTACACTTCAAATGAATGTAAATGCGACACTTCCTTGCTAGGAAATAGCGTCTACAGATGTCTAGGTATCGCAGCGATAGAGTTCTAATGCCTCTTAAAACGCGATATCTCATCTCATTTCTATGTTTCATGGTAAGATATAATATGATTTGCGAAGTGTCATGTATACCTCGTCTACACTTCAAATGAATGCAAATGCGACACTTCCTTGCAAAGATATAGCGTTTGCAGATGTCTACGTATCGTAGCAATAGATTTCTGATGCTTCTTAAAACGCGATATCGCATCTCATTTCTATGTTTCATGGTAAGATATAATATGATTTGCGAAGTGTCATGTATTCCTCGTCTACACTTCAAATGAATGTAAATGCGACACTTCCTTGCCAGGAAATAGCGTCTGCAGATGTCTAGGTATCGTAGCGATAGAGTTCTAATGCTTGTTAAAACGCGATATCGCATCCCATTTCTATGTGTCATGGTAAGATATAATATGATTTGCGAAGTGTTATGTATTCCTCGTCTACAGTTCAAATGAATGTAAATGCGACACTTCCTTGCAAAGAAATGGCGTTTGCAGTTGTCTACGTATCGTAGCAATAGATATCTAATGCTTCTTAAAACGCGATATCGCATCTCATTTCTATGTTTCATGGTAAGATATAATATGATTTGCGAAGTGTTATGTATTCCTCGCCTACACTTCAAATGAATGTAAATGCGACACTTCCGTGCAAGGAAATAGTGTTTGCAGGTGTCTACGTATCGTAGCAATAGATATCTAATGCTTCTTAAAACGCGATATCGCATCTCATTTCTATGTTTCATGGTAAGATATGATATGATTTGCGAAGTGTTATGTATTCCTCGTCTACAGTTCAAATGAATGTAAATGCGACACTTCCTTGCAAAGAAATGGCGTTTGCAGTTGTCTACGTATCGTAGCAATAGATATCTAATGCTTCTTAAAACGCGATATCGCATCTCATTTCTATGTTTCATGGTAAGATATAATATGATTTGCGAAGTGTTATGTATTCCTCGCCTACACTTCAAATGAATGTAAATGCGACACTTCCGTTCAAGGAAATAGCGTTTGCAGATGACTACGAATAGTAGCAATAGATTTCTAATGCTTCTTAAAACGCGATATCTCATATCATTTCTATGTTTCATGGTAAGATATAATCTGATTTGCGAAGGGTTATGTATTCCTCGTCTACACTTCATATGAATGTTAATGCGACACTTCCTTGCAAGGAAAGAGCGTTTGCAGATGTCTACGTATCGTAGCAATGGAGTTCTTATGATTCTTAAAACACAATATCGCATCTGATTTCTATGTTTCATGGTAAGATATAATATGATTTGCGAAGTGTTATGTATTCCTTGTCTACACTTCATATGAATGTAAATGCGGCACTTCCTTGCAAGGAAATAGCGTTTGCAGATGTCTACCTATCGTAGCAATAGAGTTCTAATGCTTCTTAAAACGCGATATCGCATCTCATTTCTATGTTTCATGGTAAGATATAATATGATTTGCGAAGTGTTATGTATTCCTCGTCTACACTTCAAATGAATGCAAATGCGACACTTCCTTGCAAAGATATAGCGTTTGCAGATGTCTACGTATCGTAGCAATAGATTTCTAATGCTTCTTAAAACGCGATATCGCATCTCATTTCTATGTTTCATGGTAAGATATAATATGATTTGCGAAGTGTCATGTATTCCTCGTGTACACTTCAAATGAATGTAAATGCGACACTTCCTAGCAAGGAAATAGCGTATGCAGATGTCTACGTATCGCAGCAATAGATTTCTAATGCTTCTTAAAACGCGATATCGCATTTCATTTCTATGTTTCATGGTAAGATATAATATGATTTGCGAAGTGTTATGTATTCCCCGTCTACACTTCAAATGAATGTAAATGCGACACTTCCTTGCTAGGAAATAGCGTCTGCAGATGTCTAGGTTTCGTAGTAATAGAGTTCTAATGCTTCTTAAAACGCGATATCGCATCTCATTTCTATGTTTCATGGTAAGATGTAATATGATTTGCGAAGTGTTATGTATTTCTCCTCTACACTTCAAATGAATGTAAATGCGACACTTCCTTGCAAGGAAATAGCGTTTGCAGATTTCTACGTATCGTAGCAATAGAGTTCTTATGATTCTTAAGACGCGATATCGCATCTCATTTCTATGTTTCATGGTGAGATATAATATGATTTGCGAAGTGTTATGTATTCCTCGTCTACACTTCAAATGAATGTAAATGCGGCACTTCCTTGCTAGGAAATAGCGTCTGCAGATGTCAAGGTATCGTAGCGATAGGGTTCTAATGCTTCTTAAAACGCGATATCGCATCTCATTTCTATGTATCATGGTAAGATATAATATGATTTGCGAAATGTTATGTATTCCTCGTCTACACTTCAAATGAATGTAAATGCGACACTTCCTTGCTAGGAAATAGCGTCTGCAGATGTCTAGGTTTCGTAGCAATAGAGTTCTAATGCTTCTTAAAACGCGATATCGCATCCCTTTTCTATGTTTCATGGTAAGATGTAATATGATTTGCGAAGTGTTATGTATTCCTCCTCTACACTTCAAATGAATGTAAATGCGACACTTCCTTGAAAGGAAATAGCGTCTGCAGATGTCTGCGCATCGTAGCAATAGTGTTCTTTTGATTCTTAAAACGCGATATTGCATCTCATTTCTATGTTTCATGGTAAGATATGATATGATTTGCGAAGTGTTATGTATTCCTCGTCTACACTTCAAAGGAATGTGAATGCGACACTTCCTCGCTAGGAAATAGCGTTTGCAGATGTCTACGTATCGCAGCAATAGATTTCTAATGCTTCTTAAAACGCGATATCGCATCTCATTTCTATGTTTCATGGTAAGATGTAATATGATTTGCGAAGTGTTATGTATTCCTCCTCTACACTTCAAATGAATGTAAATGCGACACTTCCTTGCAAGGAAATAGCGTTTGCAAATGTCTACCTATCGTAGCAATAGTGTTCTAATGCTTCTTAAAACGCGATATCGCATCTCATTTCTATGTTTCATGGTAAGATATAATATGATTTGCGAAGTGTTATGTATTCTTCGTCTACACTTCAAATGAATGTAAATGCGACACTTCCTTCCAAAGAAATAGCGTTTGCAGGTGTCTACGTATCGTAGCAATAGATATCTAATGCTTCTTAAAACGCGATATCGCATCTCATTTCCATGTTTCATGGTAAGATATAATATGATTTCCGAAGTGTCATGTATTCCTCGTCTACACTTCAAACGAATGTAAATGCGGCACTTCCTAGCAAGGAAATAGCGTTTGCAGATGTCTATGTATCGTAGCAATAGATTTCTAATGCTTCTTAAAACGCGATATCGCATCTCATTTCTATGTTTCATGGTAAGATATAATATGATTTGCGAAGTGTTATGTATTCCCCGTCTACATTTCAAGGGAATGTGAATGCGACACTTCCTCGCTACGAAATAGCGTTTACAGATGTCTACGTATCGCAGCAATAGATTTATAATGCTTCTTAAAACGCGATATCGCATCTCATTTCTATGTATCATGGTAAGATATAATAATGATTTGCGAAGTGTTATGTATTCCTCGTCTACACTTCAAATGAATGTAAATGCGACACTTCCTTGCAAGGAAATAGCGTTTGCAGATTTCTACGTATCGTAGCAATAGAGTTCTTATGATTCATAAAACGCGATATCGCATCTCATTTCTATGTTTCATGGTGAGATATAATATGATTTGCAAAGTGTCATGTATTCCTCGTCTACACTTCAAATGAATGTAAATGCGACACTTCCTCGCTAGGAAATAGCGTTTGCAGATGTCTACGTATCGCAGCAATAGATTTCTAATGCTTCTTAAAACGCGATATCGCATCTCATTTCTATGTTTCATGGTAAGATATAATATGATTTGCGAAGTGTCATGTATTCCTCGTCTACACTTCAAATGAATGTAAATGCGACACTTCCTTACTAGGAAATAGCGTCTGCAGATGTCTAGGTTTCGTAGCAATAGAGTTCTAATGCTTCTTAAAACGCGATATCGCATCCCTTTTCTATGTTTCATGGTAAGATGTAATATGATTTGCGAAGTGTTATGTATTCCTCCTCTACACTTCAAATGAATGTAAATGCGACACTTCCTTGCAAGGAAATAGCGTTTGCAAATGTCTACCTATCGTAGCAATAGTGTTCTAATGCTTCTTAAAACGCGATATCGCATCTCACTTCTATGTTTCATGGTAAGATATAATATGATTTGCGAAGTGTTATGTATTCCCCGTCTACATTTCAAGGGAATGTGAATGCGACACTTCCTCGCTAGGAAATAGCGTTTACAGATGTCTACGTATCGCAGCAATAGATTTATAATGCTTCTTAAAACGCGATATCGCATGTCATTTCTATGTATCATAGTAAGATATAATAATGATTTGCGAAGTGTTATGTATTCCTCGTCTACACTTCAAATGAATGTAAATGCGACACTTCCTTGCAAGGAAATAGCGTTTGCAGATTTCTACGTATCGTAGCAATAGAGTTCTTATGATTCTTAAAACGCGATATCGCATCTCATTTCTATGTTTCATGGTGAGATATAATATGATTTGCGAAGTGTCATGTATTCCTCGTCTACACTTCAAATGAATGTAAATGCGACACTTCCTAGCAAGGAAATAGCGTTTGCAGATGTCTACGTATCGTAGCAATAGAGTTCTTATGATTCTTAAAACGCGATATCGCATCTCATTTCTATGTTTCATGGTAAGTTATAATATGATTTGCGAAGTGTTATGTATTCCTCCTCTACACTTCAAATGAATGTAAATGCGACACTTCCTTGCAAGGAAATAGCGTTTGCAAATGTCTACCTATCGTAGCAATAGTGTTCTAGTGCTTCTTAAAACGCGATATCGCATCTCATTTCTATGTTTCATGGTAAGATATAATATGATTTGCGATGTGTTATGTATTCCTCGTCTACACTTCAAATGAATGTAAATGCGACACTTCCTTCCAAAGAAATAGCGTTTGCAGGTGTCTACGTATCGTAGCAATAGATATCTAATGCTTCTTAAAACGCGATATCGCATCTCATTTCTATGTTTCATGGTAAGATATAATATGATTCCCGAAGTGTCATGTATTCCTCGTCTACACTTCAAATGAATGTAAATGCGACACTTCCTAGCAAGGAAATAGCGTTTGCAGATGTCTACGTATCGTAGCAATAGATTTCTAATGCTTCTTAAAACGCGATATCGCATCTCATTTCTATGTTTCATGGTAAGATATAATATGATTTGCGAAGTGTCATGTATTCCTCGTCTACACTTCAAATGAATGTAAATGGAACACTTCCTTGCAAGGAAATAGCGTCTGCTGATGTCTACGTATCGTAGCAATAGTGTTCTTTTGATTCTTAAAACGCGATATTGCATCTCATTTCTATGTTTCATGGTAAGATATGATATGATTTGCGAAGTGTTATGTATTCCTCGTCTACACTTCAAAGGAATGTGAATGCGACACTTCCTCGCTAGGAAATAGCGTTTGCAGATGTCTACGTATCGCAGCAATAGATTTCTAATGCTTCTTAAAACACGATATCGCATCTCATTTGTATGTTTCATGGTAGATATAATATGATTTGCGAAGTGTCATATATTCCTCGTCTACACTTCAAATGAATGTAAATGCGACACTTCCTTGCTAGGAAATTGCGTCTGCAGATGTCTAGGTATCGTAGCAATAGAGTTCTAATGCTTCTTAAAACGCGATATCGCATCTCATTTCTATGTTTCATGGTAAGATGTAATATGATTTGCGAAGTGTTATGTATTCCTCCTCTACACTTCAAATGAATGTAAATGCGACACTTCCTTGCAAGGAAATAGCGTTTGCAAATGTCTACCTATCGTAGCAATAGTGTTCTAATGCTTCTTAAAACGCGATATCGCATCTCATTTCTATGTTTCATGGTAAGATATAATATGATTTGCGAAGTGTTATGTATTCCTCGTCTACACTTCAAATGAATGTAAATGCGACACTTCCTTCCAAAGAAATAGCGTTTGCAGGTGTCTACGTATCGTAGCAATAGATATCTAATGCTTCTTAAAACGCGATATCGCATCTCATTTCTATGTTTCATGGTAAGATATAATATGATTCCCGAAGTGTCATGTATTCCTCGTCTACACTTCAAATGAATGTAAATGCGACACTTCCTAGCAAGGAAATAGCGTTTGCAGATGTCTACGTATCGTAGCAATAGATTTCTAATGCTTCTTAAAACGCGATATCGCATCTCATTTCTATGTTTCATGGTAAGATGTAATATGATTTGCGAAGTGTTATGTATTCCTCCTCTACACTTCAAATGAATGTAAATGCGACACTTCCTTGCAAGGAAATAGCGTTTGCAAATGTCTACCTATCGTAGCAATAGTGTTCTAATGCTTCTTAAAACGCGATATCGCATCTCATTTCTATGTTTCATGGTAAGATATAATATGATTTGCGAAGTGTTATGTATTCCTCGTCTACACTTCAAATGAATGTAAATGCGACACTTCCTTCCAAAGAAATCGCGTTTGCAGGTGTCTACGTATCGTAGCAATAGATATCTAATGCTTCTTAAAACGCGATATCGCATCTCATATCTATGTTTCATGATAAGATATAATATGACTTCCGAAGTGTCATGTATTCCTCGTCTACACTTCAAATGAATGTAAATGGGACACTTCCTTGCAAGGAAATAGCGTCTGCAGATGTCTACGTATCGTAGCAATAGATTTCTAATGCTTCTTAAAACGCGATATCGCATCTCATTTCTATGTTTCATGGTAAGATATAATATGATTTGCGAAGTGTCATGTATTCCTCGTCTAGACTTCAAAGGAATGTGAATGCGACACTTCCTCGCTAGGAAATAGCGTTTGCAGATATCTACGTATCGCAGCAATAGATTTCTAATGCTTCTTAAAACGCGATATCGCATCTCATTTCTATGTTTCATGGTAAGATATGATATGATTTGCGAAGTGTTATGTATTCCTCCTCTACACTTCAAATGAATGTAAATGCGACACTTCCTTGCAAGGAAATAGCGTTTGCAAATGTCTACCTATCGTAGCAATAGTGTTCTAATGCTTCTTAAAACGCGATATCGCATCTCATTTCTATGTTTCATGGTAAGATATAATATGATTTGCGAAGTGTTATGTATTCCTCGTCTACACTTCAAATGAATGTAAATGCGGCGCTTCCTTCCAAAGAAATAGCGTTTGCAGGTGTCTACGTATCGTAGCAATAGATATCTAATGCTTCTTAAAACGCGATATCGCATCTCATTTCTATGTTTCATGGTAAGATATAATATGATTTGCGAAGTGTTATGTATTCCTCGTCTACACTTCAAATGAATGTAAAGGCGACACTTCCTTCCAAAGAAATCGCGTTTGCAGGTGTCTACGTATCGTAGCAATAGATATCTAATGCTTCTTAAAACGCGATATCGCATCTCATTTCTATGTTTCATGGTAAGATATAATATGATTTCCGAAGTGTCATGTATTCCTCGTCTACACTTCAAATGAATGTAAATGGGACACTTCCTCGCTAGGAAATAGCGTTTGCAGATATCTACGTATCGCAGCAATAGATTTCTAATGCTTCTTAAAACGCGATATCGCATCTCATTTCTATGTTTCATGGTAAGATATGATA
Source organism: Xylocopa sonorina (assembly GCF_050948175.1). NCBI lineage: Eukaryota > Metazoa > Arthropoda > Insecta > Hymenoptera > Apidae > Xylocopa > Xylocopa sonorina. The sequence goes on from NC_135198.1 coordinate 1,072,617, forward strand.
TGATTTGCGAAGTGTTATGTATTCCTCCTCTACACTTCAAATGAATGTAAATGCGACACTTCCTTGCAAGGAAATAGCGTTTGCAAATGTCTACCTATCGTAGCAATAGTGTTCTAATGCTTCTTAAAACGCGATATCGCATCTCATTTCTATGTTTCATGGTAAGATATAATATGATTTGCGAAGTGTTATGTATTCCTCGTCTACACTTCAAATGAATGTAAATGCGACGCTTCCTTCCAAAGAAATAGCGTTTGCAGGTGTCTACGTATCGTAGCAATAGATATCTAATGCTTCTTAAAACGCGATATCGCATCTCATTTCTATGTTTCATGGTAAGATATAATATGATTTGCGAAGTGTTTTGTATTCCTCGTCTACACTTCAAATGAATGTAAAGGCGACACTTTCTTCCAAAGAAATCGCGTTTGCAGGTGTCTACGTATCGTAGCAATAGATATCTAATGCTTCTTAAAACGCGATATCGCATCTCATTTCTATGTTTCATGGTAAGATATAATATGATTTCCGAAGTGTCATGTATTCCTCGTCTACACTTCAAATGAATGTAAATGGGACACTTCCTTGCAAGGAAATAGCGTCTGCAGATGTCTACGTATCGTAGCAATAGATTTCTAATGCTTCTTAAAACGCGATATCGCATCTCATTTCTATGTTTCATGGTAAGATATAATATGATTTGCGAAGTGTCATGTATTCCTCGTCTACACTTCAAAGGAATGTGAATGCGACACTTCCTCGCTAGGAAATAGCGTTTGCAGATATCTACGTATCGCAGCAATAGAGTTCTTATGATTCTTAAAACGCGATATCGCATCTCATTTCTATGTTTCATGGTGAGATATAATATGATTTGCGAAGTGTCATGTATTCCTCGTCTACACTTCAAATGAATGTAAATGCGACACTTCCTAGCAAGGAAATAGCGTTTGCAGATGTCTACGTATCGTAGCAATAGAGTTCTTATGATTCTTAAAACGCGATGTCGCATCTCATTTCTATGTTTCATGGTAAGTTATAATATGATTTGCGAAGTGTCATGTATTCCTCGTCTACACTTCAAATGAATGTAAATGCGACACTTCCTTGCAAGGAAATAGCGTCTGCAGATGTCTAGGTATCGTAGCAATAGAGTTCTAATGCTTCTTAAAACGCGATATCGCATCCCTTTTCTATGTTTCATGGTAAGATGTAATATGATTTGCGAAGTGTTATGTATTCCTCCTCTACACTTCAAATGAATGTAAATGCGACACTTCCTTGCAAGGAAATAGCGTTTGCAAATGTCTACCTATCGTAGCAATAGTGTTCTAGTGCTTCTTAAAACGCGATATCGCATCTCATTTCTATGTTTCATGGTAAGATATAATATGATTTGCGAAGTGTTATGTATTCCTCGTCTACACTTCAAATGAATGTAAATGCGACACTTCCTTCCAAAGAAATAGCGTTTGCAGGTGTCTACGTATCGTAGCAATAGATATCTAATGCTTCTTAAAACGCGATATCGCATCTCATTTCTATGTTTCATGGTAAGATATAATATGATTCCCGAAGTGTCATGTATTCCTCGTCTACACTTCAAATGAATGTAAATGCGACACTTCCTAGCAAGGAAATAGCTTTTGCAGATGTCTACGTATCGTAGCAATAGATTTCTAATGCTTCTTAAAACGCGATATCGCATCTCATTTCTATGTTTCATGGTAAGATGTAATATGATTTTCGAAGTGTTATGTATTCCTCCTCTACACTTCAAATGAATGTAAATGCGACACTTCCTCGCTAGGAAATAGCGTTTACAGATGTCTACGTATCGCAGCAATAGATTTATAATGCTTCTTAAAACGCGATATCGCATCTCATTTCTATGTTTCATGGTAGATATAATATGATTTGCGAAGTGTCATGTATTCCTCGTCTACACTTCAAATGAATGTAAATGCGACACTTCCTTGCTAGGAAATAGCGTCTGCAGATATCTACGTATCGCAGCAATAGATTTCTAATGCTCCTTAAAACGCGATATCGCATCTCATTTCTATGTTTCATGGTAAGATGTAATATGATTTGCGAAGTGTTATGTATTCCTCCTCTACACTTCAAATGAATGTAAATGCGACACTTCCTTGCAAGGAAATAGCGTTTGCAAATGTCTACCTATCGTAGCAATAGTGTTCTAATGCTTCTTAAAACGCGATATCGCATCTCATTTCTATGTTTCATGGTAAGATATAATATGATTTGCGAAGTGTTATGTATTCCTCGTCTACACTTCAAATGATTGTAAATGCGACACTTTCTTCCAAAGAAATAGCGTTTGCAGGTGTCTACGTATCGTAGCAATAGATTTCTAATGCTCCTTAAAACGCGATATCGCATCTCATTTCTATGTTTCATGGTAAGATATAATATGATTTGCGAAGTGTCATGTATTCCTCGTCTTCACTTCAAATGAATGTAAATGCGACACTTCCTTGCTAGGAAATAGCGTCTGCAGATGTCTACGTATCGTAGCAATAGATTTCTAATGCTTCTTAAAACGCGATATCGCATCTCATTTCTATGTTTCATGGTAAGATATAATATGATTTGCGAAGTGTCATGTATTCCTCGTGTACACTTCAAATGAATGTAAATGCGACACTTCCTAGCAAGGAAATAGCGTATGCAGATGTCTACGTATCGTAGCAATAGATCTCTAATGCTTCTTAAAACGCGATATCGCATCTCATTTCTATGTTTCATGGTAAGATATAATATGATTTGCGAAGTGTCATGTATTCCTCGTCTACACTTCAAATGAATGTAATTGGGACACTTCCTTGCAAGGAAATAGCGTCTGCAGATGTCTACGTATCGTAGCAATAGTGTTCTTATGATTCTTAAAACGCGATATCGCATCTCATTTCTATGTTTCATGGTAAGATATAATATGATTTGCGAAGTGTTATGTATTCCTCGTCTACACTTCAAATGAATGTAAATGCGACACTTCCTTCCAAAGAAATAGTGTTTGCAGGTGTCTACGTATCGTAGCAATAGATATCTAATGCTTCTTAAAACGCGATATCGCATCTCATTTCTATGTTTCATGGTAAGATATGATATGATTTGCGAAGTGTTATGTATTCCTCGTCTACACTTCAAATGAATGTAAATGCGACACTTCCTTGCTAGGAAATAGCGTCTACAGATGTCTAGGTATCGCAGCGATAGAGTTCTAATGCTTCTTAAAACGCGATATCTCATCTCATTTCTATGTTTCATGGTAAGATATAATATGATTTGCGAAGTGTCATGTATACCTCGTCTACACTTCAAATGAATGTAAATGCGACAATTCCTTGCTAGGAAATAGCGTCTGCAGATGTCTACGTATCGTAGCAATAGATTTCTAATGCTCCTTAAAACGCGATATCGCATCTCATTTCTATGTTTCATGGTAAGATATAATATGATTTGCGAAGTGTCATGTATTCCTCGTCTTCACTTCAAATGAATGTAAATGCGACACTTCCTTGCTAGGAAATAGCGTCTGCAGATGTCTACGTATCGTAGCAATAGATTTCTAATGCTTCTTAAAACGCGATATCGCATCTCATTTCTATGTTTCATGGTAAGATATAATATGATTTGCGAAGTGTCATGTATTCCTCGTGTACACTTCAAATGAATGTAAATGCGACACTTCCTAGCAAGGAAATAGCGTATGCAGATGTCTACGTATCGTAGCAATAGATCTCTAATGCTTCTTAAAACGCGATATCGCATCTCATTTCTATGTTTCATGGTAAGATATAATATGATTTGCGAAGTGTCATGTATTCCTCGTCTACACTTCAAATGAATGTAATTGGGACACTTCCTTGCAAGGAAATAGCGTCTGCAGATGTCTACGTATCGTAGCAATAGTGTACTTATGATTCTTAAAACGCGATATCGCATCTCATTTCTATGTATCATGGTAAGATATAATATGATTTGCGAAGTGTTATGTATTCCTCGTCTACACTTCAAATGAATGTAAATGCGACACTTCCTTGCAAGGAAATAGCGTTTGCAGATTTCTACGTATCGTAGCAATAGAGTTCTTATGATTCTTAAAACGCGATATCGCATCTCATTTCTATGTTTCATGGTGAGATATAATATGATTTGCGAAGTGTTATGTATTCCTCGCCTACACTTCAAATGAATGTAAATGCGACACTTCCGTGCAAGGAAATAGCGTTTGCAGATGTCTACGTATCGTAGCAATAGATTTCTAATGCTTCTTAAATCGCGATATCGCATCTCATTTCTATGTTTCATGGTAAGATATAATATGATTTGCGAAGTGTTATGTATTCCTCGTCTACACTTCAAATGAATGCAAATGCGACACTTCCTTGCAAAGATATAGCGTTTGCAGATGTCTACGTATCGTAGCAATAGATTTCTGATGCTTCTTAAAACGCGATATCGCATCTCATTTCTATGTTTCATGGTAAGATATAATATGATTTGCGAAGTGTCATGTATTCCTCGTCTACACTTCAAATGAATGTAAATGCGACACTTCCTTGCCAGGAAATAGCGTCTGCAGATGTCTAGGTATCGTAGCGATAGAGTTCTAATGCTTGTTAAAACGCGATATCGCATCCCATTTCTATGTGTCATGGTAAGATATAATATGATTTGCGAAGTGTTATGTATTCCTCGTCTACAGTTCAAATGAATGTAAATGCGACACTTCCTTGCAAAGAAATGGCGTTTGCAGTTGTCTACGTATCGTAGCAATAGATATCTAATGCTTCTTAAAACGCGATATCGCATCTCATTTCTATGTTTCATGGTAAGATATAATATGATTTGCGAAGTGTTATGTATTCCTCGCCTACACTTCAAATGAATGTAAATGCGACACTTCCGTGCAAGGAAATAGCGTTTGCAGATGACTACGAATAGTAGCAATAGATTTCTAATGCTTCTTAAAACGCGATATCTCATCTCATTTCTATGTTTCATGGTAAGATATAATCTGATTTGCGAAGGGTTATGTATTCCTCGTCTACACTTCATATGAATGTTAATGCGACACTTCCTTGCAAGAAAAGAGCGTTTGCAGATGTCTACGTATCGTAGCAATGGAGTTCTTATGATTCTTAAAACACAATATCGCTTCTGATTTCTATGTTTCATGGTAAGATATAATATGATTTGCGAAGTGTTATGTATTCCTTGTCTACACTTCATATGAATGTAAATGCGGCACTTCCTTGCAAGGAAATAGCGTTTGCAGATGTCTACCTATCGTAGCAATAGAGTTCTAATGCTTCTTAAAACGCGATATCGCATCTCATTTCTATGTTTCATGGTAAGATATAATATGATTTGCGAAGTGTTATGTATTCCTCGTCTACACTTCAAATGAATGCAAATGCGACACTTCCTTGCAAAGATATAGCGTTTGCAGATGTCTACGTATCGTAGCAATAGATTTCTAATGCTTCTTAAAACGCGATATCGCATCTCATTTCTATGTTTCATGGTAAGATATAATATGATTTGCGAAGTGTCATGTATTCCTCGTCTACACTTCAAATGAATGTAAATGCGACACTTCCTTGCTAGGAAATAGCGTCTGCAGATGTCTAGGTATCGTAGCGATAGAGTTCTAATGCTTGTTAAAACGCGATATCGCATCCCATTTCTATGTGTCATGGTAAGATATAATATGATTTGCGAAGTGTTATGTATTCGTCGTCTACAGTTCAAATGAATGTAAATGCCGACACTTCCTTGCAAAGAAATGGCGTTTGCAGTTGTCTACGTATCGTAGCAATAGATATCTAATGCTTCTTAAAACGCGATATCGCATCTCATTCCTATGTTTCATGGTAAGATATAATATGATTTGCGAAGTGTCATGTATTCTTCGTCTACACTTCAAATGAATGTAAATGCGACACTTCCTAGCAAGGAAATAGCGTTTGCAGATGTCTACGTATAGTAGCAATAGATTTCTAATGCTTCTTAAAACGCGATATCGCATCTCATTTCTATGTTTCATGGTAAGATATAATATGATTTGCGAAGTGTCATGTATTCCTCGTCTACACTTCAAATGAATTGTAAATGCGACACTTCCTTGCAAGGAAATAGCGTCTGCAGATGTCTACGTATCGTAGCAATAGAGTTCTAATGCTTCTTAAAACGCGATATCGCATCTCATTTCTATGTTTCATGGTAAGATATAATATGATTTGCGAAGTGTCATGTATTCCTCGTCTTCACTTCAAATGAATGTAAATGCGACACTTCCTTGCTAGGAAATAGCGTCTGCAGATGTCTACGTATCGTAGCAATAGATTTCTAATGCTTCTTAAAACGCGATATCGCATCTCATTTCTATGTTTCATGGTAAGATATAATATGATTTGCGAAGTGTCATGTATTCCTCGTGTACACTTCAAATGAATGTAAATGCGACACTTCCTAGCAAGGAAATAGCGTATGCAGATGTCTACGTATCGTAGCAATAGATCTCTAATGCTTCTTAAAACGAGATATCGCATCTCATTTCTATGTTTCATGGTAAGATATAATATGATTTGCGAAGTGTCATGTATTCCTCGTCTACACTTCAAATGAATGTAATTGGGACACTTCCTTGCAAGGAAATAGCGTCTGCAGATGTCTACATATCGTAGCAATAGTGTTCTTATGATTCTTAAAACGCGATATCGCATCTCATTTCTATGTTTCATGGTAAGATATAATATGATTTGCGAAGTGTTATGTATTCCTCGTCTACACTTCAAATGAATGTAAATGCGACACTTCCTTCCAAAGAAATAGTGTTTGCAGGTGTCTACGTATCGTAGCAATAGATATCTAATGCTTCTTAAAACGCGATATCGCATCTCATTTCTATGTTTCATGGTAAGATATGATATGATTTGCGATGTGTTATGTATTCCTCGTCTACACTTCAAATGAATGTAAATGCGACACTTCCTTGCTAGGAAATAGCTTCTACAGATGTCTAGGTATCGCAGCGATAGAGTTCTAATGCCTCTTAAAACGCGATATCTCATCTCATTTCTATGTTTCATGGTAAGATATAATATGATTTGCGAAGTGTCATGTATACCTCGTCTACACTTCAAATGAATGCAAATGCGACACTTCCTTGCAAAGATATAGCGTTTGCAGATGTCTACGTATCGTAGCAATAGATTTCTGATGCTTCTTAAAACGCGATATCGCATCTCATTTCTATGTTTCATGGTAAGATATAATATGATTTGCGAAGTGTCATGTATTCCTCGTCTACACTTCAAATGAATGTAAATGCGACACTTCCTTGCCAGGAAATAGCGTCTGCAGATGTCTAGGTATCGTAGCGATAGAGTTCTAATGCTTGTTAAAACGCGATATCGCATCCCATTTCTATGTGTCATGGTAAGATATAATATGATTTGCGAAGTGTTATGTATTCCTCGTCTACAGTTCAAATGAATGTAAATGCGACACTTCCTTGCAAAGAAATGGCGTTTGCAGTTGTCTACGTATCGTAGCAATAGATATCTAATGCTTCTTAAAACGCGATATCGCATCTCATTTCTATGTTTCATGGTAAGATATAATATGATTTGCGAAGTGTTATGTATTCCTCGCCTACACTTCAAATGAATGTAAATGCGACACTTCCGTGCAAGGAAATAGTGTTTGCAGGTGTCTACGTATCGTAGCAATAGATATCTAATGCTTCTTAAAACGCGATATCGCATCTCATTTCTATGTTTCATGGTAAGATATGATATGATTTGCGAAGTGTTATGTATTCCTCGTCTACAGTTCAAATGAATGTAAATGCGACACTTCCTTGCAAAGAAATGGCGTTTGCAGTTGTCTACGTATCGTAGCAATAGATATCTAATGCTTCTTAAAACGCGATATCGCATCTCATTTCTATGTTTCATGGTAAGATATAATATGATTTGCGAAGTGTTATGTATTCCTCGCCTACACTTCAAATGAATGTAAATGCGACACTTCCGTGCAAGGAAATAGCGTTTGCAGATGACTACGAATAGTAGCAATAGATTTCTAATGCTTCTTAAAACGCGATATCTCATCTCATTTCTATGTTTCATGGTAAGATATAATCTGATTTGCGAAGGGTTATGTATTCCTCGTCTACACTTCATATGAATGTTAATGCGACACTTCCTTGCAAGGAAAGAGCGTTTGCAGATGTCTACGTATCGTAGCAATGGAGTTCTTATGATTCTTAAAACACAATATCGCATCTGATTTCTATGTTTCATGGTAAGATATAATATGATTTGCGAAGTGTTATGTATTCCTTGTCTACACTTCATATGAATGTAAATGCGGCACTTCCTTGCAAGGAAATAGCGTTTGCAGATGTCTACCTATCGTAGCAATAGAGTTCTAATGCTTCTTAAAACGCGATATCGCATCTCATTTCTATGTTTCATGGTAAGATATAATATGATTTGCGAAGTGTTATGTATTCCTCGTCTACACTTCAAATGAATGCAAATGCGACACTTCCTTGCAAAGATATAGCGTTTGCAGATGTCTACGTATCGTAGCAATAGATTTCTAATGCTTCTTAAAACGCGATATCGCATCTCATTTCTATGTTTCATGGTAAGATATAATATGATTTGCGAAGTGTCATGTATTCCTCGTGTACACTTCAAATGAATGTAAATGCGACACTTCCTAGCAAGGAAATAGCGTATGCAGATGTCTACGTATCGCAGCAATAGATTTCTAATGCTTCTTAAAACGCGATATCGCATCTCATTTCTATGTTTCATGGTAAGATATAATATGATTTGCGAAGTGTTATGTATTCCCCGTCTACACTTCAAATGAATGTAAATGCGACACTTCCTTGCTAGGAAATAGCGTCTGCAGATGTCTAGGTTTCGTAGTAATAGAGTTCTAATGCTTCTTAAAACGCGATATCGCATCTCATTTCTATGTTTCATGGTAAGATGTAATATGATTTGCGAAGTGTTATGTATTTCTCCTCTACACTTCAAATGAATGTAAATGCGACACTTCCTTGCAAGGAAATAGCGTTTGCAGATTTCTACGTATCGTAGCAATAGAGTTCTTATGATTCTTAAGACGCGATATCGCATCTCATTTCTATGTTTCATGGTGAGATATAATATGATTTGCGAAGTGTTATGTATTCCTCGTCTACACTTCAAATGAATGTAAATGCGGCACTTCCTTGCTAGGAAATAGCGTCTGCAGATGTCTAGGTATCGTAGCGATAGGGTTCTAATGCTTCTTAAAACGCGATATCGCATCTCATTTCTATGTATCATGGTAAGATATAATATGATTTGCGAAATGTTATGTATTCCTCGTCTACACTTCAAATGAATGTAAATGCGACACTTCCTAGCAAGGAAATAGCGTTTGCAGATGTCTACGTATCGTAGCAATAGATTTCTAATGCTTCTTAAAACGCGATATCGCATCTCATTTCTATGTTTCATGGTAAGATGTAATATGATTTGCGAAGTGTCATGTATTCCTCGTCTACACTTTAAATGAATGTAAGTGCGACACTTCCTTGCAAGGAAATAGCGTCTGCAGATGTCTACGTATCGTAGCAATAGATTTCTAATGCTTCTTAAAACGCGATATCGCATCTCATTTCTATGTTTCCTGGTAAGATATAATATGATTTGCGAGGTGTTACCTACTCCTCGCCTACACTTCAAATGAATGTAAATGCGACACTTCCTTGAAAGGAAGTAGCGTCTGCAGATGACTATGTATCGTAGCGATAGAGTTCTAATGCTTCTCAACAAACAATATCGCATCTCATTTCTATGTTTCATGGTAAGATATAATATGATTTGCGAAGTGTTATGTATTCCTCGTCTACACTTCAAATGAATGTAAATGCGACACTTCCTTGCAAAGAAATAGCGTTTGCAGATTTCTACGTATCGTAGCAATAGTGTTCTAATGCTTTTTAAAACGCGATATCGCATCTCATTTCTATGTATCATGGTAAGATATAATATGATTTGCGAAGTGTTATGTATTCCTCGTCTACACTTCAAATGAATGTAAATGCGACACTTCCTTGCAAGGAAATAGTGTTTGCAGATTTCTACGTATCGTAGCAATAGAGTTCTTATGATTCTTAAAACGCGATATCGCATCTCATTTCTATGTTTCATGGTAAGATATAATATTATTTGCGAAGTGTTATGTATTCCTCGTCTACAATTCATATGTGTGACGTCCGGCGTATCGCCGTCCACCCTCCGACGCCTCCCACAGAGAGCAGGGACGAATTACCTGCACCCGTCCACGGCCAAGCGCACAGGTAAACACCCCTTTCGCCGAGCTAAGGCAGCCGACCCGCAAATCACGCCCCGGAGATGGACCAATCATTTGCGCTACCGCGCAAATCACAGCACCCACGATCCACCTTCGCAACAACGACTCACCGAATCGCCCGCCGTAACTCAGCCATACTTCATTTTCTCCAACATATATAATTATACATAATAAGTCTAGATCTAAGTACACACGACACTATTCGATGTAACACGAACAACACTCACACATAATTTTAAGATATATTTATAATCAATATTCTCTAAGAAGCGATGCGCTCGCGCGCGCACTCGACGCGCGCGGCTCACGCGTAACGCGAGCCGCGCCTCACTGCAAGGGCCGTCCGCCCTACTCCTACCGTTCGCCCCACTCGAAGGGCTCAGCGACTCGCGCGCCACGAGAACCGAGGAGGTCTCGTGCACGCGAGTGGATCGTTACTTCGTCCCGGGCATCGCCCGGCTCCGGTTCTCTTCCGACTTCGTCCCGGGCATCGCCCGACTTCGGATCTCTCTCAAACCTCGACTTCTAGTTCAAATCGTATTCAAGTTCCTATTCTATTTCTAAATCTAAGTTCTATTTCTAGTTCATTAAGTTATTCTAAATCTAGATAGGGAAGTAAGTGTATAGCTAGGATTAATCAAGAATATATCTTTATTTTATTTCTGCATTCGAGTACTTATTCATTTTATATCTACGCGATACCCTCCGGTTCTCGCGTACAACCATACACAGCGCTACTTTGCGGAGATACAGACACTTGAACCTCTGTATTACATAGAGCGGACCGCCGCTTATCTGTGCCGAATACAAGTGGAAGATCTCCCGAGTGGACGATCATTCTTCGCCCTCCTGGACCGACGACGATAGAGCGGACCGCCGCTTATCCGACTCGAATCTAGTTAGGAGAAGAAGATCTCGTATGTGTCGCACCACTACCAAGAAGACGCGCCGCGCCGGTAGAAAGAATTTCTTGCGATAACTTGTGCGGGAGTACAACGGATCCCAGGCGTGCCCAGCCTACCATTCCGTGATTGCTGTTACTGCTGTCCGCATCCAGCCTCCTGCAGCACCACCGACATCTCCGACGCCAGCATCCGAGTCCGGTCAACGTCGCTGGACCCTCACTCCATTGACGCTCCCTCAACGCCCATCTTACGCGTCCACTGTCCCAGCCGGTGACCCTCGACGACAGCGGTACCTGGAAAGGGGATATTAAGGTGTTAATCGACGAAAGGTAAGTAAATTTCACTTTACCGCATCGAAAAGGGTAAAATTACCGCTCGCGTCCCATAAAAGGAAACCACGGTACCCATCACAATCGAGTGATCGGCCCTGTGTTTTATATTTCGTTTCGTACGGTCGACTCCGGAAATTCTCCCGGTCCCGGACGTGACAGTTTGCAGATTTCTACGTATCGTAGCAATAGAGTTCTTATGATTCTTAAAACGCGATATCGCATCTCATTTCTATGTTTCATGGTAAGATATAATATGATTTGCGAAGTGTTATGTATTCCTCGTCTACACTTCAAATGAATGTAAATGCGACACTTCCTTGCTAGTAAATAGCGTCTACAGATGTCTAGGTATCGTAGCGATAGAGTTCTAATGCTTCTTAAAACGCGATATCGCATCTCATTTCTATGTATCATGGTAAGATATAATATGATTTGCGAAGTGTGATGTATTCCTCGTCTACACTTCAAATGAATGTAAATGCGACACTTCCTTGCAAGGAAATAGCGTTTGCAGATTTCTTCGTGTCGTAGCAATAGAGTTCTTATGATTCTTAAAACGCGATATCGCATCTCATTTCTATGTTTCATGGTGAGATATAATATGATTTGCGAAGTGTTATGTATTCCTCGTCTACACTTCAAATGAATGTAAATGCGACACTTCCTTGCTAGGAAATAGCGTCTGCAGATGTCTAGGTATCGTAGCGATAGAGTTCTAATGCTTCTTAAAACGCGATATCGCATCTCATTTCTATGTTTCATGGTGAGATATAATATGATTTGCGAAGTGTCATATATTCCTCGTCTACACTTCAAATGAATGTAAATGCGACACTTCCTTGCTAGGAAATAGCGTCTGCAGATGTCTAGGTATCGTAGCGATAGAGTTCTAATGCTTCTTAAAACGCGATATCGCATCTCATTTCTATGTGTCATGGTAAGATATAATATGATTTGCGAAGTGTTATGTATTCCTCGTCTACACTTCAAATGAATGTAAATGCGACACTTCCTTGCAAAGAAATAGCGTTTGCAGATGTCTACGTATCGTAGCAATAGAGTTCTAATGCTTCTTAAAACGCGATATCGCATCTCATTTCTATGTATCATGGTAAGATATAATATGATTTGCGAAGTGTTATGTATTCCTCGTCTACACTTCAAATGAATGTAAATGCGACACTTCCTTGCTAGGAAATAGCGTCTGCAGATGTCTAGGTATCGTAGCGATAGAGTTCTAATGCTTCTTAAAACGCGATATCGCATCTCATTTCTATGTATCATGGTAAGATATAATATGATTTGCGAAGTGTTATGTATTCCTCGTCTACACTTCATATGAATGTAAATGCGGCACTTCCTTGCAAGGAAATAGCGTTTGCAGATGTCTACCTATCGTAGCAATAGAGTTCTAATGCTTCTTAAAACGCGATATCGCATCTCATTTCTATGTTTCATGGTAAGATATAATATGATTTGCGAAGTGTTATGTATTCCTCGTCTACACTTCAAATGAAGGCAAATGCGACACTTCCTTGCAAGGATATAGCGTTTGCAGATGTCTACGTATCGTGGCAATAGATTTCTAATGCTTCTTAAAACGCGATATCGCATCTCATTTCTATGTTTCATGGTAAGATATAATATGATTTGCGAAGTGTTAAGTATTCCTCGTCTCTACTTCAAATGAATATAAATGCGACACTTCCTTCCAAAGAAATAGCGTTTGCAAGTGTCTACGTATCGTAGCAATAGATATCTAATGCTTCTTAAAACGCGATATCGCATCTCATTTCTATGTTTCATGGTAAGATATAATATGATTTGCGAAGTGTTATGTATTCCTCGTCTACAATTCATACGAATGTTAATGCGACACTTCCTTGCAAGGAAAGAGCGTTTGCAGATGTCTACGTATCGTAGCAATAGATTTCTAATGCTTCTTAAAACGCGATATCGCATCTCATTTCTATGTTTCATGGTGAGATATAATATGATTTGCGAAGTGTCATGTATTCCTCGTCTACACTTCAAATGAATGTAAATGCGACACTTCTTAGCAAGGAAATAGCGTCTGCAGATGTCTACGTATCGTAGCAATGGATTTCTAATGCTTCTTAAAACGCGATATCGCATCTCATTTCTATGTTTCATGGTAAGATAGAATATGATTTGCGAAGTGTCATGTATTCCTCGTCTACACTTCAAATGAATGTGAATGCGACATTTCCTCGCTAGGAAATAGCGTTTGCAGATGTCTACGTATATTAGCAATAGTGTTCTTATGATTCTTAAAACGCGATATCGCATTTCATTTCTATGTTTCATGGTAAGATATAATATGATTTGCGAAGTGTTATGTATTCCTCGTCTACACTTTAAATGAATGTAAATGCGACACTTCCTTCCAAGGAAATAGCGTCTGCAGATGTCTACGTATCGTAGCAATAGAGTTCTAATGCTTCTTAAAACGCGATATGGCATCTTATTTCTATGTATCATGGTGAGATATAATATGATTCGCGAAGTGTTATGTATTCCTCGTCTACACTTCAAATGAATGTAAATGCGACACTTCCTTGCAAGGAAATAGCGTTTGCAGATTTCTACGTATCGTAGCAATAGAGTTCTTATGATTCTTAAAACGCGATATCGCATCTCATTTCTATGTTTCATGGTAAGATATAATATGATTTGCGAAGTGTTATGTATTCCTCGTCTACACTTCATATGAATGTTAATGCGACACTTCCTTGCAAGGAAAGAGCGTTTGCAGATGTCTACGTATCGTAGCAATAGAGTTCTAATGCTTCTTAAAACGAGATATTGCATCTCATATCTATGTTTCATGACAGGATATAATATTCATTGCGAAGTGTTATGCATTCCTCGTCTACGATTCAAATGAAAGTAAATGCGACACTTCCTTGCAAGGAAATAGCGTTTGCAGATGTCTACGTATCGTAGCAATAGAGTTCATATGATTCTTAAAACGCGATATCGCATCTCATTTCTATGTTTCATGGTAAGATATGATATGATTTGCGAAGTGTTATGTATTCCTCGTCTACACTTCAAATGAATGTAAATGCGATACTTCCTCACTAGGAAATAGCGTTTGCAGATGTCTACGTGTCGTAGCAATAGCTTTCTAATGATTCTTAAAACGCGATATCGCATCTCATTTCTATGTATCATGGTAAGATATGATATGATTCGCGAAGTGTCATGTATTCCTCGTCTACACTTCAAATGAATGTAAATGCGACACTTCCTTGCAAGGAAATAGCGTTTGCAGATGTCTACGTATCGTTGCAATAGAGTTCATATGATTCTTAAAACGCGATATCGCATCTCATTTCTATGATTCATGGCCAGATATAATATGATTTGCGAAGTGTCATGTCTTCCTCGTCTACACTTCAAATGAGTGTAAATGCGACACTTCCATGCTAGGAAATAGTGTCTGCAGATGTCTAGGTATCGTAGCGATAGAGTTCTAATGCTTCTTAAAACGCGATATCGCATCTCATTTCTATGTATCATGGTAAGATATAATATGATTTGCGAAGTGTTATGTATTCCTCGTCTACACTTCAAATGAATGTAAATGCGACACTTCCTTGCAAGGAAATAGCGTTTGCAGATTTCTACGTATCGTAGCAATAGAGTTCTTATGATTCTTAAAACGCGATATCGCATCTCATTTCTATGTTTCATGGTAAGATACAATATGATTTGCGAAGTGTTATGTATTCCTCGTCTACAATTCATACGAATGTTAATGCGACACTTCCTTGCAAGGAAAGAGCGTTTGCAGATGTCTACGTATCGTAGCAATAGATTTCTAATGCTTCTTAAAACGCGATATCGCATCTCATTTCTATGTTTCATGGTGAGATATAATATGATTTGCGAAGTGTCATGTATTCCTCGTCTACACTTCAAATGAATGTAAACGCGACACTTCCTTGCTAGGAAATAGCGTCTGCAGATATCTAGGATTCGTAGCGATAGAGTTCTAATGCTTCTTAAAACGCGATATCGCATCTCATTTCTATGTGTCATGGTAAGATATAATATGATTTGCGAAGTGTTATGTATTCCTCGTCTACACTTCAAATGAATGTAAATGCGACACTTCCTTGCAAAGAAATAGCGTTTGCAGATGTCTACGTATCGTAGCAATAGAGTTCTTATGATTCTTGAAACGCGATATCGCATCTCATTTCTATGTTTCATGGTAAGATATAATATGATTTGCGAAGTGTTATGTATTCCTCGTCTACACTTCAAATGAATGTAAATGCGACACTTCCTTGCTAGGAAATAGCGTCTGCAGATGTCTAGGTATCGTAGCGATAGAGTTCTAATGCTTCTTAAAACGCGATATCGCATCTCATTTCTATGTATCATGGTAAGATATAATATGATTTGCGAAGTGTTATGTATTCCTCGACTACACTTCAAATGAATGTAAATGCGACACTTCCTTGCAAGGAAATAGTGTTTGCAGATTTCTACGTATCGTAGCAATAGAGTTCTTATGATTCTTAATACGCGATATTGCATCTCATTTCTATGTTTCATGGTAAGATATAATATGATTTGCGAAGTGTCATGTATTCCTCGTCTACAATTCATATGAATGTTAATGCGACACTTCCTTGCAAGGAAAGAGCGTTTGCAGATGTCTACGTATCGTAGCAATAGAGTTCATATGATTCTTAAAACGCGATATCGCATCTCATTTCTATGTTTCATGGTAAGATATGATATGATTTGCGAAGTGTTATGTATTCCTCGTCTACACTTCAAATGAATGTAAATGCGATACTTCCTCACTAGGAAATAGCGTTTGCAGATGTCTACGTGTCGTAGCAATAGCTTTCTAATGATTCTTAAAACGCGATATCGCATCTCATTTCTATGTATCATGGTAAGATATGATATGATTCGCGAAGTGTCATGTATTCCTCGTCTACACTTCAAATGAATGTAAATGCGACACTTCCTTGCAAGGAAATAGCGTTTGCAGATGTCTACGTATCGTTGCAATAGAGTTCATATGATTCTTAAAACGCGATATCGCATCTCATTTCTATGATTCATGGCCAGATATAATATGATTTGCGAAGTGTCATGTCTTCCTCGTCTACACTTCAAATGAGTGTAAATGCGACACTTCCATGCTAGGAAATAGTGTCTGCAGATGTCTAGGTATCGTAGCGATAGAGTTCTAATGCTTCTTAAAACGCGATATCGCATCTCATTTCTATGTATCATGGTAAGATATAATATGATTTGCGAAGTGTTATGTATTCCTCGTCTACACTTCAAATGAATGTAAATGCGACACTTCCTTGCAAGGAAATAGCGTTTGCAGATTTCTACGTATCGTAGCAATAGAGTTCTTATGATTCTTAAAACGCGATATCGCATCTCATTTCTATGTTTCATGGTAAGATACAATATGATTTGCGAAGTGTTATGTATTCCTCGTCTACAATTCATACGAATGTTAATGCGACACTTCCTTGCAAGGAAAGAGCGTTTGCAGATGTCTACGTATCGTAGCAATAGATTTCTAATGCTTCTTAAAACGCGATATCGCATCTCATTTCTATGTTTCATGGTGAGATATAATATGATTTGCGAAGTGTCATGTATTCCTCGTCTACACTTCAAATGAATGTAAACGCGACACTTCCTTGCTAGGAAATAGCGTCTGCAGATTTCTACGTATCGTAGCAATAGAGTTCTAATGCTTCTTAAAACGCGATATCGCATCTCATTTCTATGTGTCATGGTAAGATATAATATGATTTGCGAAGTGTTATGTATTCCTCGTCTACACTTCAAATGAATGTAAATGCGACACTTCCTTGCAAAGAAATAGCGTTTGCAGATGTCTACGTATCGTAGCAATAGAGTTCTTATGATTCTTGAAACGCGATATCGCATCTCATTTCTATGTTTCATGGTAAGATATAATATGATTTGCGAAGTGTTATGTATTCCTCGTCTACACTTCAAATGAATGTAAATGCGACACTTCCTTGCTAGGAAATAGCGTCTGCAGATGTCTAGGTATCGTAGCGATAGAGTTCTAATGCTTCTTAAAACGCGATATCGCATCTCATTTCTATGTATCATGGTAAGATATAATATGATTTGCGAAGTGTTATGTATTCCTCGACTACACTTCAAATGAATGTAAATGCGACACTTCCTTGCAAGGAAATAGTGTTTGCAGATTTCTACGTATCGTAGCAATAGAGTTCTTATGATTCTTAATACGCGATATTGCATCTCATTTCTATGTTTCATGGTAAGATATAATATGATTTGCGAAGTGTCATGTATTCCTCGTCTACAATTCATATGAATGTTAATGCGACACTTCCTTGCAAGGAAAGAGCGTTTGCAGATGTCTACGTATCGTAGCAATAGTGTTCTTATGATTCTTAAAACACAGTATCGCATCTCATTTCTATGTTTCATGGTAAAATATAATATGATTTGCGAAGTGTTATGTATTCCCCGTCTACACTTCAAATGAATGTAAATGCGACACTTCCTTGCAAGGAAATAGCGTTTGCAGATTTCTACGTATCGTAGCAATAGAGTTCTTATGATTCTTAAAACGCGATATCGCATCTCATTTCTATGTTTCATGGTAAGATACAATATGATTTGCGAAGTGTTATGTATTCCTCGTCTACACTTCAAATGAATGTAAATGCAACACTTCCTTGCAAGGAAAGAGCGTTTGCAAATGTCTACGTATCGTAGCAATAGATTTCTAATGCTTCTTAAAACGCGATATCGCATCTCATTTCTATGTTTCATGATAAGATATAATATTCATTGCGAAGTGTCTCTAATACTTCGTATTCGCTTCAAAAGAATGTAAATGCAGGACTTCCTTGCTAGGAAATAGTGTTTGCAGATGTCTACCTATCGTAGCAGTAGAGTTCTAATGCTTCTTAAATCGCGGTATCGCATCTCATTTCTATGTTTCGCGATATGGTATAATATTCATCGTGGAGTGTTATGTAAAGATCGTATTCACTTCAAAAGAATGTAAATGCAACACTTCCTTGCTAGGAAATAGTGTTTGCAGATGTCTACGTATCGTATGTCACGTCCGGCGAAACTATTTTCCGTTGCTCCGGAGGCTTTACGACACGAGCCTATTTTCGGTAATTCGGTCCGCGGAAACGCGTTAAGACCGGGTCCGACAATTTCAGCTGACGCGACACTAGCGAAAACACTCGCGATAATAAGGGAAAGGCCCTACCTTTCGATGACTTCTCTCTCGATCTGTACGTAGAAACGGCGTCGAGGATCGTTCGCTGGGATCGTAGCGGAGCTCGGTCGGTTGGCTGCTACGGAAATCTCGATCAGTCGCCAGCGAAGAGGAGGACGGCGGTCGGAATTCAGCGGTGATGCAGAGGCTCCAGCGGTAATTGTAGCAGCTTCGGCTGCGAAAGTGGCAGAATCGGCGTGATGCGTCGTGGTGTCTGGATCGGAAACGTTGACGGTCGCTCCGGAAAGCGGCGGCTGGGCTGGTGCGAAGGCAGGTCGCTGGTATACGAGGATTCTCGGAACGTCCTCCAAATATTCACGCACAAGTGATCGTAAGAAATTCTTCCTACCCGCACGTCGCGTTCTTCGCAAACCGGAAGCACGATTCATTCACCAGGTTTTTCTGTACTTTCGACTAAGATCTGAAGGATAAGCGGCGGTCCGCTCTATCTCAACGTCACCAAGCCGATTTCTATACTCCTTCAAGGTGATGAAGAGCAATCCCAGTTGTATGGAAGAACCCGTGGAAGAATTCGTAGTTAAATGTAATGTTAAAAGTAGAACTAGTATTATAAACACTTGATAAAATTAAAGGATATGGAAATAGTAGACTTGGTAAAAGAACTTGTACTTGGATATAGTAAAAATAAAAATGAAATATATTCTAAGTTTAAAGTATACAAGAATTGGAATTATTCTAAGACTAAGACTAAGTTAAAATGGAAATAGAAACGCGATGCCTGAACCCCACATTGAGGCGGCTAATGATCTAGAACTAGAAGTTTCGACTAATCGGTAGGAGATCTCGAGTCAGAGTGACGCTCTGGAGACGCGTCTCGGACCTCCTCGGTTCGCGAGGCGCTACGGTCGCGGACGCTTGTGGTAGGGAGATCGCGGTCCCGCGAGTGGGGGACTCGCGTCTCGTGGAGGGGAGCTCGCGGTCCAGCGAGTGGGGACTCGCGGCTCGTGGTGGGGCTAGCGGCGCATGTCGCTGGCCGGACGCATCTTACGCGTTTGACTTATGAGCTAATACAATATGGACTTAGAATTATGTGTGTGTTGTTTGTGTCTTACATTCGTGTCGTGTATAACTTAGATCTAGGAATTCTTATATAAAGATATATGCGTCATGATATAGTATGTATGTACTAGCTTAGAAGTAATATACAGGTTCTAGCAGATCCTGTTCCCGGAATTGGAAAAGTTTCCATTCAGGTGATGGGCTGCGGCTACGTCTTCCTGCAGGACGGAATCCTCGGTGCGAGGGGGATAGGGCTGCCTGTCCTTGGTGCGGGCGAGACAGGTATACTCGGCGGTGCGAGTGAGACAATGGTGCCTGGTGCGAGTGAGCGCGTGCAGGTACGCGCGCGCGAACACTTCCAGTTGCTGGTTCTGCAGGCAAGTTTGGCTGGTTGCATGCGTCCAGGGGTTGATGCTGGGGGGTGCGAGGAGGTTGATGGGTGGCAGGCGGTACGCCTGACGTCACACCTCCCCCCATTAAAAAAGAATTTCGGCAGTGCCGAAATCTCTGGACTGTAGCTGGTTGGTTGCGTTGTCTCGTTCGAATGGCCAATTGTGGGTGGATGCTTTCCTTTCCATGGCCTTTGTCCTGTCTTCGTTCTCGTGAGTCCTCTGAATACAGAGAGTGCGGTGGATGCTGCGGTTGCAGCGGATGCTGTGTTGTTGATGTGCTGGCCCTATTGCGTGGCACTACACTGGGGGCACTTATTTCACTTTGCTCTTTTGACGAGTCCTTAGGGGTATCTTTTACATATAGTTTATCATGATTTTCAGTTTTTGTGTTTGGGGTGCACTGTACACTAGCACTGGTTTCATTGTTCGTACCTTTGATCATGCTTACAGTTTTTTTCTGCAAACGCTTGCAGATTTTCAACTTATTACTATGTACTACCTTAGGTCTACCTTTTACATTAATCTTAACATTATGGTTGCTTAGAACTTCCAAGACTTTGTATGGGCCTGTGTACTGGGACTGGAATTTGTGTTTCAGTGGTTCTCGAAGTAAGTACACCCATTGCCCTACTTGGAATTTCTGTACATTCAACTTCTTATCATAATAGAATTTGGCACGGACTTTCGCTCCGTCGAGATTTTGTTTTGCGATTTCTTGTGACGTTCTTATTCGGTCTGTTAATTCGTCGAGGTAATTGGCATATGATTCATTTTCTGATGTATCACGGAACGGTATTGATGAGGGGAGTCTGGCGATCTTACCGTATACGAGCTCGTACGGAGTGTATCGTGTACCTTCGTGCGTGCTCGTGTTATATGAGAGCATCGCGAATGGGAGCCATTTCTCCCAGTTGTTACGATTACCGATAAATTGCTTTAAGTACTCCGCGAGTACGTGATGTGACCTTTCGACAGAGCCATTGGTCTGGGGGTGAAATGCTGTTGTCTTAAATTGTTGGATTTTGAACCTTTTCGCGATCGTTTTCATCAGCGAATTAATAAAGTTTGATCCCTGGTCCGTAAGGATACCTTTGGGACATCCGAATTGACATATGAATTGAGTTATAAAGGCATCGGCGATGTCTACGGCTGTGGTCCGTTTGAGTGGAATGGCCAGGGAATATTTAGTTAGGAGGCATTGTATGGTGAGAATGTTATTGAATCCGTCTGGAGTTGGAGGTAAGGGACCCATAACATCCATAGATATTTTCTCGAAAGCGGTGCCGGGAGTGTCTGTAAGCGTAAGGGGTTGTCGTGTCTTTACTCGTGTTAGTTTTTGTTTTTGACATTGGTCGCAATTTTCTATGTATGTTTGTATATCCGTTTTCATGTTAGGCCAAAAATGTCTTTCGCGTATTCTAGAGTAAGTTTTATTTATTCCTTTATGTCCACCGATTGGCGTGTCATGATTCTCCCGGATTATTTGCTGTCTTTGCTCTGGTGGTGGGATTTGTACTAAACCTTGACAAACGGTTATTTGTACGTTTGACTCGAAAAATAGATCTAGTAAGATTCTTTTAATTTGTAAAAATGCTGCGGTTCCTATTGCACCCTGAGAGATACTAAATGTTTGAATTTGGAGCTCTGTAACAACATCATATAGTGATCTCAATGCTTCTAATAGTATTTCATTGTCTATTCCTTTTTTCTCATGTTCGGTTACTGGTAATGAGATTTGGTAATAACCACCGTTTTCGTTCACTTTAGCTCTCGCTAGTGTGATGTGGTTCCTATGTTGAAAGAATTTGTCCAATTTTTGAAGTTCTAGGGCGCCTCGATCATATGGGCGGCCTCCCTTGGTTATGAAAATGACTACGTTATCGCGACGTGCTGCAATGGGGTCCCTAGTCGGTACAAACAGTGGGCGTTGACGTACGTTCGGGTCGTTATTAGTTGTCGGTAATTCCGCGGGTGATGTCGATAAAGTAGGCTGTCTTTCTTCTGTCGGTCGGTAAGAAGTACTGATATTTTCGGAAGAGGATACTGGCGTTGGAGGTGGTGCAAGAAGATTTGAGGATGAGGATGGTCGACGGATATCGAAAAGATCGTCTTCGGAATCTATAGGATTGGAAATTGGTTGGACTGTGACGGGATTGCGAGACAACGCGTCAGCGTTCATGTTGATCTTTCCCGGTTTATAAACAATTTCGTATTCATATTCAGCTAATTTAAGACGCCAACGGATTAATCTGCTTGATGGATCCTTTACCGAATTCATCCAAACTAGTGGCCTGTGATCGGTCACCAGCTTGAATGACTTACCGTATATGTATGGCCTGAAGAAATGTACCGCGTATATAATCGCCAGACACTCCTTTTCAATTGTTGAGTAATTCCTCTCGGCGCTATTTAATAATCGAGAAGTATAGGCGATTGGTAGATCTCTTCCTATTGGGCCTTGACTTAACACGGCGCCAATTGCGTCGGCGGATGCATCTGATGTTATTATAAATGGTTTGGTAAAGTCGGGGTATTGTAATATTGGCGCTTCACAGAGCATATCACGGAGTGTTACAAACGCATCTTCGTGGTTATTACGCCATATAAATTTTGCATCCTTTTTTAACAAATTAGTCAACGGTTTAGCCAGTGCAGAAAAATTCGCAATGAATCGGCGGTAGTAGCCGGCGAGACCTAGAAATTGTTTCACCTGTTTCGGATTTTGCGGTCTTGGGAAATCTTTTACGGCGCGAACTTTGTTTGGGTCTGGTTTGACGCCATTTTCACTGATAACGTGACCTAGGTAATTGACTTCTCGACGCAAGAATTCGCATTTATCCGGTTGTAATACGAGGTTAGCGGCTCGTAGTCGCTCCGCGAGTTTGTTGAATTTTGTCTTATGTTCCTGTAATGAGCTAGCGTAAAGGACGATATCGTCTAAATAAACGAACATTTCGTTTCCTTGCAGTCCGGTCAACACACTATCCATAAGCCGTTGGAACGTGGCTGGGGCATTGCGTAATCCGAATGGCATTCGTTGGAATTCAAAATGTCCGTGTGGAGTGGAAAACGCGGTTTTCGCGGCATCAGAAGGATGCATCGGAATCTGGTGGAAACCACTGGCCAGATCAAAAGTGCTAAAGTATTTTGCACTGCCCAGTTGGTCCAGAATTTCCGTTATGCAGGGGAGAGGGTATGCGTCGGCAATTGATCGTTCGTTTAATCCGCGGTAATCAATTACGACGCGCCACCTCTTGTTTCCTGCGGAATCCGGTTTTTTAGGAACAACCCAGAGCGGGGAATTGTATGGCGATTTGGAAGGCTTAATTATTTCATCGTTTAGAAGTTGCTCTATTTGTTTTTGTATCTCCTGCTTATGAATCGGTGGGAATCTATATTGCTTAACGTTAACCGGTTGATCATTGACTGTTGGAATGCGATGAGACGTAACATTAGTATACCCTAATTTGTCGCCGGGTAAGTGGAACAAGTCTTGCGTGTCGAAAATTAATTTGTGGATGTCGTTTCTCTCTTCCTCGTTGAGGTGGTCGAGACGCAAAGCGGAGACTATCTTATCGAACCTGGTTTCGGGTTGCGTAGCACTTGAGACGTTTCGTTCTATCGCTGGTTTCGAATTTCGCGAGAGAATATCGGCGTACGTTGGTTTGTTTATGTTCCCAGCTCTGGAGTTCGTAGGAATGGTTTTATCTTTTATACCATGGTGTTGAATATTTACTCGACGGTTCGAGTGTCTATTGGTATTTGAAAAAAAATCTGTGGGTTTTTGAGACTCGGCGTTGGCAGATTTAGCGTAATTGGATGCAGTGTTTTGTACTTTTGGATCTGGAAATGTCTTTTTCGAGTCGGAATTGGAAAACAGAGGATACAGAGATGGATTTAGCTTTTGTATTGAATCGGATACAGGGAGAGGATCTATGTATACGCTAGGTACAGGGATCGTTACCTCGCTATCGGTAGCGTTAATCATACGCGTTACCGCGTATCCTCTTCGGACACGAACAATTGCGTTTCCGAAGTATACTCCCTTCGCGAGTTGAATTCTGGGGATAATTCCTTGTTCGACGTCAGAGTTAATTACCCGGACGCGTATGCCGGAATTTGTTCGCGGAGGAAGTATTATATTTTCTATAATATCCTTTTGGCTTGCGAACGGTATACGGTTACCGTGCCAAAGGATGTACTTATTCTTAAAAGATATATCTGCATCCGCGCAGAAACTAGAGCCTAAAATACCGGCGGTTTTAATTGGAAAATTAGAGCTTACAACGTTAAATGGTACGTCGCGCGAAAATATTTGTAAGGTGACCGTTCCTAGCGTGGCCACGGTGCCTTCGGTAACCCCGGTGATCGTTAATTGTTCGGCTCGGTTTACCTGAATATTTTCCCTAAGGGCGTTCTCTTTAATTACGTTAATTTCAGCTCCCGTATCTATCATCATAATCACGGATTGCGTTAGAGACTTTGAGTTAATTACTACTGTCGGGACGCTGGTCTTGCCGGTGATATTTACAGCGGCTCTATGTTTTCTATCTCCTCGTGGTCTTTCGTTAACGCGAGAACATGTCTTTTGAATGCGGCCTCGCGTACCGTCTCGCGGCTGGTTGGGAGGCCGTTCGCGTTTCCCTGTTGCGGGTGGATATTATTTTCGATCGCTCTATTGTTAATAGCGTTGTTAAATTGACGCTTTCGGCACTCGTCTATCGTATGGCCTGAAAATTTGCAGTACCTGCACACGAGTCCGAAGCGGTCACGGGGCACGTAATGACCGCGCGGCGGTCCCGTTACCTGGGGTTTTTCCTCGCGAAAACGGCGTAAGTCCCTCGGTGGTTCCTCGCGAGGGTAGGTAATGTACGGTCTAGGGCTATTGCTATTATACCTGCATTCGCGCGTGGTATGGTCTCTGCTGCTACATTTACTACATTGAATATCTATACGACGTTCGAAAGCTGGAATTTCGTTACGGGGACGCGGTACAACAAGTCTTTCCTTATCCAATTCGTAGCGACGGTAAAGCTCCTTCGCATGGGCAAACGCATCATTAAGGGATTCGTAAATTCGAGAATTCATAGACAACCTTATCTCGGGGATCAGTCCATCGCAAAAACATCTTAGAGCGAGTGCATCTATTCCCGAGCGCGAATTGATAAGTTCGATCGCGTCATAGCGTTCACAGTCGATCGCGGCGTTCCTTAAATCTTTGATACGACCGATAAAATCAAGAATGTGTTCGTTGGGGCGCATAAACGTATTTGTTAATTCGCCACGGTAATGGTCTGTCGACTTAGTAGACCCGAAAACTGTGCGCAATATATCCGCTAATTGTCTAATTGTAGTGCAAGCCTCGTCCTCGACGGCCAGGTATGCGCGACCCCTCAGTCTATTAATAATAACCTTGGTAAGGGACGGTTCGCTTTCGGGTGAAACTAACTCCTTCGCCCGTTTGCAAGCACGGATAAATTGTAATACCGGAATATTCTTTCCCTCAAATATTGGAACGCTTTCTATTGCTTCGCGAAATGAAAGCTTATCTGTTTGAGGCGTTAATACCTCTGATGCGGACGATGCAAATGTATGCGTACGCGGTGTACCCAAAGAGATAGCTTCGGCGTTGTTAGGTTGACTGGCGCGTATAGAATCTAATTCTTGGCGTAATAAATCAATCTGTCGGCTTAAATGAGCTATCGTTTGATCCTTATCGTGGTTTGCGGATGTCCAGGGTATAGGATTTGCGGGCGCGGCGGCGGCGTCTGTGGCGACCGCATCGTGAAATTCAAGAGTTCGGCGGTGTTCTGTTTCGTTCGCGGCGTCTCTTTGGAGTTGTAATCGCGTGCGTTTCGTTGGCGTGCGCGTTGCCATGGCTGTTCACGTACCTTTACAGCGGAATTTCTGAAAGGTAAGCGCGATAATCCCACCGCTGTCACCAAGTTTATGTCACGTCCGGCGAAACTATTTTCCGTTGCTCCGGAGGCTTTACGACACGAGCCTATTTTCGGTAATTCGGTCCGCGGAAACGCGTTAAGACCGGGTCCGACAATTTCAGCTGACGCGACACTAGCGAAAACACTCGCGATAATAAGGGAAAGGCCCTACCTTTCGATGACTTCTCTCTCGATCTGTACGTAGAAACGGCGTCGAGGATCGTTCGCTGGGATCGTAGCGGAGCTCGGTCGGTTGGCTGCTACGGAAATCTCGATCAGTCGCCAGCGAAGAGGAGGACGGCGGTCGGAATTCAGCGGTGATGCAGAGGCTCCAGCGGTAATTGTAGCAGCTTCGGCTGCGAAAGTGGCAGAATCGGCGTGATGCGTCGTGGTGTCTGGATCGGAAACGTTGACGGTCGCTCCGGAAAGCGGCGGCTGGGCTGGTGCGAAGGCAGGTCGCTGGTATACGAGGATTCTCGGAACGTCCTCCAAATATTCACGCACAAGTGATCGTAAGAAATTCTTCCTACCCGCACGTCGCGTTCTTCGCAAACCGGAAGCACGATTCATTCACCAGGTTTTTCTGTACTTTCGACTAAGATCTGAAGGATAAGCGGCGGTCCGCTCTATCTCAACGTCACCAAGCCGATTTCTATACTCCTTCAAGGTGATGAAGAGCAATCCCAGTTGTATGGAAGAACCCGTGGAAGAATTCGTAGTTAAATGTAATGTTAAAAGTAGAACTAGTATTATAAACACTTGATAAAATTAAAGGATATGGAAATAGTAGACTTGGTAAAAGAACTTGTACTTGGATATAGTAAAAATAAAAATGAAATATATTCTAAGTTTAAAGTATACAAGAATTGGAATTATTCTAAGACTAAGACTAAGTTAAAATGGAAATAGAAACGCGATGCCTGAACCCCACATTGAGGCGGCTAATGATCTAGAACTAGAAGTTTCGACTAATCGGTAGGAGATCTCGAGTCAGAGTGACGCTCTGGAGACGCGTCTCGGACCTCCTCGGTTCGCGAGGCGCTACGGTCGCGGACGCTTGTGGTAGGGAGATCGCGGTCCCGCGAGTGGGGGACTCGCGTCTCGTGGAGGGGAGCTCGCGGTCCAGCGAGTGGGGACTCGCGGCTCGTGGTGGGGCTAGCGGCGCATGTCGCTGGCCGGACGCATCTTACGCGTTTGACTTATGAGCTAATACAATATGGACTTAGAATTATGTGTGTGTTGTTTGTGTCTTACATTCGTGTCGTGTATAACTTAGATCTAGGAATTCTTATATAAAGATATATGCGTCATGATATAGTATGTATGTACTAGCTTAGAAGTAATATACAGGTTCTAGCAGATCCTGTTCCCGGAATTGGAAAAGTTTCCATTCAGGTGATGGGCTGCGGCTACGTCTTCCTGCAGGACGGAATCCTCGGTGCGAGGGGGATAGGGCTGCCTGTCCTTGGTGCGGGCGAGACAGGTATACTCGGCGGTGCGAGTGAGACAATGGTGCCTGGTGCGAGTGAGCGCGTGCAGGTACGCGCGCGCGAACACTTCCAGTTGCTGGTTCTGCAGGCAAGTTTGGCTGGTTGCATGCGTCCAGGGGTTGATGCTGGGGGGTGCGAGGAGGTTGATGGGTGGCAGGCGGTACGCCTGACGTCACACGTAGCATTAGAGTTCTAAAGCTTGCTAATTCGCGATATCGTATCTCATTTCTATGTTTCATAATAAGATATAATATTCATTGTGCAGTGTTATGTATATCTCGTCTATACTTCAAATGAATGTAAATGCGACACTTCCTTGCTAGGAAATAGCGTTTGCAGATGTCTACGTATCGTAGAATTTGTGCTCTAATGCTTCTCAAAACGCGATATCGCTTCTCATTTCTATGTTTCATTATAATATATAATATTCATTGCGAAGTGCCATGTATACCTCGAATACAATTAAAATGAATTAAATGCGACATTTCCTTGCTAGAATGTGGCGTTTGCAGATGTCTGCGTATCGAAGCAATAGATTTCTAATGTTTCTTAAATCGCCATATTGCATCTCATTTCTATGTTTCATGATAAGATATAATATTCATTGTGGAGTCTTATGTATACGTCGTATTCACTTCAAAAGAATGTAACCGCGACACTTCCTTGCCAGGAAATAGCGTTTGCAGATTTCTACGTATCGTAGCAGTAGAGTTCTAATGCTTCTCAAAACGCGATATCACTTCCCGTTACTATGTTTCATGATAATATATGATATTCATTGCGAACTTTCATGTATGCCTCGCATTCACTTCAAATGAATGTGATTGCGACACTTCCTTGCTAGGAAATAGCGTTTGCAGATGTCTACGTATCGAAGCAATAGAGTTCTAAAGCTTGCTAATTCGCGATATCGCATCTCATTTCTATGTTTCATGATAAGATGTAATATTCATTGTGGAGTGTTATGTATACCTCGTATTCACTTCAAAAGAATATAAACGCGACACTTCCTTGCCAGGAAATAGCGTTTGCAGATGTCTACGTATCGTAGCAATAAAGTTCTAATGCTTCTTATATCGCCATATCGCATCTCGTTTCTATGTTTCATGATAAGATATAATATTCACTGTGCAGTGTTATGTATACCTCGTATTCACATCCGAAGAATGTAAATGCGACACTTCCTTGCCAGGAAATAGCGATTTCAGATGTCTACGTATCAAAGCAATAGATTTTTAATGCTTCTTAAGACGCGATATCGCATCTCACTCCTATGTTTCATTATAAGATATAATATTAATTGCGAAGTGTCAAGTATAGCTTGCATACACATCAAATGAATGTAAGAGCGTCACTTCCTTGCTAGGAAATAGCGTTTGCAGATGTCTTATGTATCGAAGCAATACAGTTCGAACGCTTCTTGAAACGCGATATCGCATACCATTTCTATGTTTCATGATAAGGTATAATATTCATTGCGAAGTGCCACGTATAACTCGAACTCACTTCAACAGAATGTAAGTGCGACACTTCCTTGCTAGGAAATAGCGATTGCAGATGTCTACGTATCGAAGCAATAGAGTTCTAATGCTTCTTAAAACGAGATATCGCACCTGATTTCTATGTTTCGTGATAACATATAATATTCATTGCGAAGTGTTTTATATACCTCGCATACACTTCAAAGGAATGTAAATGCGACACTTCCTTGCTGGGAAATAGTGTTTGCAGGTGTCCACGTATCGAAGCAATAGAGTTCTAATGCTGCTTAAAACGAGATATCGCATCTCATTTCTATGTTTCATGATAAGATATAATATACATTGCGACGCGTTATGCATACCTCGCATACACTTCAAATGAATGTAAATGCGACACTTCCCTGCTAGAACATAGTGTTTGCAGATTTCAAAGTATCGAAGCAATAGAGTTTTAATGCTTCTTAAAACTGGATATCGCATCTCACTTTTATGTTTCATGATAGTTATAATATTAATTGCGAAGTGTCATGTGTACCTCGTATTCACTTCAAAAGAATGTAAATGCGACACTTCCTTGCTAGGAAATAGCGTTTGCAGATGTCTACGTATTGTAGCAATAGCATTCTAACGCTTCTTAAATCGCGCTGTCGCATCTCATTTCTATGTTTTATTATAAGATATAATATTCATTGCGATTTGTCATGTATACCTCGTATTCACTTCAAATGAATGTAACTGCGACAGTTCCTTTCTAGGAAATAGCGTTTGCAGATGCATCCTTTTCGAAGCAATAGAGCTCTAATGCTTCTGATCTCGCGATATCGCATCTCACTTCTATGTTTTGTGATAAGGTGTAATATTCATTGTGGAGTTTTATGTATAACCCGTATGCACTTCAAAGGAATGTAAATGCGACTCTCCCTTGCTAGGATATAGCGTTTCCAGATATCTATGTATCGAAGCAATAGATTTCTAATGATCCTTAAAACGCGATATGGCATCTCACTTCTATGTTTTATTGTAAGATATTATATTCATTGTGGAGTGTTATGTATTCCTCGTATTCACTTCAAATTAACGTAAACGCGTCTCTTCCTTGCTAGGAAATAGGGTTTCCAGATGTCTACGTATCAAAGCAATACAGTTCAAATGCTTCTTAAAACGAGATACCGCATCTCATTTCTATGTTTCACGATAAGGTATGATATTCAATGTGAAGTGTAAAGTATAAGTCGCATTCACTTCAAAAGAATGTAAGTGCGATACTTCCGTGCTAGGAAGTAGCGATTGCAGATGTCTTCGTATCGAAGCAATAGAGTTCTAATGCTTCGTAATTCGCGATATCGCATCTCATTTGTATGTTTCATGGTAAGATGTAATATTCATTCTGGAGTGTTATGTATACCTCGTATTCGTTTCAAAAGAATGTAAATGCGACACTTCCTTGCTATGAAGTAGCGTTTGCAGATGTCTACGTATCGAAGCAATAGTGTTCTAATGGTTCTTAAATCGCGATATCGCATCTCATTTCTATGTTTCATAACAATATATAATATTCATTGCGAAGTGTCATGTATACCTCGCATACACTTAAAATGAATGTAAATGCGGCACTTCCTTGCTAGGAAATAGCGTTTGCATATGTCTACGTATCGAAGCAATAGATTTCTAAAGCTTGCTAATTCGCGATATCGCATCTCATATCTATGTTTCATGATAATATATAATATTCATTGCGAAGTTTCATGTATACCTCGTATTCACTTCAGAAGAATGTAAATGCGACACTTCCTTGCAAGGAAATAGCGTTTGCAGGTGTCTACGTATCGAAGCAATGGTGTTCTAATGCTTCCTAAAACGGGATATCGCTTCTCATTCATATGTTTCAGGATAAGATATAAAATTCATTGCGAAGTGCCATGCATACCTCGTAGTCACTTCAAAACAATATAAATACGACGCTTCCTTGCTAGGATATAGCGTTTCCTGATGTCTACGTATCGAAGCACTAAAGTTCTAATGCTTCTTAAAACGAGATATCGCATCTCATTTCTATGATTCATGATAAGGTACAATATTCATTGCGAAGTGTTATGTATTCCTCGTCTACACTTCAAATGAATGTAAATGCGACACTTTCTTGCAAGGAAATAGCGTTTGCAGATGTCTACGTATCGTAGCAATAGAGTTCTAAAGCTTCTTAAAACGCGATATCGCATCTCATTTCTATGTTTCATGATGAGATGTAATAGTCAAAGCAACACGTTACGTATATCTTGTCTACAACTAGGAAAAGCATTATAATTATCTGCTTCTACTCTACAATAGGATGTGAATTCTATAGATCCAAGCAACAGGAGGGCAGGCCCTCCACCATCCTACTGCCTGCCCTGATGCGGGCAAAGGATTCCCAGGGCCACTCAAACCGCAACCAACATCTATCTTATACTCTAACCGATTCATCATTATGCGTTTTCCATTAAGCTTGCCGGGATCAGTGATATTGATTCGCTCAATCTAAATTATTATTTTCTTTTTAAGTTTCTCGATTTTTTTAGTTTCTCTCACGATATCGTCTATTTCGTTGTACCTTACCCTTACAGTATGGTATATAATCTGTTGTTTGATATTTCTAGGATTTCCTCTTAATAAATGCAATGCTTCCACATATTTTCTTTCTCTTTCTCTTTAGTTACATTGTTGTTATTTTATGCTTTTCACCCTCCACATTCCCTCTCTACACCATCTCGGAACAGGCGTTATACGATTACTGCAGGATGACGCCCCGGTCTCGTTATACCGAGATCGAGTGTTCTCTCTTGCATCCGTTGATTTATATATGCTATATATTGGAGAATATTTCCTCTTATCCTTTGTATTTTTCGAATGAAATTACATTGACAGAAGTACGAGTTAGTTCTGCACGCCTATTTGAAACAACATTAAGTCACCTTGTTAAACAATAATATATTAAATGTGACTTGGACTTTTAAATTTGAATTTATAAACATCTAACAGGTAAATATGTTTTTCTTACTATTCATATCGTTATACATTCAGTGATTTATTGTGTGCTGTGATTTGATATATTAACTGCTTGATTATATTTTACAATGAACTTTCCGTACCAAACGTTGTTTTTACTCCTGATGGGAGTGGATAGTTCTTCGTTTTATATTCTTATATCGCACTGATTATAAAAGTATATGATATCCTTTTTATGCAGTCATGTATAATTATGTACATACAAATTCGCGATTAAGTAGCTATGTGTTCAAATTAAATTCCGAATAATGCACTAAAAAGCATCCCAGATAAGAAACGGCAAGATGGTAGCGACACCATGCCGGCACTATATTGCCACTTCCGAGGAGTGTCAACTGATTCGTAGTCATCTGTGACCGGATTCGTTAACTAAAATGCCAGAACGTGTTACCAGCACGTTCTAGACAAGCGAATCGCGCAGCACCAGCACCATGGTGACACGCGTATCATCGCTCCATTCATGAATCTCCTCAGCAATGACACAGGATCACATTTGGCAATGGGGAACCTGTGCTTTCATACAAATTAGAACCGTTAGATGTCAGTAGATGTTCAGCATATGGCTATTGATAGACATTTTGATGGTCGTTTTCCTATATTTATGCGAGCGAGTCGTATATATTTCTTTCAATCCATCATAGACTAAAAATATTATTTATAAAAAAAATATTACTTATAAAACAAAAATTCATACTGTTGCGTCCCTAACTTCGTCTTGTGTAATTTTTTAAATAACATGCTCTCATCGTATTTAATATTACCCTCAATTGCATGAATTTGTAACAATAAATTGAAGAAAATATATATAAAATAAGTGTATATATTTTTATGACAAAGTAATTATCGACTTTATGGAAAAAATCGCCCTATCGAGCTAGTTTATAGAAAATAATAAAATCGAGTTCTTATATCTCTGTTTTGTGCCGGTGTATCTATTTTGGAATCAAAATAAATAAATTGCGCAGTTTAGTCATTTTTCATATTTGCTTATAATTTTTATGGAAACAGCTTCCCCATTAGTAAATGTCAGCCTACGCCACAACCACGCGTGTAGCTATGGTGAGCTGATAGTGTCATTGTCACGGCCGTGTAGCCCGTGTGCTGTATCTCGGTGCTTTAATGTGCCGTGATACGAATGCCGCCCCAGCACTAACAGTATGCCATTTCGAAAGCTGAGTAGGAGCACTTTGTTAGCACAGTTCTGTCACGGAATTCGTTCCATCCATTGTCATTGGCGTGCCAGTCGCTGGCTGTTTGAGATATTGTAGTGCATGAGGCAGACTTGTTCCTTATCATCGTCAAGGAGATGGATTTTCACTCCCCCCTTTTTGAATTTTTTAAATTATTGTTTGGAATTTTTGCCGTTTCTGTATCTTTATGACCGCATTGTGGATTCAACTTATGTACGATCTTTTTGGTCTTCATCTTTTGTTACATGTAATATTATATATGTGATGCACGTTTGTTATGTAATGCTCCGATTTGTAAGCCTCAGATACTTTTATTCTTTGGTAAAGCAACTTATTCGATTAATATATATTTATTAGACATAGATATAAACAATTAGAAAAATGTTATTAAAACGCTATTAAATATGTTGTTGCAATCATATATTTAAGGTCTGAAGATGTAGATGCAATTAATGTCCGATATTTTACGTGATCCAATCGACGTATCGAGTGAGGCTATGAAATATAAAAATCTTTTACTATTCTTCGACCCCTTTACATGTTAAATGAATGATTAGTTCTGCAAGACAAGAAGCCTGAATTAGTGAGATATCTCGGAACATAAGTAATTTGTAAGTAACACATCTTTTCTCTTTGATATATTTGCCTTTGCATAGAATAGAACGTATAGATATAATTGTCTGTTTTGTACCCATTTCGGTCCAATTCTATTATAGCCTTTGAGCAGAAGTAATATTGATTATACTTGATTTTTACAACAGTTCTTTGATTAACAGATTTTATTAACCTAAAATCATCATTTGACGGATGTATCAATCTACTTTGTAGCTCCATCAGTTTCTTTTTCTGCTCGCTACTTTCCATTTTCAGTTCCGTATACTTATCTTTTATCACCATCATATATGTTGCGTAAAATTACAATAACTTTTTGTCCTCAAATTTTTGCGGATATTTCAATTAAATTTCCTTTGATTAAATAAAGGGAAATTAAAAAACAGTGGCACGTACCATTTCTTGGAAACGTTGTATCGTAATTTGCATCTGACTGTTTTCAAAGGCACGCACTTTACTTAACGTTTGCAATGATTCCGTTAGCGAAGTAAAGAAATATTCTACTTTCGAAATTGTTGGCTCTTGTAATTCTAAGGCAAATATATTCATCTGTCGACATCGCGAACATTGTTTTTTGGCAAAATTCCAGAAAAACAAATATACTATAAGTAAAATAATAAACATCATAATATTAAATTTAACTCTGTTCATCGTTGCCTTGTTGGACACATCCATAACAATATACAGGGTGGGGCAGTAATAATTAGCACCTCAGTTATCCACGAAACTATAAGTTTCATAGAAGTTTCTGCTAATATAAAATTGCATAGTACAAAGGGCCCATCCGTTGATGAAAATAGTTTTTTTGTAAGTGGAGTTATGTTCGACATATGAAGGTTACCTTCATTTTTTGAAATGAATTGGTATATCCATTCTTCCGTAATACGATAGAGCATTTTAAAGCAAGTTTAACGATCTGTAACATGAAGGCATTGAAGGTTACAAAAAGCAAAGAAAGGCGATAATACTCACGGTTTTGATAGGAAGTGAAACACACGTATTGTAAACAGTGGTGGAAGGCGTAACATTTACCGTTTACTTCACTGTGAATAAACACTTTTCGGAGGACATTTCAATAGTTTGCAGCATAAATTAAACATGATAAGATTAGTATTGAAAAATCGGTTCGAATACGTTTGGTTAGGCTGTTCTTTGTGTCGTTCATTTTATAAGTACTGAGCTGCGGATTCCTGAGGACAGCTCACAAAATTGTTGAACTATGGAAGATTATCATTGTGAATTTGAATCAACAGGTAATTAAATTCCATTAGATTATAAACAGATCTCAATGTTTCATTTTAGATAGTAAGATTAAATACTCTTGACAAAACTACAAGAATGGATACATACCTTTCTGTTATTATTATTTCATAAAGAATTATAATTGCAATTATATAGTTCATTACGATAAAAAATATTTCTCAGAAAATTCTAAATATTAAATTAAAGAATCAAGTAAAACATTTTTCATAATTACGAGTATGAAAAATACTTGAACATTCCAATAGAAAGATGTCTAAACAGGAGTTAGAAAAGTCAAACATTCAATTTCAATTCCAGAATTCATCTATAAGAGGTAAAATGTTTTGAAACCTTTAATTACAGTCTCTAATGCAAGCAGTTGGGCAGTATTTCAATTTTCAAGAAAATTGATGAAAGTCAACAATTTTGAAGTGGTCAGAATCTTTGTCGTTTGAGCAATAAGTGAATAACATATAACTGCATAAATTCCAGGCTTAAAAACTTATGGATTATATCCTATGCAGACTCGTTTATGAGCGAGTTACTAAATAATAATCCACACTAAGTAATCATTTTAAAACTTAAACGATTACATCTCGCGAACTTTCCAAGATATCAGAAGTGTGAAAAGTATGTGGTTTATCAAAAACTCTTCTAAAAGAACGGACGAAGCCAATAGAAATCTTTGTTGAAGTAAGCAAGTTCTAAAGTTCTAAGCAACGCGATGGCCCTTATCTGCCTATGTTTCATAGCAAGTAAGTTCTGAATTTCTATGAAATCTGATGGAATTCCTCACTACTAACGTTTCAAAGTAAGTTCTCAAATTCTCAGTTCTACGTTTAAAACTATGTGTGTTCTATATATCTATGTAAAGTGATGGTTCCTATTAGTTGTGACGGAAACCTATATATAGTAAGTCAGGGAAGCTCGAAGGGGTTAATTATCTAAATGCTTTAAAGTGTAAAACGTACTTTAATCTAAAGTGATCTATCGTTCCAAGGTATCCGCTCACGTACAACTTTTCTTGGGCGCCAGCTGCTCAGAAAGTAGCAAAGGGATAGACTACACGACCCCGGGAACCCTGGGGCGGAACAACCCTTGAAACTTCGAAATGCTCCTTCTCTCGAGTACGCCTAGCCAAGTACACACACTCAGATCGCGAGATACTGAAGTCACGGCATGTTTATTTATGGTCTCGACGTGGGTTTAACTAACAAGGATTACGGGAAACTACGCAACACGCCGCGAATTACCGGGTATCATAACTCGCTTCACGATATAAGATACAATATACAATATGCGACACAAGAAATGGGACGCTTTAGCGAATAAGCTCTCACGTTCTCTTCTTCAGGTTCTTTGAATTCGCTGGTGGTCCTCGGGTCTCCTGGAACCTGGCAGGGCCGCTGGACTTTTGACTTCCCTTTAGGGAGTTAAGGATGGTTGAGGACCTTCTCACATCCCAGAGCATTATAAAGCACAGAAGCAGATAAGCATAATGCGATGCATAGAGCTTTACAACCTTCCAACTTACTTTGAACTGTTTATATAAAATGCGGTTTATATGATATTGCGGTGCATGAAGCATGACAAATTAAATGCTTCGGCACCTGGACATCTAGAAACGCTATCCCCGGGCAAGAAACTGTAGGGTTTACACTCAATTCATGTGCAGAAGCAGATAAACATAATGCGATGCCATGAATATTACATCTTATCATGAAATATAGAAGTAAGATGCGCAGCCGCGTTTTACGAAGCATTAGAACTCTATTGCTTCTAAACCTTCAGATATAGAAACGATATTCCGTAGCAAGGAAGTGATGCATTTACATTCATTTGAAGTGTAGAGGAAATATACATAACGCGATGCATTGAAATTACATCTTATCATGTGGCACAGAACTGATTAGCGATATCGCGTTTTATAAAGAGTTAGAAATCTATTGCTTCGATGCGTAGACATCTAGAAACGCTATTCCGTCGCAAGGAAGTGTGACATTTACATTCTTTTGAAGTGTAGACGAGGTATACATAACACTTCGTAATGAATATTATATCTTACCATCAAACATAGAAAAGAGCTGCGACACCGCGCCATAAGAAGCATTACAACTCTATTGCTTCGATACGTAGACATCTGGAAACGCTATTTCCTAGCCAAGAAGAGTGACATTTACATTCTTTTGAAGTGTAGACGAGGTATTCATTACAATTCGCAATGAATGTTATATCTTATCATTAAACATAGAAATGAGGTGCGTCATCGCGTTTTAAGAAGCATTAGAACTCTATTGCTTCGATACGTAGACATCTGCAAACGCTACATACTAGCCAAGAAGAGTGACATTTACATTCATTTGAAGTGTAGGCGAGGAATACATAACACTTCGCAAATCATATTATATCTTACCATGAAACATAGAAATGAGATGCGATATCGCGTTTTAAGAAGCATTAGATATCTATTGCTACGATACGTAGACAACTGCAAACGCCATTACTTTGCAAGGAAGTGTCGCATTTACATTCTTTTTAAGTGTAGACGAGATATACATAACCCTCCTCAATGAATATAAATATCTTAACATCCAACACAAAATGAGATGCGATATCGCGTTTTAAGGAGCATTTGAACTCTTATGCTTCGATACGTAGACATCTGCAAGCGTAGCTACCTAGAAAGGAGTGTCGCATCTACATTCATTTGAAAGGAATACGAGGTATACATGACACTTCGCAATGAATATTATATCTATTAATGAAACATAGAAATGAGATGCGCTATCTCATTTCAACAAGCATTAGAACTCTATTGCTTCGATACGTAGACATCTGCAAACGCTACATACTAGCAAGGAAGTGTCGCATTTACATTCTTTTTAAGTGTAGACGAGATATACATAACCCTCCTCAATGAATATTATAACTTAA
This sequence comes from Xylocopa sonorina, assembly GCF_050948175.1. Classification (NCBI taxonomy): domain Eukaryota; kingdom Metazoa; phylum Arthropoda; class Insecta; order Hymenoptera; family Apidae; genus Xylocopa; species Xylocopa sonorina. The sequence goes on from NC_135198.1 coordinate 1,110,927, forward strand.
CATCCAACACAGAAATGAGATGCGATATCGCGGTTTAAGGTGCATTTGAACTCTTATGCTTCGATACGTGGACATCTGGAAGCGTAGCTACCTAAAAAGGAGTGTCGCATCTACATTCATTTGAAGCGTATGCGAGGTATACATGACACTTCGCAATGAATATTATATCTTTTAATGAAACATAGAAATGAGCTGCGATATCGCATTTCAACAAGCATTAGAACTCTATTGCTTCGATACGTAGACATCTGCAAATGCTACTTCCTAGCAAGGAAGTGTCGCATTTACATTCTTTTGAAGTTAATACGAAGTATACATGACACTTCGCAATGAATATCATGTCTTATCATCAAGCATAGAAATGAGATGCGATATCGCGTTTTATGAAGCATTAGAACCCTATTTCTACGATACGTAGACATCTACAAACGCTATTTCCTTGCATGGAAGTGTCGCATTTACATTCTTTTGAGGTGAATACGATGTATACATGACACATAGCAATGAACATTATATCTTATCAAGAAACATAGAAACGAGATGCGATATCGCGTATTTAGAAGCATAAAACTCTATTACTACGATACGTAGCCATTTGCAATCGCTATTTCCTAGCAAGGAAGTGTCGCATTTATATCCTTTTGAGGCGAACACGATGTATACATAGCACTCCACAATGAATATTATATCTTATCACGAAACATAGAAATGAGATGCGATATCTCTTTTTAAGAAGCATTAGAACTCTCTTGCTTCGATACGTAGACATCTGCAAGCAATATTTCCTAGCATCGAAGTGACGCAATTACATACTTTGGAAGTGAATACGAGCTATACATGACACTTCGCAATGAATATTATATCTTATCATGAAACATAGAAACGAAATGCGATATCGCGTTTTAAGTAGCATTAGAACTCTATTGCTACGATCCGTAGACATCTGGAAACGCTATTTCCTATCAAGGAAGTGTCGCATTTACATTCTGTTGAAGAGAATACGGGGTATACATGACACTTCGCAATGGATATTATATCTTATCATGAAACATAGAAACGAGATGCGATATCGCGTTTTAAGGAGCAATAGAACTCAATTGCTTCGATACGGTGACACCTGCAAACGCTATTTCCTAGCAAGGAAGTGTCGCATTTACACTCTTTTGAAGTGAATACGAAGTATACATGACACTTCGCAATGGATATTATATCTTATCACGAAACATAGAAGTAAGATGCGATATCACGTTTTAGGAAGCATTAGAACTCTATTGCTTCGATACGTAAACATGTGCAAACGCTATTTCCTAGCAAGGAAGTATCGCATTTACATTCTTTTGAAGTGAATACGAGGTATACATGACGCTTCGCAATGAATATTATATCTTATCTCGAGACATAGAAATGAAATGCGACATCTCGTTCTAAGAAGCATTAGAACACTATTGTTTCGATACGCTGACATCTGCAAACGCTATTTCCTAGCAAGGAAGTGTCGCATTTACATTCTTTTGAGGTGAATACGATGTATACATGACACATAGCAATGAACATTATATCTTATCAAGAAACATAGAAACGAGATGCGATATCGCGTATTTAGAAGCATAAAACTCTATTACTACGATACGTAGCCATTTGCAATCGCTATTTCCTAGCAAGGAAGTGTCGCATTTATATTCTTTTGAGGTGAACACGATGTATACATAGCACTCCACAATGAATATTATATCTTATCACGAAACATAGAAATGAGATGCGATATCTCTTTTTAAGAAGCATTAGAACTCTCTTGCTTCGATACGTAGACATCTGCAAGCAATATTTCCTAGCATCGAAGTGTCGCAATTACATTCTTTGGAAGTGAATACGAGCTATACATGACACTTCGCAATGAATATTATATCTTATCATGAAACATAGAAACGAAATCCGATATCGCGTTGTAAGAAGCATTAGAACTCCATTGCTTCGATACGTAGACATCTGGAAACGTAATTTCCTAGCAAGGATGTGTCGCAATTACATTCATTTGAATTGTAGACGAGGGATGCATAGCACTTCGTAATGTATGTTATATCTCATCATGAGACATAGAAACGAGATGCGATATCGCGTTTTAACAAGCATAAGAACTCTAATGCTTCGATATGTAGACATCTGCAAACGCTATTTCCTAGCAAGTGTCATGTATACCTTGTATTCACTTCAAAAGAATGTAAATGCGACACTTCGATGCTAGGAAATAGCGTTTGCAGATGTCTAAATATCGTAGCAATAGAGTTCTAAAGCATCTTAAAACGCGATATCTTTAGCTTCTTAAATCGTCATATCGCTACTCATTACTATGTTTCATGATAATATATAATATTCATTGCAAAGTGTCATGTATACCTCGTATTCCTTTCAAAATAATGTAAATGCGACACATCGTTGCTAGGAAGTAGCGTTTGCAGATGTCTACGTATCGAAGCAATAGATTTGTAAAACTTGCTAATTCGCGATATCGCATCTCATACCTATGTTTCATGATAATATATAATATTCATTGGGAAGTGTCATGTATACCTCGCATATACTTCAAATGAATGTGAATACGACAGTTCCTTGTTAGGAAATAGCGTTTGCAGATGTCTACGTATCGTGTCATTAGTGTTCTAATGCTTCTCAAAAGGCGATATCGCTACTCATTACTATGTTTCATGATAATATATAATATTCATTGTGGAGTGTACCTCGTATTTACTTCCAAAGAATGTAAATGCAACACTTCCTTGCTAGGAAAGAGCGTTTGCAGATGTCTATGTATCGAAGCAATAGAGTTCTAATGCTTCTTATATCGCCATATTGCATCTCATTCCTTTGTTTCATGATAAGATATAATATTCATTGTGGAGTGTTATGTATACCTCGCATTCACTTCAAAAGAATGTAAACGCGACATTTCCTTGCCAGGAAATAGCGTTTGCAGATGTCTACGTATCGAAGCAATAGATTTCTAATGCTTCTTAAATCGTCATATCGCATCTCATTTCTATGTTTCATGATAAGGTATAATATTCATTGTGCAGTGTTATGTATATCTCGTCTATACTTCAAATGAATGTAAATGCGACACTTCCTTGCTTGGAAATAGCGTTTGCAGATGTCTACGTATCGAAGCAATAGATTTCTAAAGCTTGCTAATACGCGATATCGCATCACATATATATGTTTCATGATAATATATAATATTCATTGCGAAGTGTCATGTATACCTCGTATTCCATTCAAAATAATGTAAATGCGACACTTCCTTGCTAGGAAGTAGCGTTTGCAGATGTCTACGTATCGAAGCAATAGAATTGTAAAACTTGCTGATTCGCGATATCGCATCTCATATCTATGTTTCATGATAATATATAATATTCATAGCGAAGTGTCATGTATACCTCGCATACACTTCAAATCAATGTGAATGCGATAGTTCCTTGCTAGGAAATAGTGTTTGCAGATGTCTACATATCGAAGCAATAGACATCTAATGCTTCGTAAGTCGCCATATCGCATCTCATTCCTATCTTTCATGATAAGATATAATATTCATTGCGAAGTGCCATGTATACCTCGCATACACTTCTATTGATTGTACATGCGACACTTCCTTGCTAGGAAGTAGCGTTTGCAGATGTCTACGTATCGAAGTAATAGAGTTCTAATGCTTCTTAAATCGCCATATCGCATCTCATTTCTATGTTTCATGATAAGATATAATATTCACTGTGCAGTGTTATGTATACCTCGTATTCACTTCAAAAGAATGTAAATGCGACACTTCCTTGCTAGGAAATAGCGTTTGCAGATGTCTACGTATCGTAGCATTAGTGCTCTAATGCTTCTCAATACGCGACATCGTTTCTCCTTTCTATGTTTCATGATAGTATATAATATTCATTGCGTAGTGTCATGTATACCTCGCATACACTTCAAATCAATGTGAATGCGATAGTTCCTTGCTAGGAAATAGCGTTTGCAGATGTCTACATATTGAAGCAATAGACATCTAATGCTTCATAAGTCGCCATATCGCATCTCATTTCTATGTTTCATGATAAGATATAATATTCATTGCGAAGTGCCATGTATACCTCGCATACACTTCTATTGATTGTACATGCGACACTTCCTTGCTAGGAAATAGCGTTTGCAGATGTCTACGTATCGAACCAATAGATTTCTAATGCTTCTTACATCGCCAGATCGCATCTCATTGCTATGTTTCATGATAAGGTATAATATTTATTGCAAAGTGTCATGTTTACCTCGCATACACTTCAAATGAATGTAAATGCGACACTTCGTTTCTAGGGAATAACGTTTCCAGACGCCTATGTATCGGAGCAATAGAGTTCTATTGCTTCTTGCAACGCGATATCGCATCCCATTTCTATGTTTCATGATAAGGTATAATATTCATCGCGAAGTGTCATGTTTACCTCGTATGCACTTCAAAAGAATGTAAATGCGACACTTCCTTGCCAGGAAATAGCGTTTATAGATATCTACGAATCGAAGCAATAGATTTTTAAAACTTGCTAATTCGCGATATCGCATCTCATATCTATGTTTCATGATAATATATAGTATTCATTGCGAAGTTTCAGGTGTACCTCGCATTCACTTCAAATGAATGTGAATGCGACATTTCCTTGCTAGGATATAGCGTTTGCAGATGTCTACGTATCGTAGCAATAGAGTTCTAATGCTACTTAAATCGCGATATCGCATCTCATTTCTGTATTTCGTGATAAGGTATAATATTCATTGCGAAGTATCATGTATACCTCGTATTCACTTCAAAAGAATGTAAATGCGACTATTGCTTGCTAGGAAATAGCGTTCGCAGATGTCTACGTATCGTAACAATAGAGTTCTTATGCTACTTATATCGCGATATCGCACCTCATTTATGTTTCGTGATAAGATATAACATTCATTGCGAAGTGTCATGTATACCTCGTATTCACTTCAAAAGAATGTAAATGCGACGTTTCCATCCTTGGGAATATCGTTTGCAGATGTCTACGTATCGTAGCAAGAGTGTCCTAATGCTTCTTAAAACGAGATGTCGCATTTCATTTCTATGTTTCGTGATAAGGTATAATATTCATTGCGAAGTGTCATGTATGACTCGTATTCACTTCAAAAGAATGTAAGTGCGACTAATCCTTGCTAGGAAATAGCGGTTCCTAGCATGCCCACGTATCGTAGCAATAGAGTTGTAGTGCTTCTCAAAACGCGATATCGCATCCCATTTGTATGCTTCATGATAAGATATAATATTCATTGCGAAGTGTCATGTATATCTCGTATTGACTCCAAACGAATGTAAATGCGACACTTCCTTGCTAGGAAATAGCGTATTCAGATGTCTACGTATCGTAGCAATAGAGTTCTAATGCTACTTAAATCGCGATATCGCATCTCATATTATTGTATCATGATAAGATATAATATCCATTGTGCAGTGTTATGTACACCTCGTATTCGCTTCAAAAGAATGTAAGTGCGACACTTTCTTGCTAGGAAACAGCGTTTGCAGATGTCTATGTATCGTGGCATTAGGGTTCTTATGCTTCCCAAAACGCGATATCGCTTCAAATTTCTATGTTTCATGATAATGTATAATATTCATTGCGATGTGTCATGTATTCCTTTCAAAGGAATGTAAGTGCGACACTTCCTTGCTAGGAAATAGCGTTGGCAGATATCTACGTATCGAAGCAATAGATTTCTAATGCTTCTTAAAACATGATATGGCATCTCACATCTATGTTTCATGATAAGGTATAATATTTATTGCGAAGTGTCATGTATACCTTGCATACACTTCAAATGAAAGTAAATGCGACACTTCCTTGCCAGGAAATAGCGTTGGCAGATATCTACGTATCGAAGCAATAGATTTCTGATGCTTCTTAAAACGTGATATGGCATCTCACATATATGTTTCATGATAAGATACAATATTTATTGCGAAGTGTCATGTATACCCCGTATTCACTTAAACTGAATGTAAATGCGACACTTCCTTCCTAGGAAATAGCGTTTACAGGTGTCTACGTATCGAAGCAATAGAGTTCTAATGCTTCTTAAAACGTGTTATCGCATCTCATTTCTATGTCTCATGATAAGTTATAATATTCATTGTGGAGTGTTATGTATACCTCGTATTCACTTCAAAGGAATGTAAATGCGACACTTCCTTGCTAGGAAGTAGCGTTTGCATATGTCTACGTATCGAGGCAATAGTTTTCTAATGCTTCTTAAATCGATATCGTATCTCACATCTACGTTTCATGGTAAGATATAATATTCATTGCGGAGTGTTATGTATACCACGTATTCACTTCAAAGGAATGTAAACGCGACACTCCCTTGCTTGGAAATAGCGATTGCAGATATCAACGTATTGTAGCAAAAGAGTCCTAATGCTTCTTAAAACGATATGTCGCATTTCATTTCTATGTTTCGTGATAAGATATAATATTCATTGCGAAGTGTCATGTATGACTCGTATTCACTTCAATAGAATGTAAGTGCGACTAATCCTTGCTAGGAAATAGCGTATTCAGATGTCTACGTATCGTAGCAATAGAGTTCTAATGCTACTTAAATCGCGATATCGCATCTCATTTATATGTTTCGTGATAAGATATAATATTCATTGCGAAGTGTCTTGCATACCTCGTATTCACATCAAAAGAATGTAAATGCGACACTTCCTTGCTAGGAAATAGCGTTTGCAGATGTCTACGTATCGTATAAATAGAGTTCTAATGCTTCTCCAAACGCGATATCGCATCTCATTTCTATGTTTCATGATAAGACATAATACTCATTGCGAAGCGTTACGTTTACCTCGTATACACTTCAAATCAATGTAAGTGCGACACTTGCTTGCTAGGAAATAGCATATGCAGAAGTCTACGTATCGAAGGAAGAGAGTTCTAATGCTTCTCCAAACGCGATATGGCATCTCATTACTATTTTTCCTGGTAAGATATAATATACATTGCGAGGTGTCATGTGTACCTCGCATTCACTTCAAAGGAATATAAATGCGACACATCCTTCCTAGCAAGTAGAGTTTACAGATGTCTACGTATCGAAGCAGTAGCGTTCTAATGCATTTTATATCGCGATATTGCATCCCATTTCTACGTTTCGTAATAAGATATAATATTCAATGCGCAGTGTTATGTATACCTCGTCTTCACTTCAAAAGAATGTAAACGCGACACTTCCTTGCTAGGAAATAGCGTTTGCAGATGTCTACGTATCGAAGCAATAGTGTTCTAATGCTTCTTAAATCGTCATATCGCATCTCATTTCTATGCTTCATGATAAGATATAATATTCACTGCGAAGTGTCATGTATACCTCGCATACACTTCAAATGAATGTAAATGCGACACTTCCTTGCTAGGAAATAGCGTTTGCAGATGTCTACGTATCGAAGCAATAGAGTTCTAATGCTTCTTAAAACGCGATATAGCATCTCATTCCTATGTCTCATGATAAGATACAATATCGATTGTGGAGTGTTATATATACCTCGTATTCACCTCAAAAGAATGTAAATTTGACACTTCCTTGGTAGGAAGTAGCGTTTGTAAATGTCTACGTATCGAAGCAATAGTGTTCTATTGCATCTTAAATCGCGATATCACATCTCATTCCTGTGTTTCATGATAAGATATAATGTTCATTGTGGAGTGTTATGTATACCTCGTATTCACCTCAAAAGAATGTAAATTTGACGCTTCCTTCCTAGCAAATATCACTTGCGGATGTCTACGTATCGTAGCAAAAGTGTTCTAATGCTTCTCAAGACGCGATATCGCATGTCATTTCTATGTTGCATGATAAGATATAATATTCATTGCGAAGTGTCATGTATACCTCGCATACACTTCAAATGAATGTAAATGCGGCACTTCCTTGTTAGGAAATAGCGTTTGAATATGTCTACGTATCGAAGCAATAGAGTTCAAATGCTTCTTAAATCGTCATATTGCATCTCATTTCTATGATTCATGATAAGATATAATATTCAATGCGCAGTGTTATGTATACCTCGTCTTCACTTCAAAAGAATGTAAACGCGACACTTCCTTGCTAGGAAATAGCGTTTGCAGATGTCTACGTATCGAAGCAATAGATTTCTAATGCTTCTTAAATCGCGATATCGCATTTCATTTCTATGTTTCGTGAAAAGGAAGAATATTCACTGTGGAGTGTTATATATACCTCGCATTCACTTCAAAAGAATGTAAATGCGACACTTCGTTCCTAGGAAATAGCGTTTGCAGATGTCTGCGTAACGTAGCAATAGGGTTCTAACGCTTCTTAAAGCGCGATATCGCATCTCATTTCTATGTTTCATGTTAAGATATAATATTCACTGCGAAGTGTGATGTACACCTCGTACTCACTTCAAAAGAATGTAAATGCGACATTTCCTTGCTAGGAAGTAGCGTTTGCAGATGTCTACGTATCGAAGCAATAGTGTTCTAATACTTCTTAAATAGCCATGTCGCATCTCATTTCTATGTTTCATGATAAGATATAATATTCATTGCGAAGTGTCATGTATACCTCGTATTCCTTTCAAAAGAATGTAAATGGGACACTTCGTTGCTAGGAAGTAGCGTTTGCAGAAGTCTACGTATCGAAGCAATAGATTTCTAATGCTTCTTAAATAGCCATGTCGCATCTCATTTCTATGTTTCATGATAATATATAATATTCATTGTGGTGTGTTATGTATACCTCATATTCTCTTCAAAAGAATGTAAATGCGACACTTCCTTGCTGGCAAACAGCGTTTGCAGATGTCTACGTATTGAAGCAATAGAGTTCTAATGCTTCTCAAAACGCGATATCGCTACACGTTACTATGTTTCATGATAATATATAATATTCATTGTGGAGTGTTATGTATACCTAGTATTCACTTCAAAAGAATGTAAATGCGACACTTCCTCGCTAGGAAACAGCGTTTGAAGATGTCTACGTATCGAAGAAATAGAGTTCTAAAGCTTGCTAATTCGCGATATCGCATCTCATTTCTATGTTTCATGATAACATATAATATTCATTGCGAAGTGTCATGTATACCTCTCCAGACAGTTCCTTGCTAGGAAATAGCGTTTGCAGATATCTACGTATCGAAGCAATAGAATTATAATGCTTCTTAAGTCTTCATATCGCACCTCATTTCTATGTTTCATGATAAGATATAATATTCATTGTGCAGTGTTATGAATATCTCGTCTATACTTCAAATGAATGTAAATGCGACACTTCCTTGTTAGGAAATAGCGTTTGCAGATGTCTACGTATCGTCGCAGTAGCGTTCTAATGCTTCTCAAAACGCGATGTCGCATCCCATTTCTATGTTCCATGATAAGATATAATTCTCATAGCTAAGTGTCATGCATACCTCGTACTCACTTCTGAAGAATGTAAATGCGACACTTCCTTCCTAGGATATAGCGTTGGCAGATGTCTACGTATCGAAGCAATAGAGTTCTAATGCTTCTTAAATCTCGATATCGTATCTCATTTCTATGTTTCATGATATGGTATAATATTCATTGTGTAGCGTTATGTGTACCTCTTAATCACATCAGAGAAATGTAAATGCGACACTTCCTTGCTAGGAAATAGCGTTTGCATATGTTTCCGTATCGAAGCAATAGATTTCTAATGCTTCTTAAATCGCGATATCGCATTTCATTTCTATGTTTCATGATAAGATATAATATTCATTGTGCAGTGTTATGTATACCTCGTATTCACCTCAAAAGAATGTAAATGCGACACTTCCTTGCTAGGAAATAGCGTTTGCAGATATCTACGTATCGAAGCAATAGTGTCCTAATGCTTCTTAAATCGCGATATCGCATCTCATTTCTATGTTTCATGATAAGATATAATATTCATTGTGCAGTGTCATGTATACCTCGTATTCACGTCAAAAGAATGCAAACGCGACACTTCGTTGCCAGGAAATAGCGTTTGCAGATGTCTACGTATCGAACCAATAAATTTCTAAGGCTTCTTAAATCGCCATATCGCATCCCATTTCTATGTTTCATGATAAGGTATAATATTCATCGCGAAGTGTCATGTTTACCTCGTATGCACTTCAAAAGAATGTAAATGCGACACTTCCTTGCCAGGAAATAGCGTTTATAGATATCTACGAATCGAAGCAATAGATTTTTAAAACTTGCTAATTCGCGATATCGCATCTCATATCTATGTTTCATGATAATATATAGTATTCATTGCGAAGTGTCAGGTGTACCTCGCATTCACTTCAAATGAATGTGAATGCGACATTTCCTTGCTAGGATATAGCGTTTGCAGATGTCTACGTATCGTAGCAATAGAGTTCTAATGCTACTTAAATCGCGATATCGCATCTCATTTCTGTATTTCGTGATAAGGTATAATATTCATTGCGAAGTATCATGTATACCTCGTATTCACTTCAAAAGAATGTAAATGCGACTATTGCTTGCTAGGAAATAGCGTTCGCAGATGTCTACGTATCGTAACAATAGAGTTCTTATGCTACTTATATCGCGATATCGCACCTCATTTATATGTTTCGTGATAAGATATAACATTCATTGCGAAGTGTCATGTATACCTCGTATTCACTTCAAAAGAATGTAAATGCGACGTTTCCATCCTTGGGAATATCGTTTGCAGATGTCTACGTATCGTAGCAAGAGAGTCCTAATGCTTCTTAAAACGAGATGTCGCATCTCATTTATATGTTTCGTGATAAGATATAATATTCATTGCGAAGTGTCTTGCATACCTCGTATTCACATCAAAAGAATGTAAATGCGACACTTCCTTGCTAGGAAATAGCGTTTGCAGATGTCTACGTATCGTATAAATAGAGTTCTAATGCTTCTCCAAACGCGATATCGCATCTCATTTCTATGTTTCATGATAAGACATAATACTCATTGCGAAGCGTTACGTTTACCTCGTATACACTTCAAATCAATGTAAGTGCGACACTTGCTTGCTAGGAAATAGCATATGCAGAAGTCTACGTATCGAAGGAAGAGAGTTCTAATGCTTCTCCAAACGCGATATGGCATCTCATTACTATTTTTCCTGGTAAGATATAATATACATTGCGAGGTGTCATGTGTACCTCGCATTCACTTCAAAGGAATATAAATGCGACACATCCTTCCTAGCAAGTAGAGTTTACAGATGTCTACGTATCGAAGCAGTAGCGTTCTAATGCATTTTATATCGCGATATTGCATCCCATTTCTACGTTTCGTAATAAGATATAATATTCAATGCGCAGTGTTATGTATACCTCGTCTTCACTTCAAAAGAATGTAAACGCGACACTTCCTTGCTAGGAAATAGCGTTTGCAGATGTCTACGTATCGAAGCAATAGTGTTCTAATGCTTCTTAAATCGTCATATCGCATCTCATTTCTATGCTTCATGATAAGATATAATATTCACTGCGAAGTGTCATGTATACCTCGCATACACTTCAAATGAATGTAAATGCGACACTTCCTTGCTAGGAAATAGCGTTTGCAGATGTCTACGTATCGAAGCAATAGAGTTCTAATGCTTCTTAAAACGCGATATAGCATCTCATTCCTATGTCTCATGATAAGATACAATATCGATTGTGGAGTGTTATATATACCTCGTATTCACCTCAAAAGAATGTAAATTTGACACTTCCTTGGTAGGAAGTAGCGTTTGTAAATGTCTACGTATCGAAGCAATAGTGTTCTATTGCATCTTAAATCGCGATATCACATCTCATTCCTGTGTTTCATGATAAGATATAATGTTCATTGTGGAGTGTTATGTATACCTCGTATTCACCTCAAAAGAATGTAAATTTGACGCTTCCTTCCTAGCAAATATCACTTGCGGATGTCTACGTATCGTAGCAAAAGTGTTCTAATGCTTCTCAAGACGCGATATCGCATGTCATTTCTATGTTGCATGATAAGATATAATATTCATTGCGAAGTGTCATGTATACCTCGCATACACTTCAAATGAATGTAAATGCGGCACTTCCTTGTTAGGAAATAGCGTTTGAATATGTCTACGTATCGAAGCAATAGAGTTCAAATGCTTCTTAAATCGTCATATTGCATCTCATTTCTATGATTCATGATAAGATATAATATTCAATGCGCAGTGTTATGTATACCTCGTCTTCACTTCAAAAGAATGTAAACGCGACACTTCCTTGCTAGGAAATAGCGTTTGCAGATGTCTACGTATCGAAGCAATAGATTTCTAATGCTTCTTAAATCGCGATATCGCATTTCATTTCTATGTTTCGTGATAAGGAAGAATATTCACTGTGGAGTGTTATATATACCTCGCATTCACTTCAAAAGAATGTAAATGCGACACTTCGTTCCTAGGAAATAGCGTTTGCAGATGTCTGCGTAACGTAGCAATAGGGTTCTAACGCTTCTTAAAGCGCGATATCGCATCTCATTTCTATGTTTCATGTTAAGATATAATATTCACTACGAAGTGTGATGTACACCTCGTACTCACTTCAAAAGAATGTAAATGCGACATTTCCTTGCTAGGAAGTAGCGTTTGCAGATGTCTACGTATCGAAGCAATAGTGTTCTAATACTTCTTAAATAGCCATGTCGCATCTCATTTCTATGTTTCATGATAAGATATAATATTCATTGCGAAGTGTCATGTATACCTCGTATTCCTTTCAAAAGAATGTAAATGGGACACTTCGTTGCTAGGAAGTAGCGTTTGCAGAAGTCTACGTATCGAAGCAATAGATTTCTAATGCTTCTTAAATAGCCATGTCGCATCTCATTTCTATGTTTCATGATAATATATAATATTCATTGTGGTGTGTTATGTATACCTCATATTCTCTTCAAAAGAATGTAAATGCGACACTTCCTTGCTGGCAAACAGCGTTTGCAGATGTCTACGTATTGAAGCAATAGAGTTCTAATGCTTCTCAAAACGCGATATCGCTACACGTTACTATGTTTCATGATAATATATAATATTCATTGTGGAGTGTTATGTATACCTCGTATTCACTTCAAAAGAATGTAAATGCGACACTTCCTCGCTAGGAAACAGCGTTTGAAGATGTCTACGTATCGAAGAAATAGAGTTCTAAAGCTTGCTAATTCGCGATATCGCATCTCATTTCTATGTTTCATGATAACATATAATATTCATTGCGAAGTGTCATGTATACCTCTCCAGACAGTTCCTTGCTAGGAAATAGCGTTTGCAGATATCTACGTATCGAAGCAATAGAATTATAATGCTTCTTAAGTCTTCATATCGCACCTCATTTCTATGTTTCATGATAAGATATAATATTCATTGTGCAGTGTTATGAATATCTCGTCTATACTTCAAATGAATGTAAATGCGACACTTCCTTGTTAGGAAATAGCGTTTGCAGATGTCTACGTATCGTCGCAGTAGCGTTCAAATGCTTCTCAAAACGCGATATCGCATCCCATTTCTATGTTCCATGATAAGATATAATTCTCATAGCTAAGTGTCATGCATACCTCGTACTCACTTCTGAAGAATGTAAATGCGACACTTCCTTCCTAGGATATAGCGTTGGCAGATGTCTACGTATCGAAGCAATAGAGTTCTAATGCTTCTTAAATCTCGATATCGTATCTCATTTCTATGTTTCATGATATGGTATAATATTCATTGTGTAGCGTTATGTGTACCTCTTAATCACATCAGAGAAATGTAAATGCGACACTTCCTTGCTAGGAAATAGCGTTTGCATATGTTTCCGTATCGAAGCAATAGATTTCTAATGCTTCTTAAATCGCGATATCGCATTTCATTTCTATGTTTCATGATAAGATATAATATTCATTGTGCAGTGTTATGTATACCTCGTATTCACCTCAAAAGAATGTAAATGCGACACTTCCTTGCTAGGAAATAGCGTTTGCAGATATCTACGTATCGAAGCAATAGTGTCCTAATGCTTCTTAAATCGCGATATCGCATCTCATTTCTATGTTTCATGATAAGATATAATATTCATTGTGCAGTGTCATGTATACCTCGTATTCACGTCAAAAGAATGCAAACGCGACACTTCGTTGCCAGGAAATAGCGTTTGCAGATGTCTACGTATCGAACCAATAAATTTCTAAGGCTTCTTAAATCGCCATATCGCATCTCATTTCTATGCTTCATGATAAGATATAATATTCACTGCGAAGTGTCATGTATACCTCGCATACACTTCAAATGAATGTAAATGCGACACTTCCTTCCTAGGAAATAGCGTTTGCAGATATTTACGTTTCGTAGCAATAGAGTTCTAATGCTTCTCAAAACGCGATATCGTATCCTCAATTCAATGTTTCGTGATAAGATATAATATTCATTGCGAAGTGTCATGTATACCTCGTATTCCTTCCAAAAGAATGTAAATGCGACACTTCCTTTCTAGGAAGTTACGTTTCCAGACGTCTACGTATCGAAGCAATAGAGTTCTAATGCTTCTTAAAACGCGATATAGCATCTCATTCCTATGTCTCATGATAAGATACAATATCGATTGTGGAGTGTTATATATACCTCGTATTCACTTCAAAAGAATGTAAATGCGACACTTCCTTGCTAGGAAATAGCGTTTAGAGATGTCTACGTATCGAAGCAATAGAGTTCTAATGCTTCTCAAAACGCGATATCGTTTCTCATTTCTATGTTTCATGATAATATATAATATTCATTGCGAAGTGTTATGTATACCTCGCATACACTTCAAATGAATGTAAATGCGGCACTTCCTTGTTAGGAAATAGCGTTTGAAGATGTCTACGTATCGAAGCAATAGAGTTCAAATGCTTCTTAAATCGTCATATTGCATCTCATTTCGATGATTCATGATAAGATATAATATTCATTGCGAAGTGTCATGTATACCTCGTATCCATTCAAATGAATGTAAATGCGACAGTTCCTTGCTAGGAAATAGCGTTTGCAGATATCTACGTATCGAAGCAAAACAGTTCTAAAGCTTTTTAAATCGTGATATCGCATCTCATTTCTATGCTATACATCGTATTCACTTCAAGAGAATGTAAATGCGACACTTCCTCGCTAGGAAATAGCGTTTGCAGATGTCTACGTATCCACGCAATAGAGTTCTAATGCTTCTTAAATCGCGATATCGGATCTCATTTCTATATTTCATGATAAGATATAATATTCATTGTGCAATGTTATGTATATCTCGTCTGTACTTCAAATGAATATAAATGCGACTGTTCCTTGCTAGGAAATAGCGTTTGCAGATGTCTACGTATCGTGGGCTTAGAGATCCAATGCTTCTCAAAACGCGATATCGCTTCTCATTTCTATGTTTCATGATAATACATAATATTCATTGCGAAGCGTCATGTTTACCTCGTATTCCTTTCAATAGAATGTAAATGCGACAGTTCCTTGCTAGGAAATAGCGTTTGCAGATATCTACGTATCGAAGCAAAAGAGTTCTAAAGCTTCTTAAATCGCGGTATCGCATCTCATTTCTATGTTTCACGTTAAGATATAATATTCATTGTGCAGTGTTATGTATATCTCGTCTATACTTGAAATGAATGTAAATGCGACACTTCCTTGCTAGGAAATAGCGTTTGCAGATGTCTACATATCGTGGGATTAGAGATCCAATGCTTCTCAAAACGCGATATCGCTCCTCATTTCTATGTTTCATGATAATACATAATATTCATTGCGAAGTGTCATGTTTACCTCGTATTCCTTTTCAATAGAATGTAAATGCAAAACTTCCCTGCTAGGAAGTAGCGTTTGCAGGTGTCTACGTTTCGAAGAAATAGGGTTCTAAAGCTTGCTAATTCGCGATATCGCATCTCATTCCTATGTTTCATGATAATATATAATATTCATTGCGAAGTGTTATGTATACCTCGCATACACTTCAAATGAATGTAAATGCGACACTCCCTTGCTAGGAAATAGCGTTGGCAGATGTCTACGTATCGAAGCAATATATTTCTAATGCTTCTCATAACGCGATATCGCATCGCATTCCTATCTTTCATGATAAGATATAATTTTCAATGTGCAGTGTTATGTACACCTCGTATTCACTTCAAAAGAATGTAAATGCGACACTTCCTTGCTAGGAAATAGCGTTTGCAGATGTCTACGTATCGAAGCAATAGAATTCTAATGCTTCTTAAATCGTCATATTGCATCACATTTCTATGTTTCATGATAAGATATAATATTCATTGCGAAGTGTCATGTATACCTCGTATTCCTTTCAAAAGAATGTAAATGCGACACTTCCTTGCTAGGTAGTAGCGCTTGCAGATGTCTACGTATCGTAGCATTAGAGTTATAATGCTTTTCAAAACGCGATATCGCTACTCATTTCTATGTTTCATGATAAGATATAATATTCATTGTGCAGTGTTATGTATACCTCGTATTCACTTCAAAAGAATGCAAATTCTACAATTCCTTGCTAGGAAATAGCGTTTGCTTATGTCTACGTATCGAAGCAATAGTTTTCTAAAGCTTGCTAATTCGCAATATCGCTACACGTTACTATGTTTCATGATAATATATAATATTCATTGTGGAGTATTATGTATACCTCGTATTCACTTCAAAAGTATGTAAATGAGACACTCCTTGCTAGGAAACAGCGTTTGCAGATATCTACGTATCGAAGAAATAGAGGTCTAAAGCTTGCTAATTCGCGATATCGCATCTCATTTCTATGTTTCATGATAACATATAATATTCATTGCGAAGTGTCATGTATACCTCTCCAGACAGTTCCTTGCTAGGAAATAGCGTTTGCAGATATCTACTTATCGAAGCAATAGAATTCTAATTCTTCTTAAATCGTCATATCGCATCTCATTACTATGTTTCATGATAAGATATAATATTCATTGCGAAGTGTCATGTATACCTCGCATACACATCAATTGAATGTACATGCGACACCTCCTTGCTACGAAATAGCTTTTGCAGATGTCTACGTATCGAAGCAATAGAATTCTAATGCTTCTTAAATCGTCATATCGCACCTCATTTCTATGTTTCATGATAAGATATAATATTCATTGTGCAGTGTTATGTATATCTCGTCTATACTTCAAATGAATGTAAATGCGACACTTCCTTGTTAGGGAATAGCGTTTGCAGATGTCTACGTATCGTAGCAGTAGCGTTCTAATGCTTCTCAAAACGCGATATCGCATCCCATTTCTATATTCCATGATAAGATATAATTCTCATTGCTAAGTGTCATGCAAACCTCGTACTCACTTCTGAAGAATGTAAATGCGACACTTCCTTGCTAGGAAATAGCGTTGGCAGATGTCTACGTATCGAAGCAATAGAGATCTAATGCTTCTTAAATCTCGATATCGTATCTCATTTCTATGTTTCATGATAAGGTATAATATTCATTGTGTAGTGTTACGTATGCCTCTTAATCACATCAGAGAAATGTAAATGCGACACTTCCTTGCTAGGAAATAGCGTTTGCATATGTTTCCGTATCGAAGCAATAGATTTCTAATGCTTCTTAAATCGCGATATCGCATTTCATTTCTATGTTTCGTGATAAGGAAGAATATTCACTGTGGAGTGTTATATATACCTCGCATTCACTTCAAAAGAATGTAAATGCGACACTTCGTTCCTAGGAAATAGCGTTTGCAGATGTCTGCGTAACGTAGCAATAGGGTTCTAACGCTTCTTAAAGCGCGATATCGCATCTCATTTCTATGTTTCATGTTAAGATATAATATTCACTGCGAAGTGTGATGTACACCTCGTACTCACTTCAAAAGAATGTAAATGCGACATTTCCTTGCTAGGAAGTAGCGTTTGCAGATGTCTACGTATCGAAGCAATAGTGTTCTAATGCTTCTTAAATAGCCATGTCGCATCTCATTTCTATGTTTCATGATAAGATATAATATTCATTGCGAAGTGTCATGTATACCTCGTATTCCTTTCAAAAGAATGTAAATGCGACACTTCCTTGCTAGGAAGTAGCGTTTGCAGAAGTCTACGTATCGAAGCAATAGATTTCTAATGCTTCTTAAATAGCCATGTCGCATCTCATTTCTATGTTTCATGATAATATATAATATTCATTGTGGTGTGTTATGTATACCTCATATTCTCTTCAAAAGAATGTAAATGCGACACTTCCTTGCTGGCAAACAGCGTTTGCAGATGTCTACGTATTGAAGCAATAGAGTTCTAATGCTTCTCAAAACGCGATATCGCTACACGTTACTATGTTTCATGATAATATATAATATTCATTGTGGAGTGTTATGTATACCTCGTATTCACTTCAAGAGAATGTAAATGCGACACTTCCTCGCTAGGAAACAGCGTTTGAAGATATCTACGTATCGAAGAAATAGAGTTCTAAAGCTTGCTAATTCGCGATATCGCATCTCATTTGTATGTTTCATGATAACATATAATATTCATTGCGAAGTGTCATGTATACCTCTCCAGACAGTTCCTTGCTAGGAAATAGCGTTTGCAGATATCTACTTATCGAAGCAATAGAATTCTAATTCTTCTTAAATCGTCATATCGCATCTCATTACTATGTTTCATGATAAGATATAATATTCATTGCGAAGTGTCATGTATACCTCGCATACACATCAATTGAATGTACATGCCACACCTCCTTGCTAGGAAATAGCGTTTGCAGATGTCTACGTATCGAAGCAATAGAATTCTAATGCTTCTTAAATCGTCATATCGCACCTCATTTCTATGTTTCATGATAAGATATAATATTCATTGTGCAGTGTTATGTATATCTCGTCTATACTTCAAATGAATGTAAATGCGACACTTCCTTGTTAGGAAATAGCGTTTGCAGATGTCTACGTATCGTAGCAGTAGCGTTCTAATGCTTCTCACAACGCGATATCGCATCCCATTTCTATGTTCCATGATAAGATATAATTCTCATTGCTAAGTGTCATGCATACCTCGTACTCACTTCTGAAGAATGTAAATGCGACACTTCCTTGCTAGGAAATAGCGTTGGCAGATGTCTACGTATCGAAGCAATAGAGTTCTAATGCTTCTTAAACCTCGATATCGTATCTCATTTCTATGTTTCATGATAAGGTATAATATTCATTGTGTAGTGTTATGTATACCTCTTAATCACATCAGAGAAATGTAAATGCGACACTTCCTTGCTATGAAATAGCGTTTGCATATGTTTCCGTATCGAAGCAACAGATTTCTAATGCTTCTTAAACCGCGATATCGCATTTCATTTCTATGTTTCATGATAAGATATAATATTCATTGTGCAGTGTTATGTATACCTCGCATTCACCTCAAAAGAATGTAAATGCGACACTTCCTTGCTAGGAAATAGCGTTTGCAGATATCTACGTATCGAAGCAATAGTGTCCTAATGCTTCTTAAATCGCGATATCGCATCTCATTTCTATGTTTCATGATAAGATATAATATTCATTGTGCAGTGTCATGTATACCTCGTAGTCACGTCAAAAGAATGCAAACGCGACGCTTCGTTGCCAGGAATAGCGTTCGCAGATGTCTACGTATCGTACCATTAGAGTTCCAATGCTTCTCAAAACGCGATATCGCTACTCATTACTATGTTTCATGATAATATATAATATTCATTGTGGAGTGTTATGTATACCTCGTATTCACTTCAAAAGAATGTAAATGCGACACTTCCTTGCTTTGAAGTAGCGTTTGCAGATGTCTGCGTATCGAAGCAATAGAGTTCTAATGCTTCTCAAAACGCGATATCGCTTCTCACTTCTATGTTTCATGATAATATATAATATTCATTCCGAAGTGTCATGTATACCTCGCATACACTAAAAATGAATGTAAATGCGACACTTCCTTGCTAGGAAATATCGTTTGCAGATGTCTACGTATCGAAGCTCTATACATCTAATGCTTCATAAATCGCCATATCGCATCTCATTTCTATGTTTCATGATAAGATATAATATTCATTGCGAAGTGTCATATATGCCCCGTATTCCTTTCAAAAGAATAAATGCGACACTTCCTTGCTTGGAAATAGCGTTTGCAGATGTCTACGTATCGAAGCAATAGCTTTCTAATGCTTCTTAAATCGTCATATCGCATCCCATATCTACGTTTCATGATAAGATATAATTTTTATTGCGAAGTGTCATCTATACCTCGTATTCACTTCAAAAGAAAGTAAATGCGACAATACCTTGGTAGGAAATAGCGTTTGCAGATGTCTCCGTATCGAAGAAATAGTGTTCTAATACTTCTTAAATCGCGATATCGCATCTCATTTCTATGTTTCATGATAAGATATTATATTCATTGTGCAGTGTTATATATACCTCGTATTCACTTGAAAAGAATGTAAATGCGACACTTCCTTGCTAGGAAGTAGCGTTTGCAGATGTCTACGTATCGAAGCAATAGAGTTCTAATGCTTCCTAAATCGTCATATCGCATCTCATATTTACGTTTCATGATAAGATATAATATTCATTGTGCAGTGTTATGTATACTTCGTATTCATTTGAAAAGAATGTAAATGCGACACTTCCTTGCCAGGAAGTAGCGTTTGCAGATGTCTACGTATCGAAGCAATAGGGATCTAATGCTTCTTAAATCGCCATATCGCTTCTCATTTCTGTGTTTCATGATAATATATAATATTCACAGTGCAGTGTTATGTACACCTCGTATTCACTTCAAAAGAAAGTAAGTTCGACAATACCTTGCTAGGAAATAGCGAATGCAGATGTCTCCGCATCGAAGCAATACGGTTCTAATTGTTTCTAAATCGCGATATCGCATCTCAGTTCTATGTTTCATGTTAAGATATAATATTCATCGCGAAGTGTCATGTATACCTCGTACTCATTTCAAAAGAATGTAAATGCGACATTTCCTTGCTAGCAAATAGCGCTTGCAGATGTCTCCGTATCGAAGCAATAGGGTTCTAATGGTTCCTAAATCGCGATATCGCATTTCATTTCTACGTTTCGTGATAAGATATAATATTCATTGTGGAGTGTTATGTATGCCTCGTATTCACTTCTAAAAAATGTAAACGCGACTCTTTCTTGCTAGAAAATAGCGTTTCCAGATATCTACGTATCGTAGCAATAGAGTTCTGGTGCTTCTTAAAACGCGATATCGCATCTCAGTTCTAAGTTTCATGTTAAGATATAATATTCACTGCGAATCGTCATGTACACCTCGTACTCACTTCAAATGAATGTAAATGCGACATTTCCTTGCTTGGAAATAGCGTTCGCAGATGTCTCCGTATCGAAGCAATAGGGTTCTAATGGTTCCTAAATCGCGATATCGCATCCAATTTCTATGTTTCACGATAAGATATAATATTCAATGTGCAGTGTTATGTATTCGTCGTCTAGACTTCACGAGAATGTAAATGCGACACTTCCTTGCTAGGAAATAGCGTTTGCACATGTCTACTTATCGAAGCAATAGAGTTCTAATGCTTCTTAAAATGGGATATCGCGTCACATTTCTATGTTTCATGATAGGATATAATATTCGTTGTGCAGTGTTATGTATATCTCGTATTCACTTCAAAAGAAATGCAAATGCGACACTTCCTTCCTAGGAAATAGCGTTTGCAGATATTTACGTATCGTAGCAATAGAGTTCTTATGCTTCTCAAAAAGCGATATAGTATCTCATTTCTATGTTTCATGATGAGTTATAATATTCATTGTGCAGTGTTATGTGTACCTCGTATTCACTTCAAATGAATGTAAATGCGACACTTCCTTGCTAGGAAATACCTTTTGCAGATGTCTACGTATCGAAGCAATAGATTTCTAAAGCTTGCTAATTCGCGATATCGCATCTCATTTCTATGTTTCATGATAAAATATAATATTCACAGCGAAGTGTTATGTATACCTCGCATACACTTCAAATGAATGTAAATGCGACACTTCCTTGCTAAGACATAGCGTTTGCAGATGTCTACGTATCGAAGCAATAGTGTTCTAATGCTTCTTAAATCGTCATATCGCATCTCATTTCTATGTTTCATGATAATATATAATATTCATTGTGGAGTGTTATGTATACCTCGTATTCCCTACAAAAGAATGTAAATGCGACACTTCCTTGCTTGGAAATAGCGTTTGCAGATGTCTACGTATCAAAGCAATAGATTTCTAATGCTTCTCAAAACGCGATATAGCTACCCATTACTATGTTTCATGATAATATATAATATTCATTGTGGAGTGTTATGTATACCTCGTATTCACATCAGAAGAACGTAAATGCGAAACTTTCTTGCAAGGAAGTAGCGTTTGCAGATGTCTACGTATCGAAGCAATAGATTTCTATTGCTTCTTGAATCGCGATATCGCTTCTCATTTCTATGTTTCATGATAATATATAATATTCATTGCGAAGTGTCATGTGTATCTTGTATTCACTTCAAAAGAATGTAAATGCGACACTTCCTTGCTAGGAAATAGCGTTTGCAGATGTCTACGTATCGCAGCAATAGAGTTCTAATGCTTCCTAAAAAGCGATATCGCATCTCATTTCTATGGTTCAAGATAAGATATAACATTCATTGCGAAGTGTCATGCATACCTCGTATTCACTTAAAATGAATGTAAATGCGACACTTCCTTGCTAGGAAATAGCGTTTGCAGATGTCTACGTATCGCAGCAATAGAGTTCTAATGCTTCCTAAAAAGCGACATCGCATCTCATTTCTATGTTTCAAGATAAGATATAACATTCATTGCGAAGTGTCATGCATACCTCGTATTCACTTAAATTGAATGTAAATGCGACACTTCCTTGCTAGGAAATAGCGTTTGCAGATGTCCACATATCCTAGCAATAGAGTACTAATGCTTCCTAAAACGAGTTATTGCATCGCATTTCTATATTTCATGATAAGATAAAAGATTCATTGCGATGTGTTATGTATGTCTCATCTACACTTAAGAAGAATGTAAATGCGATACTTCCTTGCTATTAAATAGTGTTTGCAGATGTCGACGTATCGTAGCAATAGGGTTCTAATGCTTCTCAAAACGCAATATCGCATCACATTTCTATGTTTCACTATAAGATATAATATTCATTGCGAAGTGATATGTATACCTCGTATACACTTCAAATGAATGAAGATGGGACACTTCCTTGCTAGGAAATAGCGTTTGCAGATGTCTACGTATCGAAGCAATAGTGTTCTAATGCATCTTAAATCGCGATATCGCATCTCATTTCTATGTTTCGCGATAAGATATAATATTCATTGCGAAATGTGACTTATACCTCGCATGCACTTCAAATGAATGTAATTGCAATACTTCCTTCCTAGGAAATGGAGTTTGCAGATGTCTACGTATCGAAGCAATAGATTTCTAATGCTCCTCAAAACGCGATATCACATCTGATTTCTATGTTTCATGATAAGATATAATATTCAATGCGAACTTTTATGTACTCCACGTCCACACATCAAATAAATATAAATGCGACACTTCCTTGTTAGGAAATAGCGTTTGCAGATGTTTACGTATCGTTGCAATTGCGTTCTAATGCTTCTCAAAACGCGATATCGCATCCCATTTCTATGTTCCATGATAAGATATAATTTTCATTGCGAAGTGTCATGCATACCTCGTACTCACTTTTGAAGAATGTAAATGCGACACTTCCTTGCTAGGAAATAGCGTTGGCAGATGTCTAAGTATCGAAGCAATAGAGTTCTAATGCTTCTTAAGTCGCGATATCGCATCTCATTTCTATGTGTCTTGATAAGATATAATATTCATTGTGGAGTGTTATGTATACCTCGTATTCACTTGAAAAGAATGTAAACGCGACACTACCTTGCTAGGAAGTAGCGTTTGCTGATGTCTACGTATCGAAGCAATAGAGTTCTGATGCTTCTTAAATCGTCATATCGCATCTCATATTTACGTTTCATGATAAGATATAATATTCATTGCGAGGTGTCATATATACCTCGTTTTCCTTACAAGAGAATGCAAATGCGACACTTCCTTGCTAGGATGTAGCGTTTGCAGATGTCTACGTATCGACGCAATTGGGATCTAATGCTTCTTAAATCGCCATATCGCTTCTCATTTCTATGTTTCATGATAATATATAATATTCACTGCGAAGTGTCATCTATACCTCGCATACACTTCAAATGAATGTAAATGGGGCACTTCCTTGCTAGGAAATAGCGTTTGCAGATGTCTACGTTTCGTAGCAATAGAT
Organism: Xylocopa sonorina; assembly: GCF_050948175.1. Classification (NCBI taxonomy): domain Eukaryota; kingdom Metazoa; phylum Arthropoda; class Insecta; order Hymenoptera; family Apidae; genus Xylocopa; species Xylocopa sonorina. The sequence goes on from NC_135198.1 coordinate 1,135,356, forward strand.
TTTTAATGCTCCTCAAAACGCGATATCACATCTGATTTCTATGTTTCATGATAAGATATAATATTCAATGCGAACTTTTATGTATTCCACGTCTACACATCAAATGAATGTAAATGCGACACTTCCTTGTTAGGAAATAGCGATTGCATATGTCTACGTATCGTAGCAGTAGCTTTCTAATGCTTCTCAAAACGCGATATCGCATCCCATTTCTATGTTCCATGATAAGATATAATTCTCATTGTGGAGTGTTATGTATACCTCGTATTCACTTCAGATGAATGTAAATGCGACACTTCCTTGCTAGGAAATAGCGTTTGCCGATGTCTACGTAACGTAACAATAGTGCTCCAATGCTTCTTTTAAGTCGATAACGAATCTCATTTCTATGTTTCATGATAAGGTATAATATTCATTGCTAAGTGTCATGAATACTTAGTATACACTTCAAAAGAAAGTAAATGCGACACTTCCTTGCTAGGAAATAGCGTTTGCATATGTCTACGTATCGTAGCATTAGAGTTCTAATGCTTCTCAAAACGCGAAATCGCTACTCATTACTATGTTTCATGATAATATATAATATTCATTGTGGTTTGTTATGTATACCTTGTATTCACTTCAAAAGAATGTAAATGCGACACTTCCTTGCTAGGAAATAGCGTTTGCAGACGTCTACGTATCGAAGCAATAGATTTCTAAAGCATGCTAATTCAGTTATCGCATCTCATTCCCATGTTTCATGATAATATATAATATTCATTGCGAAGTGTCATGTATACCTCGCATACACTTCAAATGAATGTGAATGTGACAGTTCCTTGCTAGGAAATAGTGTTTGCAGAAATCTACGTATCGAAGCAACAGAGTTCTAAAGCTTCTTAAATCGCGATATAGCATCTCATTTCTATGTTTCATGATGAGATATAATATTCATTGTGTAGTGTTATGTATACCTCGTATTCACTTCAAAAGAATGTAAATGGGTCACTTCCTTGCTAGGAAATAGCGTCCGCAGATGTCTACGTATCGTAGCAATAGAATTCTAATGCTACTTAAAACGCGATACCGCATCTGATTTCTATGTTTTATGATAGGATATAATATTCAATTCGAAGTGTCATGTACACTTCGCAAACACTTCAAATGAATGTAAATGCGACACTTCCTTGCTAGGAAATAGCGTTGGCCGATGTCTACGTATCGAAAAATAGTGTTCTAATGCTTGTTAAACCAAATATCGCATCCCATTTATATGTTTCTTTATAGGATATGATAATTATTGCGAAGTGTCATGTATACCTCGTATTCACTTCAAAAGAATGTAAATACGGTTCTTCCTTGGTAGGAAGTAGCGTTTGGAGAGGTCTACGTATCGTAGAAATAGAGTTCTGATGTTTCTTAAATCGCGATATCGCATCTCATTTCTATGTCTCATGATAAGATATAATATTCATTGCGAAGTGTCATGTATTCCTCGTATTCACTTCAATTGAATGTACATGCGACACATCCTTGCTGGGAAATAGCATTTGCAGATGTCTACGTATCGTAGCAATAGAGTTCTAATGCTTCTTAAAACGCGATATCGCGTCCTATGTTTCATGATAAGATATAATATCCATTGCGAAGTGTTATGTATTCCTCGTCTACACTTCAAATGGATGTAAACGCAACACTTCCTTGCTAGGATATAGCTGGTCCAGATGTCTACCTATCGAAGCAGTAGAGTTCTAATGCTTTTTAAAATGCGGCATCGCATCTCATTTCAATGTTTCGTGATCAGATATAATATTCAATGTGCAGTGTTATGTATTGCTCGTCTACGCTTCAATTGAATGTAAATGCGACACTTCCTTTCTAGGAAATTGTGTTTCCAGATAACTACTGATCGAAGCAATATAGTTCTAATGCTTCTTACAACGCGCTATCGCATCTCATTCCTAAGTCTCACGATAAGATTTAATATTCAATGTGGTGTGTTATGTATACCTCGTATTCACTTCAATAGAATGTAAATGCGACGCTTCCTTGCTAGGAAATAGCGTTTGCAGATGTCTACGTATCGAAGCCATAGATTTCTAAAGCTTGCTAAAAGAATGTAAATGCGACACTTCCTTGCTAGGAAATAGCGCTTGCAGATGTCTTCGTATCGAAGCAATAGTGTTCTAATGCTTCTTAAATCGCGATATCGTATCTCATTTCTATGTTTCGTGATAAGATATAATATTCATTGCGAACTTTCATGCTTACATCGTATTCATTTCAAAAGAATGTAAATGCGACACTTCCTTGCTAGGAAATAGCGTTTGCAGATGTCTACGTATCGAAGCAATAGAGTTCAAATGCTTCTTAAATCGCCATATCGCATCTCATTTCTATGTTTCATGATAAGAAGAAATATTCATTGTGCAGTGTTATGAATACCTCGTATTCACTTCAAAAGAATGTAAATGCGAATCTTCCTTGCTTGGAAATAGCGTTTGCAGATGTCTACGTTTCGTGGCATTAGAGTTCTAATGCTTCTCAAAACGCGATATCGCTTCTCATTTCTATGTTTCATGATAATGTATAATATTCATTGTGGAGTGTTATGAATACCTCGTATTCACTTCAAAAGAAAGTAAATGCGACACTTCCTTGCTTGGAAATAGCGTTTGCAGATGTCTACGTATCTAAGCAATAAAGTTCTAATGCTTCTTAAACCGCCATATCGCATCTCATTTCTATGTTTCATGATAAGATATAATATTCACTGTGCAGTGTTATGTATACCTCGTATTCACTTCAAAAGGATGTAAATGCGGCACTTCCTTGCTGGGAAATAGCGTTTGAAGATGTCTGCGTATCGAAGTAGTAGTGCTCTAATGCTTCTTAAATCGCGATGTCGCATATCGTTTCTATGATTCATGATAAGATATAATATTCATTGCTAAGTGTCATGAATACCTCGTATTCACTTCAAAAGAATGTAAATGCCACACTTCCCTGCTACGAAATTGCGATTCCAGATGTCTACTTATCGAAGCAGTAGAGTTCTAATTCTTCTTAAAGAGCGATATCGCATCTCACTTCTATGATTCATGATAAGATATAATATTCATTGTGAAGGGTTATGAATACCTCGTCTACAGTTCAAATGAATATAAATGCCACACTTTCTTGCTTGGAAATATCGTTTCCAGATGTCTGCGCACCGAAGTAATAGAGTTCTAATGCTTCTTAAAACGCGATAACGCATTTCATTACTATGTTTCCTGATAAGATATAATATTCATTGCGATGTGTTATGTATACCTCGTCTACAGTTCAAAAGAATGTAAATACCACACTTCCCCGCTACGAAATAGCGTTTCCAGATGTCTACGTATCGAAGCAGTAGAGTTCTAATGCTTCTTAAAAAGCGATATCGCATCTCATTTCTATGATTCATGATAAGGTATAATATTCATTACCAAGTGTTAGGTATTCCTCGTCTACATTCCAAATAAATGTAAATGCGACAGTTCATTGCTAGGATATAGCATTTCCAGATGTCTACGTATCGAAGAAATAGGTTTCTAATGCTTCATAAAACGCGATATCGCATCTCGTTTCTATGATTCATGATAAGATATAATATTCATTGCGATGTGTTATGTATACCTCATCTACACTTCAGAAGAATGTAAATGCCACACTTCCTTGCTGGGAAATAGCGTTTCCAGATGTTTACGTAAGGAAGCAATTGGGTTCTAATGCTTCTTAAAACGCGATATCGCATCTAATTACTATGTTTCATGATAAGATATAATATTCATTGCGAAGTCTCATGTATATCTCGTATTCACTTCAAAAGAATGTAAATGCGACACTTCCTTGCTATGAAATAGCGTTTGCAGATGTCTACGTACCGAAGCAAAAGGGTTCTAATGCTTCCTAAAACGCGATATCGCATCGTAGTTCAATGTTTCATGATATGATATAATATTCATTGCGAAGTGTTATGCATTCCTCGTACGTATTTCAAAGGAATGTAAATGCCACACTTGCTTGCTACGAAATAGCGTTTCCAGATGTCTATTTATCGAAGCAGTATAGCTGTACTACTGCTTAGAGCGCGATATCGCATCTCAGTTCTATGTTTCATGATAAGATATAGTATTCATTGCGAAGCATTATGTATACCTCGTCTCCACATCTAACGAATGTAAATGCCGCACTTCGTAGCTAGGAAATAGCGTATCCAGATATCTACGTATCTAACCAATAGAGTTCTAATGCTTCTCAAAACGCGGTATCGCTTCTCATTTCTATGTTTCGTGATAATATATAATATTCATTGCGAAGTGCCATGTATATCTCGCATACACTTCAATTGAATGTACATGCGACACTTCCTTGCTGGGAAATAGCGTTTGCAGATGTCTACGTATCAAAGCAATAGAATTCTAATGCTTCTTAAATCGCGATATCGCATCTCATTTCTATGTTTCATGATAAGATATAATATTCATTGTGGAGTGTTATGTATACCTCGTATTCACTTCAAAAGAATGTAATCGCGACACTTCCTTGCTAGGAAGTAGCGTTTGCAGATGTCTACGTATCGAAGCAATAGAGTTCTAATGCTTCTTAAATCGCCATATCGCATCTCATTTCTATGTTTCATGATAAGATATAATATACATTGTGCAGTGTTATGTGTACCTCGTATTCACCTCAAAAGAATGTAAATGCGACACTTCCTTGTCAGGAAATAGCGTTTTCACATGTCTACGTATCGCAGCAATAGAGTTCTGATGCTTACTCAAAGGCGATATCGCATCTCATTTCTGTTTAATGACAAGAAATAATATTCATTGCGATGTGTTATGCAATCCTCGACTACACTTCAGACGAATGTAGATGCGACACTTTCTTCTTAGGAAATATCGTTTCCAGATGTCTACGTATCGAAGCAATAGATTTCTAATGTTTCTTAAAACGTGATATTGCCTCCTTTTTCTATGTTTCATGATAAGATATAGTATTCTTTGCGAAGTGTTATGTATACCTCGTCTACGCTTGAAACGAATGTAGATGTCACACTTCCTTGCTAACAAGTAGCGATTCCAGATATCTACGTATCGAAGCAATAGTGTTCTAATGCTTCTTAAAACGTGATATCGCATCTCATTTCTATGTTGCATGATAAGATATTATCTTCATTGCGAAGAATCGTGTATTCCTCGTCTACACTTCAAAAGAATGTAAATGCCACCTGGCTAGGATGTAGCGTTTCCAGTTGTTTAAGTATCGGAGCAATAGAATTCTAATGCTTCTTCAAACGAGATCTCGCATCTAATTTCTATGTTTCATGATAAGTTATAATATTCATTGCGAAGTGTTATGTATGCCTCGTATACACCTCAAATGAAAGTAAACGCCGCACTTCCTTGCTGGGAAATAGCGTTTCCAGATGTCTAGGTATCGAAGAAATGGAGTTCTAATGCTCCTTAAAACGTGATATCGCATCTCATTTCTATGTTTCATGATGAGATGTAATAGTCAAAGCAACACGTTACGTATATCTTGTCTACACTTCAAATGAATGTAAATCCCACACTTCCTTGCTACGGAATATAGCTTGCAGATGTCTACGTGTCGGGGCAATAGAGTTGTAATGCTTCGTTAAACGCGATTTCGCAGATGATTTCTGTGAAAAATGACAAGATGTATTTGTATGTAACGCGTTATGTATATCTCGGCAACGCTTCAGAGGAATGTAAATCTCACACTTCCTTGCTACGGAATAGCGCTTCTAGATGACCAGATATCGAAGCATTAGAGTTCTAATGCTACATAAAGTGCGATGTTGCATCATATTTCTATGTTTTATGTTGAAATGTAAATCAATGCATCGTGTTAATTATATCTCGTCAGCACTTCGAAGGAATGTAAATCTCACGCTTCTTTACGACGAAATCGCGTTTCTAGATGTCTACGTATCGAAGCATTAGAGTTCTAACGCTTCATAAAACGCGATATCACATCTCATTTCTATGTCTCCCAATAAGATGTACTATTCATTGCAAAAAGTTATGTATGTCTCAGCTAGACTTCAAACTAATGTAAGTGCCACACTTCCTTGCTTCGGAGTAGCGTTTCCAGAAGTCTACATATCGATGCAATAGATTTCTAATACTTCATGTAGCGCTATATCGCATCTCATATCTATGTCTCATGTTAAGATGCAACGTCAACGCAAGCGTTACGTATATCTCGTCTGCACTTGAAAATAATGCAAATACCGCACTTGCTTGCTACGGAACAGTGTTTCTAGATGTCTACGAATCGAGGCATAGGAGTTCTAATGCTTCATGGAACGCGATATAGCATTTCACGTCAAGAGTTCGAAGTATGTATGTAGATTTTAATGCACTGTATATATCATTATGCTCATCTGCTTCTTCGCCCCAGAAGTGTGGTTTCCACACTTCCTGACAAGAGGATAGCGATTCTGGTTGTAAATGTGTCGAAGCAATAGAGTTCTAATACATCATTCATCACGATCTCGCATCACATTTCATTGCCGCGTGTTGAGATTTAATATTCAATGAAACGCGTTACGTTTATCTGCTTCTACACGTCAACAGTATAAAAGTCCTACAATATCTTGTCAGGAGGTAGCGTTTCTAGATGTGCACGTATTAAAGCAATAGATTTCTAATGCTATATAAAACGCGATATCGCATTTGATATCAACAGTTCGAAGTATGTAAGTAGATAAAAATACTCCACACATCTCGTTATGCTTGTCTGCATATACACGCCAAAAGACTGTGATTTCTACACTTCCTTGCGAGGGAATTGCGTTCTTAGATGTCTACTTTTCGAAGCAATAGAGTTCTATTGCTTCATTCAACACGATGTCGCAAGTCATTTCAATGATTCATGGTAAATTGCAATGTTCTGTGCAATATGTTACATTTGTCTGCATCTAGACCTTAGAAGGATGTGAATCCTATACTTACTTGCAACAGAATATCGTTTCCAGATCTCTACGTGTCCAAGCAAGACATTTCTAATACTTCATGCAGCGCAATGACGCATCTCATTTACACGTTTCAAAGCAAAGAATCTGTAATCATATATCCATAACATTATGCTTAACTGTTAAAGGTCTTCAATAGAATGTGAACTATATAATTCCATACAACAGCATGGCGCTCCGTAGTTTCTGTCTGTTAAAGCAATCGAGCTAGAATTCTCCATGCAATGCGCTGGCGCATCCCATTTCATCGTTTTAAAGTAAGAATGCTGTAATATCTTATGCATAGCTCTATGCTTATCTGCTTTAAAACTTCATAAGAATGTAAATTCTACAGCTCCATGCAACAGGATTGCCCTTCGTAGTGTCTACATGTCGAGACAATAGAGTACTAATGCATCATACCATGCCATGACTCATCTCATTTCAACGTTTCGAATTAAGTAAGCTTTAATCTTCTATGAAAAGCATTATAATTATCTGCTTCTACTATATAAAAGAATGAGAATTCTATAGATCCAAGCAACAGGAGGGCAGGCCCTCCACCATCCTACTGCTTGCCCTGATGCGGGCAAAGGATTCCTGGGGCCACTCAAACCGCAACCAACATCTATCTTATACTCTAACCGATTCATCGTTATGCGTTTTCCATTAAGCTTGCCGGGATCAGTGATATTGATTCGCTCAATCTAAATTATTATTTTCTCTTTAAGTTTCTCGATTTTTTTAGTTTCTCTCACGATATCGTCTATTTCGTTGTACCTTACCCTTACAGTATGGTATATAATCTGTTGTTTGATATTTCTAGGATTTCCTCTTAATAAATGCAATGCTTCCACATATTTTCTTTCTCTTTCTCTTTAGTTACATTGTTGTTATTTTATGCTTTTCACCCTCCACATTCCCTCTCTACACCATCTCGGAACAGGCGTTATACGATTACTGCAGGATGACGCCCCGGTCTCGTTATACCGAGATCGAGTGTTCTCTCTTGCATCCGTTGATTTATATATGCTATATATTGGAGAATATTTCCTCTTATCCTTTGTATTTTTCGAATGAAATTACATTGACAGAAATACGAGTTAGTTCTGCAATGTTAGTTCTGTTGCGTCCCTAACTTCGCCTTGTGTAATTTTTGAAGTAACATGCTCTCATCGTATTTAATGTAACCCTCAATTGCATGAATTTGTAACAATAAATTGAAGAAAATATATATAAAATAAGTGTATATATTTTTATGACAAAGTAATTATCGACTTTATGGAAAAAATCGCCCTATCGAGCTAGTTTATAGAAAATAATAAAATCGAGTTCTTATATCTTTGTTTTGTGCCGGTGTATCTATTTTGAAATCAAAATAAATAAATTGCGCAGTTTAGTCATTTTTCATATTTGCTTATAATTTTTATGGAAACAGCTTCCCCATTAGTAAATGTCAGCCTACGCCACAACCACGCGTGTAGCTATGGTGAGCTGATAGTGTCATTGTCACGGCCGTGTAGCCCGTGTGCTGTATCTCGGTGCTTTAATGTGCCGCGATACGAATGCCGCCCCAGCACTAACAATATGCCATTTCGAAAGCTGAGTAGGAGCACTTTGTTAGCACAGTTCTGTCACGGAATTCGTTCCATCCATTGTCATTGGCGTGCCAATCGCTGGCTGTTTGGGATATTGTAGTGCATGAGGCAGACTTGTTCCTTATCATCGTCAAGGAGATGGATTTTCACTCCCCCCTTTTTGAATTTTTTAAATTATTGTTTGGAATTTTTGCCGTTTCTGTATCTCTATGACCGCATTGTGGATTCAACTTATGTACGATCTTTTTGGTCTTCATCTTTTGTTACATGTAATATTATATATGTGATGCACTTTTGTTATGTAATGCTCCGATTTGTAAGCCTCAGATACTTTTATTCTTTGGTAAAGCAACTTATTCGATTAATATATATTTATTAGACATTGATATAAACAATTAGAAAAATGTTATTAAAACGCTATTAAATATGTTGTTGCAATCATATATTTAAGGTCTGAAGATGTAGATGCAATTAATGTCCGATATTTTACGTGATCCAATCGACGTATCGAGTGAGGCTATGAAATATAAAAATCTTTTACTATTCTTCGACCCCATTACATGTTAAATGAATGATTAGTTCTGCAAGACAAGAAGCCTGAATTAGTGAGATATCTAGGAACATAAGTAATTTGTAAGTAACACATCTTTTCTCTTTGATATATTTGCCTTTGCATAGAATAGAACGTATAGATATAATTGCCAGTTTTGTACCCATTTCGGTCCAATTCTATTATAGCCTTTGAGCAGAAGTAATATTGATTATACTTGATTTTTACAATAGTTCTTTGATTAACAGATTTTATTAACCTAGAATCATCATTTGACGGATGTATCAATCTATTTTGTAGCTCCATCAGTTTCTTTTTCTGCTCGCTACTTTCCATTTTCAGTTCCGTATACTTATCCTTTATCACCATCATATATGTTGCGTAAAATTACAATAACTTTTTGTCCTCAAATTTTGCGGATATTTCAATTAAATTTCCTTTGATTAAATAAACGGAAATTAAAAAACAGTGGCACGTACCATTTCTTGGAAACGTTGTATCGTAATTTGCATCTGACTGTTTTGAAAGGCACGCACTTTACTTAACGTTTGCAATGATTCGGTTAACGAAGTAAAGAAATATTCTACTTTCGAAATTGTTGGCTCTTGTAATTCTAAGGCAAATATATTCATCTGTCGACATCGTGAACATTGTTTTTTGGCAAAATTCCAGAAAAACAAATATACTATAAGTAAAATAATAAACATCATAATATTAAATTTAACTCTGTTCATCGTTGCCTTGTTGGACACATCCATAACAGTATACAGGGTGGGGCAGTAATAATTAGCACCTCAGATATCCACGAAACTATAAGTTTCATAGAAGTTTTTGCTAATATAAAATTGCATAGTACAAAGGGCCCATCCGTTGATGAAAATAGTTTTTTTGTAAGTGGAGTTATGTTGGACATATGAAGGTTACCTTCATTTTTTAAAATGAATTGGTATATCCATTCTTCCGTAATACGATAGAGCATCTTAAAGCAAGTTTAACGATCTGTAACATGAAGGCATTGAAGGTTACAAAAAGTAAAGAAAGGCGATAATACTCACGGTTTTGATAGGAAGTGAAACATACGTATTGTAAACAGTGGTGGAAGGCGTAACATTTACCGTTTACTTCACTGTGAATAAACACTTTTCGAAGGGCATTTCAATAGGTTGCAGCATAAATTAAACATGATAAGATTAGTATTGAAAAATCGGTTCGAATACGTTTGGTTAGGCTGTTCTTTGTGTCGTTCATTTTATAAGTACTGAGCTGCGGATTCCCGAGGACAGCTCACAAAATTGTTGAACTATCGAAGATTATCATTGTGAATTTGAAACAAAAGGTAATTAAATTCCATTAGATTGTAAACAAATCTCAATGTTTCATTTTAGATAGTAAGATTAAATACTCTTGACAAAACTACAAGAATGGATACATACCTTTCTGTTATTATTATTTCATAAAGAATTATAATTGCAATTATATAGTTCATTACGATAAAAAATATTTCTCAGAAAATTCTAAATATTAAATTAAAGAATCAAGTAAAACATTTTTAATAATTACGAATATGAAAAATACTTGAACATTCCAACAGAAAGATGTCTAAACAGGAGTTAGAAAAGTCAAACATTCAATTTCAATTCCAGAATTCATCTATAAGAGGTAAAATGTTTTGAAAGCTTTAATTACAGTCTTTAATGCAAGCAGTTGGGCAGTATTTCAATTTTTAAGAAAATTGATGAAAGTCAACCATTTTGAAGTGGTCAGAATCTTTGTCGTTTGAGCAATAAGTGAATAACAAATAACTGCATAAATTCCAGGCTTAAAAACTTATGGATTATATCCTATGCAGACTCGTTTATGAGCGAGTTACTAAATAATAATCCACACTAAGTAATCATTTTAAAACTTAAACGATTACATCTCGCGAACTTTCAAAGATATCAGAAGTGTGAAAAGTATGTGGTTTATCAAAAACTCTTCTAAAAGAACGGACGAAGCCAATAGAAATCTTTGTTGGAGTAAGCAGGTTCTAAAGTTCTAAGCAATGCGATGGCCCTTATCTGCCTATGTTTCATAGCAAGTAAGTTCTGAATTTCTATGAAATCCGATGGAATTCCTCACTACTAACGTTTCAAAGTAAGTTCTCAAATTCTGAGTTCTACGTTTAAAACTATGCGTGTTCTATATATCTATGTAAAGTGATGGTTCCTATTAGTTGTGACGGTAAGCTATATATAGTAAGTCAGGGAAGCTCGAAGTGGTTAATTATCTAAATGCTTTAAGGTGTAAAACGTACTTTAATCTAAAGCGGTCTATCGTTCCAAGGTATCCGCTCACGTACAACTTTTCTTGGGCGCCAGCTGCTCAGAAAGTAGCAAAGGGATAGACTACACGACCCCGGGAACCCTGGGGCGGAACAACCCTTGAAACTTCGAAATGCTCCTCCTCTCGACTATGACTAGCCAAGTACACACATTCAGATCGCGAGATACTGAAGTCACGGTATGTTTATTTATGGTCTCGACGTGGGTTTAACTAACAAGGGTTACGGGAAACTACGCAACACGCCGCGAATTACAGGGTATCATAACTCGCTTCACGGTATAAGATACAATATACAATATGCGACACAAGAAATGGGACGCTTTAGCGAATAAGCTCTCACGTTCTCTTCTTCAGGTTGTTTGAATTCGCTGGTGGTCCTCGGGTCTCCTGGATCCTCCTCGGGGCTCCATGGTTGAGTGGGCTGTAGGCTTCGGTATTGTTCGGGTCCATCGATCAGTGGACTTCGGCGATTTCCTCTTCTCGCCTTCTTGGGTGTCCCTGAGGGGATCCTCCTGATCATTTAAATTGCGTAGCGCCTCGCGCGCCGCGCTCCCATGGCCCACCTGCAGGGCCGCTGGACTTTTGACTTCCCTTTTGGGGATTAAGGATGGTTGAGGACCTTCTCACATCCCAGAGCATTATAAAGCACAGAAGCAGATAAACATAATGCGATGCATAGAGCTTTACAACCTTCTAACTTACTTTGAACTCTTTATATGAAATGCGGTTTATATGATATTGCGGTGCATGAAGCATGACAAATTAAATGCTTCGGCACCTGGACATCCAGAAATGCTATCCCCGGGCAAGAAATTGTAGGGTTTACACTCAATTCATGTGCAGAAGCAGATAAACTTAATGCGATGCCATAAATATTACATCTTATCATGAAATATAGAAGTAAGATGCGCAGCCGCATTTTACGAAGCATTAGAACTCTATTGCTTCCAAACCTTCAGATATAGAAACGATATTCCGTAGCAAGGAAGTGATGCATTTACATTCATTTGAAGTGTAGAGGAGATATACATAACGCGATGCATTGAAATTACATCTTATCATGTGACATAGAACTGATGTGCGATATCGCGCTTCATAAAGAGTTAGAAATCTATTGCTTCGATGCGTAGACATCTAGAAACGCTATTCCGTCGCAAGGAAGTGTGGCATTTACATTCTTTTGAAGTCTAAACAAGGTATACATAACACTTCGCAATGAATATTATATCTTACCATCAAACATAGAAATGAGGTGCGACATCGCATTTTAAGAAGCATTAGAACTCTATTGCTTCGATACATAGACATCTGGAAACGTTATTTCCTAGCAAGGAAGTGTCGCATTTACATTCTTTTGAAGTGAATACGAGGTATACATAACACTCCACAATGAATATTATACCTTATCCTGAAACATAGAAAGGAGATGCGATATGGCGTTTTGAGAAGCATTAGAACTCTATTGCTACGATACGTAGTCATCTGCAAACGCTATTTCCTAGCAAGGAAGTGCCGCATTTACATTCATTTGAAGTGAATACGAGGTATACATGACACTTAGCAATGAATATTATATCTTATCATGAAACGTAGAAATGAGATGCGATATCGCGAATTAGCAAGCTTTAGAACTCTATTGCTTCGATACGTAGACATCTGCAAACGCTATTTCCTAGGAGGGAAGTTTCGCATTTACATTCATATGAAGTGCACACGAGCAATACATAAGACTTCGCAATGAATATTATATGTTATCATGAAGCATAGAAATGAGATGCGGTATCGCGTTTTAAGAAGCATAAAACTGTATTACTACGATAAGTAGCCATATGCAATCGCTATTTCCTAGCAAGGAAGTGTCGCATTTACATTCTTTTGAGGTGAGTACGAGGTGTCACGTCCGGCGAAACTATTTTCCGTTGCTCCGTAGGCTTTACGACACCAGCCTATTTTTCGGTAATTCGGTCCGCGGAATCGCGTTAAGACCGGGTCCGACAATTTCGGCTGACACTAGCGAAAACACTCGCGATGGTAAGGGACTGAGCCTACCTTTCGATGACTTCTATCTCGATTTGTACGTAGAAACGGCGTCGAGGATCGTTCGCTGGGATCGTAGCAGAGTTCGGTCGGTTGACTGCTACGGAAATCTGGATCAGTTGCCAGCGAAGAGGAGGACGGCGGTCGGAATTCAGCGATGATGCAGAGGAACCAGCGGTGATAGTAGCAGCGTCGGCTGCGAATGTGGCAGAATCGGCGTGATGCGTCGTGGTGGCTGGATCGGAAGCGTCGACGGTCGCTTGGGAAAGCGGCGGCTGGGCTGGTGCGAAGGCAGGTCGCTGGTATACGAGGACTCTCGGAACGTCCTCCAAATATTCACGCACAAGTGATCGTAAGAAATTCTTCCTACTCGCACGTCGCGTTCTTCACAAACCGGAAGCACGATTCATTCACCAGGTTTTCCTGTACTTTCGACTAAGATCTGAAGGATAAGCGGCGATCCGCTCTATCTCAACGTCACAAAGCCGTTTTCTATACTCCTTCAAGGTGATGAAGAGCAACCCCAGTTGTATGGAAGAACCCGTGGAAGAATTCGTAGTTAAATGTAATGTTAAAAGTAGAACTAGTATTATAAACACTTGATAAAATTAATGGATGTGGAAATAGTAGACTTGGTAAAAGAAACTGTACTTGGATATAGTAAAAGTAAAAATAAAATATATTCTAGGTGTAAAGTATACATGAACTGGAATTATTCTAAGACTAAGATTAAGTTAAAATGGAAATAGAAACACGATGCCTGAACCCCACATTGAGGTGGCTAACGATCTAGAACTAGAGGTTTCGACTCCTCGGTAGGAGATCTCAAGTCAGAGTGTGTGCTCTGGAGACGCGTCTCGGACCTCCTCGGTTCGCGAGGCGCTACGGTCGCGGAAGCTCGTGGTAGGGAGATCGCGGTATCGCGAGTGGGGTACTCGCGTCTCGTGGCGGTGAGCGCGCGGTCCAGCGAGTGGGGACTCGCGGCTCGTGGTGGGGCTAGCGGCGCATGCCGCTGGCCGGACGCATATTACGCGTTTCACTTATGAGCAAATACAATATGGACTTAGAATTATGTGTGTGTTGTTTGTGTCTTACATTCGTGTCGTGTGTAACTTAGATCTAGGGTTTCTTATATATGCGTCATGATATGGTATGTATGTGCTAGCTTAGAAGTAATACAATATATAGGTTCTAGCAGATTCTGTTCCCGGAATTGGAAAAGTCACCATTCAGGTGATGGGCTGCGGCTATGTCTTCCTGCAGGACGGAATCCTCGGTGCGAGTGACATGGGGCTGCCCGTGCTTGGTGCGGGCGAGATAGGTATACTCGGTGGTGCGAATGAGACACTGCCCGTTACGAGCGAGACAGGTATACTCGGCGGTGCGAGTGAGGCAGCGGAACTCGGTAGGAGTGAGCGCGTGCAGGTATGCGCGCGCGAACACTTCCAGTTGCTGGATCTGCAGGCGAGTTTGACTGGTTGCATGCGTCCAGGGGTTGATGCTGGGGGGTGCCAGGAGGTTGATGGGTGGCAGGCGGTACGCCTGACGTCACAAAATGCGATACTTCCTTTCTATGAAATTACGTTCCCAGATATCCCTGTATCGAAGCTATAGAGTCCTAATGCCCCTTAAAACGCGATATCGCATCTCATTTCTATGTTCCGTGATAAGATATAATATTCATTGCTGAGTGTTATCTATACCTCGCATTCACATCAAATGAATGTAAATGCGACATTTCCTTGCTAGGAAATAGCGTCTGCAGATGTCTATGTATCGTAGCAATAGAGTTCTAAAGCTTCTTAAAACGCGATATCGCATCTCATTTCTATGATTCGTGATAAGATATAATATTCATTGCGAAGTGTTATGTATTCCTCGTCTACACTTCAAAAGAATGTAAGTTCGACACTTCCATGCTAGGAAATAGCGTTTCTAGATGTCTACATATCGTAGCAATAGAGTTCTAATGCTTCTAAAACGCGATCTCGCATCTAATTTCTATGTCTCATGGTAAGATATAATATTCACTGCGAAGCGTTATGCATTCCTCATCTACACTACAAATGTATGTAAATGCGACACTTCCATTCCAGGAAATTAAGTTTCCAAATGTCCACGTCTAGATGCAATGGAGTTCTATTGCTTCTTAAAACGCGAAATCGTATTTCATTTCTATGTCTCATGATAAGATATAATATTCATTGCGAAGTGTTATGTATTCCTCGTATTCACTTCAATTGAATGTAAATGCGACATTTCCTTGCCAGGAAATAGCGTTGGCAGATATCTACGTATCGAAGCAATAGAGTCCTTATGCTTCTGAAAACGCGATATCGCATGTCGTTTCTATGTTTCATGTAAAGATATAATATTCATTGCGAAGTGTCATGTGTACTTCGCATACACTTAAAACGAATGTAAATGCGACACTTCCTTGCTAGGAAGTAGCGTTCGCAGACGTCTACGTATCCAAGCAATAGAGTTCAAATGCTTCCTAAATCGCAATATCGCATCTCATTTCTACGTTTCACGATAAGATATAATATTCATTCCGAAGTGTTATGTATTCCTCGTCTACACTTCAAAAGAATGTAAATGCCACACTTAATTTCTAAGAAATTACGTTCCCAGATATCTCTGTATTGGAGCTATAGAGTTCTAATGCTTCTTAATGCGCGATAACGTATCTCATTTCTATGTATCATGACCAGATATAATATTCATTGTGCAGTGTTATGTATACCTCGTACTCACTTCAACAGAATGTAAATGCGACACTTCCTTGCTAGGAAATAGCGTTGGCAGATGTCTACGTATCGAGGCAATTGAGTTCTAATGCTTCATAAAACGAGATATCGCATCTCATTTCTTAGCTTCATGATAAGATATATTATTCATTGTGGAGTGTTATGTATACCTCGTCTTCACTTCAAAAGAATGTAAATGCGACACTTCCTTGCTAGGAAATAGCGATTGCAGATGTCTACGTATCGAAGCATTACAATTCTAGTACTTCTTAAAACGAGATATCGTATATGGTTTCTATGTTTCATGATAAGATATAATGTTCATATCAAAGTGTCATGTATACCTCGTATTCACTTCAAAAGAATATAAATGCGACACTTCCTTGCTAGGAGGTAGCGTTTGCAGATGTCTACGTATCGAAGCAATAGAGTTCTAATGCATCTTAAATCGCCATATCGCATCTCATTTCTATGTTTCATGATAAGATATAATATTCACTGTGCAGTGTTATGTGTATCTAGTCTATACTTCAAATGAATGTATCATGATAAGATATAATATTCATTGTGGAGTGTTATGTACACCTCGTATTCATTTCCAAAGAATATAAGTGCGACACTTCCTTGCTTGGAAATAGCGTTTGCAGATGCCTACGTATCGAAGCAATAGAGGTCTAATGCTACTTATATCGCCATATTGCATCTCATTTCTTTGTTTCATGATAAGATATAATATTCATTGTGGAGTGTTATGTATACCTCGTATTCACTTCAAAAGAATGTAAACGCGACACTTCCTTGCCAGGCATTAGCGTTTGCAGATGTCTACGTATGGCAGCATTAGAGTTCTAATGCTTCTCAAAACGCGATATCGCAACTCATTACTATGATTCATGATAATATATAATATTCATTGTGGAGTATTATGTATACCTCGTATTCATTTCCAAAGAATGTAAATGCGACACTTCCTTGCTTGGAAATAGCGTTTGCAGATGCCTACGTATCGAAGCAATAGATTTCTAATGCTACTTATATCGCCATATTGCATCTCATTTCTTTGTTTCATGATAAGATATAATATTCATTCTGGAGTGTTATGTATACCTCCTATTCACTTCAAAATAATGTAAACGCGACACTTCCTTGCCAGGAAATAGCGTTTGCAGATGTCTACGTATCGTAGCATTAGAGTTCTAATGCTTCTCAAAATGTGATATCGCTACTCATTACTATGTTTTATGATAATATATAATATCCATTGTGCAGTATTATGTATACCTCGTATTCACCTCAAATGAATGTAAATGCGACACTTGCTTGCTAGGAAATAGCGTTTGCAGATGTCTACGTATGGCAGCATTAGAGTTCTAATGCTTCTCAAAACGCGATATCGCAACTCATTACTGTGATTCATGATAATATATAATATTCATTGTGGAGTATTATGTATACCTCGTATTCATTTCCAAAGAATGTAAATGCGACACTTCCTGGCTTGGAAATAGCGTTTGCAGATGCCTACGTATCGAAGCAATAGAGTTCTAATGCTACTTATATCGCCATATTGCATCTCATTACTTTGTTTCATGATAACATATAATATTCATTCTGGAGTGTTATGTATACATATTATTCACTTCAAAAGAATGTAAACGCGACACTTCCTTGCAGGGAAATAGCGTTTGCAGATGTCTACGGATCGTAGCATTAGAGTTCTAATGCTTCTCAAAATGTGATATCGCTACTCATTACTATGTTTTATGATAATATATAATATTCATTGTGGAGTGTCATGTGTACCTCGTACTCACTTCAAAAGAAAGTAAATGCGACACTTCCTTGCCAGGAAATAGCGTTTGCAGATGTCTATGTATCGAAGCAATAGAATTCTAATGCTTCTTAAATCGTCATATCGCATCTCATTTCTATGTTTCATGTTAAGATATAATATTCATTGCGAAGTGTCATGTATACCACGTATTCCTTTCAAAAGAATGTAAATGCGACACTTCCTTGCTAGGAAGTAGCGTTTCCAGAAGTCTACGTATCGAAGCAATAGAGTTCTAATGCTTCTTAAATCGCCATATCGCATCTCATTTCTATGTTTCATGATAAGATATAATATTCATTGTGCAGTGTTATGTGTATCTAGTCTATACTTCAAATGAATGTATGATGATAAGATATAATATTCATTGTGGAGTATTATGTACACCTCGTATTCATTTCCAAAGAATATAAATGCGACACTACCTTGCTAGGAAATAGCGTTTGCCGATGTGTACGTATCGTGGCATTAGAGTTCTAATGCTTCTCAAAACGCGATATCGCTTCTCATTTCTATGTTTCATGATAATATATAATATTCATTGCGAATTGTCATGTATACCTCGCATACACTTAAAATGAATGTAAATGCGACACTTTCTTGCTAGGAAAAAGCTTTTGCAGATGTCTACGTATCGAAGCAATAGAGTTCTAATGCTTCTTAAATCGTCATATCGCATCTCACTTCTATGTTTCATGATATGATATAATATTCATTGTGAAGTGTCATGTATACCTTGTATTCCTTTCAAAAGAATGTAAATGCGACACTTTCTTGCTAGGAAGTAGCGTTTGCAGATGTCTACGTACGGTAGCATTAGAGTTCTAATGCTTCTCAAAACGCGATATCGCTACTCATTACTATGTTTCATGATAATATACAATACTCATTGTGGAGTGCTATGTATACCTCGTATTCACCTCAAAAGAATGTAAATGCGACACTTCCTTGCTAGGAAATAGCGTTTGCAGATGTCTACGTATCGAAGCAATAGAATTCTAATGCTTCTTAAATCGTCATATCGCATCTCATTTCTATGTTTCATGTTAAGATATAATATTCATTGCGAAGTGTCATGTATACCACGTATTCCTTTCAAAAGAATGTAAATGCGACACTTCCTTGCTAGGAAGTAGCGTTTGCAGATGTCTACGTATCGAAGCAATAGGGTTCTAATGCTTCTTAAATCGCCATATCGCATCTCATTTCTATGTTTCATGATAAGATATAATATTCATTGTGCAGTGTTACGTGTATCTAGTCTATACTTCAAATGAATGTAAATGCGACACTTCCTTGCTAGGAAATAGCGTTTGCAGAAGTCTACGTATCGAAGCAATAGACATTTAATGCTTCATAAGTCGCCATATCGCATCTCATTTCTATGTTACATGATAAGATATAATATTCATTGCGAAGTGCCATGTATACCTCGCATACACTTCAACTGATTGTACATGCGACACTTCCTTGCTAGGAAATAGCGTTTGCAGATGTCTACGTATCGAAGCAATAGAATTCTAATGCTTCTAAAATCTTCATATCGCATCTCATTTCTATGTTTCATGTTAAGATATAATATACATTGTGGAGTGTTATGTATACCTCGTATTCACTTCAAAAGAATGCAAACGCGAAACTTCCTTGCTAGGAAATAGAGCTTGCAGATGTCTTCGTATCGTACCATTAGTGTTCTAATGCTTCTCAAAACGCGATATCGCTTCTCATTTCTATGTTTCATGATAATATATAATATTCATTGCGAAGTGTCATGTATACCTCGTATTCCTTTCAAAAGAATGTAAATGCGACACTTCCTTGCTAGGAAGTAGAATTTGCAGATGTCTACGTATAGAAGCAATAGAGTTCTAATGCTTCTTAAATCGCCATATTGCATCTCATTTCTATGTTTCATGATAAGATATAATATTCATTGTGGAGTGTTATGTATACCTGTATACACTTCAAAAGAATGTAAACGCGACACTTCCTTGCCAGGAAATAGCGTTTGCAGATGTCTACGTATCGTAGCATTAGAGTTCTAATGCTTCTCAAAACGCGATATCGCAACTCATTACTATGATTCATGATAATATATAATATTCATTGTGGAGTATTATGTATACCTCGTATTCATTTCCAAAGAATGTAAATGCGACACTTCCTTGCTTGGAAATAGCGTTTGCAGATGCCTACGTATCGAAGCAATAGATTTCTAATGCTACTTATATCGCCATATTGCATCTCATTTCTTTGTTTCATGATAAGATATAATATTCATTCTGGAGTGTTATGTATACCTCTTATTCACTTCAAAATAATGTAAACGCGACACTTCCTTGCCAGGAAATAGCGTTTGCAGATGTCTACGTATCGTAGCATTAGAGTTCTAATGCTTCTCAAAATGTGATATCGCTACTCATTACTATGTTTTATGATAATATATAATATCCATTGTGCAGTGTTATGTATACCTCGTATTCACCTCAAATGAATGTAAATGCGACACTTGCTTGCTAGGAAATAGCGTTTGCAGATGTCTACGTATGGCAGCATTAGAGTTCTAATGCTTCTCAAAACGCGATATCGCAACTCATTACTGTGATTCATGATAATATATAATATTCATTGTGGAGTATTATGTATACCTCGTATTCATTTCCAAAGAATGTAAATGCGACACTTCCTGGCTTGGAAATAGCGTTTGCAGATGCCTACGTATCGAAGCAATAGAGTGCTAATGCTACTTATATCGCCATATTGCATCTCATTACTTTGTTTCATGATAACATATAATATTCATTCTGGAGTGTTATGTATACATATTATTCACTTCAAAAGAATGTAAACGCGACACTTCCTTGCAGGGAAATAGCGTTTGCAGATGTCTACGGATCGTAGCATTAGAGTTCTAATGCTTCTCAAAATGTGATATCGCTACTCATTACTATGTTTTATGATAATATATAATATTCATTGTGGAGTGTCATGTGTACCTCGTACTCACTTCAAAAGAAAGTAAATGCGACACTTCCTTGCCAGGAAATAGCGTTTGCAGATGTCTACGTATCGAAGCAATAGAATTCTAATGCTTCTTAAATCGTCATATCGCATCTCATTTGTATGTTTCGTGTTAAGATATAATATTCATTGCGAAGTGTCATGTATACCTCGTATTCCTTTCAAAATAATGTAAATGCGACACTTCCTTGCTAGGAAGTAGCGTTTGCAGATGTCTACGTATCGTAGCAATAGAATTCTAATGCTTCTTAAATCGTCATATCGCATCTCATTTCTATGTTTCATGATAATATATAATAATCATTGCGAAGTGTTATGTATACCTCGAATACACTTAAAATGAATGTGGATGCGACACTTCCTTGCTAGGAAATAGCGTTTGCAGATGTCTACGTATCGAAGCAATAGAATTCTAATGCTTCTTAAATCGTCATATCGCATCTCATTTCTATGTTTCATGTTAAGATATAATATTCATTGCGAAGTGTCATGTATAGCAGGTATTCCTTTAAAAAGAAAGTAAATGCGACACTTCCATGCTAGGAAGTAGCGTTTGCAGATGTCTACGTATCGAAGCAATAGAGTTCCAATGCTTCTTAAATCGTCATATCGCATCTCATATGTACGTTTCATGATAAGATATAATATACATTGCGAAGTGTCATGTATACCTCGTATTCCTTTCAAAAGAATGTAAACGCGACACTTCCTTGCCAGGAAATAGCGTTTGCAGATGTCTATGTATGGTAGCATTAGAGTCCCAATGCTTCTGAAAACGCGATATCGCTACTCATTACTATGTTTCATGACAATATATAATATTCATTGCGAAGTGTCATGTATACCTCGTATTCCTTTCGAAAGAATGTAAATGCGACACTTCCTTGCTAGGAAGTAGCGTTTGCAGATGTCTACGTATCGAAGCAATAGAGTTCTAATGCTTCTTAAATCGTCATATCGCATCTCATATGTACGTTTCATGATAAGATATAATATACATTGCGAAGTGTCATGTATACCTCGTATTCCTTTCAAAAGAATGTAAACGCGACACTTCCTTGCCAGGAAATAGCGTTTGCAGATGTCTACGTATGGTAGCATTAGAGTCCCAATGCTTCTGAAAACGCGATATCGCTACTCATTACTATGTTTCATGACAATATATAATATTCATTGCGAAGTGTCATGTATACCTCGTATTCCTTTCGAATGAATGTAAATGCGACACATCCTTGCTAGGAAATAGCGCTTGCACATGTCTACGTATGGTAGCATTAGAGTTCCAATGCTTCTCAAAACGCGATATCGCTACTCATTACTATGATTCATGATAATATATAATATTCATTGTGGAGTATTATGTATACCTCGTATTCATTTCCAAAGAATGTAAATGCGACACTTCCTTGCTTGGAAATAGCGTTTGCAGATGCCTACGTATCGAAGCAATAGATTTCTAATGCTACTTATATCGCCATATTGCATCTCATTTCTTTGTTTCATGATAAGATATAATATTCATTCTGGAGTGTTATGTATACCTCTTATTCACTTCAAAATAATGTAAACGCCACACTTCCTTGCCAGGAAATAGCGTTTGCAGATGTCTACGTATCGTAGCATTAGAGTTCTAATGCTTCTCAAAATGTGATATCGCTACTCATTACTATGTTTTATGATAATATATAATATCCATTGTGCAGTGTTATGTATACCTCGTATTCACCTCAAATGAATGTAAATGCGACACTTGCTTGCTAGGAAATAGCGTTTGCAGATGTCTACGTATCGCAGCATTAGAGTTCTAATGCTTCTCAAAACGCGATATCGCAACTCATTACTGTGATTCATGATAATATATAATATTCATTGTGGAGTGTCATGTATACCACGTATTCCTTTCAAAAGAATGTAAATGCGACACTTCTTTGCTAGGAAGTAGCGTTTCCAGAAGTCTACGTATCGAAGCAATAGAGTTCTAATGCTTCTTAAATCGCCTTATCGCATCTCATTTCTATGTTTCATGATAAGATATAATTTTCATTGTGCAGTGTTATGTGTATCTAGTCTATGCTTCAAATGAATGTATGATGATAAGATATAATATTCATTGTGGAGTATTATGTACACCTCGTATTCATTTCCAAAGAATATAAATGCGACACTACATTGCTAGGAAATAGCGTTTGCAGATGTCTACGTATCGAAGCAATAGTGTTCTAATGCTTCTTAAATCGCGATATGGCATCTCATTCCTATGTTTCATGGTAAGATATAATATTCATTGTGCAGTGTTATGTATACCACGTATTCACTTCAAAAGAATGTAAATGCGACACTTCCTTGCTAGGAAGTAGCGTTTGCAGATGTCTACGTATCGAAGCAATAGATTTCTAATGCTTCTTAAATCGTCATATCGCATCTCATTTCTATGTTTCATGATAAGATATAATATTCATTGCGAAGTGTCGTGTATACCTCGTATTCCTTTCAAAATAATGTAAATGCGACACTTCCTTGCTAGGAAGTAGCGTTTGCAGATGTCTACGTATCGAAGCAATAGAATTCTAATGCTTCTCAAAACGCGATGTCGCTACTCATTACCATGTTTTATGATAATATATAATATTCTTTGTGGAGTGTTATGTATACCTCGTATTCATTTCCAAAGAATGTAAATGCGACACTTCCTTGCTAGCAAATAGCGTTTGTAGATGTCTACGTATCGAAGCAATAGAGTTCTAAATCTTTCTAATTCGCGATATCGCATCTCATTTCTATGTTTCATGATAAGATATAATATTCATAGTGGAGTGTTATTTATACCTCGTATTCGTTTCAAAAGAATGTAAATGCGACACTTCCCTGCTAGGAAGTAGCGTTTGCAGATGTCTACGTACCGAAGCAATAGTGTTCTAATGCATCTTATATCGTCATATCGCATCTCATATCTACGTTTCATGATAAGATATAATATTCATTGCGAAGTGTCATGTATACCTCGTATTCCTCTCAAAAGAATGTAAATGCGACACTTCCTTGCTAGGAAATAGCGTTGGCAGATGTCTACGTATCGAAGCAATAGACTTCTAATGCTTCTTAAATCACGATATCGCATCTCATTTCTATGTTTCATGATAAGATATAATATTCATTGTGCAGTGTTATGTATACCTCGTATTCACTTGAAAAGAATGTAAATGCGACACTTCCTTGGTAGGAAGTAGATGTCTACTTGCAGATGTCTACGTATCGGAGCAATAGTGTTCTAATGCTTCTTAAATCGTCATATCGCATCTCATTTCTATGTTTCATGATAAGATATAATATTCATTGTGCAGTGTTATTTATACCTCGTATTCACTTCAATTGAATTTAAATGCGACACTTCCTTGCTAGGAAATAGCGTTTGCAGATGTCTCCGTATCGAAGCTATAGTGTTCTAATGCTTGTTAGTACGTGATCTCCTATCTCGTTTCTATGTTTCACGATAAGGTATAATATTCATTGCGAAGTTTCATGTATACCTCGCATACACTTCAACTGAATGTAAGTGCGACACTTCCTTGCTAGGAAATAGCGTTTGCATATGTCTACGTATCGAAGGAATATGTTTCTAAAGCTTGCTAATTCGCGATATCGCATCTCATATCCATGATTCGTGATTAGATGTAATATTCGCTGCGAAGAGTCATGTATACCTCGTCTACACTTCAGATGATTGTAAATGCGACACTTCCTTCCTAGGAAATAGCGTTTGCAGATGTCTACGTATCGAAGCAATAGATTTCTAATGCTTCTTAAATCGAGATATCGCACCACATATCTATGTTTCCTGATAAGATATAATATTCATTGCGAAGTGTCATGTATACCTCGCATACACTTCAGAAGAATGTAAATACGACACTTCCCTGCTAGGAAACAGGGTTTGCAGATGTCTACGTATCGTAGCAGTAGTGTTCTGACGATTCTCAAAACGCGATATGGCATCTCATTCCTATGTTTCATGATAAGATATAATATTCACTGCGAAGTGGCACGTATAGCTCGCATACACTTCAAATGAATGTAAATGCGCACTTCCTTGCTAGGAAATAGCGTTTTCAAATGTCTACGTATCGAAGCACTAGAGTCCTAATGCTTCTCAAAACGCGATATCGCATCTCATTTCTATGTTTCATGATATGATACAATATTCATTGTGGAGCGTTATGTATACCTCGTATTCACTTCCAAAGAATGTAACAGCGACACATCCTTGCTAGGAAATAGTGTTTGCAGTTGTCTACATATCGTAGCAATAGATTTCTAATGCTTCTCAAAACGCGATATCGCATCTCATTTCTATGTATCATTGTAAGATATGGTATTCATTGCGAAGTGCCATTTATACCTCGCATACAATTCAATTGAATGTAAATGCGACACTTCCTTGCTAGGAAGTAGCGTTTGCAGATGTTTACGTATCGAAGCAATAGAGATTTAATGCCACTAAAAACGAGATATCGCATCTCACTCATATGTTTCATGATGATATACAATATTCATTGCGAAGTGTCATGTATACCTCGGATACACATCAAATGAATGTAAATGTAACACTTCCGTGCTAGGAAATAGCGTTTGCGGATGTCTACGTATCGTGGCATTAGAGTTGTAATGCTCCTCGAAACGCGATATCGCTACTCATTACTTTGTTTCATGATAATATATAATATTCATTGTGGAGTGTTATGTATACCTCGTATTCACTTCAATAGAATGCAAATGCGACACTTCCTTGCTAGGAAATAGCGTTTGCAGATGCCGACGTATCGAAGCAATAGATTTCTAAAGCTTGCTAATTCGCGATATCGCATCTCATATCTATGTTTCATGATAATATATAATATTCATTGCGAAGTGTCATTTATGTCTCGCCTATACTTCAAATGGATGTAAATGCGACACTTCCTTGCTATGAAATAGCGTTTGCAGATATCTACGTATCGAAGCAATAGATTTCTAATGCTGCTTAAAACGAGATATCGCATCTCATTTCTATGATTCATGATAAGATATAATATTCATTGCGAAGTGACATGCATACCTCGTGTTCACTTCAAAATAATGTAAATGCGACACTACCTAGCTAGCAATTAGCGTTCGCAGATGTCTACGTATCGAAAGAATAGAGTCCTAATGCTTCTTCAAACGAGATATCGCATCTCAATGATATGTTTCATGATAAGATGTAATATTCATTGCGTAGTGTCATGATTTCGTCGCATACACTTCAAAAGAATGTAAATGCAACACTTCCTTGATAAGAAGTAGCGTTCGCGGATGCCTACGTATCGACGCAATAGATATCTAATGCTTCATAAACCCGATATCGCATCTCATTTCTGTGTTTCATGATAGGATATAATATTCATTGCGAACTGTTATGTATTCCTCGTCTACACTTCAAATGAACGTAACTGCGACAGTTCTTTGCTAGGAAATAGCGTTTGCTGATGTCTACGTATCATAACAATAGGGTTCTAATGCTTCTCAAAACGCGGTATCGCATCTCATTTCTATGATTCATGAGAAGATATAATATTCATTGCGAAGTGACATGCATACCTCGTGCTCACTTCAAAAGAATGTAAATGCGACACTTCCTTGCCAGGAAATGGCGTTTGCAGATGTCTACGTATCGAAAGAATAGAGTCCTAATGCTTCTTCAAACGAGATATCGCAACTCTTTTCTATGTTTCATGATAAGATATAATATTCATTGTGCGGTATTATGTATACCTCGTACTCACTTCAAAAGAATGTAAATGAGACACTTCCTTGCTAGGAAATAGCGTTTGCAGATGTCTACGTATCGAAGCAATAGGGTTCTAATGCTTCCTAAATCGCGATATCGCATCAAATTTCTATGTCTCATGATAAGATATAATATTCATTGCGAAGTGTTTTGTATTCCTCGGGTACACTTCAAAAGAATGTAGGTGCGACACTTCCATGCTAGGAAATAGCGTTTGCAGATGTCTACGTATCGAAGCAATAGAGTTCTAATGCTTCATAAACCCGATATCACATCTCATTTCTGTGTTTCATGATAGGATATAATATTCATTGCGAAGTGTTATGTGTTCCTCGTCTACACATCAGATGAATGTAAATGCGACACTTCCTTACTAGGAAGTAGCGTTTGCAGATGTCTACGTATCGAAGCAATAGAGTTCTAATGCTTCCTAAATCGCGATATCGCATCACATTTCTATTTCTCATGATAAGATATAATATTCATTGCGACGTGTTTTGCATTCCTCGGGTACACTTCAAATGAATGTAAGTGCGACACTTCCATGCTAGGAAATAGCGTTTCCAGATGGATAAGTTTCGAAGCAATAGGGTTCTAATGCTTCTTAAAACGCGATATCGCATCCCATTCCTATGTCTCATGATAAGATATAATATTCATTGTGAAGTGTTATGTATTCCACGTCTAGACTTCACATGAAAGTAAATGCGCACTTCCTAACTAGGAAATAGCGTTTGCAGATGTCTACGTATCGTAGCAATAGAGTTGTAATGCTTCTTAAAACGCGATATCGCATCTCATTTCTATGATTCATGATAAGGTATAATATCCATTGCGAAGAGTTATGTATTCCTCGTCTACACTTCAAATGAATGTAAATGCGACACTTCCTTGCTAGGAAATAACGTTTGCAGATGTCTACGTATCGTAGCAACAGAGTTCAAATTCTTCTTAAAACGCGATATCGCATCTCATTTCTATGTTTAATGATAAGAAGTAATATTCATTGCGAAGTGTTATGCATTCCTCGTCTAGGATTCAAATGAATGTAAATGCGACACTTCCTTGCTAGGAAATAACGTTTGCAGATATCTACGTATCGTAGCAATAGCGTTCAAATTCTTCTTAAAACGAGATATCGCATCTCATTTCTATATTTCATGATAAGATGTAATATTCACTGCGAAGTGCTACGTATTCCTCGTCTACACTTCAAATGAATGTAAATGCGACACTTCCTTGCTAGGAAATAGCGTTTGCAGATGTCTACGTATCGTAGCAATAGAGTTGTAATGCTTCTTAAAACGCGATATCGCATATCATTACTATGTTTCATGATAAGATATAATATGCATTGCGAAGTGTTATGTGTTCCTCGTCTACACTTCAAATGAATGTAAATGCGACACTTCCATGCTAGGAAATAACGTTTGCAGATATCTACGTATCGTAGCAATAGCGTTCAAATTCTTCTTAAAACGGGATATCTCATCTCATTTCTATGTTTCATGATAAGATGTAATATTCACTGCGAAGTGCTATGTATTCCTCGTCTACGATTCAAATGAATGTAAATGCGTCACTTCCTTGCTAGGAAATAGCGTTTGCAGATGTCTACGTATCGTAGCAATAGAGTTGTAATGCTTCTTAAAACGCGATATCGCATCTCATTTCTATGATTCATGATAAGATATAATATCCATTGCGAAGTGTTATGCATTCCTCGTCTACACTTCAAATGAATGTAAATGCGACACTTCCATGCTTGGAAATAGCGTTTGCAGATGTCTACGTATCCTAGGGATTGAGTTCTAATGCTTCTTAAAACGAGATATCGCATCTCATTACTATGTTTCATGTTAAGATATGATATTCATTGCGAAGTGTTATGTATTCCTCGTCTACACTTCAAATGAATGTAAATGCGACACTACCTTGCAAGGGAATAGCGTTTGCAGATGTCTACGTATCGTAGCAATAGAGTTGTAATGCTTCTTAAAACGCGATATCGCATCTCATTTCTATGATTCATGATAAGATATAATATCCATTGCGAAGTGTTATGCATTCCTCGTCTAGGATTCAAATGAATGTAAATGCGACACTTCCTTGCTAGGAAATATCGTTTGCACATGTCTACGTATCGTAGCAACAGAGTTCAAATTCTTCTTAAAACGCGATATCGCATCTCATTTCTATGTTTAATGATAAGAAGTAATATTCATTGCGAAGTGTTATGCATTCCTCGTCTAGGATTCAAATGAATGTAAATGCGACACTTCCTTGCTAGGAAATAACGTTTGCAGATATCTACGTATCGTAGCAATAGCGTTCAAATTCTTCTTCAAACGAGATATCGCATCTCATTTCTATGATTCATGATAAGATATAATATCCATTGCGAAGTGTTATGCATTCCTCGTCTACACTTCAAATGAATGTAAATGCGACACTTCCATGCTTGGAAATAGCGTTTGCAGATGTCTACGTATCCTAGGGATTGAGTTCTAATGCTTCTTAAAACGAGATATCGCATCTCATTACTATGTTTCATGTTAAGATATGATATTCATTGCGAAGTGTTATGTATTCCTCGTCTACACTTCAAATGAATGTAAATGCGACACTACCTTGCAAGGGAATAGCGTTTGCAGATGTCTACGTATCGTAGCAATAGAGTTGTAATGCTTCTTAAAAGGCGATATCGCATCTCATTTCTATGATTCATGATAAGATATAATATCCATTGCGAAGTGTTATGCATTCCTCGTCTAGGATTCAAATGAATGTAAATGCGACACTTCCTTGCTAGGAAATAACGTTTGCAGATATCTACGTATCGTAGCAAAAGCGTTCAAATTCTTCTTAAAACGAGATATCGCATCTCATTTCTATGTTTCATGATAAGATGTAATATTCACTGCGAAGTGCTATGTATTCCTCGTCTACGATTCAAATGAATGTAAATGTGTCACTTCCTTGCTAGGAAATAGCGATAGCAGATTTCTACATATCGTAGAAATAGAGTTGTAATGCTTCTTAAAACGCGATATCGCATCTCATTCCTATGTTTCATGATAAGATATAATATGCATTGCGAAGTGTTATGTGTTCCTCGTCTACACTTCAAATGAATGTAAATGCGACACTTCCATGCTTGGAAATAGCGTTTGCAGATGTCTACGTATCCTAGGGATTGAGTTCTAATGCTTCTTAAAACGAGATATCGCATCTCATTACTATGTTTCATGTTAAGATATGATATTCATTGCGAAGTGTTATGTATTCCTCGTCTACACTACAAATGAATGTAAATGCGACACTTCCTTGCTAGGAAATAGCGTTTGCAGATGTCTACGTATCGCAGCAATAGAGTTGTATTGCTTCTTAAAACGCGATATCGCATCTCATTTCTATGATTCATGATAAGATATAATATCCATTGCGAAGAGTTATGTATTCCTCGTCTACACTTCAAATGAATGTAAATGCGACACTTCCTTGCTAGGAAATATCGTTTGCACATGTCTACGTATCGTAGCAACAGAGTTCAAATTCTTCTTAAAACGCGATATCGCATCTCATTTCTATGTTTAATGATAAGAAGTAATATTCATTGCGAAGTGTTATGCATTCCTCGTCTAGGATTCAAATGAATGTAAATGCGACACTTCCTTGCTAGGAAATAACGTTTGCAGATATCTACGTATCGTAGCAATAGCGTTCAAATTCTTCTTCAAACGAGATATCGCATCTCATTTCTATGTTTCATGATAAGATGTAATATTCACTGCGAAGTGCTATGTATTCCTCGTCTACACTTCAAATGAATGTAAATGCGACACTTCCTTGCTAGGAAATAACGTTTGCAGATATCTACGTATCGTAGCAATAGCGTTCAAATTCTTCTTCAAACGAGATATCGCATCTCATTTCTATGTTTCATGATAAGATGTAATATTCACTGCGAAGTGCTATGTATTCCTCGTCTACACTTCAAATGAATGTAAATGCGACACTTCCTTGCTAGGAAATAGCGTTTGCAGATGTCTACGTATCGTAGCAATAGAGTTGTAATGCTTCTTAAAACGCGATATCGCATCTCATTCCTATGTTTCATGGTAAGATATAATATGCATTGCGAAGTGTTATGTGTTCCTCGTCTACACTTCAAATGAATGTAAATGCGACACTTCCATGCTAGGAAATAACGTTTGCAGATGTCTACGTATCGTAGCAACAGAGTTCAAATTCTTCTTATAACGGCATATCGCATCTCATTTCTATGGTTCATGATAAGATATAATATTCATTGCGAAGTGTTATGCATACCTCGTCTACGATTCAAATGAATGTAAATGCGACACTACCTTGCAAGGAAATAGCGTTTGCAGATGTCTACGTAGTCTATCGTAGCAATAGAGTTGTAATGCTTCTTAAAACGCGATATCGCGTCTCATTACTAAGTTTCATGATAAGATATAATATTCATTGCGAAGTGTTATGCATTCCTCGTCTACGATTCAAATGAATGTAAATGCGACACTACCTTGCAAGGAAATAGCGTTTGCAGATGTCTACGTATCGTAGCATTATATTTCTAATGCTTCTTAAAACGCCATATCGCATTTCATTTCTATGGCTCATGATACGATATACAATTCATTGCGAAGTGTTATGCATTTCTCGTCTAGGATTCAGATGAATGTAAATGCGTCACTTCCTTGCTAGGAAATAGCGTTTGCAGATTTCTACGTAGCGTAGCAGTAGAGTTGTAGTGCTTCTTAAAACGCGATATGGCATCTCATTCCTATGTTTCATGATAAGATATAATATGCATTGCGAAGTGTTATGCATTCCTCGCCTAGGATTCAAATGAATGTAAATGCGACACTTCCTTGCTAGGAAATAACGTTTGCAGATGTCTACGTATCGTAGCAATAGCGTTCAAATTCTTCTTAAAACGAGATATCTTATCTCATTTCTATGTTTCATGATAAGATGTAATATTCACTGCGAAGTGCTAAGTATTCCTCGTCTACACTACAAATGAATGTAAATGCGTCACTTCCTTGCTAGGAAATAGCGTTTGCAGATTTCTACGTATCGTAGCAATAGAGTTGTAATGCTTCTTAAAACATGATATCGCATCTCATTCCTATGTTTCATGATAAGATATAATATGCATTGCGAAGTGTTATGTATTCCTCGTCTACACTACAAATGAATGTAAATGCGTCACTTCCTTGCTAGGAAATAGCGTTTGCAGATTTCTACGTATCGTAGCAATAGAGTTGTAGTGCTTCTTAAAACGCGATATCGCATCTCATTTCTATGTTTCATGATAAGATATAATATGCATTGCGAAGTGTTATGCATTCCTCGTCTAGGATTCAAATGAATGTAAATGCGACACTTCCATGCTAGGAAATAGCGTCTGCAGATGTCTACGTATCGTAGGGATAGAGTTCTAATGCTTCTTAAAACGCGAAATCGCATCTCATTTCTATGTTTCATGATAAGATGTAATATTCACTGCGGAGTGCTATGTATTCCTCGCCTACACTACAAATGAATGTAAATGCGGCACTTCCTTGCTAGGAAATAGCGTTTGCAGATTTCTACATATCGTAGAAATAGAGTTGTTATGCTTCTTAAAACGCGATATCGCATCTCATTCCTATGTTTCATGATAAGATATAATATGCATTGCGAAGTGTTATGTGTTCCTCGTCTACACTTCAAATGAATGTAAATTCGACACTTCCATGCTAGGAAATAGCGTTTGCAGATGTCTACGTATCCTAGGGATAGAGTTCTAATACTTCTTAAAACGAGATATCGCATCTCATTTCTATGTTTCATTATAAGATGTAATATTCACTGCGAAGTGCTATGTATTCCTCGTCTACACTACAAAGGAATGTAAATGCGTCACTTCCTTGCTAGGAAATAGCGTTTGCAGATTTCTACGTAGCGTAGCAATAGAGTTGTAGTGCTTCTTAAAACGCGATATCGAATCTCATTCCTATGTTTCATGATAAGATATAATATGCATTGCGAAGTGTTATGTATTCCTCGTCTACACTACAAATGAATGTAAATGCGACACTTCCTCGCTAGGAAATAGCGTTTGCAGATGTCTACGTATCGTAGCATTAGAGTTCTAATGCTTCTTAAAACGCGATATCGCATCTCATTTCTGTGTTTCATGATAAGATGTAATATACATTGCGAAGTGTTATGCATTCCTCGCCTAGGATTCAAATGAATGTAAATGCGACACTTCCTTGCTAGGAAATAACGTTTGCAGATGTCTACGTATCGTAGCAACAGAGTTCAAATTCTTCTTAAAACGGCATATCGCATCTCATTTCTATGGTTCATGATAAGATATAATATTCATTGCGAAGTGTTATGCATACCTCGTCCACGATTCAAATGAATGTAAATGCGACACTTCCTTGCTAGGAAATAGCGTTTGCAGATGTCTACGTATCCTAGGGATAGAGTTCTAATACTTCTTAAAACGAGATATCGCATCTCATTTCTATGTTTCATGACAAGATGTAATATTCACTGCGAAGTGCTATGTATTCCTCGTCTACACTACAAATGAATGTAAATGCGTCACTTCCTTGCTAGGAAATAGCGTTTGCAGATTTCTACGTATCGTAGGGATACAGTTCTAATGCTTCTTAGAACGCGAAATCGCATCTCATTTCTATGATTCATGATAAGGTATAATATCCATTGCGAAGAGTTATGTATTCCTCGTCTACACTTCAAATGAATGTAAATGCGACATTTCCTTGCTAGGAAATAACGTTTGCGGATGTCTACGTATCGTAGCAACATAGTTCAAATTCTTCTTAAAACGGGATATCGCATCTCATTACTAAGTTGCATGATAAGATATAATATTCATTGCGAAGTGTTATGCATTCCTCGTCTACGATTCAAAGGAATGTAAATGCGACACTACCTTGCAAGGAAATAGCGTTTGCAGATGTCTACGTACCGAAGCAATAGAGTCCAAATGCTTCTTAAAACGCGATATCGCATCTCATTTCTAGGATTCATGATAAGATGCAATATTCATTGCGCAGTGTTATGCATTCCTCGTCTAGGATTCAAATGAATGTAAGTGCGACACTTCCTTGCTAGGAAATAACGTTTGCAGATGTCTACGTATCGTCGCAATAGCGTTCAAATTCTTCTTAAAACGAGATATCGCATCACATTTCTATGTTTCATGATAAGATGTTAATATTCACTGCGAAGTGCTATGTATTCCTCGTCTAGACTACAAATGAATGTAAATGCGTCACTTCCTTGCTAGGAAATAGCGTTTGCAGATTTCTACATATCGTAGAAATAGTGTTATAATGCTTCTTAAAACGCGATATCGCATCTCATTCCTATGGTTCATGATAAGATATAATATGCATTGCGAAGTGTTATGTATTCCTCGTCTACACTACAAATGAATGTAAATGCGACACTTCCTCGCTAGGAAATAGCGTTTGCAGATGTCTACGTATCCTAGGGATAGAGTTCTAATACTTCTTAAAACGAGATATCGCATCTCATTTCTATGTTTCATGATAAGATGTAATATTCACTGCGAAGAGTTATGTATTCCTCGCCTACACTTCAAATGAATGTAAATGCGACACTTCCTTCCTAGGAAATAACGTTTGCAGATGTCTACGTATCGTAGCAATAGCGTTCAAATTCTTCTTAAAAAGAGATATCGCATCTCATTTCTACGTTTCATGATAAGATGTAATATTCACTGCGAAGTGCTATGTATTCCTCGTCTACGATTCAAATGAATGTAAATGCGTCACTTCCTTGCTAGGAAATAGCGTTTGCAGATGCCTACGTATCGTAGCAATAGAGTTGTAATGCTCCTTAAAACGCGATATCGCATCTCATTTCTATGATTCATGATAAGATATAATATCCATTGCGAAGTGTTATGTATTCCTCGTCTACACTACAAATGAATGTAAATGCGACACTTCCTCCCTAGGAAATAGCGTTTGCAGATGTCTACGTATCGTAGCATTAGAGTTCTAATGCTTCTTAAAACGCGATATCGCATCTCATTTCTGTGTTTCATGATAAGATGTAATATTCATTGCGAAGTGTTATGCATTCCTCGTCTAGGATTCAAATGAATGTAAATGCGACACTTCCTTTGTAGGAAATAACGTCTGCAGATGTCTACGTATCGTAGCAATAGAGTTGTAATGCTTCTTAAAACGCGATATCGCATCTCATTTCTATGATTCATGATAAGATATAATATCCATTGCGAAGAGTTATGTATTCCTCGTCTACACTTCAAATGGATGTAAATGCGAAACTTCCTTGCTAGGAAATAGCGTCTGCAGATGTCTACGTATCGTAGGGATAGTGTTCTAATGCTTCTTAAAACGCGAAATCGCATCTCATTTCTATGTTTCATGATAAGATGTAAAATTCATTGCGAAGTGTTATGCATTCCTCGTCTAGGATTCAAATGAATGTAAATGCGACACTTCCTTGCCAGGAAATAACGTTTGCAGATGTCTACGTATCGTAGCAATAGCGTTCAAATTCTTCTTAAAACGAGATATCGCATCTCATTTCTATGTTTCATGATAAGATGTAATATTCACTGCGATGTGCTATGTATTCCTCGTCTACACTACAAATGAATGTAAATGCGTCACTTCCTTGCTAGGAAATAGCGTTTGCAGATTTCTACGTATCGTAGCAATAGAGTTGTAGTGCTTCTTAAAACGCGATATCGCATCTCATTCCTATGTTTCATGATAAGATATAATATGCATTGCGAAGTGTTATGTATTCCTCGTCTACACTACAAATGAATGTAAATGCGACACTTCCTTGCTAGGAAATAGCGTTTGCAGACGTCTACGTATCGTAGCATTAGAGTTGTAATGCTTCTTAAAACGCGATATCGCATCTCATTTCTACGTTTCATGATAAGATGTAATATTCATTGCGAAGTGTTATGCATTTCTCGTCTAGGATTCAAATGAATGTAAATGCGACACTTCCTTGCTAGGAAATAGCGTTTGCAGATGTCTACGTATCGTAGCAATAGAGTTGTAATGCTTCTTAAAACGCGATATCGCATCTCATTTCTATGATTCATGATAGGCTATAATATCCATTGCGAAGAGTTATGTATTCCTCGCCTACACTTCAAATGAATGTAAATGCGACACTTCCTTGCTAGGAAATAACGTTTGCAGATGTCTACGTATCGTAGCAATAGCGTTCAAATTCTTCTTAAAACGAGATATCGCATCTCATTTCTATGTTTCATGATAAGATGTAATATTCACTGCGATGTGCTATGTATTCCTCGTCTACACTACAAATGAATGTAAATGCGTCACTTCCTTCCTAGGAAATAGCGTTTGCAGATTTCTACGTATCGTAGCAATAGAGTTGTAGTGCTGCTTAAAACGCGATATCGCATCTCATTCCTATGTTTCATGATAAGATATAATATGCATTGCGAAGTGTTATGTATTCCTCGTCTACACTACAAATGAATGTAAATGCGACACTTCCTCGCTAGGTAATAGCGTTTGCAGATGTCTACGTATCGTAGCATTAGGGTTCTAATGCTTCTTAAAACGCAATATCGCATCTCATTTCTGTGTTTCATGATAAGATGTAATATTCATTGCGAAGTGTTATGCATTCCTCGTCTAGGATTCAAATGAATGTAAATGCGACACTTCCTTGCTAGGAAATAACGTTTGCAGATGTCTACGTATCGTAGCAATAGCGTTCAAATTCTTCTTAAAACGAGATATCGCATCTCATTTCTATGTTTCATGATAAGATGTAATATTCACTGCGATGTGCTATGTATTCCTCGTCTACACTACAAATGAATGTAAATGCGTCACTTCCTTCCTAGGAAATAGCGTTTGCAGATTTCTACGTATCGTAGCAATAGAGTTGTAGTGCTTCTTAAAACGCGATATCGCATCTCATTCCTATGTTTCATGATAAGATATAATATGCATTGCGAAGTGTTATGTATTCCTCGTCTACACTACAAATGAATGTAAATGCGACACTTCCTTGCTAGGAAATAGCGTTTGCAGACGTCTACGCATCGTAGCATTAGAGTTCTAATGCTTCTTAAAGCGCGATATCGCATCTCATTTCTACGTTTCATGATAAGATGTAATATTCATTGCGAAGTGTTATGCATTTCTCGTCTAGGATTCAAATGAATGTAAATGCGACACTTCCTTGCTAGGAAATAGCGTTTGCAGATGTCTACGTATCGTAGCAATAGAGTTGTAATGCTTCTTAAAACGCGATATCGCATCTCATTTCTATGATTCATGATAAGCTATAATATCCATTGCGAAGAGTTATGTATTCCTCGCCTACACTTCAAATGAATGTAAATGCGACACTTCCTTGCTAGGAAATAACGTTTGCAGATGTCTACGTATCGTAGCAATGGCGTTCAAATTCTTCTTAAAAAGAGATATCGCATCTCATTTCTACGTTTCATGATAAGATGTAATATTCACTGCGAAGTGCTATGTATTCCTTGTCTACGATTCAAATGAATGTAAATGCGTCACTTCCTTGTCAGGAAATAGCGTTTGCAGATGTCTACGTATCGTAGCAATAGAGTTGTAATGCTTCTTATAACGCGATATCGCATCTCATTTCTATGATTCATGATAAGATATAATATCCATTGCGAAGAGTTATGTATTCCTCGTCTACACTACAAATGAATGTAAATGCGACACTTCCTCGCTAGGAAATAGCGTTTGCAGATGTCTACGTATCGTAGCATTAGGGTTCTAATGCTTCTTAAAACGCGAAATCGCGTCTCATTTCTGTGTTTCATGATAAGATGTAATATTCATTGCGAAGTGTTATGCATTCCTCGTCTAGGATTCAAATGAATGTAAATGCGACACTTCCTTGCTAGGAAATAACGTTTGCAGATGTCTACGTATCGTAGCAATAGCGTTCAAATTCTTCTTAAAACGAGATATCGCATCTCATTTCTATGTTTCATGATAAGATGTAATATTCACTGCGATGTGCTATGTATTCCTCGTCTACACTACAAATGAATGTAAATGCGTCACTTCCTTCCTAGGAAATAGCGTTTGCAGATGTCTACGTATCGTAGCATTAGGGTTCTAATGCTTCTTAAAACGCAATATCGCATCTCATTTCTGTGTTTCATGATAAGATGTAATATTCATTGCGAAGTGTTATGCATTCCTCGTCTAGGATTCAAATGAATGTAAATGCGACACTTCCTTGCTAGGAAATAACGTTTGCAGATGTCTACGTATCGTAGCAATAGCGTTCAAATTCTTCTTAAAACGAGATATCGCATCTCATTTCTATGTTTCATGATAAGATATAATATGCATTGCGAAGTGTTATGTATTCCTCGTCTACACTACAAATGAATGTAAATGCGACACTTCCTTGCTAGGAAATAGCGTCTGCAGACGTCTACGCATCGTAGCATTAGAGTTCTAATGCTTCTTAAAGCGCGATATCGCATCTCATTTCTACGTTTCATGATAAGATGTAATATTCATTGCGAAGTGTTATGCATTTCTCGTCTAGGATTCAAATGAATGTAAATGCGACACTTCCTTGCTAGGAAATAGCGTTTGCAGATGTCTACGTATCGTAGCAATAGAGTTGTAATGCTTCTTAAAACGCGATATCGCATCTCATTTCTATGATTCATGATAAGCTATAATATCCATTGCGAAGAGTTATGTATTCCTCGCCTACACTTCAAATGAATGTAAATGCGACACTTCCTTGCTAGGAAATAACGTTTGCAGATGTCTACGTATCGTAGCAATGGCGTTCAAATTCTTCTTAAAAAGAGATATCGCATCTCATTTCTACGTTTCATGATAAGATGTAATATTCACTGCGAAGTGCTATGTATTCCTCGTCTACGATTCAAATGAATGTAAATTCGACACTTCCATGCTAGGAAATAGCGTTTGCAGATGTCTACGTATCCTAGGGATAGAGTTCTAATACTTCTTAAAACGAGATATCGCATCTCATTTCTATGTTTCATTATAAGATGTAATATCCACTGCGAAGTGCTATGTATTCCTCGTCTACACTACAAAGGAATGTAAATGCGTCACTTCCTTGCTAGGAAATAGCGTTTGCAGATTTCTACGTAGCGTAGCAATAGAGTTGTAGTGCTTCTTAAAACGCGATATCGTATCTCATTCCTATGTTTCATGATAAGATATAATATGCATTGCGAAGTGTTATGTATTCCTCGTCTACACTACAAATGAATGTAAATGCGACACTTCCTCGCTAGGAAATAGCGTTTGCAGATGTCTACGTATCGTAGCATTAGAGTTCTAATGCTTCTTAAAACGCGATATCGCATCTCATTTCTGTGTTGCATGATAAGATATAATATTCATTGCGAAGTGTTATGCATTCCTCGTCTACGATTCAAAGGAATGTAAATGCGACACTACCTTGCAAGGAAATAGCGTTTGCAGATGTCTACGTACCGAAGCAATAGAGTCCAAATGCTTCTTAAAACGCGATATCGCATCTCATTTCTAGGATTCATGATAAGATGCAATATTCATTGCGCAGTGTTATGCATTCCTCGTCTAGGATTCAAATGAATGTAAGTGCGACACTTCCTTGCTAGGAAATAACGTTTGCAGATGTCTACGTATCGTCGCAATAGCGTTCAAATTCTTCTTAAAACGAGATATCGCATCACATTTCTATGTTTCATGATAAGATGTTAATATTCACTGCGAAGTGCTATGTATTCCTCGTCTAGACTACAAATGAATGTAAATGCGTCACTTCCTTGCTAGGAAATAGCGTTTGCAGATTTCTACATATCGTAGAAATAGTGTTATAATGCTTCTTAAAACGCGATATCGCATCTCATTCCTATGGTTCATGATAAGATATAATATGCATTGCGAAGTGTTATGTATTCCTCGTCTACACTACAAATGAATGTAAATGCGACACTTCCTCCCTAGGAAATAGCGTTTGCAGATGTCTACGTATCGTAGCATTAGAGTTCTAATGCTTCTTAAAACGCGATATCGCATCTCATTTCTGTGTTTCATGATAAGATGTAATATTCATTGCGAAGTGTTATGCATTCCTCGTCTAGGATTCAAATGAATGTAAATGCGACACTTCCTTTGTAGGAAATAACGTCTGCAGATGTCTACGTATCGTAGCAATAGAGTTGTAATGCTTCTTAAAACGCGATATCGCATCTCATTTCTATGATTCATGATAAGATATAATATCCATTGCGAAGAGTTATGTATTCCTCGTCTACACTTCAAATGGATGTAAATGCGAAACTTCCTTGCTAGGAAATAGCGTCTGCAGATGTCTACGTATCGTAGGGATAGTGTTCTAATGCTTCTTAAAACGCGAAATCGCATCTCATTTCTATGTTTCATGATAAGATGTAAAATTCATTGCGAAGTGTTATGCATTCCTCGTCTAGGATTCAAATGAATGTAAATGCGACACTTCCTTGCCAGGAAATAACGTTTGCAGATGTCTACGTATCGTAGCAATAGCGTTCAAATTCTTCTTAAAACGAGATATCGCATCTCATTTCTATGTTTCATGATAAGATGTAATATTCACTGCGATGTGCTATGTATTCCTCGTCTACACTACAAATGAATGTAAATGCGTCACTTCCTTGCTAGGAAATAGCGTTTGCAGATTTCTACGTATCGTAGCAATAGAGTTGTAGTGCTTCTTAAAACGCGATATCGCATCTCATTCCTATGTTTCATGATAAGATATAATATGCATTGCGAAGTGTTATGTATTCCTCGTCTACACTACAAATGAATGTAAATGCGACACTTCCTTGCTAGGAAATAGCGTTTGCAGACGTCTACGTATCGTAGCATTAGAGTTGTAATGCTTCTTAAAACGCGATATCGCATCTCATTTCTACGTTTCATGATAAGATGTAATATTCATTGCGAAGTGTTATGCATTTCTCGTCTAGGATTCAAATGAATGTAAATGCGACACTTCCTTGCTAGGAAATAGCGTTTGCAGATGTCTACGTATCGTAGCAATAGAGTTGTAATGCTTCTTAAAACGCGATATCGCATCTCATTTCTATGATTCATGATAGGCTATAATATCCATTGCGAAGAGTTATGTATTCCTCGCCTACACTTCAAATGAATGTAAATGCGACACTTCCTTGCTAGGAAATAACGTTTGCAGATGTCTACGTATCGTAGCAATAGCGTTCAAATTCTTCTTAAAAAGAGATATCGCATCTCATTTCTACGTTTCATGATAAGATGTAATATTCACTGCGAAGTGCTATGTATTCCTCGTCTACGATTCAAATGAATGTAAATGCGTCACTTCCTTGCTAGGAAATAGCGTTTGCAGATGTCTACGTATCGTAGCAATAGAGTTGTAATGCTTCTTAAAACGCGAAATCGCATCTCATTTCTATGATTCATGATAAGGTATAATATCCATTGCGAAGAGTTATGTATTCCTCGTCTACACTTCAAATGAATGTAAATGCGACACTTCCTTGCTAGGAAATAACGTTTGCAGATGTCTACGTATCGTAGCAACAGAGTTCAAATTCTTCTTATAACGGCATATCGCATCTCATTTCTATGGTTCATGATAAGATATAATATTCATTGCGAAGTGTTATGCATTCCTCGTCTAGGATTCAGATGAATGTAAATGCGAAACTTCCTTCCTAGGAAATAGCGTCTGCAGATGTCTACGTATCATAGGGATAGATGTTCTAATGCTTCTTAAAACGCGAAATCGCATCTCATTTCTATGTTTCATGATAAGATATAATATGCATTGCGAAGTGTTATGCATTCCTCGTCTAGGATTCAAATGAATGTAAATGCGACACTTCCATCCTAGGAAATAGCGTCTGCAGATGTCTACGTATCGTAGGGATAGAGTTCTAATGCTTCTTAAAACGCGAAATCGCATCTCATTTCTATGTTTCATGATAAGATGTAATATTCACTGCGGAGTGCTATGTATTCCTCGCCTACACTACAAATGAATGTAAATGCGTCACTTCCTTGCTAGGAAATAGCGTTTGCAGATTTCTACGTATCGTAGGGATAGAGTTCTAATGCTTCTTAAAACGCGAAATCGCGTCTCATTTCTATGATTCATGATAAGGTATAATATCCATTGCGAAGAGTTATGTATTCCTCGTCTACACTTCAAATGAATGTAAATGCGACACTTCCTTGCTAGGAAATAACGTTTGCAGATGTCTACGTATCGTAGCAACATAGTTCAGATTCTTCTTAAAACGGGATATCGCATCTCATTTCTATGTTTCATGATAAGATGTAATATTCACTGCGATGTGCTATGTTTTCCTCGTCTACACTACAAATGAATGTAAATGCGTCACTTCCTTGCTAGGAAATAGCGTTTGCAGATTTCTACGTATCGTAGCAATAGAGTTGTAGTGCTTCTTAAAACGCGATATCGCATCTCAT
Organism: Xylocopa sonorina; assembly: GCF_050948175.1. Lineage (NCBI taxonomy): Eukaryota > Metazoa > Arthropoda > Insecta > Hymenoptera > Apidae > Xylocopa > Xylocopa sonorina. The sequence goes on from NC_135198.1 coordinate 1,177,864, forward strand.
TTCTACGTTTCATGATAAGATGTAATATTCACTGCGAAGTGCTATGTATTCCTCGTCTACGATTCAAATGAATGTAAATGCGTCACTTCCTTGCTAGGAAATAGCGTTTGCAGATTTCTACATATCGTAGAAATAGTGTTGTAATGCTTCTTAAAACGCGATATCGCATCTCATTCCTATGTTTCATGATAAGATATAATATGCATTGCGAAGTGTTATGTATTCCTCGTCTACACTACAAATGAATGTAAATGCGACACTTCCTCGCTAGGAAATAGCGTTTGCAGATGTCTACGTATCGTAGCATTAGAGTTCTAATGCTTCTTAAAACGCGATATCGCATCTCATTTCTGTGTTTCATGATAAGATGTAATATTCATTGCGAAGTGTTATGCATTCCTCGTCTAGGATTCAAATGAATGTAAATGCGACACTTCCTTGCTAGAAAATAACGTTTGCAGATGTCTAAGTATCGTAGCAATAGCGATCAAATTCTTCTTAAAACGAGATATCTTATCTCATTTCTATGTTTCACGATAAGATGTAATATTCACTGCGAAGTGCTATGTATTCCTCGTCTACACTACAAATGAATGTAAATGCGTCACTTCCTTGCTAGGAAATAGCGTTTGCAGATTTCTACATATCGTAGAAATAGAGTTCTAATACTTCTTAAAACGAGATATCGCATCTCATTTCTATGTTTCATGATAAGATGTAATATTCACTGCGAAGAGTTATGTATTCCTCGCCTACACTTCAAATGAATGTAAATGCGACACTTCCTTGCTAGGAAATAACGTTTGCAGATGTCTACGTATCGTAGCAATAGCGTTCAAATTCTTCTTAAAAAGAGATATCGCATCTCATTTCTACGTTTCATGATAAGATGTAATATTCACTGCGAAGTGCTATGTATTCCTCGTCTACGATTCAAATGAATGTAAATGCGTCACTTCCTTGCTAGGAAATAGCGTTTGCAGATGTCTACGTATCGTAGCAATAGAGTTGTAATGCTTCTTAAAACGCGATATCGCATCTCATTTCTATGATTCATGATAAGATATAATATCCATTGCGAAGTGTTATGTATTCCTCGTCTACACTACAAATGAATGTAAATGCGACACTTCCTCGCTAAGAAATAGCGTTTGCAGATGTCTACATATCGTAGCATTAGGGTTCTAATGCTTCTTAAAACGCGATATCGCATCTCATTTCTGTGTTTCATGATAAGATGTAATATTCATTGCGAAGTGTTATGCATTCCTCGTCTAGGATTCAAATGAATGTAAATGCGACACTTCCTTGCTAGGAAATAACGTTTGCAGATGTCTACGTATCGTAGCAATAGCGTTCAAATTCTTCTTAAAACGAGATATCGCATCTCATTTCTATGTTTCATGATAAGATGTAATATTCACTGCGATGTGCTATGTATTCCTCGTCTACACTACAAATGAATGTAAATGCGTCACTTCCTTCCTAGGAAATAGCGTTTGCAGATTTCTACGTATCGTAGCAATAGAGTTGTAGTGCTGCTTAAAACGCGATATCGCATCTCATTCCTATGTTTCATGATAAGATATAATATGCATTGCGAAGTGTTATGTATTCCTCGTCTACACTACAAATGAATGTAAATGCGACACTTCCTCGCTAGGTAATAGCGTTTGCAGATGTCTACGTATCGTAGCATTAGGGTTCTAATGCTTCTTAAAACGCAATATCGCATCTCATTTCTGTGTTTCATGATAAGATGTAATATTCATTGCGAAGTGTTATGCATTCCTCGTCTAGGATTCAAATGAATGTAAATGCGACACTTCCTTGCTAGGAAATAACGTTTGCAGATGTCTACGTATCGTAGCAATAGCGTTCAAATTCTTCTTAAAACGAGATATCGCATCTCATTTCTATGTTTCATGATAAGATGTAATATTCACTGCGATGTGCTATGTATTCCTCGTCTACACTACAAATGAATGTAAATGCGTCACTTCCTTCCTAGGAAATAGCGTTTGCAGATTTCTACGTATCGTAGCAATAGAGTTGTAGTGCTTCTTAAAACGCGATATCGCATCTCATTCCTATGTTTCATGATAAGATATAATATGCATTGCGAAGTGTTATGTATTCCTCGTCTACACTACAAATGAATGTAAATGCGACACTTCCTTGCTAGGAAATAGCGTTTGCAGACGTCTACGCATCGTAGCATTAGAGTTCTAATGCTTCTTAAAGCGCGATATCGCATCTCATTTCTACGTTTCATGATAAGATGTAATATTCATTGCGAAGTGTTATGCATTTCTCGTCTAGGATTCAAATGAATGTAAATGCGACACTTCCTTGCTAGGAAATAGCGTTTGCAGATGTCTACGTATCGTAGCAATAGAGTTGTAATGCTTCTTAAAACGCGATATCGCATCTCATTCCTATGATTCATGATAAGCTATAATATCCATTGCGAAGAGTTATGTATTCCTCGCCTACACTTCAAATGAATGTAAATGCGACACTTCCTTGCTAGGAAATAACGTTTGCAGATGTCTACGTATCGTAGCAATGGCGTTCAAATTCTTCTTAAAAAGAGATATCGCATCTCATTTCTACGTTTCATGATAAGATGTAATATTCACTGCGAAGTGCTATGTATTCCTCGTCTACGATTCAAATGAATGTAAATGCGTCACTTCCTTGTCAGGAAATAGCGTTTGCAGATGTCTACGTATCGTAGCAATAGAGTTGTAATGCTTCTTAAAACGCGATATCGCATCTCATTTCTATGATTCATGATAAGATATAATATCCATTGCGAAGAGTTATGTATTCCTCGTCTACACTACAAATGAATGTAAATGCGACACTTCCTCGCTAGGAAATAGCGTTTGCAGATGTCTACGTATCGTAGCATTAGGGTTCTAATGCTTCTTAAAACGCGAAATCGCGTCTCATTTCTGTGTTTCATGATAAGATGTAATATTCATTGCGAAGTGTTATGCATTCCTCGTCTAGGATTCAAATGAATGTAAATGCGACACTTCCTTGCTAGGAAATAACGTTTGCAGATATCTACGTATCGTAGCAATAGCGTTCAAATTCTTCTTAAAACGAGATATCGCATCTCATTTCTATGTTTCATGATAAGATGTAATATTCACTGCGATGTGCTATGTATTCCTCGTCTACACTACAAATGAATGTAAATGCGTCACTTCCTTCCTAGGAAATAGCGTTTGCAGATTTCTACGTATCGTAGCAATAGAGTTGTAGTGCTTCTTAAAACGCGATATCGCATCTCATTCCTATGTTTCATGATAAGATATAATATGCATTGCGAAGTGTTATGTATTCCTCGTCTACACTACAAATGAATGTAAATGCGACACTTCCTTGCTAGGAAATAGCGTTTGCAGACGTCTACGCATCGTAGCATTAGAGTTCTAATGCTTCTTAAAGCGCGATATCGCATCTCATTTCTACGTTTCATGATAAGATGTAATATTCATTGCGAAGTGTTATGCATTTCTCGTCTAGGATTCAAATGAATGTAAATGCGACACTTCCTTGCTAGGAAATAGCGTTTGCAGACGTCTACGCATCGTAGCATTAGAGTTCTAATGCTTCTTAAAGCGCGATATCGCATCTCATTTCTACGTTTCATGATAAGATGTAATATTCATTGCGAAGTGTTATGCATTTCTCGTCTAGGATTCAAATGAATGTAAATGCGACACTTCCTTGCTAGGAAATAGCGTTTGCAGATGTCTACGTATCGTAGCATTAGGGTTCTAATGCTTCTTAAAACGCGAAATCGCATCTCATTTCTGTGTTTCATGATAAGATGTAATATTCATTGCGAAGTGTTATGCATTCCTCGTCTAGGATTCAAATGAATGTAAATGCGACACTTCCTTGCTAGGAAATAACGTTTGCAGATGTCTACGTATCGTAGCAATAGCATTCAAATTCTTCTTAAAACGAGATATCGCATCTCATTTCTATGTTTCATGATAAGATGTAATATTCACTGCGATGTGCTATGTATTCCTCGTCTACACTACAAATGAATGTAAATGCGTCACTTCCTTCCTAGGAAATAGCGTTTGCAGATTTCTACGTATCGTAGCAATAGAGTTGTAGTGCTTCTTAAAACGCGATATCGCATCTCATTCCTATGTTTCATGATAAGATATAATATGCATTGCGAAGTGTTATGTATTCCTCGTCTACACTACAAATGAATGTAAATGCGACACTTCCTCGCTAGGTAATAGCGTTTGCAGATGTCTACGTATCGTAGCATTAGGGTTCTAATGCTTCTTAAAACGCAATATCGCATCTCATTTCTGTGTTTCATGATAAGATGTAATATTCATTGCGAAGTGCTATGTATTCCTCGTCTACACTACAAATGAATGCAAATGCGTCACTCCCTTGCTAGGAAATAGCGTTTGCAGATTTCTACGTATCGTAGCAATAGAGTTGTAGTGCTTCTTAAAACGCGATATCGCATCTCATTCCTATGTTTCATGATAAGATATAATATGCATTGCGAAGTGTTATGTATTCAGCGTCTACACTTCAAATGAATGTAAATGCGACACATCCTTGCTAGGAAATAGCGTTTGCAGATGTCACGTATCGTAGGGATAGAGTTCTAATGCTTCTTAAAACGTGATAACGCTTCTCACTTCTATGTTTCATGATAAGATATGATATTCATTGCGAAGTGTCATGTATACCTCGTATTCTCTTAATAAGAATGTAAATGCAACACTTCCTTGCAAGGAAATAGCGTTTGCAGATGTCTACGTATCGAAGGAATAGAGTTCAAATTCTTCTTAAAACGAGATATCGCATCTCATTTCTATGCTTCATGATAAGATGTAATATTCACTGCGAAGTGCTATGTATTCCTCGTCTACACTACAAATGAATGTAAATGCGTCACTTCCTTGCTAGGAAATAGCGTTTGCAGATTTCTACGTATCGTAGGGATAGAGTTCTAATGCTTCTTAAAACGCGAAATCGCATCTCATATCTATGATTCATGATAAGGTATAATATCCATTGCGAAGAGTTATGTATTCCTCGTCTACACTTCAAATGAATGTAAGTGCGACACTTCCTTGCTAGGAAATAACGTTTGCAGATGTCTACGTATCGTAGCAACATAGTTCAAATTCTTCTTAAAACGGGATATCGCATCTCATTACTAAGTTTCATGATAAAATATAATATTCATTGCGAAGTGTTATGCATTCCTCGTCTACGATTCAAAGGAATGTAAATGCGACACTACCTTGCAAGGAAATAGCGTTTGCAGATGTCTACGTACCGAAGCAATAGAGTCCAAATGCTTCTTAAAACGCGATATCGCATCTCATTTCTAGGCTTCATGATAAGATGCAATATTCATTGCGAAGTGTTATGCATTCCTCGTCTAGGATTCAAATGAATGTAAATGCGACACTTCCTTGCTAGGAAATAACGTTTGCAGATGTCTACGTATCGTCGCAATAGCGTTCAAATTCTTCTTAAAACGAGATATCGCATCACATTTCTATGTTTCATGATAAGATGTTAATATTCACTGCGAAGTGCTATGTATTCCTCGTCTACACTACAAATGAATGTAAATGCGTCACTTCCTTGCTAGGAAATAGCGTTTGCAGATTTCTACATATCGTAGAAATAGTGTTGTAGTGCTTCTTAAAACGCGATATCGCATCTCATTCCTATGTTTCATGATATGATATAATATGCATTGCGAAGTGTTATGTATTCCTCGTCTACACTACAAATGAATGTAAATGCGACACTTCCTCGCTAGGAAATAGCGTTTGCAGATGTCTACGTATCGTAGCATTAGAGTTCTAATGCTTCTTAAAACGCGAAATCGCATCTCATTTCTGTGTTTCATGATAAGATGTAATATTCATTGCGAAGTGTTATGCATTCCTCGTCTAGGATTCAAATGAATGTAAATGTGACACTTCCTTGCTAGGAAATAACGTTTGCAGATGTCTACGTATCGTAGCAATAGCGTTCAAATTCTTCTTAAAACGAGATATCTTATCTCATTTCTATGTTTCATGATAAGATGTAATATTCACTGCGAAGTGCTATGTATTCCTCGTCTACACTACAAATGAATGTAAATGCGTCACTTCCTTGCTAGGAAATAGCGTTTGCAGATGTCACGTATCGTCGCAATAGCGTTCAAATTCTTCTTAAAACGAGATATCGCATCTCATTTCTATGCTTCATGATAAGATGTAATATTCACTGCGAAATGCTATGTATTCCTCGTCTACACTACAAATGAATGTAAATGCGACACTTCCTTGCTAGAAAACAGCGTTTGCAGATGTCTACGTATCGTAGCATTAGAGTTCTAAATGCTTCTTAAAACGCGATATCGCATCTCATTTCTATGATTCATGATAAGATGTAATATTCATTGCGAAGTGTTATGCATTCCTCGCCTAGGATTCAGATGAATGTAAATGCGAAAGTTCCTTGCTACGAAATAGCGTTTGCAGATTTCTACGTATCGTAGCAATAGAGTTCACATGCTTCTTAAAACGCGATATCGCATCTCATTTCTATGTTTCATGATATGTTATAATATGCATTGCGAAGTGTTATGCATTCCTCGTCTACGATTCACATGAATGTAAATGCGACACCTCCTTGCTATGAAATAGCGTTTGCAGATGTCTACTTATGGTAGGCATAGAGTTCTAATGCTTCTTAAAACGTGATAACGCATCTCACTTCTACGTTTCATGATAAGATATGATATTCACTGCGAAGTGTCATGTATACCTCGTATTCTCTTCATAAGAATGTAAATGCAACACTTCCTTGCAAGGAAATAGCATTTGCAGATGACTACGTATCGAAGCAATAGAGTTCAAATGCTTCTTAAAACGAGATATCGCATCTCATTACTATGTTTCATGATAAGATATAATATTCATTGCGAAGTGTTATGCATTCCTCGTCTACGATTCAAATGAATGTAAATGTGTACACTTCCTTGCAAGGAAATAGCGTTTGCAGATGTCCACGTATCGAAGCAATAGAGTTCAAGTGCTTCTTAAAACGAGATATCGCATCTCATTACTATGTTTCATGATAAGATATAATATTCATTGCGAAGTGCTATGCATTCCACGTCTACGATTCAAGTGAATGTAAATGCGACGCTTCCTTGCTAGGAAATAGGGTTTGCAGATGTCTACGTATCGTAGGAATAGAGTTGTAATCCTTCTTAAAACGCGATATCGCATCTCATTTCTATGTTTCATGATAGGATATAATATTCATTGCGAAGTGTTCTGCATTCCTCGTCTACGATTCAAATGAATGTAAATGCGACACTTCCTTGCTAGGAAATTGCGTTTGCAGATGTCTACGTATCGTAGCAATAGAATTGTAATGCTTCTTAAAACGCGCCATCGCATCCCATTTCTATGTTACATGTTAAGATATAATATGCATTGCGAATTGTTATGTTGTCCTAATCTACACTTCAAATGAATGTAAGTGCGACACTTCCTTGCTAGGAAATAGCGTTTGCAGATGTCTACGTATCGTAGCAATAGAGTTCAAAATGCTACTTTAAACGGGATATCGCATCTCATTTCTATGTTTCATGATAAGATATCATATTCATTGCGCAGTGCTATGCATTCCTCGTCTACACTTCAAATGAATGTAAGTGCGACACTTCCATGCTAGGAAATAGCGTTTGCAGATGTCTACGTATCGTAGGGATAGAGTTTTAATGCTTCTTAAAACGTGATATCGCATCTCATTACTATGTTTCATGATAAGATATAATATTCATTGCGAAGTGTTATGTATTCCTCGTCTACACTACAAATGAATGTAAATGCGTCACTTCCTTGCTGGGAAATAGCGTTTTCAGATGTCTACGTATCGTAGCAATAGAGTTGTAATGCTTCTTAAAACGCGATATCGCATCACATTTCTATGTCTCATGACAAGACGTAACATCAGTGCAACGCGTTATTTCTATCTCGCCTACACTAGGCGAAGTTAGGGACGCAACAGCATGAATTTGTATTTTGTAAGTAATACTGTTCTTACAAACAATATTTTTAGTTTATGACGGGTTGAAAGAAATATATACAACTCTCTCAATAACATTACATATACGAAAACGACTATCAAAATATATATCAGTACTCATATGTTGAACATCTACAGGTTCCCCATTACCAAATGTGCCCCTACGTCATTGCTGAGAAGATTCATGAATGGAGCGATGACACGCGTGTCACGATAGTGCTGGTGCTGCACGATTCACACGGCGTGTTATGCTTGTTTAGAAAGTGCTGGTAACACGTTCTGGCATTTTAGCTAACGAATCCGGCCGCAAATGGCTACGGATCAGCTGACACTCCTCGGAAGTTTCAATTTAATGCCGGTATGGTCTCGCCGCCATCTTGCCGTTTGTTATCTGGGATGCCTATTAGAGCATTATTCGGAATTGAATGTAAACACATAGCTACTTAATCGCGAAATTGTATGTACATAATTACACATGACTGCATAAGAACAATATCATATACTTTTATTACCAATGAGAAATAGGAATATAAAACGAAGAACTATCCACTCATATCAGGAGTAAAAGCAATGTTTGGTACGCAAGGTTCGTTGTAAAATATAATCAAGCAGTTAATATATCAAATCACAACACAGAATAAATAACTGAAAGTATAATGGTATGAATAGTAAGAAAAACATATTTATTTGTTAGATGTTTATAAATTCAAATTTAAAAGTCCAAGTCACATTTAATATATTCTTGTGTAACAAGGTGATTTAATATTGTTTCAAATAGGCGTGGAGAACTAGCTGGTACTTCTGTCAATGTAATTTCATTTCTGCTGGATACAATAAAAACACATTTGCAACCTAAGCAAGGTTTCATTAGATCTGGTGGATTTTCCAAATTTTAGAAAGGGATGATGCCAGTAATAGTTGGTTCAGTGACAGGTGATAAACATATACAACAAGCAAAGCAACGTAAACGAATTTAAAATGTTCAAGATTATATAAATTAAACAATTACATTTTTATAATCCATGTAGCGTTTCTGTTCTTTGTAATTTACAAAGAGTCTTAAGAATGTAACGCAATGTAAAGAAGTATGGAAACAAGGAAAGCAGGCCTTAATCTTAGATAAAGGAAACTTGGATCTGTTGGGTATCGTGGTTACCGGCGTGTTGTGTTAAGGGATATGTTATTCAGTTTTAATTGTCTAAACAAGAACAATTCAAATGAATCTGGAGTCGACACATTGAAAGAAAAATTTTTTCAGTGAAAATTGCTGTATGCAGTGCAATAGCAGCTTCACATCCCCTTGACATTCTACAGAAATTCTTATGTCATTTTACTCGATTTACTAGAATCGAAACTATGAAACCTATTAGGTGGTACTTCTGCAACTGCTACCACAAACACACACACACACGCGCACACGCGCGCGCGCACGCACACACACGTAACCCATCAAGATTAAAGATACTGTGTATGTATTGGAGAATGCGTACAAAAAGAAGGGAATATTACATGGATAAATTGCAGAATTCCATTTATAATTGATAACTAGATTATAAATATTTATATGCTTTTATCAGAAATTTAAATACGTCAAAATTGCAGCACTCGGGTGTGTAAATATCACTTTGCAACTCATTTCATTTTGGCAGTTATACTTATATATAAGCATCCATTCAGGCATAAAGCTTAATAATCTTTCAACTATAAAATAATTATGAGACATTAGACATTTTGCTGGTGTTGGTCTATTTTATCATTTTCGTAACCTGTGAAACAGCTAGAACTATAATAACAAAGTACTTTATATCTTTGCTCATTGTTTCCAAAGAAAATATTAAATATGAATAATTATGTTCATTTTATTATAAATGTATGAGTAAAGTTCAATCTACATAAATAAATATCTTCAAGCGTAATTTATTTAATTTTTATCATTTAACGTTACAAAATATATTTCAAAATATAATATAGTATATATATAAAAATATATTTCACTTTAGTTTTTTTAATATTTTAAATATTTTATATTATCATATTAAACGTTTAGAAAAAGTAACAACATTTTTGTAAGTAGGAATAATTTTCCCCTAATTAGTTAATATGTTGGTTCATTTTAAGAAGACGGTATTTAATTTTTCAAAGTAAGTTTCGACTTTAAATTGATCGTTAATTTCTCTAATTTCATTGCTTTTCGTAGATCACCGCTAATTTTCAACTTTCCCACTACGGCTTTGTCGATGCAAGTTTTAATTCTCCGAAAGATATATAATATTATGTTATTAGTAAAATTATTTTGCATTTCTAATTAATTTGAACACAAAAAATATATTTTTTATGAGAAAGCATTACGAGAAAATTTTGAGAATCCATTGTTAATGTTGTACCTAGTGGTTGAGTAAGTTCTCCTCTCCCTGCAGCACCTTTCTACCATTTTTAAGATTCAGAAACCATGGACCAGCTTCGTCATCATTAAAATTTACGAAATTTACATATTGTAAATTTTTGCAAAAGTGATGTTAATTAACTCTTGAATTATGCTTGCTCGGACAATTAATCAGACTGGTCTATGATGTGCTGTAATGTACGAAGACCAATAAATTTTTTTAACATAATGAACAATATAGTATTTGAGCTTACAGTCTTGTTAACAAACTCGCTGTTTAAATTAGTTTGGATGACAATTAATATTTGCATGATCTTTTCCTCTGATTTATCTGTATAATTTGTTTGTTCTTTTCAATTATCATATATAATTATCCAAATCTATATGTTCCAAATTCTCTTCTAGGAAGGAATCAGGCAACAATTTATCTTATCAATAATATTTATATTTCATAGAATAAATTTATTTGTTTACTAAAATATATATTATACATTCATGTATTAATTATAAACCTTTAGTTAGTTATTCACACCTGGATTATACGCATAATGGGTAAAATCAGACATTCCTTCAGTTTTTTAATATTGCCTCATCGATTAAAGACTGATTAGTAACAGATTTACTGTCTTTGCAAAATAAAAGCGTACATTGCATCACACATTATTTCCAGCTTCCCACTATAATTTTGTGATTCTAAACCAACGAACGTCTCTATTGCAGCCATATGTGTGCCTGAAACAATGCATGCGTAAGGAAATCTCAAATTGGGAGAATTATTTTTATTAACAATGAAATTAGAAATATATATAACTTACTGCAGTTTTTGGCAAGAGTGCATTCACAGCAATACCATCATTTTCATATTCATCGGCCCTTCCAAGAGCACATATTAACATTCCAAACTTGGATATTATATAATCAACACGAGCTTGAAACCATATTCGTTTAATTGCTTTACTTAGTGGTGGGCTGACATTTATCATATGAGGATTTGTGCCTTTCTTTAAACATGGTAAAGATACTTTGGATCTGAAAATAGGTATCGTGTCATATTAGAGAATTTTATTTCTACAACTAAAACAGAACCTTTATACTTACATTAGAAATGGTCCTCTAAAATTGATATTATGCACCAGCACATAATTTTTCATACCTATGGACTCTATGCCTGGTTAAAGAAATAGCGCTACCATTATTAACCCTTTCAGCACTGAGTTGTGTGGCAAATGGTTTTGTGAGAACCATCTGTTTCAGCACAGATTGAAGAGATGGCGAAACGAATCAATACATGCCTGCGGATGGATGTACCCATTAAGAATAACTTATAAGTTACCGATGGATGGTGCTGCTGGTGGTCGGTTATTCACAATCGACAGATGAGTGGTGCTGTTAGTGCTTAATAATCCATAAATTATCGACGACTAGTGTTACCAACATCCGATAGCGCATGCTCACACATACAGCTGGTGCAACCAATAGTAGGGAACTCAAGACTTATCAAAGACTGGTGTGGCCTGCGGTCGTTAACTCACAATATATCGACAGTAGGTAATGACTGCGGTGGATAATTTATGATACAATAACGGCTGGTATTGCCAATATTCGGGAATTCAAGAACTATCGAAGAATGGCATTGCCAGCTATCAGTAATCCATCTCTTACTTGACTTAACTTAATCTAACATCCTCTAAACATAATTTAAACCAAGTTAACCTCAGTTACACATAATCTGACTTAACCCGCCTGCACTCAAATCTAACTCAACCTAACACAATCTAATATTACCTTCCTTAAACGTAAACAAATCGAACCTACGCTTTCTTAAATCTAACCCAACATAACTGAGTAACCTACAAACATTCTCAAACATATCTCAACCTAACCTAACCTAGCGTAACCTAACTAAATCTAACACAACCACACTTCCATCTCGGGACGGAACCAGCCTCCGCAACATTCTCAGGGATGAGGCTATGCAGTAAGCCTTCCGCAGTTACGGAGTGGCAGAGATCCGCTCCGATTGAACGTTTATCACGTAATACAATATAATAATCGGCGGGTTCAATCGGAGCGGGTCCGCATTGAATACAGGACCGCCTTCGGCTAAATGAAAACAAACAATCGGAAAAGAATAAAACTTTACAAACAAATCCTACAGAAATCAGATATGTCGACGCATATCCAATATGCATCTAACTAAAACGTAATTCGAAAAATACAAAGGATAAGTGGAAATATTCTCCACAATTTGACATATACAAATCAACGGATGCAAGGGAGAACACTCGAATTCGGGGTAGCGAGACCGGGACACCAGCATGAAGTAATTGTATAACGCCGGTTCCGGGATGGTGCAGAGAGGAAATATGGAGAATAGAGAACATAAAATAACAACAACGTAAGGAGTAGTAAGAATTCGAGGACAAACAACGGTATGAGGAAAAGCAGGAGAAACGACAGAAATACGAATAGATGACGCAAGCAAATCGAGAGCGGAAGATATAATCCTGGAATTTAACAAGAAAACAGGTGTAGAGAACATAATAAAGGAGATAAAAGGAACTCTAGAAAAAGAATTCGAAGAAAAACATACGAGTGCGAGTATAATGCTCCAATTAAGGGACATATACCCGTTAGTTGACCAGAAAAGAAATGAATGATTACATGAAACGAACACTGAAAATAATCGGAGAAAGGTTAGCGGTATAAACGTCAAGTTGTTAAAACAAACGTGGAGAGTCAATCGAGTCGCGTTAATTGAATTTGGACAGGAATACAGTAAAGAGCTGGAGAAGGTCAAACGACTCAGAATACCATTAACACCTTGTCTCTGCAAAGTGCTACCGAGAATAGGGATGTGCTTCAAATGCCATAAACTGGGACATATCGGCGGAAATTGCGAAGAAGTCAGAGATAATAAGGGAATCTGCAGAAGATGCAGATCTCAGGTTTATACCATGATCGGTTGCATCGTGAATAAACCGAAATGTATCGTCTGCAACGAGGCAGGGAGAAGGAATCCGTACATCAGACACGTTACCGGAGTTTTAATTGTCCGGCCTACAGAAAGGCGTTTATAAAAAAGAACAAAAAATGAATATGGAATTGAAAGTTCTACAAATCTATCTGAACAGATGCCAAATCTCGCGAGATATCATGCATCAAATGCGAATGATTCAAGGGACAGACGTGGTAATAATATCGGAAGCACACAGGATGGGAGAATACTGACTGCAAGACGAGAAAGGTGACGCTGCGATATGGATAACCGGTGTTAATCGTAAATGTTTCACATATGGCACCACATATTCCTCGACCGGGATCGTTCATGCAATGGTCGAAGGAACAAAAGCTATAAGCTGCTACTTCTCGCTTAACAGGAACGGAAAGAAATCGAAGAATATATAAACCAAGCTGAGGTTAACATAGAAAAGGGAGAGAAAGCAAACAGAATAATAACCGCGGGTGACTTGAACGAAAAATCGGTAATCTGGGGTAGCAAGAAGAACAACCATAGAGAGGAAAAGATCATCAAAATGGCTCCAAGAAACGATCTAATCGCGACGAACCCGAAAGAAGACTATACATACTTTAAGAACGGAAATAAAAGATGGACATAATGTTGATAGGAGATTGCATATACGCTAAGTTGCGTAAAGCAGAAGTGTTTGAGATATTTTCAGCGTCGGACCATCAATACGTACTACTTACCTTCCTAAGTACGAATTACAAGAACAACGAAGAGGGATTTGCAAGCCTTGATGGCAAGGAAGCGAACTGGGACGATGCAAATAAATGATCGACTTATATAATATATAGATATTTATTTTCATTTGGAGGGGATGATCTATTTTTAAGTAACTAAAACTTATGATAAGTATAATTATATAAACCAGTTTCAAATATTTAATTAAAACGTCATGAAATGATATGAAATTAGATAGAATTTTAGATGTAATAGAGTATCTTATGGAGATATTGTATTTTGAATTAACTAAAATAAAAATATGTATTAATATTTATACCAATTTGAAATATTTATTTGAAAAATCATGAAAGCCTGTGGTCCACTGAGTGGAGGATTAACGGATCGTTGCGAGGAGCATGCGGTCCAGCTAGTAGGGACTCGCGTCTCGTGATGTGACTAACGGCGCGTCTTTCGCGTTTAATTTATGAAATAGTATAATGAAGTAGTATAGCATAATCTTATAATTACGTGTATGTTGTTCCTGTCTTGCATTCATAACGTGTGTAACTTGGATTTATGAATTCTTATATGCAGCAATACATTAGTCTGCATATAGTATATATATTTAAGAGACTTAAAAGTAGAATACAAGTTCTGATAAAGTTAGCTTCCTGAATTGGAAGAGTCCCCAGTGAGGTGCGAGGTAGACAAGGGTGTTCGTTTTTGGTGCGAGCGATGTAGATATACTCGTTAGTGGGAGTGAGGCAGTACTGCTCGTCGGTGAGATTGAAACAGCGATGACTGGTGTGAACGAGCCTTGTATACCGGTCGGTTCAAGTGACACAGCAGTACTTGGTGTGTGTGAGCATGTGCAGGTGTGTGCGCGTGAACGCTGCCGGTTTCCGTTGCTGTAGGCGAGCGTGGCAGGTTGCCTGAGTCCAGGGCTGGATGATGGAAGTGCGAGAAGGCTCATGTGTGGAATGAGTGGCAGGCGCCACGCACGTCGTTACACTTAGAAGTGCTATCCCGTTGCATGAATTTGTAGAACTCACATTTCTTTCAAGAGCAGAAGCAAATAAGTATAATGCAATGCATAGAACATTACAAATAACTTATCTTGAAACGTTGAAATGAGATGGGCTCTCGCGTTGTATGAAGCATTAGAACTCTCATGCATTGGCACGCAGACACTATGACACGTCTTCACACTGCATGCAACCGTAGGATTCATAGGATTCGTAAGTATCGAAGAAATAGAGTTTTAACGCTTCATGTATCGGGATGACACATTTCATTCCAACGTTTCAAAGCAAGTAAGTTGTAATCTTCTAAGCATGGTATTATGCTTATGTATTCCTACATTTCAAAGGAATGTGAATTCTACAGTTCCATGCAATGGAATGGCGCTTTATGGCGTCTGCATGTCATAGTGGTAGAGTTCAAATGCTCGATGCAGTGCAATGGCGCATCTCATTCCAACGTTTCAAGGTAAGCAAGTTGTTATTTTCTATGTATAGCATTATGCTTATCGACTTGTATACTTTAAAATATTCTTGTCCTATAAACACCAACTGGCCAGGAAGCCTGTGACAGAGAACGAGCTGAACCTTTTCTATTGGTGTCCTCCAATAATGGTGGATCCACTGTTTATTCAAACATTTCCGCGGAAAATTATGAGTAGAGACAGATTTTAAATTTTGTTGAGAATGTTGCATTTTGCCGACAATACAAAAGTGAATGCTTCCAACCGTCTCTCAAAGGTTGAATTTTTAATAAAAGAATTAAATATAAATTTTTAAAAATATTATGATCCCTTTGAAATGTTATGCATCGACGAGACGGTAATACCATTCCGTGGACGGATCATACTTAGATAGTACATAAAAGAAAAAAAGCATTGATATGGATAAAAATACTTAAATTGTGCTGTGATAATCATTACACATATAATCTTTGCATTTTCACCGGCAAATCATTGGATAAAAAAAATACAACAAATGTCGTCATGAATTTATGTGAAAATGTGTTTCACGGAGGCCATATTTCATACACAGATAATTATTATACGAATGTGAATTTAGCAAACAATCTCATAACAAAAAATACGCATTTGGTTGGTACTCCTCGACCAAATCGAAGAGGCAATCCAAGTAAAGTTGTGACAGCCAAACTGCGACGCGGAGAAGTCATTGCCCAAGAAAACAGTAAAGGGATTACAATCATGAAATGGAAATACAAGAGGGATCTTCTAGTTCTTTCGATCAAGCATTCTGACGAAATGAAATCCGTAATAACAAGAATAGGGGTACCCTGCAAACCAAAAATCATAATTGATTATAATAAAGATAAAACAGCGATTGATCTGTCTGATCAAATGGGTGCATACAGCAGTCCACTTAGAAGGTCACTAAAATAGTATAGAAAACTGGCATTAGACCTTCTTTTGAATATTGCCGTCGTGAATGCGTTACGTATGTTCCAAAATATAACAAGAAGAAAGATGTCAATCACAACATTCCGAAAACAATTGGTAAATGCTCTCACACGACATTCACATGAGGAAACCACAATTAGGGCCGATACAAGTAGACGAATTCACAAATTTCATAAGAAGGAAGGAAAGGCGCATGAAGTACGAAAATATTGTATTGAATGTTACAGCACAAACACAAAAATGTTCGGACGCGAGTTAGCGAGGAAAATGACAAAGAAAGTTACTACATACTGTAAAATGTGCAAGTGACAGCCACATCTTTGATTAAAATGTATTAATAAACTTCATTAAATATTAGCATAATTTTTTTAACTGTCATTAATAATTTAACCCTTTACAATGCCGATCTCATGCACCGATGTCGACCAAAGAAGAAGTTCGCAGTCAGTCCCTAGAATCCACGTTGTCCAAACGAAAAGTCGATTGTCAGTCCCTGTGGACTGACGCCGCCTAAACGGAAAGATCCCTGGGGACTGATGGTAGCACTCAACGTGTTAAACCCGATAAAAATATTGTGATTGACGAAATCATGGTTCTATGGCGAGGACGCCACAGTTTTTGCCAATATATCCCAGGAGAGAGGCATAAATATGGTATAAAACTTTGTAAATTGTGCCTTCCGGAAGGATACACACATAACATTCTTATTTACACTGGAAAGAATGCAACCTGAATAGCGAAAGCACATGCGCATGCTGTAGTTATGACGTTGGAGGGTGAATTATTATTTGAAAGCCGCATATTATAGGCAAATAGTTTATATACTTGTTATTATACTTAAAAACTTCTGCAAAAAGTAAATTTATTTATGGTACAGTAAAAATTAATACAAAATTTCTTTGGCTGCAGGCTAAACGGAAACTGCAACGGAGTGGCTTTACGTATTTTCAAAATCGGAGCGGCTTTAAATTTTTATAGTGGACGGATAAGAGGCCGATATGCATGCTAGCCACTTCTGAAAACCACAGATGTGTTATTGTCCAGGGTAGTAATAATAAGTTAAAGCCGGACACAGTGTTTCTTTATAGCAAAGCTAAGAAGATGTTTTACCATCCGACCAGAAGTCTTCTTATCACAGTTGATTACACAGAAGAGTAAAGTGGTATAGAAAAATAGTTATCGAATTAGTATGCGGGACTTCTCTCGTCAATGCCTGTTATATACATAGACGATGGAGTACCGAAGGTATGAAAATATTAAACTTCCGCGAAAAAATTATTGATTATCTCCTCAGTACAGTGGATAATCACGGTGAACAAACGTCATTTGAAACTGAAGCAGTGCCCAAGAAACGTACATATTTTCTACGCTCGTTCCAAGGACGCGCGAAAAAAAAATAAACCAGCGATGTAAAGAATGTTATAAACGTATGTCTAGAATAAATGGTAGGCAGTGTGCTGCGAATAAGGCGATAAAAGTAAATACCTGTTGTAACCGATGTAAAGGCCAACCGGAACTCTACCCAACATGTCTTGAAAAATTACATACAAAAATTAAATAATTATGTTAGGTATATAATGTGGATTTGTTATGTTTTAAATATTGAATGTCTGTTTATAATGCTGAAAATTGAAAAATAATATTATTTTGTACTATCTACTTTGTGAAATATAAGTTCGACCAATCGTGATGCCCGCCGGCTCACGAAATAGACGCGTGTGATCCACCTGTGATGCACGCCGGCGTCAACATGCTAAACATAGAAATTAGATGAGCCATCACATTGCGCGGAACATTAGATCAGTACAGCTTTGAAAAGCAGACAAAATGAAACCCCAGCCCGGTGCAAACAACAGTCGAATTTCCATTCGTTTGAAATGTAGAAGTAGGTAAGAATAATGCGATACATAGTACATTACAACATTCTTGCTTTCGAACGTTGAAATGAGACAGTCCACCACACAGCATGTCGCATCAAAACTCTATTGCTTATACACGTAGACACTATGAAACTCCATCCCGTTGCATTTATCTGTAGAATTCACATTATTTTGAAGCGTAGAAACAGATCAACAAAATGCAAAGCGTACAAAGTTACAGCTAACTTACTTTGAATCGTTGAAATGATTTGCGTCATCGCATTGCATGGAGAAATAGAATACCATTGCTTTGACACACAGACACTTTAAACCGCCATCCTGTTGCATGGAACTGTATAATTCACATTCTTTTCAAGATCTTCAGCAAATAAGCATAATGCTATGCATACACGATTACACCCTACTTACTTTGAAACGTTGATATGACATGCGACATCGCATTGCATGGAACATTAGGAAGCGCTGTGAAGCAGCGACACTGTGAAGCGCCATTCCGTTGCATGGAACTGTAGAATTCACTTTCTTTTGAGGTCTAGAAGCAGATAAGCATATTTCTTTGCATAGAAGATTACAGGTTACTCACCTTCAATCGTTGGGATGAAATTCGGCATGGTATTGCATGGAGCATTAAAACTGTACTTCTTTGACAGGCAGACACTATGCAGACGGACCCCGTTGCATGGAACTGTAGAATTGACATTCTTATGAAGTGCATGCGCAGATAAGCATAATGCCATGCATATCAGGTTACAGGTTACAAAATTTGTAACGTTGAAATGAAATGGCCAGTTGCATTGCATGTAGCATTAGAGCTCTATTGTTACGACACGCAGACAATGCGAAGCGTAATCCCGTTTCATGAAACTGCAGAATTCACATATCTTTGAAGTGTAAAAGCTGACAAGCGTAATCCTATGTATAGAATGTTTCAGCTTACTCGGAAACATTGATGTGAAATTTGCCACCGCATGCCATGGAGCATTAGGACCCTGTTGTTCCAACAGACAAACTGTATGAAGGGCCATCTTGTTATACGGACATGTAGAATTAACATTCTTTTGGACCGTAGAAGCTGCTAAACATAATTCAATGCATAACAGCTTGCTGCTGTTGGATTATTTCACATGTCAACTGAGAAACAACAATGAATCTTGAGTTAGGAAATAGAATCCAGTATATGAGCTGTGAAATAGTTCTGTCGGTTTGAGTAGGGTTCACGACTGCTTATACCTTGTGGCCTGAAAAGGAAACACGTGCAGACTTTGCGTCGTCTATTTCTTTAGGAGGGAGAACCCTATATTTCCTATGCGGAGTCCTCACAATTATTAGAGCTTTTAAAACGTAAAGACGTACCTTCAAACTTTAAGAATAATGTTACAGACTATAAAGAACTTTGGACAGCTTTTCATTTATATTTACCTATAATTCAATAGATTATGAGCCCAGTTTACGTATTTTAATAGTATTAACATATTAGTAGATATTCTTTTTAGTGATAACTTTTGTAAATGTGATTATGTGAATATAAGTATAACATCAGAAGTATAAATAAGTGATTAAACTATAAATGAAACATTATTAGTGGATACAAACCTTTCTTTAAGAAGAAAAGGAGAAATATGGAAAGTGCAAAAACCAAGAGGAACATTAAACAATTTGATGATGATCGCTACAGTATGTGGCAATTGAGAATTTGTGCACTGTTAAGCGAATTGAATAATTATTGATGACCCCATTTCAACAAAAATAACTGAATATTGGAGGAAAGCAGAGAAGATTGTGGAAGGTGTCATTGCTGAATATTCGGCAGATTTCTTTTTGAGCTTCGCAAATAATGCGAAGACTCCTGATGAACATTTGCAGAAACTGGATGGAATATATGAAAGGGAGAGTTTAGCCACGCAATTGGCTGTTAGAAAAAAAAACTATTAAGTTTAAAACTGCAGGAAGAGCAGCTCTTGATCAAACATTTTACAACACTCAACGACATAATCACGGAACTCTCAGCAGTGTGTGCAAAATTAGAAAAAACGGATAAAGCTTCCCATTTACTGCTAACCCTTTCAATATGCTATGGCGAATAATTATGGTGACTGAACGTTTTCCCAAGACAACCTAACATTAGCGTTTGAAAAAAACTCGTTTATTGGTCCACGAAGTAAAATTACGAACAGGTTGCTCGACAAGCGCGATAGTATTACATACTCAGAAGGTACATACAGATAGAGACAATTTTAATCCAAAAGTACATAAAAGACAAAACAATAGAAACGGCAAGATGGGATAATTTAAATAGCCAAAGAAACGATAAATATAAAATGCCATCATTGTGGACGAAAGGGCATAAAATAAAAGAACGTTTTTATTATAAAAGGACGGTCGAGCACGCTGGAAAGAAAAATGTGATCACCCAGGCAGCTCAAGTAACAGAAGAATTGGATATTGAAAAGGCTGGGACATCCTCGTTTGCCTTTATGATGGGATACAATGAAAATGGGGAAGACAATAAAAACAAATTAAAGTTTTTGTTGGATTCCGGAGCGTCGGGTCACATTATCAAACGTGATAATGTCTTGCCAACATTCGAGGAGTTGAGTACACCCTTGAAGATTTTGGTGACAAAAAGGTGCTGTCCGTTAGAAGGATGCAAGAAGCATGAATGGACATCGTACTTGTGACAGTTGGAAACGTTGAGGTAATGAAAACTGGTTAGAAAATAATGGAAAGTAAGGGAAAAAATGACTAATCTATTACTGATTTTCAAATGGAAAATGGTGAAACATTGATTAATCACTAGATTCATAGTGCAGTAAATAATTACTACGAACTGTGGCATCAGCGTTTGGGCCACATTGAAAGATCAAAATTCGTAGAATTGAAGAATAAAAAAGTGGTCAATGATGTAAATCATATTGAAATGATAGTACCGAATGATAATTTATGTGAGGCTTGCTTTAAAGGTAAGCAAGCACGATTATGATTCGAAAAGGAAAAGAATATGAAGCATTTAAAGCGACCATTGTTTATTATTTATTCAGATGTATGTGGTATTATTATTCCTTCAACTATTAACGGAAAGAATTATTTTCTTCTGTTTGTGGACGAATATACACTTTACCGTGTAACATATCTGATTACATATAAATCAGAAGCATTTTCTGCATTCAAAGATTTTGTAACTAGAAGCGAGGCTCATTTTAATTTAAAAGTTGTTCACTTGTATAGCGATAATGGCAGAGAATATCTGTCAAATGAGATGAAAGATTATTGTGTAGAAAAAGGTACTAGTTACCACCTAACAGTTCGGCGAACCTCCCAATTGGTGTTTCTGAGAGAATAGTCCGAACCATAACAGAAAAGGCACGCACGATGATAAGTGGTGCCAGTTTGAATAAAGTGTTTTAGGGGGAAGCAGCTTTAACTGCGACGTATTTAATAAACTTAAGCCTAACAAAGGCTTTAAAACAAAGTAAAACGCCATTTGAAATGTGGCTTGATAAAAAGCCAAAAGTAAAGTATTTACGAATTCTCGGTTCCACAGCTTATATTCATGATAAGACCCGAAAAACCATGTTCGATGAAAAATCTTGGAAGGCCAATAGAAATCATGGCCAATAGATAATATTATGCCTAATGATTCTGA